>NC_053039.3:350589021-351194488 GCF_002575655.3 Aegilops tauschii subsp. strangulata
GTGTGATGTTTATCACGTCGCCCATGTCGGCCAGGATTGGGCCCTCGATCTTGTTGAGCTCCAGGTTTAGGTGCGATATATTTGGTGGGAGCAACGAGCCAAGCCAGCTTGGTGTTGGCGCAGCCTGACCTAGCACTCGACGGTGATCACCGGAGACACGGTCGGAGGGGAAAAAGAACACAGAGGATTTCCGGGCGCTCAAACACCCTGCCGCACGGACGGCACTTTTCTGTTCTTTTCACCTCGAGCACGTACCCGATCGGGCAACAAGTACACAGGGTGGAGAGGGTCTTATACCCGCGTGCTCTAACACGCCGGGTCTCGCTCTGACGCACCCACCTCCCACTCGTCACGTCCCGCGCGCTCCGGCTCGCGCACCCACGATCACCGCGGCCACACCACGCGCCCGACGCGGTCTACACCCCTGAACCCTCGCTAACTAACCCACGCACGCACACACTCGGTCATGCACACACGCGCCCACGCTTGCCACGGGCCGAACCCGACGCGTCCACCGTGCACACACATGCGCACCGCGTCCGAGCTCGCCGTGGCTTATTGCCCTACACTTGGCAGCCGACCGCCCATCCCCACCGCGCCGGCCTCGATCCCCAGTATTTGGGAGCAGTTCGATACTGCGGCGAAGAAGGGCTCCAGGTTGGTGTTGCCGTCGTGGCTCGAGAACCGGTAGTTGTTGGACAAATGCAGGTACTTGAGCTGCCGCTTGCCCGCTATGATGCCGGAGGGGAGCTCGTCGGTGAGCGAGTTGTCCTCCACATCCAGCAAGTATAGATACGTGCAGTTAGCGAGCCACCATGGGAGTTTTCCGGTTAGCATGTTGGAGTAGAGGTTGAGCACAAGAATGTTCTCCGAGGCTTCCAGGGGAATCTCGCCGGATAGATCATTATTGCCGAAGTCGACCAGACCTAGACTGGTGCAGTTCTTGAAGAGAACGGCCGGGATAGGGCCTGAGAGCTGATTATCCTTGAGGCTGAGGTAGTACATGTTCGCCAGCTCAGAGAGGGACGGCGGTATGCCGCCGCTGAGCTGGTTGTGGCCGAGGTCGAGGACTTCGAGGCCGCGGAGGTTGGAGAGTTCGGCCGGGATCTGCCCTGCGAGGAAATTGCGAGACATGTCGAGGCTTTTGAGGCGCGTGAGGTTACCGATGACCGGCGGCACGGGGCCAGAGATGTTCTTGTCGCCTAGGGAGAGGCCGATGACGTGCTGCCGCCTCCAGTCGCAGGCGACGCCGGTGAGGCCGCAGACATCGCCATTGGACTCGTTCCAGTCGGCCAGAGCCGACGGCGACGGCAGGGTGAGCGAGCGTTTCAACGCCAGGAGCGTGGCCTTCTCCTGCAGCAGCACTTGCCGCCGATGCTGCTGCCAGACGATCGTCCCAGCCCGCCGCTCACCCGCCGCAGCGGCCATGGCATGGAAGCGCGTGAGGTGGAGGAGGAGGAGAATGGCCGCGAGCCTGACGGCCATGGGAGCCCTCATGCTTTACTGGGAAGGCAAGCAGCCAGTGATGGACTATGGGAGGTAGCTTGGACCTCGGAGCTAGCTAAGTGTTCTACATGGCGGTAGCATCTCTATAGGCTCGACCTCGATGTACTAGAGATGGATCGGCAAGGATGCAGCAGCAGGTTGCAGAAAATATGGACTGGGGACGAGGATAGATGGATGGAGAATGAGGTGACGGCGACCGGCGAGAGTGGCGGTAATGGCATGGCCCCTAACTGATTTGTTTCTGCGTCGGCTATGATTGCCCAGTGCACGATAAGCGGGCGCAGGCAGTGGGAAAGCCACCGGAGACGGCTCGGCACTTCAACTTCGGCAGCGGGCACTCGCGCCAGTAGCCCTATATGGCTGGGGTTATCTGTCTCGGGAAATACTGTACTGTTGTGGTGCTTTGCCAAGAGGATCCCCTTGCGTACCCAGTTATTAGTTAATCTGAACACTACTTTAGGAGCGTGTGTACACAGATCTGCAGTAAGTTGAGCATGATAAAGCTAGAGTGAACCGACCTGGTTATGTATTGACTCCATGCAGAAGCCGGGCGCCACCTCCTTTATCCAAAAAAGCCAAGCTCTGTAAAAAAAAATACTATCTGGTTAGTTTAAGCAGAGCAGCTCCACATATGTGCAGTTATAGATGTCAAATTTTGCATGTGTGTAACAAACAGAAGCACAAACAGAAATTCTACTCACTAACATCCATCAGCTGGGTCATCTCAATTATCTGGTTTCAGGCTAACATCCAGCAGAGACTAGCAGAGTATCAGGGTGTTTAGGTGTTAGGAGCTAGGGTTCTACCGGGTCTAGGCCGGAGGTTGTAGGGGAAGGAGGGAGCTGGTCGTGGACGATCTCGTGGGTCATCTCAATTATCTGGTTTCAGGCTAACATCCACCAGAGACTAGCAGAGTAGCGGGGCGTCTATCGTGCATGCACGCACTATCTCTCAAACGTTCAGAGAAAAGCCACATTTTTCGCAACCCAGGCATGTGATTCATGAACAAATTTTTTATACGGTCTGGCCCCATCATGCAACATTGCAATTGCAGATTTTTAGTACTACTAGTAAAGCTCAACCTACAAGTGTGACCTATGCTGTTATGCACGAGCTAGGGGTGGGCCAGAAAGCTTAACCTATGAGACCTTGTTTATACATAGGTAGCCCAAAAACAATGTCTAACAGTCTAAGGCTGTTATTAAATGAGTAGTTAGGTGCATCATGACTGCCCTTTCAACCAAAATCAAGTGGGGCACTCTTGAGGTGTTTCATTTGCTCCATGATGCTTACTTCCCTCTGGAACAAACAAGATGTTCAGTTTGTAGATGTCTGGAACTGTTCCATCTTCCATGATATGCAGGATACAAAGCAGATTGTGTTAGTTGTTTGTACTGCTAGTTTTTTCAGATAAACTGTTTGTCCTGCTAGTTTCACACCGTTCCCATGTAAAGCAGCAGGACAAGATAAGTAGCAGAGATAGATAGAGGCTTCTGTATTGCTCTATGTGCATGCCAAACTGTAAATAGGTACAGCAGGGCACTTTTTCTCCTAATACTCGAATCATGTGAGACTGAGCATATGCGGCGAAGCCTCTAGAGCACTAGCAATAGCTCACGAAACTAAACTATTGCCAATTGAGATGATCCAGTGATCTTTTTAGCAATGCCTAGAGAAAATGCCATGCCAGCATCTATCATAATTCTGACCTTTTTAATTGAAGTTATCCATAGCCGGCACCGGGTGAATGGGCTTCGGTCTGCTGTCGCCTTCTTCAGAAAGAGCACACCACCTCTGTATTTTCTGCCTCAAAATGTAATTGATCAGACAAGGTTCCCGAGACAATGGAAAACATTGCACACGGCCTACCTCATGCAAGGAAGAGGTGCATCAGGCATGCTCGCAGTCGCCGCCCCTACCCTTTGAATCATCTAGAGCAAGCCTCAGCCTGATTTGCGCAATAATGCCAATCCTCTGGGGCCAGGTTAGCATCTCTGGTTTTCAGAAAGTTATCTCCACAAACAACGCTGCACATGATCCTAGTAGGCAAGCATCCGGAGGTGGCCGGCATCGGGATCAACAGGCGGTGCAAGTGCTGGGCTGTGCCGCGCATTTGCACGAGCAGGTGGTGGGCGCGCGGGTGCCCAGCCAGTGGCAGACAAGACAACCAGGAGATCACAAGCTGTACAGCTACAAATCCATGACGAGGGCCTCCGATCGCGCCACCGTTCGTCCGCGCCGATGGTGCCGCCCGGCGCGGCCGTCGTGCTCCCCACCGTCGTCGGGTTTAAGTGGGATTTTCCCCTCTCATTTTTTTTCTAATGGCGTGGGGTTTGAGTGGGAACGGAAATTGCAGGGCGACGGTGGAGACGCAACGCAACATGTGTGTGTGATTCGTCTTGGTCCAAGAGTTTCTATTGGGTCCAGAGCCCATTGGGCCTTATATTTGTTTTTCCTTTTTAGGAGTACACTTGTTCGGAATTGGGCCTTATGTTTTGGGAAAACGTTTCTTTTAATCCGACTGATTCTCCCGCATCGTAAGCCGCCTCCCTCCTGCCCCAAGTGTCCCATTTTTTTGCTTATCTTCTCGGCCCAATCGATCTCCTGGTGTCCTCGCGCTGGATCCCTCCGCTCCCTCTCTCTACCTAAGCGCCTTCCTTTCCGGCAAACTGCTAAGCCGTGCGCCAACATGCACTGGATGGATGTTAAGAGGCTGCTTGTGAGGCGTGCTGCAATGGCCACGGCGACGCTTCCACGACCACAGCGACAATGCATGTCCCGATGGTGTTGACGGTCAAGCCATGGTTGTAAGGCGTGCTTCAATTTGTTGTGGCAATGCTTCTGTAAGAGAGAAGGAATAGGATGCAACACGAGAGGTTCATTGATCATGCGGTCGGTACATATACAGTTACAAGGCACAAACGTGCAGACTCAATTGTGGCTAACAACCTCCCTGACTAGTCCAAAGACTAGGGATATTTTGTTAGACTACAACGGCATGCAGAGGTAGTTAGACTCGCTTACAGCTTCGACAACCATTGACGGCCGCGACAATGCTTCAACGACCGTGTCGACGGGCGTGCTTCAATGGTCGTGGCAATACCTCCATGACCATGACGACTTCGACGGCCACGACACTGCTTCAATGACTAGGGCGACGAGGCATGTCATGCCGACGTTGACGGCCACGGCGATGCAACTAGGCATGCTTCAATGGTCGTGGTGATGCTTCGACGACCACGACGGCGGGTTCGCTTCAATGGCAATGCTTCCATGACCATGATGACTTTGACTGCCACGGCAATGCTTCAACGACTAGGGCAACATGACATGCCATTACCGCGTCGACGACCGTGGCCATGCAACGAGGCATGCTTCTATGGTCGTGGCGATGCTTCGACGACCACGATGATGCTGCCGACTGCGAAAATGCTTCGACGGGCACGACGACGGGCGTACTTCAATGGCCATTGCAATGCTTCCATGACCATGATGACTTCGACGGCCACGACAATGCCAACGACTAGGGCTAAGAGGCATGACATGGCGGCATTGACGACCACTGCCAAGCAACGAGGCGATGCTTTGACGACCACGACGACGTCGACGATTGCGCAAATGCTTCAACGACCATGACAAAGCAAATGCTTCGACGACCATAACGACGAGGCGTGCCATGATGGCATTGATGCTCGCGAACATGCAAAGAGACAAGCTTCAATGAGTTTTGCGGAGTATCACCGGTGTTGTTATGGAGCGTCTTCAGGTCGTCGGAGCATCACCGGTGCTGCAAGGGAGCATCGTCGAGGCCGTCGGAGCATCGCCGTTCCTGCAATGGAGCATCGTTCGGACCGTCCGAGCATCACCGGTGCTGCGACGGAGCATCGTCGGGGCCGTCGGGGCATCGGCGTTGCTGCAATGGAGCATCGTTCGGGCCGTCGGAGCGTCACTGGTGTTGTGATGCAGCATCGTCGAATCCGACAGAGCATCGCGTTGCTGCAATGGGGCATCGTTCGAGCCGTCGGAGCATCACCGGTGCTGCAACGAAGTATCACCGGTGTTGTGTTGGAGCATTGCCGGCCCGCCGGAGCATTGCCGGTGCTTCAAGGATGGTCACAGCAACGTCATTGTTGCAACCCGGCGCATGGCGAGCTAGCTCGTCGCGTTTTCCTGTGAGAGGACCGGTGACGGGGCTGCCGCAACCTTGGAAACGAATATGCTGTGCATATCTGATGGCTGGCTGGAGTCGCTGGGGAGAGATGGGTATTCGAGATGGAAGTTATGGTCCAGAGATCAAGCGGCCCTAATCGAAGGAAATCAACGGCTGGCAAGGTGGTTTAAAAGTCCCTGCCATCAACCGGTTTACGCGTAGCAGCGGCCTATGTTTTGACATTACGGTACACCCACACAGGGTCGTCAGCAAAATGTTTCAAAAGAAAGGGTCGTCAGCAAAATGATACTCCACTAGAAAAATCAAAATCACTTAGTTAAGGGTTACTCCTTGCCAATATTACTACACACCTTCTCAAACGCTGACAAGTGTGTATGTCATTTGTCGCAACTTGCGAGTTTTTTTCTTTTTCTTGTAAATTCGTTTATTCAAAATGTTTTATCTATTGAACCGTGCGTCCAAATCCTGAACAATTTTCATCGTTGATTTTTTTGCGTCAAGATTTTCGAAACTAGATCCCATGGTAATAAGTTCCGATAAACATTTTTTCACAAAAAAGAGGGAAATCCAAAGGCTGGAAAAAAGGGAGACAAAAATAGAAAAATAAAAGAAAAACAAAATCCAAAAAAATGAAAAGAAAAAAATGGATACGAGAAAAAGGAAGAAAAATCAGAGCCCGAAAGCATGGTTGCACTTTTTCACCTTTTTTAGAACACAACTTTGCTTCTCGGGTAAGCAAATATGTGCTTCTTGTGGAAGCACTTTTTTTGCGAGAAAGACAGTCACGGAAACAAATGATGTGCTTCCACGAAAAGCAAACATGTGCTTCTTGTGAAATTACATTTTTTTTTACTTTTCAAGAAGCACAACGTGGAAGCTCCACAAGAAGCAAGAAGCGCATTTTTTCCGAGCAGCAAAGCACAAATGTATTTTTCCTCGAGAAACACAATTGTGCTTCGCAAAAAAAATCTCAAAAAACCTTGGAAATTTCAGGCGAGAATCAAAAACCCCCGTGTAGCTCCCGAAAACACATAAAGAAAAAAAATCAGAGAGAGCACCTGCACATGACACGTGGCGGCGACTGGACGCACCACTTGGCGCACTCACAAGCCACAGAAGCGACCCATGCGATTTTTATTAGGGGTAACCCTTAGATAGTTGCTCTAAAAAAAGTTAGCAAAATGGTATTATTTTTTCTGAAAAATGAGACTGTGATGTCACAGAAAAATACTTATTTTGTAAAGCATACCATATGTCAATCCCAGTATAAGCTAAAAAAGGTTATCCCATAGTATTTGTTTTGAATATGTGAAGTGTGTCGTCATGTCGAAGCTGGGTACCTCAAACTGGCACGACATGTCAAATTGTTAATGATTTACTTACACGGTCCAGGATTGACACATCTTATTCCCATGCCAAGATCAGCGGCGACAGGATAAAGAGAAGTCTGAGTGGCGCTCCAATGACAGTATCCTGCGTCGCGTTCCATCTTCCATGCGTGTTTGTTGACCAATGGCTGTATCCTGTCCCTCCCGTGAGAGAAGACTGCAATGACTAGTATAGTTGAGCAGAGGATCCCTGCCTGTCACGGAACCCCGGCTATCCATAACCGGACAGCCTTCGTTGAGGTCACGATCGACTGCACGCGCGCAGCCTCCGGCCGATCGGGGTAAGTAGCCAGTAGTACATGAGGTATGTGCTGACCTGAGGTGATGATTGAATTTTTTGAAGTTTGAGCTGATGATTGATGAAGCGGCGGACGCACTCGTGCATCCATCCTGCACTGGCATGCACGTTTGCGGCATTATGGCGCCGGACCGGCGCTCATCATGGTTGCTTTGCCGCCTTTGATTGTTTACTTTGCACGTACGTTTGTGCTATAGCTATGGTACTATAGTGGTACGTCAGTACGTGTATTTGCGGAATAGCTGCGTCAATTAAGAGGCCGTATGTACGTACGTACTAATCGTAGTGTTATGCACGTTGCTTATGCTTAAACTCTGATGATCCATTGTTCAGCCGTTACGCAGTAGTATCGGGCTGTACCCAAGCCCTGCTATCGGCAGGATGCACGCCCCATGCAAACATCTCTTACCATTTTACCATAACGAATACGCCTGCAGCTCTCATGCTGCATGGTTTGGAAAGATAATCGAACGGGCAGGATTTGACGATCTCCCGCAAAACAAGTAAAGGGTCAATAATTAGCATAAAAGATGGTCCAAACAATTTATGAAGTCTACAAAAATCATGACCTTAGAGCATCTACAGCTGTATATGTCAAATATGGCCCCTCAAACGCGTCCGCGGGCAGTGACCGGACACGCCTCAAATTTCACGAGTTGCATCCGGACATCTCATAGTAGATTCTTAAATCCATACAAAAACATGCAAACGAAATAAACCTATGTAGTATGTCAATCACCTAGCTACTCGTCGTCGGAGATGTCGACGATCTCCGTGCCCGGCTCCCGCAGCATGGGCGGCAGCTGTAGCTCCGGCTCCTTCGGCTGCTCTGCCCCGGCCTCCTCCTCCTCTATCTCTGCATCAAGTTCGGCGAAGAGCACGTCAGACGCCGCCTGCTCCTGCCGGAGGAATGCCCGGTTGGCCTCCACATAGGCCTCATCCTGAATGGACTCCAGGATGACCTTCTGCTCCGCCATCTCCTCCGATTGGGCGATGGCGAACTCCGCCTCCGCCTGCTCCATGTTGAAGCCCGGTAGCTCCTGCTCCGGTAGCTTCGGCTCCGGCTGCTCCGCCTCCTTCGCCTTCATCGGAGCCAGCTCCTCTTCCCCTCTTCTCCTGTCTGCTCCTCCTCCTCCTCCGGCTTTGGGGAGTCTGGAGGCAGCCCGGCTACGATGCAGGCGGCGCGTGCTGCTTGTCTCGCCCAGATCTCCTGCTGGATCTCGTACCGGCGCTCTGACGTGAGCATTGCGTAAGGTGATCTTCCTTCGGACCATGGTGGAGCGCCGGAGCGTGGGCAGAGAGCCGGAGTGGGGGAGGGAGGAGGTGGATGGGCTCGGACTGGCGGCGTGGAGAGGGGGGAGGTGGATGGGCTAGGGTTGCGGGACGCCGACCTGCTTAAATAGGCGGATTTGGTCTCGGGCGGCGAGTTCACACCGCGACGACGGACGCGACGTCCGTCGGACAGCTGGGTTTTCGGGCGTTTTCCGCATGTGACCCCGCCGTCAGACCGACGTGGCGGACGCGCCCGGGTGCCCCATATCCGCCCTATATTTGGGCTGGATATGAGGGGTGCCGGTCAGGCCGGGCGTTTGACGCCCATTTGGGGCGCTCGGGCTATAGATGCTTTCAGAGCAACTCCAACGCGCCGACCCATTTCGTCCGTGCGTGTCCGCTTGGATCGCCGCGGACAGAACAACGCGCCCACCCAAACAGATGCGCGTTCGCTTTTCGTTCGCCTGCTGACCCATTCCCGGCCCAAATTTGAGTCTTATTTGTGTCGGCGCGGACACGAAACGGACACGCGCAACGCACGCCGATGGCACAACAACCACCATTTACCTCCACTTTCTCAAAACCCTCCTGCCCGCTCGTGCTCCCTGCCATGGACGACGCGCCGACCCTCAATGCCGCCGCCGTCCTCGCCTCCCTCGCCTCGTCCGGCGTCACTTCCGTCGCCTTCGCCAAAGGCAAGCCCCGCGCCCCGCAAGACCACTGACATGATCTATGGTCGTCGGCCTTTTATAATTATCGCGTGCACTTGAAATGGGTCACGCGCGTTGGACGCACGGATGAGCCAAAATAAAAACAAAGGGAACGCGGAGCGGGCGGCCGATACAAACGGATAAAAAGAAAAAAAAAACGCGCGCCCATTTAGGTCTCGATAGAAAAGTGACTGCTGAAAACACTAGTTCAGCCGCCGCTACAGTCCATGCATTTCACGTTCCTGCGCCTGCCGGTGAATCTGTCCGTATCTGAAGCCACTTCCCCACTCCATACGTGCGCCGCTCGACGCCACGCCGCTTCGAAGGCCTGGCCCCGACCACGAGCTAGGTAACGAACGAACGTGTGGAGTGACCGGACCCCGACAGGACCGCCGCGTCGACGTCCGCGCCCACAGGCCATGTGCGCGCTCCGACGCACGGGCCGGCAGGACGCGCCCCGCGCGGGGCGCCCTGTCGAAACGGCCAACGTGACGGTAGGCGAGACGCCGCGCTCTCGCTCGCTCGCGCCAGACGTGGCCACGACGAACGATGGCAACCGCTTCTGAATCTTCCGTTGTGGTTGTGGCGGGAGAGAGGCGCGCGCGTAAAGCTTAGCGGAGCGGGACGAGAGGACACGCACGAATGGGGTGCTGCCCAAAAGCAAGAGGACACGTACGAGTACGAAGGATGGTCGCGCTCCACTCTCCACCGGTCGATGTACGCCTAGCGAAGGATACGTACGATTTGATCTCAGATTTTAACCACACATCCATATTTTAAACTGTAACTTGAATTGGAAAAACTAAAAAAAATTCAAACTTTTTTTAGTAGTTTTGGATTGCTTTTTTTGAAAAAAACTTCCAATCTATTGATCAACTATCAAAGTAGTACAAAGAACACCAAAAGTAAAAATTACATCCAGATTCTTAGACCACCTAGCGATGACTACAAGCACCAGAGCGAGCCGAAGACGGCCGCCGCCATCGCCCCTCCATCACCGGAGCCGGGCAAACCTTGTTGTAGTAGACAGTCGAGAAAGTGTCATGCTAAGACCCTAGGGGACCAGCGCCACCAGAACAGCAACCGTCGCCGATGAAGAGAAGAATAGATCGGAAGGATCCAACCTATAAACACACGAACGTATACGAACGAAGACTGGATCCATGCAGATCCACCGAAACAAATGTCGACCAAAGTCCGCAAGATTCGTCGGAGACAAATCTCCACATGCCTTCCGACGATGCTAGAAGCACCACCGGGACAGGGGCTAGGCACGGAGAACCTTATTCCATCTTCAAGAAGCCGCCGTCGGCGGGCCGTCCTGAGTAGGACACAACCCCTATAATAACTCAAAGAAACGACTAAAAACGAAGCCCTTCCGCCAGCAAAAACCGGGATCCACCGCATCTCCATGGCCGTAAGGCCACAGGAGAGGCAGGCCGACGGCAAAGCAGCGGGAGGCAGGAGAAACCCTAGCAACGGCTGCCTTTTAATAGTTTGGACTGCTTACCACATGTGTCACATGATAAACGCATTTCCAAATTACCATCGTCAATCTACACTTGACTATTCCATGAAAAATGAACCTTCTGCTTGATTCTCGTTTTACATGTATGACTCTCTCGGGATGGGAATATAAGTTAGTTATGGGTTTTTGGATCTTTGTTTGATTAGTGAAAATGTGTTGAATGCTAGGAAAATGCCTTGGCCACCGGTTCTGTATTTGAGCATACACACCGCAATACTTGTGCCCTCATGTAGAACGGTGTACCATTGATGGCCTAGCGACTTCACATTGTGACCATGCATTACTTCTTCAATGAGGGGAGGGGGTAGTGCTTTTGCTCATGATAGCAATTAAGCCCACTTTGCCAAAAAGCCGAGTGCTTTTGCTCCATGACTTCAAATAGGTCAATGCTTGTGTCCAGCCGTGATACGTCTCAGTCGTATCTATAATTTTTGGTTGTTCCATGCCAATATTATACAACTTTCATATATTGTTGGCAACTTTTTATACTATTTTTGGGACTAACATATTGATCCAGTGCCCAGTGCCAGTTCCTGTTTGTTGCATGTTTTTTTGTTTCACAGAAAATCCATATCAAACGGAGTCCAAACAGGATAAAAACTGACGGAGATTTTTTTTGGAATATATGTGATTTTTGGGAAGAAGAATCAACGCGAGACGATGCCCGAGGGGGCCACGAGGCAGGGGGGCGCGCCCCGGGGGGTGGGCGTGCCCCTGACCCTCGCGGCCACCCCGTAAGGAGGTTGGTGCCCTTCTTTCGCCACAAGAAAGCCAATATCCGGATAAAAATCGTGTCCAAATTTCAGCCCGATCGGAGTTACAAATCTCCGGGAATATAAGAAACGGTGAAAGGCCAGAATCTGGAACGCAGAAACAGAGAGAGACAGCGAGACAGATTTAATCTCGGAGGGGCTCTCGCCCCTCCCATGCCACGGAAGCCAAGCACCAGAGGGGAAACCCTTCTCCCATCTAGGGACAAGGTCAAGGAAGAAGAAGAAGAAGGGGGGCTCTCTCCCCCTCTCTCCCGGTGGCGCCGGAACGCCGTCGGGGCCATCATCGTCACCGCAATCTACACCAACACCTCCGTCATCTTCACCAACATCTTCATCACCTTCACCCATCTATCTACAGCGGTCCACTCCCCCGCAACCCGTTGTACCCTCTACTTGAACATGGTGCTTTATACTTCATATTATTATCCAATGATGTGTTGCCATCCTATGATGTCTGAGTAGATTTTCGTTGTCCTATCGGTAATTGGTGAATTGCTATGATTGGTTTAATTTGCTTGTGGTTATGTGAAGGAAATATGCCCTAGAGGCAATAATAAAGTTATTATTTATTTCCTTATTTCATGATAAATGTTTATTATTCATGCAAGAACAGTATTAACCGGAAACATAATACATGTGTGAATACATAGACAAACAGAGTGTCACAAGTATGCCTCTACTTGACTAGCTCATTGATCAAAGATGGTTATGTTTCCTAACCATAGACATGAGTTGTCATTTGATAAACGGGATCACATCATTAGGAGAATGATGTGATTGACTTGACCCATTTCGTTAGCTTAGCACCTGATCGTTTTAGTTTACTGCTATTGCTTTCGTCATGACTTATACATGTTCTTATGACTATGAGATTATGCAACTCCCGATTACCGAAGGAACACTTTGTGTGCTACCAAACGTCACAACGTAACTGGGTGATTATAAAGGTGCTCTACAGGTGTCTCCGATGGTACTTGTTGAGTTGGCATAGATCGAGATTAGGATTTGTCACTCCGATTGTCGGAGACATATCTCTGGGCCCTCTCGGTAATGCACATCACTATAAGCCTTGCAAGCAATGCAACTAATGAGTTAGTTGCGGGATGATGTATTACAAAACTAGTAAAGAGACTTGCCGGTAACGAGATTGAGCTAGGTATTGATATACTGACGATCGAATCTCGGGCAAGTAACATACCGATGACAAAAGGAACAACGTATGTTGTTATGCGGTTTGACCGATAAAGATCTTCGTAGAATATGTAGGAACCAATATGAGCATCCAAGTTCCGCTATTGGTTATTGACCGGAGACGTGTCTCGGTCATGTCTACATAGTTCTCAAACCCGTAGGGTCCGCACGCTTAAAGTTCTGTGACGATCGGTATTATGAGTTTTTGTGTTTTGATGTATTGAAGGTAGTTCGGAGTCCCGGATATGATCACGGACATGACGAGGAGTCTCGAAATGGTCGAGACGTAAAGATCGATATATTGGAAGCCTATATTTGGACATCGGAATGGTTCCGGGTGAAATCAGTATTTTACCGGAGTACCGGGAGGTTACCGGAACCCCCCGGTAATTGTATGGGCCTTAATGGGCCATAGTGGAGAGAGAGAGAGAGAGGAGGCCACGGCAGGCCGCGCACCCCCTCCCCCTCTGGTCCGAATTGGACTAGGAGGGGGGCGGCGCCCCCCTTTCCTTCCTCCCTCTCCCCCCCTTCCTTCTCTCCTAGTCCAACTAGGGAAGGGGGGAATCCTACTCCCGGTGGGAGTAGGACTCCTCCAGGGCGCGCCATAGGGGCCGGCCCTCTCCCCCCCCTCCTCCACTCCTTTATATACGTGGCCAGGGGGCACCCCATAGACACAAGTTGATCATTGATCTTTTAGCCGTGTGCGGTGCCCCCCTCCACCATAATCCACCTCGGTCATATCGTAGCGGTGCTTAGGTGAAGCCCTGCGTCGGTAGCAACATCATCACCGTCATCACGCCATCGTGTTGACGGAACTCTTCCGCGAAGCTCTGCTGGATCGGAGATCGTGGGATGTCGCCGAGCTGAACGTGTGCTGAACTCGGAGGTGCCGTGCGTTCGGTACTTGGATCGGTCGGATCATGAAGACGTACGACTACATCAACCGCGTTCTCATAACGCTTCTGCTTACCGTCTACGAGGGTACGTGGCCGACACTCTCCCCTCTCGTTGCTATGCATCACCATGATCTTGCGTTTGCGTAGGAATTTTTTTGAAATTACTACGTTCCCCAACAGTGGCATCCGAGCCAGGTTTATGCGTAGCTGTTATATGCACGAGTAGAACACAAGTGAGTTGTGGGCGATACAAGTCATACTGCTTACCAGCATGTCATACTTTGGTTCGGCGGTATTGTTGGATGAAGCGGCCCGGACCGACATTACGCGTACGCTTACGCGAGACTGGTTCTACCGACGTGCTTTGCACACAGGTGGCTGGCGGGTGTCAGTTTCTCCAACTTTAGTTGAACCGAGTGTGACTAAGCCCGGTCCTTTTTGAAGGTTAAAACATCACTAACTTGACGAAATACCGTTGTGGTTTTGGTGCGTAGGTGAGAACGGTTCTTGCTCAGCCCGTAGCAGCCACGTAAAACTTGCAACTACAAAGTAGAGGACGTCTAACTTGTTTTTGCAGGGCATGTTGTGCTGTGATATGGTCAAGGCATGATGCTATATTTTATTGTATGAGATGATCATGTTTTGTAACGGAGTTATCGGCAACTGGCAGGAGCCATATGGTTGTCGCTTTATTGTATGCAATGCAATTGCCCTGTAATTGCTTTACTTTATCACTAAGCGGTAGCGATGGTCGTAGAAGCAATAGTTGGCGAGACGACAACGATGCTACGATGGAGATCAAGGTGTCGCGCCGGTGACGATGGTGATCATGACGGTGCTTTGGAGATGGAGATCAAAGGCACAAGATGATGATGGCCATATCATATTACTTATATTGATTGCATGTGATGTTTATCTTTTATGCATCTTATTCTGCTTTGATTGACGGTAGCATTATAAGATGATCTCTCACTAAATTTCAACATATAAGTGTTCTCCCTGAGTATGCACCGTTGCCAAAGTTCGTCGTGCCGAGACACCACGTGATGATCGGGTGTGATAAGCTCTACGTTCATATACAACGGGTGCAAGCCAGTTTTGCACACGCAGAATACTCGGGTTAAACTTGACGAGCCTAGCATATGCAGATATGGCCTCGGAACACTGAGACCGAAAGGTCGAGCGTGAATCATATAGTAGATATGATCAACATAGTGATGTTCACCATTGAAAACTACTCCATCTCACGTGATGATCGGACATGGTTTAGTTGATATGGATCACGTGATCACTTAGATGATTAGAGGGATGTCTATCTAAGTGGGAGTTCTTAAGTAATTTGATTAATTGAACTTTAATTTATCATGAACTTAGTACCTGATAGTATTTTGCATGTCTATGTTGTTGTAGATAGATGGCCTGTGCTGTTGTTCCGTTGAATTTTAATGCGTTCCTTGAGAAAGAAAAGTTGAAAGATGATGGTAGCAATTATACGGACTGGGTCCGTAACTTGAGGATTATCCTCATTGCTGCATAGAAGAATTACGTCCTGGAAGCACCGCTAGGTGCCAAACCTGCTGCAGGAGCAACACCAGATGTTATGAACGTCTGGCAGAGCAAAGTTGATGACTACTCGATAGTTCAGTGTGCCATGCTTTACGGCTTAGAACCGGGACTTCAACGACGTTTTGAACGTCATGGAGCATATGAGATGTTCCAGGAGTTGAAGTTAATATTTCAAGCAAATGCCCGGATTGAGAGATATGAAGTCTCCAATAAGTTCTACAGCTGCAAGATGGAGGAGAATAGTTCTGTCAGTGAGCATATACTCAAAATGTCTGGGTATAACAATCACTTGATTCAACTGGGAGTTAATCTTCCGGATGATAGTGTCATTGACAGAATTCTTCAATCACTGCCACCAAGCTACAAAAGCTTTGTGATGAACTATAACATGCAAGGGATGGAAAAGACAATTCAATAGCTCTTCGCAATGCTAAAGGCTGCCGAGGTAGAAATCAAGAAGGAGCATCAAGTGTTGATGGTCAACAAGACCACCAGTTTTAAGAAAAAAGGTAAAGGGAAGAAGAAGGGGAACTTCAAGAAGAACGGCAAACAAGTTGCTGCTCAGGAGAAGAAACCCAAGTCTGGACCTAAGCCTGAGACCGAGTGCTTCTACTGCAAAGGGACTGGCCACTGGAAGCGGAACTTCCCCAAGTATTTGGCTGATAATAAGGATGGCAAGATGAGCAAAGGTATATGTGATATACATGTTATTGATGTGTACCTTACTAAAGCTCGAAGTAGCACCTGGGTATTTGATACTGGTTCTGTTGCTAATATTTGCAACTCGAAACTGGGACTACGGATTATGCGAAGATTGGCTAAGGACGAGGTGACGATGCGCGTGGGAAATGGTTCCAAAGTCGATGTGATCGCCGTCGGCACGCTACCTCTACATGTACCTTCGGGATTCGTTTTAGACCTAAATAATTGTTATTTGGTGCCAGCGTTGAGCATGAACATTATATTTGGATTTTGTTTGATGCGAGAAGGTTATTCATTTAAATCTGAGAATAATGGTTGTTCTATTTATATGAGTAATATCTTTTATGGTCATGCACCCTTAAAGAGTGGTCTATTTTTGATGAATCTCGATATTAGTGATACACATATTCATAATGTTGAAGCCAAAAGATGCAGAGTTGATAATGATAGTGCAACTTATTTGTGGCACTGCCGTTTGGGTCATATTGGTGTAAAGCGCATGAAGAAACTCCATTCTGATGGACTTTTGGAATCACTTGATTATGAATCAATTGGTACTTGCGAACCATGCCTCATGGGCAAGATGACTAAAACGTCGTTCTCCGGAACAATGGAGCGAGCAACAGATTTGTTGGAAATCATACATACTGATGTATGTGGTCCGATGAATATTGAGGCTCGCGGCGGGTATCGTTATTTTCTCACCTTCACAGATGATTTGAGCAGATATGGGTATATCTACTTAATGAAACATAAGTCTGAAACATTTGAAAAGTTCAAAGAATTTCAGAGTGAAGTGGAAAATCATCGTAACAAGAAAATAAAGTTTCTACAATCTGATCGTGGAGGAGAATATTTGAGTTACGAGTTTGGTCTTCATTTGAAACAATGCGGAATAATTTCGCAACTCACGCCACCCGGAACACCACAGCGTAATGGTGTGTCTGAATGTCGTAATCGTACTTTACTAGATATGGTGCAATCTATGATGTCTCTTACTAATTTACCGCTATCGTTTTGGGGTTATGCTTTAGAGACGGCTACATTCACGTTAAATAGGGCACCATCTAAATCCATTGAGACGACACCTTTTGAACTGTGGTTTGGCAAGAAACCAAAGTTGTCGTTTCTTAAAGTTTGGGGCTGCGATGCTTATGTGAAAAAGCTTCAGCCTGATAAGCTCGAACCCAAATCGGAGAAATGTGTCTTCATAGGATACCCAAAGGAGACTGTTGGGTACACCTTCTATCACAGATCCGATGGCAAAACATTCGTTGCTAAGAATGGATCCTTTCTAGAGAAGGAGTTTCTCTCAAAAGATGTGAGTGGGAGGAAAGTAGAACTTGATGAGGTAATTGTACCTGCTCCCTTATTAGAAAGTAGTTCATCACAGAAATCTGTTCCTGTGACTTCTACACCAATTTGTGAGGAAGCTAATGATGATGATCATGTAACTTCAGATCAATTTACTACTGGATCTCGTAGGTCAACCAGAGTAAGATCCGCACCAGAGTGGTACAGTCCTGTTCTGGAGGTCATGTTACTTGACCATGACGAACCTACGAACTATGAGGAAGCGATGATGAGCCCAGATTCCGCAAAATGGCTTGAGGCCATGAAATCTGAGATGGGATCCATGTATGAGAACAAATTGTGGACTTTGGTTAACTTGCCTGATGATCGACAAGCCATCGAGAATACATGGATTTTCAAGAAGAAGACTGACGCTGACGGTAATATTACTGTCTACAAAGCTCGACTTGTTGCAAAAGGTTTTCGACAAGTTCAAGGAGTTGACTACGATGAGACCTTCTCACCCGTAGCAATGCTTAAGTCTGTCCGAATCATGTTAGCAATTGCCGCATTTTATGATTATGAAATTTGGCAAATGGATGTAAGACTGCGTTCCTGAATGGATTTTTGGAAGAAGATTTGTATATGAAGCAACCTGAAGGTTTTATCGATCCAAAGGATGCTAACAAAGTATGCAAACTCCAGCGATCCATATATGGACTAGTGCAAGCATCTCGGAGTTGGAATAAATGTTTTGATAGTGTGATCAGAGCATATGGAATAAACGTTTTGGAGAAGCCTGTATTTACAAGAAAGTGAGTGGGAGCTCTGTAGCATTTCTAATATTATGTGTGGATGACATATTGTTGATTGGAAATGATATAGAATTTCTGGATAGCATAAAAGGATACTTGAATAAGAGTTTTTCAATGAAAGACCTCGGTGAAGCTGCTTATATATTGGGCATCAAGATCTATAGAGATAGATCAAGACGCTTAATTGGACTTTCACAAAGCACATACCTTGATAAAGTTTTGAAAAAGTTCAAAATGGATCAAGCAAAGAAAGGGTTCTTGCCTGTGTTACAAGGTGTGAAGTTGAGTCAGACTCAATGCCCGACCACTACAGAAGATAGAGAGAAAATGAAAGATGTTCCATATGTTGGGAATCGTAGCATAATTTAAAATTTTCCTACGCTCACCAAGATGCATCTATGGAGTATACTAGCAACGAGGGGAAGGGAGTGCATCTACATACCCTTGTAGATCGCGAGCGGAAGCGTTCCAATGAACATGGATGACGGAGTTGTACTCGCCGTGATCCAAATCACCGATGACCGAGTGCCGAACGGACGGCACCTCCGCGTTCAACACACGTACGGTGCAGCAAAGTCTCCTCCTTCTTGATCCAGCAAGGGGGAAGGAGAGGTTGATGGAGATCCAGCAGCACGACGGCGTGGTGGTGGATGTAGCGGTTCTCCGGCAGGGCTTCGCCGAACTTCTGCGAGAGAGAGAGAGGTGTTGCAGGGGAGGAGGGAGGCACCCAAGGCTGTAGGTTCCTGCCCTCCCTCCCCCCTTTATATAGGCCCCCTTGGGAGGGGGGGCCGGCCAAAACCCATCTAGGGTTGGGGGGGCGGCGGCCAAGGGGTGGAAAGGGGTTGCTTGCCCCCCAAGGCAAGGGGGAAGTCCCCCCACCCTAGGGTTCCCAACCCTAGGCGCATGGGGGGAGGCCCATGGGGGGGCGCCCAGCCCACTAGGGGCTGGTTCCCTTCCACTTTCAGCCCACGGGGCCCTCCAAGATAGGTGGCCCCACCCGGTGGACCCCCGGGACCCTTCCGGTGGTCCCGGTACAATACCGGTAACCCCCGAAACTTTCCCGGTGGTCGAAACTGGACTTCCTATATATAATTCTTCACCTCCGGACCATTCCGGAACCTATCGTGACATCCGGGATCTCATCCGGGACTCCGAACAACTTTCGGGTTTCCGCATACATATATCTCTACAACCCTAGCGTCACCGGACCTTAAGTGTGTAGACCCTACGGGTTCGGGAGACATGCAGACATGACCGAGACGCCTCTCCGGTCAATAACCAACAGCGGGATCTGGATACCCATGTTGGCTCCCACATGCTCCACGATGATCTCATCGGATGAACCACGGTGTCGAGGATTCAATCAATCCGTATGCAATTCCCTTTGTCAATCGGTATGTTACTTGCCCGAGATTCGATCGTCGGTATCCCAATACCTTGTTCAATCTCGTTACCGGCAAGTCTCTTTACTCGTACCGCAATGCATGATCCCGTGACTAACGCCTTAGTCACATTGAGCTCATTATGATGATGCATTACCGAGTGGGCCCAGAGATACCTCTCCGTCACACGGAGTGACAAATCCCAGTCTCGATCCGTGCCAACCCAACAGACACTTTCGGAGATACCCGTAATGCACCTTTATAGTCACCCAGTTACGTTGTGACGTTTGGCACACCCAAAGCACTCCTACGGTATCCGGGAGTTGCACGATCTCATGGTCTAAGGAAAAGATACTTGACATTGGAAAAGCTCTAGAAAACGAAACTACACGATCTTTTATGCTATGCTTAGGATTGGGTCTTGTCCATCACATCATTCTCCTAATGATGTGATCCCGTTATCAATGACATCCAATGTCCATAGTCAGGAAACCATGACTATCTGTTGATCAACGAGCTAGTCAACTAGAGGCTTACTAGGGACACTTTGTGGTCTATGTATTCACACATGTATTACGATTTCCGGACAATACAATTATAGCATGAACAATAGACAATTACCATGAACAAAGAAATATAATAATAACCATTTATTATTGCCTCTAGGGCATATTTCCAACAGTCTCCCACTTGCACTAGAGTCAATAATCTAGTTACATTGTGATGAATCGAACACCCATTGTGTCCTGGTGTTGATCATGTTTTGCCCTAGGGAGAGGTTTAGTCAACGGATCTGCTACATTCAGGTCCGTGTGTACTTTACAAATATCTATGTCTCCATTTTGAACACTTTCACGAATGGAGTTGAAGCGACGCTTGATATGTCTGGTCTTCCTGTGAAACCTGGGCTCCTTCGCAAGGGCTATAGCTCCAGTGTTGTCACAGAAGAGAGTCATTGGGCCCGACGCATTGGGAATCACCCCTAGGTCGGTAATGAACTCCTTCATCCAGACTGCTTCCTGTGCTGCCTCCGAGGCTGCCATGTACTCCGCTTCACATGTAGATCCCGCCACGACGCTTTGCTTGCAACTGCACCAGCTTACTGCTCCTCCATTCAAAATATACACGTATCCGGTCTGTGACTTCGAGTCATCCAGATCTGTATCGAAGCTAGCGTCGACGTAACCCTTTACGACGAGCTCTTCGTCACCTCCATAAACGAGAAACATATCCTTAGTCCTCTTCAGGTACTTCAGGATATTCTTGACCGCTGTCTAGTGTTCCTTGCCGGGATTACTTTGGTACCTTCCTACCAAACTTACGGCAAGGTTTACATCAGGTCTGGTACACAGCATGGCATACATAATAGACCCTATGGCCGAGGCATAGGGGATGACACTCATCTCTTCTATATCTTCTGTCGTGGTCGGGCATTGAGCCGTGCTCAATTGCACACCTTGCAATACAGGCAAGAACCCCTTCTTGGACTGATCCATACTGAACTTCTTCAATATCTTGTCAAGGTATGTACTCTGTGAAAGACCAATGAGGCGTCTTGATCTATCTCTATAGATCTTGATGCCTAATATATAAGCAGCTTCTCCAAGGTCCTTCATTGAAAAACACTTATTCAAATAGGCCTTTATACTTTCCAAGAATTCTATATCATTTCCCATCAATAATATGTCATCCACATATAATATGAGAAATGCTACAGAGCTCCCACTCACTTTCTTGTAAACACAGGCTTCTCCATAAGTCTGTGTAAACCCAAACGCTTTGATCATCTCATCAAAGCGAATGTTCCAACTCCGAGATGCTTGCACCAGCCCATAGATTGAGCGCTGGAGTTTGCATACTTTGTTAGCATTCTTAGGATCGACAAAACCTTCCGGCTGCATCATATACAACTCTTCCTTAAGGAAGCCGTTAAGGAATGCCGTTTTGACGTCCATCTGCCATATCTCATAATCATAGTATGCGGCAATTGCTAACATGATTCGGACGGACTTCAGCTTCGCTACGGGTGAGAAAGTCTCATCGTAGTCAACCCCTTGAACTTGTCGATAACCCTTAGCGACAAGTCGAGCTTTGTAGATGGTCACATTACCATCCGCGTCCGTCTTCTTCTTAAAGATCCATTTGTTTTCTATGGCTCGCCGCTCATCGGGCAAGTCAGTCAAAGTCCATACTTTGTTGGATTCTATCTCGGATTTCATGGCTTCTAGCCATTTGTCGGAATCCGGGCCCGCCATCGCTTCTTCATAGTTCGAAGGTTCACCGTTGTCTAACAACATGATTTCCAGGACAGGGTTGCCGTACCACTCTGGTGCGGAACGTGTCCTTGTGGACCTACGAAGTTCAGTAACTTGATCTGAAGCTTCATGATCATCATCATTAACTTCCTCCCCAGTCGGTGTAGGCACCACAGGAACATTTTCCCGCGCTGCGCTACTTTCTGGTTCGGAAGGGGTGACTATCACCTCATCAAGTTCCACTTTCCTCCCACTCAACTCTTTCGAGAGAAACTCCTTCTCCAGAAAGGACCCGTTCTTGGCAACGAAGATCTTGCCTTCGGATATGAGGTAGAAGGTATACCCAATAGTTTCCTTAGGGTATCCTATGAAGACGCATTTTTCCGACTTGGATTCGAGCTTTTCAGGTTGAAGTTTCTTGACATAAGCATCGCATCCCCAAACTTTTAGAAACGACAGCTTAGGTTTCTTCCCAAACCATAATTCATACGGTGTCGTCTCAACGGATTTCGACGGAGCCCTATTTAAAGTGAATGCGGCAGTCTCTAAAGCATAGCCCCAAAATGAGAGCGGTAAATCGGTAAGAGACATCATAGATCGCACCATATCCAATAGAGTGCGATTACGACGTTCGGACACACCATTTCTCTGAGGTGTTCCAGGCGGCGTGAGTTGTGAAACTATTCCACATTTCCTTAAGTGTGCACCAAACTCGTGACTTAAATATTCTCCACCACAATCTGATCGTAAGAATTTTATTTTCCTGTCACGTTGATTCTCAACTTCACTCTGAAATTCCTTGAACTTTTCAAAGGTTTCAGACTTGTGTTTCATTAGGTAGACATACCCATATCTACTTAAATCATCAGTGAGAGTGAGAACATAACGATATCCTCCTCGAGCCTCAACACTCATTGGACCACACACATCGGTATGTATGATTTCCAATAAGTTGGTTGCTCGCTCCATTGTTCCGGAGAACGGAGTCTTGGTCATCTTACCCATGAGGCATGGTTCGCATGTGTCAAATGATTCGTAATCGAGAGACTCCAAAAGCCCATCTGCATGGAGCTTCTTCATGCGCTTGACACCAATGTGACCAAGGCGGCAGTGCCACAAGTATGTGGGACTATCGTTATCAACTTTACATCTTTTGGTATTCACACTATGAACATGTGTAACATCACGTTCGAGATTCATCAAAAATAAACCATTGACCAGCGGGGCATGACCATAAAACATATCTCTCAAATAAATAGAAAAACCATTATTCTCGGATTTAAATGAGTAGCCATCTCGAATTAAACGAGATCCAGACACAATGTTCATGCTCAAAGCTGGCACTAAATAACAATTATTGAGGTTTAAAACTAATCCCGTGGGTAGATGCAGAGGTAGCGTGCCGACGGCGATCACATCGACCTTGGAACCATTCCCGACGCGCATCGTCACCTCGTCCTTTGCCAGTCTCCGTTTATTCCGTAGTTCCTGTTTTGAGTTACAAATATGAGCAACCGCACCGGTATCAAATACCCAGGAGCTACTACGAGTACTGGTAAGGTACACATCAATTACTTGTATATCACATATACCTTGGGTGTTGCCGGCCTTCTTCTTGTCCGCTAAATATTTGGGGCAGTTCCGCTTCCAGTGACCACTTCCCTTGCAATAAAAGCACTCAGTCCCGGGCTTGGGTCCATTCTTTGACTTCTTCCCAGTAACTGGTTTACCGGGCGCGGCAACTCCCTTGCCGTCCTTCTTGAAGTTCTTCTTACCCTTGCCCTTCTTGAACTTGGTGGTTTTATTCACCATCAACACTTGATGTTCTTTTCTGATCTCCCCTTCCGCTGATTTCAACATTGAATATACCTCGGGAATGGTCTTTTCCATCCCCTGCATATTGTAGTTCATCACAAAGCTCTTGTAGCTTGGTGGAAGCGACTGGAGGATTCTGTCAATGACCGCGTCATCCGGGAGATTAACTCCCAGCTGAGACAAGCGGTTGTGCAACCCAGACATTCTGAGTATGTGCTCACTAACAGAACTGTTCTCTCCATTTTACAGCTGAAGAACTTGTCGGAGACATCATATCTCTCGACCCGGGCATGAGCTTGAAAAACCAGTTTCAGCTCCTCGAACATCTCATATGCTCCATGTTTCTCAAAACGCTTTTGGAGACCCGGTTCTAAGCTGTAAAGCATGCCGCACTGAACGAGGGAGTAATCATCAGCACGTGATTGCCAAGCGTTCATAACGTCTTGGTTCTGTGGGATTGGTGCATCACCTAGCGGTGCTTCTAAGACATAATCTTTCTTGGCTACTATGAGGATGAGCCTCAGGTACCGGACCCAGTCCGTATAGTTGCTGCCATCATCTTTCAGCTTGGTTTTCTCTAGGAACGCGTTGAAATTGAGGACAACGTTGGCCATTTGATCTACAATACATAGTGTAAAGATTTTAGACTAAGTTCATGATAATTAAGTTCATCTAATCAAATTATTTAATGAACTCCCACTCAGATAGACATCCCTCTAGTCATCTAAGTGAAACATGATCCGAGTTTAACTAGGCCGTGTCCGATCATCACGTGAGACGGACTAGTCAAGATCGGTGTACATCTCCATGTTGATCGTATCTTCTATACGACTCATGCTTGACCTTTCGGTCCTCCGTGTTCCGAGGCCATGTCTGTACATGCTAGGCTCGTCAAGTCAACCTAAGTGTATTGCGTGTGTTCCGAGGCCATGTCTGTACATGCTAGGCTCGTCAACACCAGTTGTATTCGAACGTTAGAATCTATCACACCCGATCATCACGTGGTGCTTCGAAACAACGAACCTTCGCAACGGTGCACAATTAGGGTGAACACTTTCTTGAAATTATTATAAGGGATCATCTTACTTACTACCGTCGTTCTAAGCAAATAAGATGCAAAAACATGATAAACATCACATGCAATCAAATAGTGACATGATATGGCCAATATCATTATGCTCCTTTGATCTCCATCTTCGGGGCACCATGATCATCTTTGTCACCGGCATGACACCATGATCTCCATCATTGTGTCTTCATGAAGTCGTCACGCCAACGATTACTTCTACTTCTATGGCTAACGCGTTTAGCAACGAAGTAAAGTAATTTACATGGCGTTATTCAATGACACGCAGGTCATACAAAATAATAAAGACAACTCCTATGGCTCCTGCCGGTTGTCATACTCATCGACATGTAGGTCGTGATTCCTATTACAAGAATATGATCAATCTCATACATCACATATATCATTCATCACATCTTCTGGCCATATCACATCACATAGCACTTGCTGCAAAAACAAGTTAGACGTCCTCTAATTGTTGTTGCAAGTTTTTACGTGGTTTGTAGGTTTCTAGCAAGAACGTTTCTTACCTATGTATGACCACAACGTGATTTGCCAATTTCTATTTACCCTTCATAAGGACCCTTTTCATCGAATCCGTTCCGACTAAAGTAGGAGAGACAGACACCCGCTAGCCACCTTATGCAACTTGTGCATGTCAGTCGGTGGAACCTGTCTCATGTAAGTGTACGTGTAAGGTCGGTCCGGGCCGCTTCATCCTACAATGCCGCCGAAACAAGAAAAGACTAGTAGCGGCAAGAAGAATTGGCAAACTCAACGCCCACAACTACTTTGTGTTCTACTCGTGCATAGTAACTACGCATAGACCTGGCTCATGATGCCACTGTTGGGAATCGTAGCATAATTTAAAATTTTCCTACGCTCACCAAGATGCATCTATGGAGTATACTAGCAACGAGGGGAAGGGAGTGCATCTACATACCCTTGTAGATCGCGAGCGGAAGCATTCCAATGAACGTGGATGACGGAGTCGTACTCGCCGTGATCCAAATCACCGATGACCGAGTGCCGAATGGACGGCACCTCCGCGTTCAACACACGTACGGTGCAGCGACGTCTCCTCCTTCTTGATCCAGCAAGGGGGAAGGAGAGGTTGATGGAGATCCAGCAGCACGACGGCGTGGTGGTGGATGTAGCGGTTCTCCGGCAGGGCTTCGCCGAACTTCTGCGAGAGAGAGAGAGGTGTTGCAGGGGAGGAGGGAGGCGCCCAAGGTTGTAGGTTCCTGCCCTCCCTCCCCCCTTTATATAGGCCCCCTTGGGAGGGGGGGCCGGCCAAAACCCATCTAGGGTTGGGGGGCGGCGGCCAAGGGGTGGAAAGGGGTTGCTTGCCCCCCAAGGCAAGGGGGAAGTCCCCCCACCCTAGGGTTCCCAACCCTAGGCGCATGGGGGAGGCCCATGGGGGGGCGCCCAGCCCACTAGGGGATGGTTCCCTTCCACTTTCAGCCCACGGGGCCCTCCGGGATAGGTGGCCCCACCCGGTGGACCCCCGGGACCCTTCCGGTGGTCCCAGTACAATACCGGTAACCCCCGAAACTTTCCCGGTGGCCGAAACTGGACTTCCTATATATAATTCTTCACCTCCGGACCATTCCGGAACATCTCGTGACGTCCGGGATCTCATCCGGGACTCCGAACAACTTTCGGGTTTCCGCATACATATATCTCTACAACCCTAGCGTCACCGGACCTTAAGTGTGTAGACCCTACGGGTTCGGGAGACATGCAGACATGACCGAGACGCCTCTCCGGTCAATAACCAACAGCGGGATCTGGATATCCATGTTGGCTCCCACATGCTCCACGATGATCTCATCGGATGAACCACAGTGTCAAGGATTCAATCAATCCGTATGCAATTCCCTTTGTCAATCGGTATGTTACTTGCCCGAGATTCGATCGTCGGTATCCCAATACCTTGTTCAATCTCGTTACCGGCAAGTCTCTTTACTCGTACCGCAATGCATGATCCCGTGACTAACGCCTTAGTCACATTGAGCTCATTATGATGATGCATTACCGAGTGGGCCCAGAGATACCTCTCCGTCACACGGAGTGACAAATCCCAGTCTCGATCCGTGCCAACCCAACAGACACTTTCGGAGATACCCGTAATGCACCTTTATAGTCACCCAGTTACGTTGTGACGTTTGGCACACCCAAAGCACTCCTACGGTATCCGGGAGTTGCACGATCTCATGGTCTAAGGAAAAGATACTTGACATTGGAAAAGCTCTAGAAAACGAAACTACACGATCTTTTATGCTATGCTTAGGATTGGGTCTTGTCCATCACATCATTCTCCTAATGATGTGATCCCGTTATCAATGACATCCAATGTCCATAGTCAGGAAACCATGACTATCTGTTGATCAACGAGCTAGTCAACTAGAGGCTTACTAGGGACACTTTGTGGTCTATGTATTCACACATGTATTATGATTTCCGGGCAATACAATTATAGCATGAACAATAGACAATTACCATGAACAAAGAAATATAATAATAACCATTTATTATTGCCTCTAGGGCATATTTCCAACACCATATGCTTCAGCCATAGGCTCTATCATGTATGCAATGCTGTGTACCAGACCTGATGTGTGCCTTGCTATTAGTTTAGCAGGGAGGTACCAAAGTAATCCAGGAGTGGATCACTGGACAGCGGTCAAGAACATCCTGAAATACCTGAAAAGGACTAAGGATATGTTTCTCG
Organism: Aegilops tauschii subsp. strangulata; assembly: GCF_002575655.3. Taxonomy (NCBI): domain Eukaryota; kingdom Viridiplantae; phylum Streptophyta; class Magnoliopsida; order Poales; family Poaceae; genus Aegilops; species Aegilops tauschii. Next base: position 350,616,383 of record NC_053039.3, read on the forward strand.
TTTATGGAGGTGACAAAGAGCTCGTCGTAAATGGTTACGTCGACGCAAGATTTGACACTGATCCGGATGATTCTAAATTGCAAACCGGATACGTGTTTTTATTGAACGGTGGAGCTGTCAGTTGGTGCAGTTCTAAACAAAGCGTCGTGGCGGGATCAACATGTGAAGCGGAGTACATAGCTGCTTCGGAAGCAGCAAATGAAGGAGTCTGGATGAAGGAGTTCATATCCGATCAAGGTGTCATGCCTAGTGCATCGGTTCCAATAAAAATCTTTTGTGACAATATGCTGACCCACAAGTATAGGGGATCTATCATAGTCCTTTCGATAAGTAAGAGTGTCGAACCCAACGAGGATCAGAAGGAAATGACAAGCGGTTTTCAGCAAGGTATTCTCTGCAAGCACTGAAATTATCGGTAACAGATAATTTTGTGATAAGGTAATTTGTAACGGGTAACAAGTAACAAGTGTAAATAAAGTGCAGCAAGATGGCCCAATCCTTTTTGTAGCAAAGGACAAGCCTGGACAATTTCTTATATGAAGGAAAACGCTCCCGAGGACACGTGGGAATTATCGTCAAGCTAGTTTTCATCACGTTCATATGATTCGCGTTCGGTACTTTGATAATTTGATATGTGGGTGGACCGGAGCTTGGGTGGTGCCCTTACTTGGACAAGCATCCCACTTATGATTAACTCCTATTGCATGCATCCGCGACTACAAAAGAAGTATTAAGTTAAACCTAACCATAGCATGAAACATGTGGATCCAAATCAGCCCCTTACGAAGCAACGCATAAACTAGGGTTTAAGCTTCTGTCACTCTAGCAACCCATCATCTAATTATTACTTGCCAATGCCTTCCTCTAGGCCCAAACAATGGTGAAGTATCATGTAGTCGACGTTCACATAACACCACTAGAGGAGAGACAACATAATCTCATCAAAATATCGAACGAATACCAAATTCACATGACTACTAATAGCAAGACTTCTCCCATGTCCTCAGGAACAAACGTAACTACTCACAAACCATATTCATGTTCATAATCAAAGGGGTATTAATATGCATAATGGATCTGAACATATGATCTTCCACCAAATAAACCAACTAGCATCAACTACAAGGAGTAAACAACAGTACTAGCAACCCACAGGTACCAATCTAAGGCTTTGGGACAAAGATTGGATACAAGAGATGAACTAGGGTTTGAGAGGAGATGGTGCTGGTGAAGATGTTGATGGAGATTGGCCCCCTCCCGATGAGAGGAGCGTTGGTGATGATGATGGCGATGATTTCCCCCTCCTGGAGGGAAGTTTTGTAACGTCCCGGATTCGATGCGCCAGGTATCCGCCAGTTATTCGCCGTCGTTGCCACGTCATTTGCTTGCGTGTTGCATTTTGCCATGTCATCATCTGCATTTCATCTGCATGTTTTTCAAAACTTGCATCCGTTCGGGTCCCGCCGGTTCTCTCCGTTGTCCGTTCTGAGCCCAACCACTCCCACACGTGCCCCGTCGTCCCTCCCTGACCTTGTTTTCGTGAACGGGAGAAAAAAGTTCTCGGAATGGGCCGAGATTTGCCGAGTGGCCTTGGTACATCACCGGTAGACCGCCTATCAAATTTCGTTCCATTTGGAGGTCGTTTGATGCCCCAACGGTTAACCGCGTAGCCCGAAACCCCTCTCTCTTTGCAGTCCAGCACCCCTCCACCACAGCCCACTAACCCAGCAAACCCCCCTCCATGCTCTCGGTCGTTCGATCACGATCGTGTGGGCGAAAACCGCACCCCTTTTGGACTCTCCTAGCTCCCTGTACCTATAAATTAGCCCCTCCCCCGAAATTTAGGGCAAACCCTAGATCAAATCCCCTCCACACCACCGGACATGTCCGCTCCCTCGCCGGACACGTCGCTCCGGCCAACCACAAGCCGCCACGTCACCGCCCGTCCGCCCGCGCCATCACGGCCCGTCGGGGCCCGGGGCAAGCCCGCCGAACCCATCGGGGCCCGTCCCCGCGCCCGCCTCGCCGGACTCCACCACCGGCCTCGCCGGAGAGCGCCGCCTCGCCGGCCTCGCTCCGCCGCCGCCTCGCCGTTCGCCGTCGTTGGCCGCCGCCAGTCGCCATCGCCCTCGCCGCTGACCACCGCCCTTCGCCGCCGCCGTCCCGCGCCCGAGGCGCCCGGCGTCCCGCGCCTCCGCCGCGCCCGTGAGTCGCCGCCGCCTGCCTTCTGCGCCGGCGCCCGCGCGACCCCGCGCCGCAGCGCTGGAGCTTCGCCGGCCGTCTCCGGTCGCCGCTCCGGTCAGATCCGGGGAGTCCCCGCCCGGATCCGCCCTCCCCAGCCTCCTACGCGCTTCCCCGCACCTCGCCGGAGGCTCCCTCGGCTCCAACTCCGGCGAGCCGCCGCCTGCCTTGAAATCCGCGCCCGGGTCAACCCTAGATCTCGGAGGGTATAATTTTCTGCCAAGTCTTTAAGTTTTCATCAAATGTGTCCCTGTTCACCGCATCATAACTTCATGTGTGCTGCTCCGTTTTGTGCGTGTAATATATCAAAATGTTCATCATGAGATGATCTTCATTTACTTCCACTGTGCCATGCTTGTTTGCATCCATATTGATGCCCTAATCATCATTGCAAGAGTGCTATATGATGTTAACTGCTGTCTGCTAACAGAACTTGGTGATTTGTCTTTTTCATTGCATTTTGTGTGTGCATCCTATGAGCATGAACTCTACATGTGTTTTGAACTACATCATGCCATCTCATCTTTCTAAATAATGTTGCTGTCAGCCTGTTAACATTAAGTTCAGTTTTGCCATGTGTTTTGCTAGTGTTTTATGTGCCCTATGGACTTTCTCTTGCCATTCTTAGCTTCATAATTATGTTATCTTAATGTTGGATGCCTTCACGTGCCATGAAATGCTTTGTGATGAGTGATTTGAGCTCGCAAAGATGCCTTCATAATTCTGTTTATGCCATGCTCAGTTTTTCCTGCCAAGTCTGAATCTGTCATATCACTTGCTATGTTTACATGGGTGCCATCATATCTTCGGTGCCTTTTTGGCTCGTGATCAGTAAGGTACTTTTGTTTTATGCAATTAGTAGATTCATGCCATGCCTTTGTTTGCTATGATATGTTATGTAGCATGTTGTTTGATAGCTCTAAACTTAGCAACCTGATGTTATTTCTGCCATGCCCAGTGATTTCTGCTAAGTCTGTGAAACTGTTATTATTTGCCTTGTCCTTTTGAGCATGTTCTAGTGGTTTCTGGAGATAGCTCAGTGTTCCTGTTTTGTAATGCTTTACCTGCACCTCACGTACATGCCTTTTGTTATCATGCTGAGGTGCTGTAGCATATTGTTTTGATGCTTGCAATATGCCTAGTTGCTGTTTTGGACAGGTTGTTGATATATCTTGTTTGGAGTGTATGTGTTGCACCGTTGCTCTGTTTTGAGCATGCTCTATATGAAACTTGCTTAGTTTTGCATGTAGTTTCATATTATCATGTTGGATCCTTGTTTTGAGGTGTTTTCTTGATGTTTGAATGCATTTTGCATCAATGCCATGTTTAACTTGTTTTGCTCATATCTTCTAGGCCGTAACTCCGAACTAAATGAACTTTATATGTAACTTGACTTGAATTTCGTGTAGATCATCTTGGTGCATCTTAACTTGCTGTTTAACAACTTGAACATAAGGCTTATTCAGATCTGGACCAATTTCGAAATTTGCATATGAGGACTTACCGAAATTGTCATATGTTGTTTCCGGCCTCATTTAAACTTGCTTTGATGTGTTGCTCTTGTATGCATCATCTCTTGCCATGAGTAGCTTCATGTAGCTTTGTCATGCATCCGGCTTGGTTGTGCATCATGTCTTGTTTATGTGTGGTGTGTTTACCATGTTGTGTGCTTCTTCTCGTCCCGTTTCGTTGCGATCGTGAGGATTCGTTCGTCTACGCTTGGTTCGTCTTCGCGGCTTCATCTTCTTCATGGATTCGTTGTTCTTCCTAGCGGGATTTCAGGCAAGATGACCGTAACCTTGGATCTCATTACTATCACTTCTATGCTAGTTGCTTCGTTCTATCGCTATGCTGCGCTACCTATCATTTGCTCTTCAAGCCTCCCAAATTGCCATGAACCTCTAACCTTTGTCACCATTCCTAGCAAACCGTTGTTTGGCTATGTTACCGCTTTTTGCTCAGCCCCTCTTATAGCGTTGCTAGTTGCAGGTGAAGATGAAGATTGCTCCATGTTGGATTATGTTTATGTTGGGATATCACAATATCTCTTATTTAATTAATGCATCTATATACTTGGTAAAGGGTGGAAGGATCGGCCTTATGCCTGGTGTTTTGTTCCACTCTTCCGCCCTAGTTTCCGTCATACCGATGTTATGTTCCTTGATTTTGCATTCCTTACGCGATTGGGTGTTATGGGAACCCCTTGACAGTTCGCTTTGAATAAAACTCCACCAGCAAGGCCCAACCTTGGTTTTACCATTTGCCTACCTAAGCCTTTTTTCCTTGGGAGTCGCGCTCCCGAGGGTCATCTTTATTTTACCCCCCGGGCCAGTGCTCCTCTGAGTGTTGGTCCAAACTAGAGCATCGTGTGGGACCGTCCCTTGGCAACTTGGGTTATGTTGGTACCTGTACGCTTAGCTTATCCGGTGTGCCCTGAGAACGAGATATGTGCAACTCCTACCGGGATTTGTCGGCACAGCGGGTGGTCTTGCTGGTCTTGTTTTACCATTGTCGAAATGTCTTGTAAACCGGGATTCCGAGACTGATCGGGTCTTCCCGGGAGAAGGAATATCCTTCGTTGACCGTGAGAGCTTATAATGGCCTAAGTTGGGACACCCCTGCAGGGTATAAACTTTCAAGAGCCGTGCTCGCGGTTATGTGGCAGATGGGAATTTGTTAATGTCCGGTTGTAGAGAACTTGACACTTGACTTAAGTAAAACGCATCAACCACGTGTGTAGCCGTGATGGTCTCTTTTCGGCGGAGTCCGGGAAGTGAACACGGTTTTTGGGTTATGTTTGACGTAAGTAGGAGTTCAGGATCACTTCTTGATCATTGCTAGTTTCACGACCGTTCCATTGCTTCTCTTCTCGCTCTTATTTGCGTAAGTTAGCCACCATATCTTGCTTAGTCGCTGCTGCAACCTCACCACCTATCCTTTCCTTACCCATTAAGCTTTGCTAGTCTTGATACCCATGGTAATGGGATTGCTGAGTCCTCGTGGCTCACAGTTTACTACAACAACAGTTGCAGGTACAGGTTTTGCGATGATCATGACGCGAGAGCGATGTTGCTTGTTTTGGAGTTCTTCTTCTGCTTCTTCTTCGATCAGGGGATAGGTTCCAGGTCGGCAGCCTGGGCTAGCAGGGTGGATGTCGTTTGAGTTTCTGTTTGTGTTTCATCCGTAGTCGGATGTTGATCTTATGTATGATGTATTGATGTATTCTTGTGGCATTTGTAAGCCTTGTATGTATCCCCTTCTATTATGTAATGTTGATGTAATGATATCCACCTTGCAAAAGCGTTTCAATATGCGGTTCTATCCTTGGTGGGACCTTTGAGTCTCTTTAGGATAGTATCGCATATTGGGCGTGACAAGTTGGTATCAGAGCCTCGACCGACCCTAGGAGCCCCCTTGATTGATCGTATAGTTTGGCCGTTGTTGAGTCTAGAAGAAAACTATTTCTGAGTCTAGTTATATCGGAGAGTAGGACTTCTTTTTACTCCTCGGCCGCTTCATCGCTCTGGTGAGAAATCTTGACGTAGGTGATTTGACATTACTCCTCTTCCCCTTCAAAATTTTTTTAGGATCACGCGATTAGTTTTTTTCGTTCGTTGCGATGCCAGCTCTTTTCATCCGGTGCATTTCTCGTCCAGTTGACTCGAGCCTCTTCATCTTTGCCAAGTTCAATCCTCAGTTGTTTTCTTTTCCCACCCGCCCACCCCTTTTTCTTCTCGGAGTCGGAGTCCCTAATCGAGTATCCATCATACTCGTGCGAAGCCTTTGCATTATTTCCTCAATTATTACAATCGGTGTTTTCTCTTCACGCTATTCGTCGGTTCTCCCTTCCAAGTTGCCTTTGTTTTCCCGCCCTCCCGCCCTCTTCTTCCCGGAGCCTGAGTCTCTTGCGAGCGTCAATTTCATTTGTGTGGAACCTCTTCAGTCTTTCGTAAATTATTTCAACCGGTGAATTCTCGTCTCGTTTGACATTCTTCATCTCTTTTCTTTCCGGTGGATCCAATTCAAGTTTTTCGTTGGTTATCTTATCCTTTTCCTCAAATGTTTCCCGTTGCTCGTTCCCCTCTCGTCATTTAATCGTTCCGGAGTGATGAAGACATCTCAGGAGATTCGTCTGTGTTTGAATTAATTCGAGGTTATCACCTCATTCAAATATTTCAATCGTTCCGGTGCATAGTCTCTCCTTCAATCCTTTCCAACGGTGTTTTCTCTTCAGTGGGCCCTAACCCACAGGTCTTTCCCAGGATCTTACCTGACTCTTCTAATTTTCCCGGAGTTATTCTCAAATTCTTTTCGAAGTTGACGTAAGAATGAATTTCATCAGTCAGATGCCTTTCCAAGATCGATTTCAAAATATTTTCATTGTTGGCTCAACCTCTTCGCTTTTCATTCTCCCGGAGTATATCAACAATTTTGGTGTTGTTTCTCGTCGTCATTCTCAACATTTGAAGACCGAAGTAGAGTTTTCCCTAAATCTTGTCCATTCTCCTGAAGATTCATGGCGCTAGCTTGATGTTATCCTCTCAAGTTGTTTCCAGTCGTGCAATTCTTTTCATCCATCCGGAGTATTTCAGGAGTTGCTTTCCCTCTCGATCATCCGGAGGTCATCTTTTTAGAATATTTCTTCATTCTAAGTTGTCAAATTCGTTCTCTAATTATTCTATATCCGTGCCCCTTCGTTCGTCTCAATATTCTCCCGATGCTTCGTTCCAGTATTCTTCAATCAGTTCGCAATCTCTTCGTTCTCTTTTCTCTAAATTCCCTCAAGTATCTTCGTGTTTTTATAATTCTTCCTGGTGATTCATTCTCCTTCGTCATTCAATTTTGAATTCTTACGGTGGTTCTTTAAAATTTCTTTTCTGTTGTTATCGTATCAATTCATTAGTTCTTTCCAGTCCTACCGGTGGTTCTTGAAGGTTTTTCCCAAGTATTGCGCTATATCTCCCCTTAATCTTTTCCCAATGTGAATAAGTTGTATGCAATCCATTGTTTCTCATCAATTTAATTGGTGGAGGATAAGCATAACGTAATCCTTATTCTTCTTTCTTCAAGTGGTTTTATCTCTTCTTTTCGGAGATTGTTCATCTTATCACATTCTCGGTTCAAAGTGTTTTCATTTTTTTCTTTTCCGGAGTTCCAAGCTTCTCGCCGATTTCGTCGCGAACCTCCATCCAAATCATCGCAAGGCTTTAACCTTATCCCTTTCATCCTTCAATTTTATCTCATCATCCTTCTGTTACCGGAGTTCTTCATGGTGGTTCGTAAGGATTTAATTCATTGTTCAAGTGTTCATCAAGATTCTTCTAGGCGTAGCTCAAGTATCTTCTTCTTGCTTCTCAAAGTGCAATTAATTCTCCATATTCTTCTGAAGTGAAGTTTTGCATTTCCTCGTTCTTCTCAGCTTTTCAATCTTTTCCGCTTGTGGTAGGTTACCACCTCATAATTTTGAGATGTTATCCATAAGTCCACAACAAGCTTATTCTTTTGTTGTTGAATTTCCAACAACTCCGTTCAATGTTTCCTTCTAAGGATGCTCTCTATTTCATTCATGGTAGAAGTTGTCATCTTCTTCACCGTTCTTCTCATTCCACTCTTTCAAGTCTTTCGGAGGTTTTGTGTTGTTCCTCAAGTCAAGTATCGTTCCATTTCTCAAGTTCATGTTCTATTTTTTCCTTGTTCAGCCGGAGTGCTGCATAAATTCCTTCGTTATTATTCCTTTTCTATCTTGTCCTAACCGGAGTGGTTTCAAATTCAGCCTTATTCCTTGAGCTTTTGCTTCTTGTCTCATTCAACATTCCTCTTTCCTACTCGAGTGTTCTTGACTTTGTTCATCCTCACTGTTTTGTTCTTATTTCACCTCATCCTTTTTTCCTTCCGTCTCGGTCCTAAGATCTCGGGACGAGATCTCTTGTTAGTGGAGGAGTGTTGTAACATCCCGGATTCGATGCGCCAGGTATCCGCCAGTTATCCGCCGTCGTTGCCATGTCATTTTCTTGCGTGTTATTTTGCCATGTCATCATCTACATTTCATCTGCATGTTTTTCAAAACTTGCATCCGTTCGGGTCCCGCCGGTTCTCTCCGTTGTCCGTTCTGATCCCAACCACTCCCACACGCGCCCCGTCGTCCCTCCCAGACCTTGTTTTCGTGAATGGGAGAAAAACGTTCTTGGAATGGGCCGAAATTTGCCGAGTGGCCTTGGTACATCACCGGTAGACCGCCTGTCAAATTCCGTTCCATTTGAAGGTCGTTTGATGCCCCAACGGTTAGCCGCGTAGCCCGAAACCCCTCTCTGTTTGCAGCCCAGCACCCCTCCACCACAGCCCAATAACCCAGCAAACCCCCATTCATGCTCTCGGTCGTTCGATCACGATCGTGTGGGCGAAAACCACACCCCTTTCGGACTCTCCTAGCTCCCTTTACCTATAAATTAGCCCCCTTCCCCGAAATTTGGGGCAAACCCTAGATCAAATCCCCTCCACACCACCAGACATGTCCGCTCCCTCGCCGGACACGTCGCTCCGGCCAACCACAAGCGGCCACGTCACCGCCCGTCCGCCCCCGCCGTCGCGGCCCGCCGGGGCCCGGGGCAAGCCCGCCGAGCCCATCGGGGCCCGTCCCCGCGCCCGCCTCGCCGGACTCCACCACCGGCCTCGCCGGAGAGCGCCGCCTCGCCGGCCTCGCTCCGCCGCCGCCTCGCCGTTCGCCGTCGTCGGCCGCCGCCAGTCGCCATCGCCCTCGCCGCCGACCACCGCCCTTCGCCGCCGCCATCCCGCGCCCGAGGTGCCCGGCGACCCGCGCCTCCGCCGCGCCCGCGAGTCGCCGCGCCTGCCTTCTGCGCCGGCGCCCGCGCGACCCCGCGCCGCCGCGCTGGATCTTCGCCGGCCGTCTTCGGTCACCGTTCCGGTCAGATCCGGGGAGTCCCCGCCCGGATCCGCCCTCCCCGGCCTCCTCCGCCCTTCCCCGCATCTCGCCGGAGGCTCCCTCGGCTCCAACTCCGGCGAGCCGCCGCCTGCCTCGAAATCCGCGCCCGGGTCAACCCTAGATCTCGGAGGGTATAATTTTCTGCCAAGTCTTTAAGTTTTCATCAAATTTGTCCATGTTCACCGCATCATAGCTTCATGTGTGCTGCTCCGTTTTGTGCGTATAATATATCAAAATGTTCATCATGAGATGCTCTTCATTTTATTCCACTGTGCCATGCTTGTTTGAGTCTAGCTTGATGCCATAATCATCGTTGCAAGAGTGCTATATGATGTAAACTGCTGTCTGCTCTCAACTTGCTAAATAATGTTGCTGTCAGCCTGTTAACATTAAGTTCAGTTTTGCCATGTGTTTTGCTAGTGTTCTATGTGCCCTATGGACTTTCTCTTGCCATTCTTAGCTTCATAATTATGTTATCTTAATGTTGGATGCCTTCACGTGCCATGAAATGCTTTGTGATGAGTGATTTGAGCTCGCAAAGGTGCCTTCATAATTCTGTTTATGCCATGCTCAGTTTTTCCTGCCAAGTCTGAATCTGTCATATCACTTGCTATGTTTACATGTGTGCCATCATATCTTCGGTGCCTTTTTGGCTCGTGATCAGTAAGGTACTTTTGTTTTATGCAATTAGTAGATTCATGCCATGCCTTTGTTTGCTATGCTATGTTATGTAGCATGTTGTTTGATAGCTCTAAACTTAGCAACCTGATGTTATTTCTGCCATGCCCAGTGATTTCTGCTAAGTCTGTGAAACTGTTATTATTTGCAATCTTGCCATGTCCTTTTGAGCATGTTCTGGTGGTTTATGGAGATAACTCATTGTTCATGTTTTGTAATGCTTTACCTGCACATCACGTCCATGCCTTTTGTTATCATGCTGGGGTGTTGTAGCATATTGTTTTGATGCTTGCAACATGCCTAGTTGCTGTTTTGGACAGATTGTTGCTATATCTCGTTTGGAGTGTATGTATTGCACCGTTGCTCTGTTTTGAGCATGCTCTATATGAAACTTGCTTATTTTTGCATGTAGTTTCATATTATCATGTTGCATCCTTGTTTTGAGGTGTTTTCTTGATGTTTGAATGCATTTTGCATCAATGCCATGTTTAACTTGTTTTGCTCATATTTTCTAGGCCGTAGCTCCGAACTAAATGAACTTTATATGTAACTTGACTAGAATTTCGTGTAGATCATCTTGGTGCATCTTAACTTGGTATTTAACAACTTGAACATAAGGCTTATTCAGATCTGGACCAATTTCGAAATTTGCATATGAGGACTTACTGGAATTGTCATATGTTGTTTCCGGCCTCATTTAAACTTGCCTTGATGTGTTGCTCTTGTATGCATCATCTCTTGCCATGAGTAACTTCATGTAGCTTTGTCATGCATCCGGCTTGGTTGTGCATCATGTCTTGTGTATGTGTGGTGTGTTTACCATGTTGTGTGCTTCTTCTCGTTAGTTCCCGTTTCGTTGCGATCGTGAGGATTCGTTCGTCTACGCTTGGTTCGTCTTCGCGGCTTCATCTTCTTCATGGATTCGTTGTTCTTCCTAGCGGGATTTCAGGCAAGATGACCGTAACCTTGGATCTCATTACTATCACTGCTATGCTAGTTGTTTCGTTCTATCGCTATCCTACGCTACCTATCACTTGCTCTTCAAGCCTCCCAAATTGCCATGAACCTCTAACTTTATTCACCCTTCCTAGCAAACCGTTATTTGGCTATGTTACCGCTTTTTGCTCAGCGCCTCTTATAGCGTTGCTAGTTGTAGGTGAAGATGAAGATTGCTCCATGTTGGATTATGTTTATGTTGGGATATCATAATATCTCTTATTTAATTAATGCATCTATATACTTGGTGTTGAGGATATAACCATTAGAGTCACCCGCCCAGGAGGGGCCGGGTTACTCATAATGATCATCACGTGAAGCCCAGTACCAAGCTTAAGGATGGCGGATCAATAATGGGCTTAAGACCCGGAGGCGGCTTAAGGCCCGTAGTGATAAACCGCCGTTATGGCAAGGCTTGTAATGTAAGGCAAGAGTAGTTAAGAGTCCGAGCCGGATACTGTTATAAGCCGGCCGGGACTCTGAGAGCCGCTGGGCGTCAACCTCTTTATATAAAGGGATGACCCGGCGACGGTTCAGGACGAGAGACACAGATCGATAGTCAGGCATAGCAATTAAGCTCCCCGGTCATCGAAACCCTAAGTAATACCACCTCAACTGGACGTAGGCTTTTACCTTCACCGTAAGGGGCCGAACCAGTATAATCCTCGTGTTCCTTGTCCCGCTTAACCCCTTTAAACTTCCTAGTTGCGATGGCTCCACGACTAAGTCCTTGCATGAGGACGTCTAGCGTGACAATTCCACGACAGTTGGCGCCCACCATGGGGCCCGCGCACGGTGGATTTGATTTCTTGAAGGGCAGCTTCGAAGGGCTCAAGGGATACGTTGTGGGCCGGATGACCAAGAGTCGCCGCGGCAAGCTCTACATCGACGATGGAAACTGGGGCCCCGACGCCGGCGCAATCGAGTACGGGTACCGGGTCCCCTTTGGCGGAATCCATGTCTTCAGTGGCAAGATTGGTGAGCCGGGCCCTGAGCCGGACCTCTGCGCTGATCTCATCGAGACGGCTCAGCGTGCACGACCCGCCCGGGCTCTGCCTGCCTTGAAGCGTGATTTTGTGGGATGCGTCCATGGAGGACCCTATGAAGGATCTGGATCTGGCGATGAGATGGCCGCCCGCTCTGACGGTGAGTCGTCCACGGATGAGTCAAACTCGTTATATCAACTTCAAGATGGCAGGCTCAGGGGTAGTTCCGATGGCGACAGTACTCCGGACCCCTTTGAGCCGCCGAGCCGGGTTGGAATCTTCATGGCCGGCGCACAACCTGTTCAAAACTCCGCCACTGGGGTAGGAGGCCCTGTGCACTCGCCGGCTCAGGTGCTGATGGATCTCACAGACAAGATGACGGCCCTGTTAACCGCCACGGTCGCCCCAGCAGATCAAGCTCAGCATGATGCGGAGGTGGCATAGTTAAAGCTGGATCTAGCAAAAGCCAAGGAGGATCTGGCGGCGGAAGGGATCAGGATGGCTGCAGAGAGGGCAGCTCTCGACGCCCAGACTCAGCTGATTCAGGCGCAGTCTTTCCGGCTCACAATGGATCAGAACGCGTCCAATGAGATCATGAGGAGGAGGCATCAAAAGGCTCAATCTCGACTCCCTCTGGTTTACGATCCTCGTAACCTCTTCAACACGCCTGGTGCAGGGCCCAGTAACCCGCCAGAGATAACGGCGCCTGGGGCTGGAACGCCAATTCCGCCCCAAGTGATGGGGCCTCCCCGGGTGAACACTGCCCCGCCTCAGTACATTCCAATACCACCGGGTCATTATGCCAACCCGTTGGAAAACATGGTCGCCGCGGCGGCGCGGCTGGCGGCTCTCCCGATCGATGGCGACTCTCCAACGGCGGTCGAAACCCGCCGAGCGAGAGAACTTCTTCAGACGGCTCTGGCGCAACAGGAGGCATATTCTTATAGCCGGGACAGGATTCATTCAACCCCTCGTCCAGGCTGGAGCCCGAGTTATAGCAGGCACATGGTCTCAGCGACCGGCTCAAGCAATGTCCGACGCCGTGACTTGCCTCCTGGCCACGGCCCGGCTCATAATGGAGCCTTTAACGTGGTAGACCAAGACAGAGCACGACAAGAGGCGGAGCAGGTGCCTCAGTTGACGGCTTATCAGCCACTCCCGGCTTATCCGACGGCTTCTATCGACGCGGGTATACCTACGAGGACTGGAGGTGTTCCTTGTCTGGTGCCGGCTCTCCGTAATGAACGTCTGCCCAAGGATTTCAAAGGGCCTAGGAAGGTACCTAATTACACGGCTGATTTACAACCCGGAGCATGGATCGAGAGTTACGAGATGGCTATGGAGTTGCTGGAGGTCAGTGAAGCGGCAATGGCCAAGTACTTCACCATGATGTTAGATGGGACTGCCCGCACTTGGTTGAAAGGACTGCCGCCTAACTCTATCGGGTCTTGGGCTGAGCTAAAAGCCCGGTTCATCCAAAACTTCAAAGATACATGTAGGCAATCTATGTCAATTGTGGATTTGACTAACTGCAAGCAGCAGGAGGGTGAGTCTACAACCCATTGGGTTTGCTGGGTCAAAGAGATAATACATTCATCTGATAAGATGGATGCCGGCTCTGCAGTCTTAATGTTAGAGCAGAATTGTCGTTTTGCGCCCCTGAAGATGAAGCTCGGGCGGCTCAAGCGCGATTGCAATGATATGGGTACGCTGATGGCGGCTCTGGTCAAGTACGCCGACTCTGATAGTATCAAGGATCCCGTATCGGATGATGAAAGGACAGGGAAGGGAAAACGGAATGGCAATGGCAAGGGCCCCCAGCATAACCCGGCAAACCAGGGAGGTAACAAGCGTAAGGCTGATGGCAGTATGGAGTTTGTGGCCAACGCCAATTCACAGGGTAACAACCACCGGCGTAAGGGGAGACCACCTCCCCGCGCCGGCGGGTCAGGCCCGACGCTTGAGCAGTTGTTGAATGAGCCTTGTCCAAGGCATGGCTCTAAGGAAAAGCCGGCCACTCATCTATGGAAGGACTGCGCAATCATGAAGGCCTTTAAAAATTCCAATGCTTTCAATGGCAACAGTGGCCCGGGTGGCGGCTCAGGCGCCGGCGGCTTTCATGGCCCGGGCGGCGGTTCAAATTCCAATTCTCAGAATGTTCAAGGGGGCTTTAATCAGCAGTCCGGCCAGGGTCATCAGCAGCAGCAGGGGGGATACCAGACCAATCCAAAGCATCTCAATGGCGGGCAGTATCATGTGTTTACTACCAGTCTGTGCAAGCGAGAGCAGAAGCTCCATAAAAGGGATGTGCATGCTGTTGAGCCGGCGGTTCCACGCTATTTAAGATGGTCTGAGCAGCCTATTGTGTGGAGTAGGGAAGATCATCCTCCCCGGGTTGACAATCCGGATCACCTGGCCTTGGTGGTGGCTCCTCAGGTTGGGGGATATAAATTCACTAAAGTGCTCATGGACGGAGGCAGCAGCATCAACATCCTCTATTATGAGACCTTCCGTCGTATGGGTTTAACTGATAAAAACCTCAGCCAGTCCAATACTGTTTTCCATGGCGTGGTGCCCGGTAAGTTGGCATATCCAGTAGGTAAGATCGAGCTGGAAGTGGCCTTTGGAGATGAGTACAACTACAGGGCGGAAAAACTAACCTTTGAGGTGGTTAAGATAAGAAGTCCGTATCATGCTTTATTTGGGCGGCCGGCTTACGCCAAGTTCATGGCACGGCCGTGTTACGTGTATTTGCAGCTCAAGATGCTGGCTCACAATGGGACCATTACGGTTCATGGCAGCCGAAGGATAGCCTTGGAGTGTGAGGAAGGTGACGCGGCTTACGCTGAATCTGTTTGTGCAACAGAGGAGTTGAAGTTTTACAAGGACAATGTTGACCCGGCAGATATGACGTCTTTGAAAAAGCCAACCACGGAGCACGAGCCTGTAATGAAATTTAAATCAGCTGATGAGACTAAACTTGTTGACTTTGTTCCAAGTGATTCATCTCAGCAGTTCAGCATCAGTGCCAATCTGGATCCGAAATAGGAAGGCGCGCTCATCGAGTTCATCCGTGAGAACAAGGACATTTTTGCATGGAAACCTTCTGACATGCCAGGTGTACCTAGAGACTCGCTGAGCACACTCTCAATATTGATCCGAAATTTAAGCCGGTCAGGCAATTCCTCCGGCGGTTTAATGAGGAGAGGCGGAAAGCCATTGGTGAGGAGGTAGCCCGGCTCTTGGCGGCCGGGTTTATTGTTGAAGTTTTTCATCCAGAATGGTTAGCTAACCCGGTGCTCGTGCTCAAGAAGAACGGCACCTGGCGGATGTGTGTGGACTACACGGATTTAAACAAGGCTTGTCCGGCTGATCCTTTTGCTCTCCCCCGTATTGATCAAATTATTGATGCTACGGCGGGTTGTGAGCGCTTAAGTTTTTTGGATGCTTATTCTGGATACCATCAGATTAAAATGGCAGTTAAGGACCAGGAGAAGACGGCGTTCATCACTCCCTTTGGAGCCTTCTGTTATGTGTCTATGCCTTTTGGGCTCAAGAGTGCACAGGCGACTTACCAGCGTTGCGTGCAGAATTGTCTTCATAACCAGATTGGGCGCAACGTTCATGCCTATGTGGATGATATCTTGGTTAAATCCAGGGAGAAGGAGACCTTGGTAGATGATCTTAGAGAAACCTTTGATAATCTCCGGGTTTACAAGATGATGCTTAACCCGGCCAAGTGTGTTTTTGGTGTTCCTGCAGTCAAGCTCTTGCGTTTTCTGGTTTCTCACAGAGGCATTGAAGCTAACCCGGAAAAGATCAAAGCAATCACCTCTCTGGCTAAGCCGGCGTGCATAAACGACGTCCAGCGTCTGGCGGGTCGCATCGCTACTTTGAGCCGGTTTATAAGCCGCTTGGGTGAAAAGGCCATGCCACTGTACCAGATGATGAAGAAAACAGATGACTTTATCTGGAACGATGCTGCTAATGCTGCTTTTGAGGATTTGAAGAGACAGCTGGCTGAGCCCCCAGTCCTTGCTGCTCCTGTTGACAAGGAGCCCTTATTGTTGTATGTAGCCACTAACACACGAGCCGTCAGTGTGGCTGTGGTGGTGGAGCGTAAGGAAGCGGGTAAGGAGTATCCGGTTCAGCGGCCGGTTTACTACGTCAGTGAAGTACTCATTGAGTCCAAACAACGGTATCCACATTGGCAGAAGCTTGTTTATGGGGTATTCATGGCAAGCCGGAAGCTTAAGCATTATTTCCAGGGTCACCCTATCACTGTGGTTAGTTCTGCTCCCCTAGGAGATATCATCCAAAACAGAGAAGCCACAGGAAGAGTGGCTAAGTGGGCTATCGAACTTGGGCCTCATGGTATGAAATACGTGCCACGCACTGCTATCAAATCTCAAGCATTGGTGGATTTCATCAACGATTGGACAGAGCTGCAGGTGCCTGAAGAGAAACCGAATAATACATACTGGACTATTCACTTCGACGGGTCTAGGCAATTGGAGGGCTCGGGGGCTGGAGTTGTATTAACTTCCCCTCGAGGTGACAAGTTTTGCTATGTGCTACGGTTGATGTTTCCCTGTACTAACAATGCGGCTGAGTACGAGGCCTTGCTCCATGGTCTTCGGATGGCTAAGGAGATGAGCTTGAGCCGGGTAAGGTGCTTTGGCGACTCAGATTTAGTGGCCCAACAAGTGTCAGGCAAGTGGGATTCCAAGGACCCTCTCATGGCGGCTTATCGCCGCGAAGTTGATGCCATTGTGGGACATTTTCAGGGTTACCAAGAAGAGCACATCGATCGCAGGAAGAACGAGGCGGCTGATGCATTAAGCCGGCTGGGCTCTCAGCGAAATCCGGTGCCGCCTAATACTTTCTTGGACATTTTGCATAACCCTTCTGTTAAGTTGCCTACAGAGGAAGACCTGGCTGTTCCTGACCCGGAGGCACAGCTGGTGGCGGCTCTCCACATTACCCCAGACTGGACAGTACCATACTTGGCTTACATGACCCGGGGAGAATTTCCTGAGGATGAAACTTTGGCCAGACAAATAACCCGGCGGTCTAAGTCAATGATAATTATCAATGGCGAGCTGCATCGTCGCAGTGTCACTGGAACTTTCCAGCGTTGTGTTTCCCCTGAGGAAGGTCAAGAAATTTTACGTGAAATTCACGAGGGGGATTGTGGCCATCATGCCGGCTCAAAATCCCTTGTGGCCAAGGCTTTTCGTCATGGTTTTTATTGGCTGACAGCTCATGCTGATGCAGATGATTTGGTCAGTACGGTTGCCAGAGGTTCTCGCGACGGGCTCATGTGCCGGCTCAAGAATTGAGGATGATTCCAATCACTTGGCCATTTGCGGTCTGGGGGCTTGATATGGTTGGGCCTTTTAAAAGATCCAAGGATAAGAAGACCCACCTCTTAGTGGCGGTCGACAAGTTCACAAAGTGGGTTGAAGCAGAGCCAGTTAGTAAGTGTGACGCAGCCACAGCGGTTCAGTTCATGAAAAGGGTGATATTTCGCTTTGGTTTTCCACACAGCATTATAACTGACAATGGTACCAATCTATCTAAAGGCGCCATGGAGGAGTTTTGTCAACGAGAGCATATTCGGCTTGATGTTTCATCAGTAGCTCACCCTCAATCCAATGGTCAGGCTGAGAGAGCCAATCAGGAAATCTTGAAGGGCATCAAGCCCCGGCTTTTGGTCCCTTTGCAACGGACGCCGGGTTGTTGGGTGAAGGAGTTACCCTCCGTGTTATGGGGTATCAATACTACTCCTAACAGGTCTACGGGTTACACGCCTTTCTTCATGGTTTATGGAGCGGAGGCGGTCCTCCCTAGCGACATCCGTCATGACTCGCCTCGAGTGGCGGCTTATGTTGAGGCGGATAATGAGCAGGCGCGTCAAGATGCTCTTGACTTGTTGGACAAGCAGCGTGATGTGGCAGCAGCTCGCTCGGCGATTTACCAACAAGACCTGCGTCGCTATCACGGCCATCGGGTTAAGTCCAGGGTCTTCCAGGAAGGTGATCTGGTGCTCCGGCTTATCCAAGATCAAACAGATGCACACAAGTTATCCCCGCCTTGGGAAGGGCCCTTTGTGGTCAGCAAGAACTTGCACAATGGGTCGTACTACCTTATCGATGTTCGGGAGCACAAAGATTCACGTAAGTCGGAGGAAGAAACCCGTCGGCCGTGGAACATAGCTCAGCTTCGGCCTTATTACACTTGAGCCACCGGCTCTCATAATGTACATACTTCTATAGCCATGTATATATTATGATAAATAATAAAGCAGGACCTCTGTCCTTTTCTCCTCCAAAGGCAAATGTGTTATTGTTATTTCCATTACATGGTCACTTGGAGGTTGATCCGGCTTATGATCGTATTCGAATCTAGCCGTTAACAACATGATCACTTGGGGGCTTCCTGTTCAAACATAGGTCGTATTCGAACCAAAGAGAACATAGCTGTCGATACCCACTTGATTGGCAAATTGCCGAGCTCATTGGGGAGTTTTTCTTGATCATATTTGAATCATAGCTCAACCCCCTTTGGGAACCGACGTGGATCGTATTCGAATCAGCGTCGTTAAACAACTCTCAAGGTCATTTGGGGGCTTCCTGTTCAAACATAGGTCGTATTCGAACCAAAGAGAACATAGCTGTCGGTACCCTCTTGATCGGCAACGCCAAAGCCACTGGGGGCTATATGATCACATTCGAATCTTAGCTTAACCCCTTTGGGACGGTTCTCTGGTCGTATTCGAATTAGAAGCCCCTAAGTTTTGATCTTTTGGTTTGCAACAAGTTCTTTTGATCATATCAACAGTGTGCAAGGGCGGTTCTTACTCCGCCGGCTTAACTTTGATTAACAATGTTGATAGTACACAATAAGCATTATTGATGCTGGTGAACTGGAGTTGAGTTCTCAACCTCATTATTTGGGTTACATAAACCGGAAGTGTACTTGAAGGCTTGCAGGTATGCTATTATGGTTACCTCGAGGATAAAATTGAGAGCCGGTCTTTTATGACTTTGGTTCATATTCCGGGTTATATTTAAAATATATGACTCTCATTGCGGTAAGCCGCCTAGAGACTTGTGATTTCTTTTCTATGCAGGACAATGAGAGACAGCTCTTTAAGTTTAAGGAAAGCAAATGATCAAACATAACCCGGAGGAATATAAAAGAGCAGCTTCAACAGAGTTAAGCGCCGCACACGTGCACTATGGCACGACAAAATTAAGTGTTTGCCCTACTCTATTACAGGACTCCCCGAGCCCAAAAGGTGAGGCATTGTTCTTAAAGCATACCATGAGCCGCCTAAGAATTTAAAGTGCTCGTTGGGTTGCAGTTTCCGGCTCATCCCTCTCCCCTCCTCCGGCTGTTTCCATGACCTGGAAGGTTGATGATTTCCAGTCAATGCCGTTCAAAGCTTCAAATTGAGCCTCATCATCAATTAACCCGGCCGGGTCAACTTCTGGGGCGAAGGTATGCTTACGAGTCGGAGGGATCAGGCTGACTGCTTCATAGCGTGGAGTTGGGATCCTCTGATTCTCCGCGTCATAGCCCGGCTGATACTTGGTAAGGTCTGTGTCATTCCCAATCAAGGTGGCCACCCGGCGCATGCTCTTCACACAGGCGGCGAAGTCTTTTTGGTCAAAGGGGGTGCCGTCTTCCTTTAGGCTGGGGTATCCAAGAGCGATGTCGGCCGGGTCTAGCTCCGGTAGAAACGCCTTGGCCCGGCTCAGAGCGGCTATAGCTCCGGCTCTTGCAGAAGCCCATCTCAGCTCTTGGAAGCGTTGAGGAAGTACAGCAAGCCGCCTGAGTACGTCTGCCAGGTGAGTGGGAACCTCATTGGACAGAGCCACAACGGCTAAAGCACGCTGTGACCCGGTGTAGAGTTGCTCCACCAAGGTGTAAACAGCCTTCAGCTTGGTCAGCATGTTCTGATTGAGATTGGAGCTTCTGGGACCTGTGTAACAAAGTTAGGTGAGCTGATGGCAATGGTGGGACTTATGAGACATGAATGATGTAAACCTATTAAAAGCTTACAGAGTAACTTACCGAAGATTGCGGAGACCATCTGCGATACATGGCGTTTTAAGCCGGAGAGTTCGGCGGTTCTTTCAGTAAGAGCAGCCTCCGCTTGTTCGGCCCGGCTAAGCAAGGCAGTCTTTTCATCGGCCCAGGCTTTTCTTTCTATTTCAAATTTTTTCTTCAGTTTTTCTTGTGCAGAGACACTGAACTCAAATTTGGCGTTGGCCTTCTGGGTCTCATTTTCCTGAGTCTTCAGGCGGTTCTTCAGATCAGAGATTTCCGATTCAAGTTACGGAGGAGCTACGAAGAACACAGAGAACTCGCGAGCCCTAATGCGGATCTAACGTACGGGACAGCGAGGACTTACTGGTGCTGATGGGCTACAGAGGTGCGCCGCAGGCTTCTAGTCAAGACAGGTTGATGCAGCGGCCTTGGTCGGTGAAGACAAGGGGCGCGGCGGCGGCGGCGGAGCTCGGGCTCTGGAGCGTCAGAGGAGGAAGACGATGGAGGAGAAGAGTGATGAAGGCTTATGGGACGGGCCGATTTATAAGGGATGGCTGGTAAATGGGCGCGAGAAACGAGGAGGCCGAAGACGTGATTATCTTGCCGCAGAAACGCCTCGATTTTCGGGATGGTCATTAAAAGATAAGATCCGTTGGGATAAGACAGAATAAAAAAATGAATTTAATGGAAGATGACGTCATGGCGGGTTACGAGGAATCCAGAAGATGACGTCACGGCGGGTTATAACCTTCGCACAAGCAGAAGCTGGAAGATTTTCTCTTAAAGGGATTGAAGATTGACATGAACCGGTTCAAATCAATCTGGGGCCTAATGTTGAGGATATAACCATTAGAGTCACCCGCCCAGGAGGGGCCGGGTTACTCATAATGATCATCACGTGAAGCCCAGTACCAAGCTTAAGGATGGCGGATCAATAATGGGCTTAAGACCCGGAGGCGGCTTAAGGCCCATAGTGATAAACCGCCGTTATGGCAAGGCTTGTAATGTAAGGCAAGAGTAGTTAAGAGTCCGAGCCGGATACTGTTATAAGCCGGCCGGGACTCTGAGAGCCGTTGGGCGTCAACCTCTCTATATAAAGGGACGACCCGGCGGCGGTTCAGGACGAGAGACACAGATCGATAGTCAGGCATAGCAATTAAGCTCCCTGGTCATCGAAACCCTAAGTAATACCACCTCAACTGGACGTAGGCTTTTACCTTCACTGTAAATGGCCGAACCAGTATAATCCTCGTGTTCCTTGTCCCGCTTAACCCCTTTAAGCTTCCTAGCTGCGATGGCTCCACGACTAAGTCCTTGCATGAGGACGTCTGCCGTGACAATTCCACGACACTTGGTAAAGGGTGGAAGTCTCGGCCTTATGCCTGGTGTTTTGTTCCACTCTTCCGCCCTAGTTTCCGTCATACCGGTGTTATGTTCCTTGATTTTGCGTTCCTTACGCAGTTGGGTGTTATGGGAACCCCTTGACAGTTCGCTTTGAATAAAACTCCTCCAGCAAGGCCCAACCTTGGTTTTACCATTTGCCTACCTAAGCCTTTTTCCCTTGGGAGTCGCACTCCCGACGGTCATCTTTATTTCACCCCCCCCGGGCCAGTGCTCCTCTGAGTGTTGGTCCAAACTAGAGCACCATGCGGGACCGTCCCTTGGCAACTTGGGTTATGTTGGTACCTGTACGCTTAGCTTATCCGGTGTGCCCTGAGAACGAGATATCTGCAGCTCCTATCGGGATTTGTCGGCACAGCGGGTGGCCTTGCTGGTCTTGTTTTACCATTGTCGAAATGTCTTGTAAACCGGGATTCCGAGACTGATCGGGTCTTCCCGGGAGAAGGAATATCCTTCGTTGACCGTGAGAGCTTATAATGGGCTAAGTTGGAACACCCCTGCAGGGTATAAACTTTTGAGAGCCGTGCCCGCGGTTATGTGGCAGATGGGAATTTGTTAATGTCTGGTTGTAGAGAACTTGACACTTGACTTAAGTAAAACGCATCAACCGCGTGTGTAGCCGTGATGGTCTCTTTTCGGCGGAGTCCGGGAAGTGAACACGGTTTTTGGGTTATGTTTGACGTAAGTAGGAGTTCAGGATCACTTCATGATCATTGCTAGTTTCACGACCGTTCCATTGCTTCTCTTCTCGCTCTTATTTGCGTAAGTTAGCCACCATATCTTGCTTAGTCGCTGCTGCAACCTCACCACCTATCCTTTCCTTACCCATTAAGCTTTGCTAGTCTTGATACCCATGGTAATGGGATTGCTGAGTCCTCGTGGCTCACAGTTTACTACAACAACAGTTGCAGGTACAGGTTTTGCGATGATCATGACGCGAGAGCGATGTTGCTTGTTTTGGAGTTCTTCTTCTGCTTCTTCTTCGATCAGGGGATAGGTTCCAGGTCGGCAGCCTGGGCTAGCAGGGTGGATGTCGTTTGAGTTTCTGTTTGTGTTTCATCCGTAGTCGGATGTTGATCTTATGTATGATGTATTGATGTATTCTTGTGGCATTTGTAAGCCTTGTATGTATCCCCTTCTATTATGTAATGTTGATGTAATGATATCCACCTTGCAAAAGCGTTTCAATATGCGGTTCTATCCTTGGTGGGACCTTCGAGTCTCTTTAGGATAGTATCGCATATTGGGCGTGACAAGTTTCCCCGGCAAAACAGCTCTGCCGGAGCTCTAGATTGGTTCTGCCAAGGTTCCGCCTCGTGGCGGCGGAGTTTCATCCCGCAAGGTTGCTTCTGATTTTTCTCGGACGAAAGACTTCATATAGAAGAAGATGGGCACCGGAGAGCCACCAGGGGGCCCATGAGGCAGGGGGCGCGCCCAGGGGGGGTAGGGCACGCCCCCCACCCTCGTGGCCAAGGTGTGGGCCCCCTCTGGTATTTTCTTCGCTCAGTATTTTTTTATTTCCAAAAATAACTTCCGTGGAGTTTCGGGACTTTTGGAGTTGTGCAGAATAGGTCTCTAATATTTGCTCCTTTTCTAGCCTAGAATTCCAGCTGCCGGCATTCTCCCTCTTTATGTAAACCTTGTAAAATAAGAGAGAATAGGCATAAGTATTGTGACCTAATGTGTAATAACAGTCCATAATGCAATAAATATCGATATAAAAGCATGATGCAAAATGGACGTATCAACTCCCCCAAGCTTAGACCTCGCTTGTCCTCAAGCGAAAGCCGATAACATTAAATATGTCCACATGTTTAGAGGTAGAGGTGTCGATAAAATACAGTACGGACATGAGGGCATCATGATGATTCTTATAACAGCAACATATATAGATATTGTCATATTATTTCTTTTGCTAAAGTAACAATCTATCCACAATGTAAAGTATGAATCAAAAACATCATTGAGAACTAACAAACTATAATCTCAGTCATTGAGGCAATTGCAATTTATCATAACATCAGAAAGAGTCAATAAGAGGATTTAAGCAAGTCCACATACTCAACTATCATTTAGTCTTTCACAATTGCTAACACTCACACAATACTTGTGGTTATGGAGTTTTAATCGGACACAGAGAAAGATAGGGGCTTATAGTTTCGCCTCCCAACCTTTTACCTCAAAGGTAATGTCAACAATAATAGTTCATGCTAACTTACATCCAATTGGATATATATATCAGGATCTTTCCAACACAATGTGCTTGCCAAAGGATAAAATGTAAAAAGGAAAGGTGAAGATCACCGTGACTCTTGCGTAAGGTAAAAGTAAAAGATAGGCCCTTCGCAGAGGGAAGCAGAGGTTGGCATGCGCTTTCATGGTTGGATGCACGAAATCTTAATGCGAAAGAACGTCACTTTATATTGCCACTTGTGATATGGACCTTTATTATGCAGTCCGTCGCTTTTATTTCTTCCATATCACAAGATCATATAAAGCTTATTTTCTCCACACTAATAAATCATACATATTTAGAGAGCAATTTTTATTGCTTGCACTGATGACAACTTACTTGAAGGATCTTACTCAATCCATAGGTAGATATGGTGTACTCTCATGGCAGAACTAGGTTTAAGGATATTTGGAAGCACAAGTAGTATCTCTAGTTGGTACAAAGAATTTGGCTAGCATGAGGGAGAAAGACAAGCTCAACATGTTGGATGATCCATGACAATATACTTTATTTCAGATGTAAGAAAACATAACCCATTATGTTGTCTTCCTTGTCCAACATCAACTCTTTAGCATGTCATATTTTAATGAGTGCTCACAATCATAAAAGATGTCCAAGATAGTGTATTTATATGTGAGAACCTCTCTTTCCTTATTACTTCCTATTAATTCCAACGATGACCAAAACTATGTTTGTCAACTCTCAACAACTTTTAATCGTCATACTCTTTATATGTGAAGTCATTACTCTCCATAAGATCAATATGATCTCTTTGTTTCTTTTTATTCTTTCTTTTTCTTTTATTCCCTCAAGATCATAGCAAGATAATCAAGCCCTTGACTCAACACTAATCTTTATTATATAGCTCACGGACTCGATTACATAAGGGGATCATAAAGCAAAACTCAAAACTAGATCATACCAAAAACTTTATTCTACTAGATCAAGATATTACTAAAAAGGATCGAACTAAGAAAAACGGTAAAGATAGAAGTGTGATGGTGATACGATACCAGGGCACCTCCCCCAAGCTTGGCAGTTGCCAAGGGGAGTGCCCATACCCATATGATTATATATCCTTTGCTGGTGAAGAAGGTGGTGGAGTTCTTGATGAATTGGGCTTGTCGTCCATCTTCCAAGGCATAGGCTCACCATCATAGAAGGATGATCGAGTCTCCGGGATCCTCAAATCTGCAGCCAAACTCATCCTCTTGAATCTATATTCATACTCACAGTTTTGGTTTTGCAGGTCATAGATTTGGGATTGAAGATGCTCGATCTTCTCATGAAGCTTGAAGATGGTCTCCCCAATGTTCTTGGCATCCAGCTTGTGGTTGTTGGTGAACTCCGCGATCATCATGTGGTTGGCGTTGAGTCCATGTTCCACCATCCCCTGGCACTTGAAAACTTGTTGTTCCATTGCTTCGAGCCTCGTCTCCACGCTCCCAGTCCTCCTTGGTCCCTCAACATCGCGGATGTGCAGCAACCCATCACGCATCTCAATGGTTTGAGGGTGTTGCAGCACCTCCGCGATGTAGGGGTTGATGACCTTCTCGAAGAACTTGTCCTTGGGGGCGCTTGGAGACGTCATGGTGATCTAGATCTGTCAGAAAAACAGCTCGAAATGAAAACAAAGGATATTTGCATGATACGGTGGTCAGAACCTTCGGGAGATTATATAATGAATTTTTATCGACCAAAAGAAGTATCGTGCAAGAAAACAAAGTCCAGAGAGCGCACGAGGTGCCCACGAGGCAGCAGGGCGCGCCTCCCACCCTTGTGGAAGCCTCGTGTCCTTCCCGGACTACTTCTTATTTTCCTATTTTCTTAAATATTCCAAAACGGAGAAAAATCGCCATTAGAACTGTTTTGGAGTCGGTTTACTTACCGTACCATGTACCAATTCCTTTTCGGAGTCTGAAACTTTCCGGAAAGTGTCCCTTATGTATTCCTCCGGGGTTACGGTTTCAATAACACTGGTTTCAACATTTATGGGTTTACCTGAGATAAAATGTTTGATTCTTTGACCGTTCACCACCTTCGGATTTGTGCCTTCGAAGTTGTTGATTTTTATGGCACCGGAACGATAGACCTCCTTGATAACGTAAGGGCCTTCCCATTTAGAGAGAAGTTTTCCTGCAACATAATCACCTACATTAAACTCACGCTTTTGTATCCTTTTGTCATGCCATATTTTAAATTTTTCTTTAAACAACTTGGCATTCTCATAGGCTTGGGTTCTCCATTCATCAAGTGAGCTAATGTCAAATAGCCTCTTCTCACCGGCAAGTTTGAAATCATAATTGAGCTCTTTAATAGCCCAATATGCCTTATGTTCTAGTTCGAGAGGTAAGTGGCATGCTTTTCCATAAACCATTTTATACGGAGACATACCCATAGGATTCTTATATGCAGTTCTGTAGGCCCATAATGCATCATCAAGTTTCTTGGACCAATTCTTTCTAGATCTATTAACAGTCTTTTGCAAAATTAATTTGAGTTCTCTATTACTCAATTCTATTTGACCACTGGACTGTGGGTGATAAGGAGATGCAATTCTATGATTAACATCATACTTAGCAAGCATTTTACGGAAAGCACCATGAATAAAATGTGAACCACCATCAGTCATCAAATATCTAGGGACTCCAAACCTCGGAAAAATAACTTCTTTAAGCATCTTAATAGAAGTGTTATGATCAGCACTACTAGTTGGAATAGCTTCTACCCACTTAGTAACGTAATCAACATCAACTAGAATATGTGTATACCCATTAGAGGAAGGAAAAGGTCCCATATAATCAAAGCCCCAAACATCAAATGGTTCAATAACAAGTGAGTAATTCATAGGCATTTCTTGACGTCTACTAATATTACCAATTCTTTGACATTCATCACAAGATAGGACAAACTTACGGGCATCCTTGAAGAGAGTAGGCCAATAAAAACCGGATTGCAATACCTTATGTGCAGTTCTATCTCCAGTGTGGTGTCCCCCATAAGCCTCGGAGTGACACTTGCGTAGGATCTGCTCCTATTCATGCTCAGGTATACAACGTCTAATAACACCATCTACTCCTTCTTTATAAAGATGTGGGTCATCCCAAAAGTAATGTCTTAAATCATAGAAAAACTTTTTCTTTTGTTGGTATGTGAAACTAGGTGGTATAAATTTAGCAACAATGTAATTAGCATAATCAGCATACCATGGAGCAGTACGAGAAGCATTTATGACAGCTAATTGTTCATCAGGAAAGCTATCATCAATAGGTAGTGGGTCATCAAGAACATTCTCTAACCTAGACAAGTTGTCTGCAACGAGGTTCTCAGCTCCCTTTCTATCATTAATATGTAAATAAAATTCTTGTAGCAAGAGAACCCATCTAATAAGTCTAGGTTTGGCATCTTTCTTTTCCACAAGGTATTTAATAGCAGCATGATCAGTGTGAATAGTTACTTTAGAATCAACAATATAAGGTCTGAACTTATCACAAGCAAAAACAACTGCTAAAAATTATTTTTCAGTAGTAGCATGATTTCTCTGGACATTGTCTAGAGTTTTACTAGCATATTGAATAACATTTAATTTCTTATCAACCCTTTGCCCTAGAACAACACCTACAGCATAATCACTAGCATCACACATAATTTCAAAGGGTAAATTCCAATCAGGTGGCTAAACGATAGGTGCAGAAATCAAAGCTTTCTTAAGTATTTCAAATGCTTATACACAATCATCATCAAAGACAAAAGGAATTTCTTTTTGTAATAGATTAGTCAGAGGCCGAGAAATTTTTGAGAAGTCCTTAATGAACCTCCTATAAAAACCGGCATGACCGAGGAAACTTCTTATACCTTTAATGTCCTTGGGACATGGCATCTTTTCAATAGCATCAACTTTAGCTCTATCAACTTCAATGCCTCTTTCAGAAATTTTATGCCCCAAGACAATACCTTCATTAACCATAAAGTGGCACTTCTCCCAATTCAAGACGAGATTAGTTTCTTCACATCTCTACAAAACTCGATCAAGGTTGCTCAAGCAATCATCAAAAGAGGATCCATAAACGGAGAAATCATCCATGAAAACCTCACAAATCTTTTCACAAAAGTCAGAGAATATAGCCATCATGCATCTTTGAAAGGTAGCAGGTGCATTACATAAACCAAAAGGCATACGTCTATAAGCAAAAGTACCGAAAGGGCAAGTAAAAGTGGTCTTGGCTTGATCATTAGCTGACACAGGTATTTGAGAGAAACCAGAATAACCATCTAGAAAGCAAAAATGTGTATGTTTGGATAATCTTTCTAGCATTTGATCAATGAAAGGCAAAGGGTAATGATCTTTTTTAGTAGCTTTATTTAGTTTGCGGAAATCAGTTACCATCCTATAACCTGTAATAATTCTTTGCGGGATCAATTCATCTTTATCATTAGGAACGACAGTAATACCTCCCTTCTTGGGGACACAATGGACAGGACTTACCCACTGACTATCAGCAACGGGATAAATTATACCTGCCTCAAGGAGATTTAGTATTTCCTTTCTTACCACTTCTTTCATCTTAGGATTCAGCCGTCATTGGTGATCAATGACTGGTTTGGCGTCTTTCTCCAAATTTATTTTGTGTTGACACAGAGTGGGACTAATGCCCTTAAGATCATCAGGAGTATATCCAATAGCAGCACGGTGCTTCTTCAGAGTTTTCAATAATTTCTTTTCTTCATGCTCTGAAAGGTTAGCACTAATAATAACAGGATATATCTTCTTTTCATCAAGATAAGCATATTTAAGAGTATCAGGTAGTGGTTTGAGCTCAAACACGGGATCACCCTTGGGTGGAGGAGGATCCCCTAGGATTTCAACAGGCAAGTTGTGTTTCAGAATAGGTCCCTGTTTAAAGAATACTTCATCTATTTCCCTTCTTTCGTTCATAAACATATCATTTTCATGGTCTAGCAAATATTGTTCTAAAGGATCATTAGGAGGCACAACAATAGAAGCAAGACCAATAATTTCATCCTTACTAGGTAGTTCCTCATCACGGGGTTGTCTACGAAATTTAGAGAAATTAAACTCATGAGACATATCATCCAAACCAATAGTAACAACAACCTTTTCGCAGTCTATCCTAGCATTAACAGTATTCAAGAAGGGTCTACCAAATATAATGGGACAAAAGCTATCTTGTGGGGAACCAAGAACAAGAAAATCGGCAGGATATTTAGCTTTCCCACACAAGACTTCAACATCTCTAACAATCCCAATTGGTGAAATAGTATCTGTATTGGCAAGCTTCATGGTAACATCAATATCTTCTAACTCAGCGGGTGCAATATCATGCATAATTTCTTGATATAAAGAAATAGGTATTGCACTAGCACTAGCACCGATGTCACATAAGCCATGATAACAATGATCTCCTATTTTAACAGAAATAACAGGCATGCCTACCACAGGTCTATGTTTATCTTTAGCACCAGGTTTAGCAATTCTAGCAGTCTCATCACAAAAGTAAATAACATGCCCATCGATATTATCAACCAAGAGATCTTTAACAATAGCAATATTAGGTTCAACTTTAACTTGCTCGGGAAGTGTATAAGTTCTAATATTACTTTTACGAACCACAGTTGAAGCTTTAGCATGATCCTTTATCCTAACAGGAAAAGGTGGTTTCTCAACATAAGCAGTAGGAACAATAGGATCATTATAAGTGATAGTCTTTTCTTCAACTTTAATAGGTTCAACTATTTTTACTTCTATGGGAGGATGATACTTAAACCACTTCTCCTTAGGGAGATCAACATGAGTAGCAAAGGATTCACAAAAAGAAGCTACTATCTCAGAGCCAAGTCCATATTTAGTGCTAAATTTACGAAAAACATCGGTATCCATAAAAGATTTAACACAGTCAAACTTAGGTGTTATACCTGACTCCTTACCTTCGTCGAGATCCCAATCTTCAGAGTTGCGTTTAATTCTTTCCAATAAATCCCATTTGAATTCAATAGTCTTCATCATAAAAGAACCAGTACAAGAAGTATCGAGCATGGAGCGATTGTTGTCAGAAAGCCGAGCATAAAATTTTTGAATAATCATTTCTCTTGAGAGCTCATGATTGGGGAATGAATATAACATTGACTTAAGCCTCCCCCAAGCTTGAGCGATGCTTTCTCCTTCGCGAGGCCAAAAATTTTATATATAATTACGATCACGATGAATAAGATGCATAGGACAAAACTTCTGATGAAATTCCAATTTCAATCACTTGTAGTCACATGATCCCATATCATGACATAGCCTATACCATGTCAATGCATCTCCCTTCAAAGATAAAGGGAAGACCTTCTTCTTGATAACATCATCGGGCATACCTGCTGATGACCCACAAGTATAGGGGATCTATCGTATTCCTTTCGATAAGTAAGAGTGTCGAACCCAACGAGGAGCAGAAGGAAATGATAAGCGGTTTTCAGCAAGGTATTCTCTGCAAGCACTGAAATAATAGGTACCAGATAGTTTTGTGATAAGATAATTTGTAACGAGCAACAAGTAACAAAAGTAAATAAAGTGCAGCAAGGTGTCCCAATCCTTTTTGTAGCAAAGGACAAGCCTAGACAAACTCTTATATAGAGAAAAGCGCTCCCGAGGACACATGGGAATTATCGTCAAGCTAGTTTTCATCACGTTCATATGATTCGCGTTCGGTACTTTGATAATTTGATATGTGGGTGGACCGGTGCTTGGGTGCTGTTCTTACTTGAACAAACATCCCACTTATGATTAACCCCTATTGCAAGCATCCGCAACTACAAAAGAAGTATTAAGGTAAACCTAATCATAGCATGAAACAAGTGGATCCAAATCAGCCCCTTACGAAGCAACGCATAAACTAGGGTTTAAGCTTCTGTCACTCTAGCAACCCATCATCTACTTATTACTTCCCAATGCCTTCCTCTAGGCCCAAATAATGGTGAAGTGTCATGTAGTCGACGTTCACATAACACCACTAGAGGATAGACAACATACATCTCATCAAAATATCGAACAAATACCAAATTCACATGACTACTAATAGCAAGACTTCTCCCATGTCCTCAGGAACAAACGTAACTACTCACAAAGCATATTCATGTTCATAATCAGAGGAGTATTAATATGCATATAGGATCTGAACATATGATCTTCCACCAAATAAACCAACTAGCATCAACTACAAGGAGTAATCAACACTACTAGCAACCTACAGGTACCAATCCCAGACTTAGAGACAAGAATTGGATACAAGAGATGAACTAGGGTTTGAGAGGAGATGGTGCTGGTGAAGATGTTGATGGAGATTGGCCTCTCCCGATGAGAGGAGCGTTGGTGATGACGATGGCGATGATTTCCCCCTCCCGGAGGGAAGTGTCCCTGGCAGAACAGCTCTGCCGGAGACCTAGATTGGTTGCGCCTCGTGGCGGCGGAGTCTCGTCCCGAAAGCTTACTTATGATTTTTCTTCGGACGAAAGACTTCATATAGCAGAAGATGGGCATCGGAGGGCCAACAGGGGGCCCACGAGGCAGGGGGCGCGCCCAGGGGGGTAGGGCGCGCCCCCCACCCTCGTGGCCAGGGTGTGGGCCCCCTCTGGTATTTCTTCCGCTCGGTATTTTTTATTATTTCCAAAAATAAATTTCGTGGAGTTTCAGGACTTTTGGAGTTGTGCAGAATAGGTCTCTAATATTTGCTCATTTTCCAGCCCAGAATTCCAGCTGCCGGCATTCTCCCTCCTTATGTGAACCTTGTAAAATAAGAGAGAATAGGCATAAGTATTGTTACATAATGTGTAATAACAGCCCATAATGCAATAAATATTGATATAAAAGCATGATGCAAAATGGACGTATCAACTCCCCCAAGCTTAGACCTCGCTTGTCCTCAAGCGGAAGCCGATAATGATAAATATGTCCACATGTTTAGAGGTAGAGGTGTGGATAAAATAAAATACGGACATGAGGGCATCATGATTATTCTCATAACAGCAACATATATGGAAATTGTCATATGATTTCTTATGCTCAAGTAATAATCTATTCACAATGCAAAGTATGAATCAGAAACTTTATTGAGAACCAACAAACTATAATCTCAATCATTGAAGCAATTGCAATTTATCATAACATCAGAAAGAGTCTATGTCAGAGCTTTTTAGCAAGTCCACATACTCAACTATCATTTAGTCTCTCACAATTGTCATATGATTTGGTTACGGAGTTTTAACCGGACACAGAGAAAGATAGGGGCTTATAGTTTCGCCTCCCAACCTTTTACCTCAAGGGTAATGTCAACAATAATAACTCATGCTAACTTACATCCAATTAGATATATATATCATGATCTTTCCAGCATCCTGTGCTTGCCAAAGGATAAAATGTAAAAAGGAAAGGTGAAGATCACCATGACTCTTGCATAAGGTAGAAGATAATAATAAAAGATAGGCCCTTCGCAGAGGGAAGCAGAGGTTGCCATGCGCTTTTAGGGTTGGATGCACAAAATCTTAATGCGAAAGAACGTCACTTTATATTGCCACTTGTGATATAGACCTTTATTATGCAGTCTGTCGCTTTTATTTCTTCCACATCACAAGATCGTATAAAGCTTATTTCCTCCACACCAATCAATCATACATATTTAGAGAGCAATTTTTATTGCTTGCACCGATGACAACTTACTTGATGGATCTTACTCAATCCATAGGTAGATATGGTGGACTCTCATGGCAAAACTAGTTTAAGGGTTTTTGGAAGCACAAGTAGTATCTCTACTTAGTGCAAAGAATTTGGCTAGCATGAGGGGGAAAGGCAAGCTCAACATGTTGGATGATCCATGACAATATACTTTATCTCAGATAAAAGAAAACATAACCCATTACGTTGTCTTCCTTGTCCAACATCAACTCTTTAATGAGTGCTCCCAATCATAAAAGATGTCCAAGATAGTATATTTATATGTGAAACCTCTCTTTCTTTATTACTTCCTATTAATTACAACGATGACCAAAGCTATGTTTGTCAACTCTCAACAACTTTTAATCATCGTACTCTTTCTATGTGAAGTCATTACTCTTAATAAGATCAATATGATCTCTTTATTTCTTTTTATTCTTTTCTCTTTTCTTTTATTCACTCAAGATCATAGCAAGATAATCAAGCCCTTGACTCAACACTAATCTTTATTATATAGCTCACGAACTCGATTACATAGAGAGATCATAAAGCAAAACTCAAAACTAGATCATACCAAAAACTTTATTCTACTAGATCAAGATATTACTAAAAAGGATCGAACTAAGAAAAATGGTAAAGATAGGAGTGTGATGGTGATACGATACCGGGGCACCTCCCCCAAGATTGGTAGTTGCCAAAGGGAGTGTCCATACCCATGTGATTATATCTCTTTTTTGATGAAGAAGATGGAGGTGATGATGGATAGTCGCACATCGAGCGTAAGAGGTCCTCCAGCTTGCGGATAATGCCCTTGAGTGCGGTGATATGCTCCTTCAACAAAATATTTTCACGTGTGAGATACTTGTTTTGTATACGAGCTAACTCAATCATCTTGAAAGCTTCGATCTCAGTTGGGGTAAGAAGATTGTGATCAAGTTGAAGGTTGTCTTCAGGAGCTTGATCCTCTGTGGCCTTCTTGATCCTTTCATCCTTGTGGATCTCCATGGGTTCTTCCCTCTTTAGCTCTATCTTCATTAGCCAAGCATCGTTGTCACCATTGTTGGAGGAGGGGGACGACATGATGCCTGGCCTTGACAACCCTGACAGGAAACAGCTCGAACCAAGAACAGAGGACAATTGCGTGATACAGGAGTCAAAACCTTCGGGAGATTATATAATGAATTTTTACCGACCAAAATACGTAACGTGCAAGAAAACGGAGTCCGGAGAGCACACGAGGTGCCCACGAGGCAGGGGGCGCGCCCAGGGGGGTAGGGCGCGCCCTCCACCCTCATGGAGGCCTCGTGTCCTTCCCGGACTGCTACTTATTTTTCTATTTTTCTAAATATTCCAAAACGGAGAAAAATTGCCATTAGAACTGTTTCGGAGTCGGTTTACTTACCGTACCACATACCTATTCCTTTTCGGAGTCTGAAACGTTCCGGAAAGTGTCCCTTATGTATTCCTCCAGGGTTACGGTTTCAATAACATTGGTTTCAACATTTATAGGATTACCTGAGATATAATGTTTGATTCTTTGACCGTTCACCACCTTCGGATTTGTGCCTTCGAAGTTGTTGATTTTTATGGCACCGGAACGATAGACCTCCTCGATAACGTAAGGACCTTCCCATTTAGAGAGAAGTTTTCCTGCAAAAAATCTTAAACGAGAGTTGTATAGCAATACATAATCACCTACATTAAACTCACGCTTTTGTATCCTTTTGTCATGCCATCTTTTAACTTTTTCTTTAAACAATTTGGCATTCTCATAGGCTTGGGTTCTCCATTCATCAAGTGAGCTAATGTCAAATAACCTCTTCTCACTGGCAAGTTTGAAATCATAATTGAGCTCTTTAATAGCCCAATATGCCTTATGTTCTAGTTCGAGAGGTAAGTGACATGCTTTTCCATAAACCATTTTATACGGAGACGTACCCATAGGATTCTTATATGCAGTTCTTTAGGCCCATAATGCATCATCAAGTTTCTTGGACCAATTCTTTCTAGATCTATTAACAGTCTTTTGCAAAATTAATTTGATTTCTCTATTACTCAATTCTACTTGACACTAGACTGCGGGTGATAAGGAGATGCAATTCTATGATTAACATCATACTTAGCAATCATTTTACGGAAAGCACCATGAATAAAATGTGAACCACCATCAGTCATTAAATATCTAGGGACTCCAAACCTCGGAAAAATAACTTCTTTAAGCATCTTAATAGAGGTGTTATGATCAGCACTACTAGTTGGAATAGCTTCTACCCACTTAGTAACGTAATCAACAGCAACTAAAATATGTGTATATCCATTAGAGGCAGGAAAAGGTCCCATATAATCAAAGCCCCAAACATCAAATGGTTCAATAACAAGTGAGTAATTCATAGGCATTTCTTGACGTCTACTAATATTACCAATTCTTTGACATTCATCACAAGATAGGACAAACTTACGGGCATCCTTGAAGAGAGTAGGCCAATAAAAACCGGATTGCAATACCTTATGTGCAGTTCTATCTCCAGCGTGGTGTCCTCCATAAGCTTCGGAGTGACACTTGCGTAGGATCTGTTCCTGTTCATGCTCAGGTACACAACGTCTAATAACACCATCTACTCCCTCTTTATAAAGATGTGGGTCATCCCAAAAGTAATGTCTCAAATCATAGAAAAACTTTTTATTTTGCTGGTATGTGAAACTAGGTGGTATAAATTTAGCAACAATGTAATTAGCATAATCAGCATACCATGGAGCAGTGTGGGAAGCATTTATGACATTTAATTGTTCATCAGGAAAGCTATCATCAATAGGTAGTGGGTCATCAAGAACATTTTCTAACCTAGACAAGTTGTCTGCAACAGGGCTCTCAGCTCCCTTTCTATCAATAATATGCAAATCAAATTCTTGTAGCAAGAGAACCCATCTAATAAGTCTAGGTTTAGCATCTTTCTTTTCCATAAGGTATTTAATAGCAGCATGATCCGTGTGAATAGTTACTTTAGAATCAACAATATAAGGTCTAAACTTATCACAGGCAAATACAACTGCTAAGAATTTCTTTTCAGTAGTAGCATAATTTCTCTGAGCATTGCCTAGAGTTTTACTAGCATATTGAATAACATTTAATTTCTTATCAACTCTTTGCCCTAAAACAGCACCTACAACATAATCACTAGCATCACACATAATTTCAAAGGGTAAATTCCAATCAGGTGGCTGAACAATAGGTGCAGAGATCAATGCTTTCTTAAGTATTTCAAATGCTTCTACACAGTCATCATCAAAGACAAATGGTATATCTTTTTGTAATAAATTAGTCAGAGGCGGAGAAATTTTTGAGAAGTCCTTAATGAACCTCCTATAAAAACCGGCATCACCAAGGGAACTTCTTATACCTTTGATGTCCTTGGGACATGGCATCTTTTCAATAGCATCAACCTTAGCTTTATCAACTTCAATGCCTCTTTCAGAAACTTTATGCCCCAAGACAATACCTTCATTAGCCATAAAGTGGCACTTCACCCAATTCAAGACAAGGTTAGTTTCTTCACATCTCTGCAAAACTCGATCAAGGTTGCTCAAGCAATCATCAAAAGAGGATCCATAGATGGAGAAATCATCCATGAAAACCTCACATATCTTTTCACAAAAGTCAGAGAATATAGCCATCATGCATTTTTGAAAGGTAGCAGGTGCATTACATAAACCAAAAGGCATACGTCTATAAGCACAAGTACCGAAAGGGCAAGTAAAAGTGGTCTTTGATTGATCATCGGCTGACACAGGTATTTGAGAGAAACCAGAATAACCATCTAGAAAGCAAAAATGTGTATGTTTGGATAATCTTTCTAGAATTTGATCAATAAAAGGTAAGGGGTAATGATCTTTTTAGTAGCTTGATTTAATTTGCAAAAATCAATTACCATCCTATAACCTGTAATAATTCTTTGCGGGAACAATTCATCTTTATCATTAGGAACCACAGTAATACCTCCCTTTTTAGGGACAGAATGGACAGGACTTACCCACTGACTATCAGCAACGGGATAAATAATTCCTTCCTCAAGAAGCTTTAATATTTCCTTTCTTACCACTTCTTTCATCTTAGGATTCAGCCGTCGTGGTGATCACGAACGGGTTTGGCATCTTTTTCCAAATTTATTTTGTGTTGACATAGAGTGGGACTAATGCCCTTAAGATCAGCAAGAGTATATCCAATAGCAACGCGGTGCTTCTTCAGAGTTTTCAATAATCTCTCTTCCTAATGCTCTGAAAGATTAGCACTAATAATAACAGGATATATCTTCTTTTCATCAAGGTAAGCATATTTAAGGGTATCAGGCAATGGTTTAAGCTCAAACACGGGATCACCCTTGGGTGGAGGAGGATCCCCTAGGATTTCAACAAGCAAATTGTGTTTCAAGATGGGTTCCTGTTTAAAGAATACTTCATCTATTTCCCTTCTTTCATTCATAAACATATCATTTTCATGGTCTAGCAAATATTGTTCTAAAGGATCACTAGGAGGTACGGCAATACAAGCAAGACCAATAATTTCATCTTTACTAGGCAATTCCTCTTCACGGTGTTGTCTACGAAATTAAACTCATGAGACATATCACCCAAACCAATAGTAACAACATCCTTTTCGCAGTCTATCTTAGCATTAACAGTGTTCAAGAAGGGTCTACCAAATATAATGGGACAAAAGCTATCTTGTGGGGAACCAAGAACGAGAAAATCAGCAGATATTTATTTTTCCCACACAAGACTTCAACATCTCTAACAATTCCCATTGGTGATATAGTATCTCTATTGGCAAGTTTAATTGTGACATCAATATCTTCTAACTCAACAGGTGCAATATCATGCATAATTTCTTTGTATAAGTCAATAGGTATTGCACTAGCACTAGCACCCATGTCACACAATCCATGATAACAATGATCTCCTATTTTAACAGAAATAACAGGCAAGCCTACCACAGGCCTATGTTTGTCTTTAGCACAAGGTTTAGCAATTCTAGCGGTTTCATCACAGAAATAAATAACATGCCCATCAATATTATCGGCCAAGAGATCTTTAACAATAGCAATATTAGGTTCGACTTTAACTTGCTCAGGGGGTGTATAGGTTCTAATATTGCTTTTACGAACCACAGTTGAAGCTTTAGCATGATCTTTTATCCTAACAGGGAAATGTGGTTTTTCAACATAAGCAGTAGGAACAATAGGATCATTATAAGTGATAGTCTTTTCTTCAACTTTAATAGGTGCAGCTACTTTTACTTCTATGGGAGGATGATATTTAAACCACTTCTCCTTAGGGAGATCAATATGAGTAGCAAAATATTCACAGAAAGAAGCTACTATCTCAGAGTCAAGTCCATATTTAGTGCTAAATTTACGGAAAACATCGGTATCCATAAAAGATTTAACACAGTCAAACTTAGGTGTCATACCTGACTCCTTAGCTTCGTCGAGATCCCAATCTTCAGAGTTGCGTTTAATCTTTCCAATAGATCCCATTTGAATTCAATAGTCTTCATCATAAAAGAGCCAGCACAAGAAGTATCGAGCATGGTGCGATTGTTATCAGAAAGCCGAGCATAAAAACTTTGAATAATTATCTCTCTTGGAAGCTCATGATTGGGGCATGAATATAACATTGATTTAAGCCTCCCCCAAGCTTGAGCGATGCTTTCTCCTTCGCGAGGCCAAAAATTATATATATAATTGCTATCACGATGAACGAGATCCATAGGATAAAACTTCTGATGAAATTTCAATTTCAATCGTTTGTAGTTCCATGATCCCATATCATCACATAGCCTATACCATGTCAATGCATCTCCCTTCAAAGATAAAGGGAAGAACTTCTTCTTAATAACATCATCGGGTATACCTGCAAGCTTAAATAATCCACAAACTTCATCCACATAGATTAGGTGCTCATCAGGATGCATTGTTCCATCTCCTGCAAAAGGATTAGCTAGCAGTTTTTCCAACATACCCGAAGGAATTTCAAAGTAGACATTTTAATTTTCAGTAGGTTCAGTAGGTTGAGGAGCAACTCTTTGCTCTACTGGCCGGGGTGAAGATACCCCAAACAAGCCCCTCAAAGGATTACTTTCCATAGTGACAAGTGACAGTAAATTTCAGCACACTCTATAAATTTTCCTTACCAAATTCCAGCTACCAAAGGCGCTTCACTCCCCGGCAATGGCGCCAGAAAAGAGTCTTGATGACCCACAAGTATAGGGGATCTATCATAGTCCTTTCGATAAGTAAGAGTGTCGAACCCAACGAGGAGCAGAAGGAAATGATAAGCGGTTTTCAGCAAGGTATTCTCTGCAAGCACTGAAATAATAGGTAACAGATAGTTTTGTGATAAGATAATTTGTAATGAGCAACAAGTAACAAAAGTAAATAAAGTGCAGCAAGGTTGCCCAATCCTTTTTGTAGCAAAGGACAAGCCTAGACAAACTCTTATATAGAGAAAAGCGCTCCCGAGGACACATGGGAATTATCGTCAAGCTAGTTTTCATCACGTTCATATGATTCGCGTTCAGTACTTTGATAATTTGATATGTGGGTGGACCGGTGCTTGGGTGCTGTTCTTACTTGAACAAACAACCCACTTATGATAACCCCTATTGCAAGCATCCGCAACTACAAAAGAAGTATTGAGGTAAACCTAACCATAGCATGAAATAAGTGGATCCAAATCAGCCCCTTACGAAGCAACGCATAAACTAGGGTTTAAGCTTCTGTCACTCTAGCAACCCATCATCTACTTATTACTTCCCAATGCCATCCTCTAGGCCCAAATAATGGTGAAGTTTCATGTAGTCGACGTTCACATAACACCACTAGAGGATAGACAACATACATCTCATTAAAATATCGAACGAATACCAAATTCACATGACTACTAATAGCAAGACTTCTCCCATGTCCTCAGGAACAAATGTAACTACTCACAAAGCATATTCATGTTCATAATCATAGGAGTATTAATATGCATATAGGATCTAAACATATGATCTTCCACCAAATAAACCAACAAGCATCAACTACAAGGAGTAATCAACACTACTAGCAACCTACAGGTACCAATCCCAGACTTAGAGACAAGAATTGGATACAAGAGATGAACTAGGGTTTGAGAGGAGATGGTGCTGGTGAAGATGTTGATGGAGATTGGCCTCTCCTGATGAGAGGAGCGTTGGTGATGACGATGGCGATGATTTCCCCCTCCCGGAGGGAAGTGTCCCCCGCAGAACAGCTCTGCCGGAGCCCTAGATTGATTCCGCCAAGGTTCCGCCTCGTGGGGGCGGAGTCTCGTCCCGAAAGCTTGCTTATGATTTTTCTTCGGATGAAAGACTTCATATAGCAGAAGATGGGCACCGGAGGGCCAACAGGGGGCCCACAAGGCAGGGGGGCGCGCCCAGGGGGTAGGGCGTGCCCCCCACCCTCGTGGCCAGGGTGTGGGCCCCCTCTGGTATTTCTTCCGCTCAGTATTTTTTATTATTTCCAAAAATAACTTTCGTGGAGTTTCAGGACTTTTGGAGTTGTGCAGAATAGGTCTTTAATATTTGCTCCTTTTCCAGCCTAGAATTCCAGCTGCCGGCATTCTCCCTCCTTATGTAAACCTTGTAAAATAAGAGAGAATAGGCATAAGTATTGTGACATAATGTGTAATAACAGCCCATAATGCAATAAATATTGATATAAAAGCATGATGCAAAATGGACGTATCACCTGCAAGCTTAAATAATCCACAAACTTCATCCACATAGATTAGGTGTAAATCGGGATGCAATGTTCCATCTCCTGCAAAAGGATTAGCTAGCAGTTTCTCTATCATACCCGAACGAATTTCAAAGTAAAAAATTTCAGTAGGTTCAGTAGGTTGAGGAGCAATTATTTGCTCTACCGGTCGGGGTGAAGATACCCCGAACAAGCCCCTCAAAGGATTACTTTCCATAGTAACAAGTGACAGTAAATTTCAGCACACTATATAAATTTTTCCTTACCAAATTCCACCTACCAAAGGCGCTTCACTCCCCGGCAACGGCGCCAGAAAAGAGTCTTGATGACCCACAAGTATAGGGGATCTATCATAGTCCTTTCGATAAGTAAGAGTGTTGAACCCAACGAGGAGCAGAAGGAAATGACAAGCGGTTTTCAGTAAGGTATTCTCTGCAAGCACTAAAATTATCGGTAACAGATAGTTTTGTGATAAGGTAATTTGTAACGGGTAACAAGTAACAAGTGTAAATAAAGTGCAGCAAGATGGACCAATCCTTTTTGTAGCAAAGGACAAGCCTGACAATTTCTTATATGAAGGAAAACGCTCCCGAGGACACATGGGAATTATCGTCAAGCTAGTTTTCATCACGTTCATATGATTCGCGTTCTGTACTTTGATAATTTGATATGTGGGTGGACCGGTGCTTGGGTACTGCCCTTACTTGGACAAGCATCCCACTTATGATTAACCCCTATTGCAAGCATCCGCAACTACAAAAGAAGTATTAAGGTAAACCTAACCATAGCATGAAACATGTGGATCCAAATCAGCCCCTTACGAAGCAACGCATAAACTAGGGTTTAAGCTTCTGTCACTCTAGCAACCCATCATCTACTTATTACTTCCCAATTACTTCCTCTAGGCCCAAACAATGGTGAAGTGTCATGTAGTCGACGTTCACATAACATCACTAGAGGAGAGACAACATACATCTCATCAAAATATCGAACGAATACCAAATTCACATGACTACTAATAGCAAGACTTCTCCCATGTCCTCAGGAACAAACATAACTACTCACAAATCATATTCATGTTCATAATCATAGGGGCATTAATATGCATAATGGATCTGAACATATGATCTTCCACCAAATAAACCAACTAGCATCAACTACAAGGAGTAATCAACAGTACTAGCAACCCACAGGTACCAATCTATGGCTTTGGGACAAAGATTGGATACAAGAGATGAACTAGGGTTTGAGAGGAGATGGTGCTGGTGAAGATGTTGATGGAGATTGCCCTCCCCAAGATGGGAGAGTTGTTGGTGATGATGAGGACGATGATTTCCCCCTCCGGGAGGAAAGTTCCCCCGGCGGAATCGTTCCGCCGGAGGGCAAAAGTGCTCCTGCCCAAGCACACACGAGAATATTCACCCCACGCTATAACTCCCTGGCAACGGCGCCAGAAAAAGGTCTTGATAACCCACAAGTATAGGGGATCAATTGTAGCCTCTTTCGATAAGTAAGAGTGTCGAACCCAACGAGGAGCTAAAGGTAGAACAAATATTCCCTCCTCATAATTATCACTAAGTAGTTTTTATTTTCTGTTCTAAGTTGTTCTCTATCTTTAGTTATGGATATGGAACATGAAATACCAAAAATATTAGGTGTACTTGCTACTCATGGAGATGGGGAACCTCCTAAAACCCTCGATGCTGGTTATGTGAAAAATATTATGCACTACTTTAATAATCCTGAGAAAACCCCATTCAATTATGTAATGGGAGACACATTGGATCAACATGAATACTTTAGGGATTATCGCTTGACTCAAAAATGGAAACTATTATGGGATCAAATTCATATGTTGCATTAGTATGCTCGGGAACTATGCTTGAGATATGATTATACTTGTTGCTCTAGGATGAAGGCTCCACACCTTCCCTTTTCATGCAAATTTAATGATGATAAAACCTTGGCTTCTTATGCTAATGGTATATATGATTACTATGATGTGGAACAAATAGAAGAATTCGTTGCTTTTATGGGTGCTTATGAAATTGAATCTTTGTTTAAAGAGTGTGAAAATCTTGATTATGCTGTTTACAGACCTGAAAATTTTGCTATACTTAAATATTGCTATGAGAATTATGAATTCAATTCCGATATTGATGATTTTATTGAGAGAGTCTCCGCTGCCCAAGAAGAGACTAATATTTGCAGGAGTCTATGGAAGAAGAAATTAATGACATTGTGAGCTCATTAGATGAAAAAGATGAGGAGGAGAGCGAAGAACAAAAGGAGGAAGAGCGGATTGATCACCCGTTCCCACCATCTAATGAGAGTAACTCTTTATCCCATACATTGT
The DNA here is from genome assembly GCF_002575655.3 of Aegilops tauschii subsp. strangulata. Taxonomy (NCBI): domain Eukaryota; kingdom Viridiplantae; phylum Streptophyta; class Magnoliopsida; order Poales; family Poaceae; genus Aegilops; species Aegilops tauschii. The sequence continues at coordinate 350,658,757 of NC_053039.3, forward strand.
TTAATTTCCCTTCAAATTTACCGAAGGATGAATGCTATGATGATTGTTATGGTCCCGTTGATTCTTTTGAAATATCCCTTTTTGATGATGCTTGCTATTCTTGTGGCCAAGATGCCAATATGAATTATGCTTATGGAGATGAACTTGCTATAGTTCCTTATGTTAAACATGAAATTGTTGCTATTGCACCCACGCATGATAGTCCTATTATCTTTTTGAATTCTCCCGACTACACTATATCGGAGAAGTTTGCCCTTATTAAGGATTATATTGATGGGTTGCGTTTTACTACTACACACGATGATTTTGATAGATATAATATGCATGTGCTTGATGCTCCTACTTGCAATTATTATGAGAGAGGAACTACATCTCCGCCTCTCCATGTTTCCAATATGATAAAATTGCAAGAAACTGTTTATACTATGCATTGGCCTTTACTATGTGTGCATGAATTGTTCTTTTATGACATGTCGATGCATAGGAAGAGAGTTAGACTTCGTTGTTGCATGATATATGTTACTTTGTGCTCACTACTAAATCACAAATCATTGTTAATTAAAATTGGCTTTGATATACCTTGGGATCCGGGTGGATTCGTTACTTGAGCACTATATGCCTAGCTTAATAGCTTTAAAGAACGCGCTGCCAGGGAGAAAACCCAGAAGTTTTAGAGAGTCATTTATTTCTGTTGTGTGCTTTTATAAAGTTTAAAAACAAAAAAATAAAGAGGGGAACCTGAAACTTTTTCAAAAAGAAAAGCGAAAGTGAGAAAGACGAGCATTGTTGAAGTGGGAGCTAGCCTTGAACTTTGTTCATGCTCACGGAAACTTTGTGACCCTTGATTACAGAAACTTTTCAACAAAAATAATTAGCCCCTTTCTACAATTCCATTGTATCATAAAAATAATGTGCCAAGGTTTGCCTTTAGGATGTTTACATTGCTTGTTCGTTTGTGCGGTGCAAAACAGAAACTTTGGCTGTAGTGCGCGGTTTTACTTTTTTTACTGGAATGCCAAACGGTTCTGAAACTTTTTGCACTGTCTTTCTATACAAATTGTTTATTTTTCCTAATTTTGTCAGAATTTTTCGAGTACCATAAGTATGGTGAATGTTCAGATTACTACATACTGTCCTGTTTAAGACAAATTCTGTTTTTTATGCATAGTTTGCTTGTTTTGATGAAACTATCGATTTCTATCAGTGGATTAAGCCATGGAAAAGGTATATTACAGTAGCTAAAGTGAAAAAATAAAATATGAATTGGTTTGCAACAATACTTAGAGTAGTGATTTGCTTTATTATACTAACGGATCTTACCGAACTTTCTGTTGAGTTTTGTGTGGATGAAGTGATCAAGGATCGAGGAGGTCTCGATATGAGGAGAAGGAGGATAGGCAAGAACTCAAGCTTGGGGATGCCCAAGGAACCCCAAGTAAATATTCAAGGAGACTCAAGCGTCTAAGCTTGGGGATGCCCCGGAAGGCATCCCATCTTTCTTCAACAAGTATTGGTATGTTTTCGGTTTCGTTTCCTTCATGTGATATGTGCAAATATTGGAGCATCTTTTGCATTTAGTTTTCACTTTTATTTGATGCACCATGCTGGTATGACATAGTCCTTGGTTGATTTATAGAATGCTCTTTGCACTTCACTTATATTTTTTGAGTATGGCTTTATAGAATGCTTCATGTGCTTCACTTATATCATTTGAAGTTTGGATTGCCTGTTTCCCTACACATAGAAAACCGCCATTTGTAGAATGCTCTTTTGCTTCACTTATATTTGTTAGAGCGTGGGCATATCTTTTGTAGAAAGAATTAAACTCTCCTGCTTCACTTATATCTATTTAGAGAGATGACAGGAATTGGTCATTCACATGGTTAGTCATAAAATCCTACATAAAACTTGTAGATCACTGAATATGATATGTTTGATTCTTTGCAATAGTTTTGCGATATAAAGATGGTGATATTAGAGTCATGCTAGTGGGTAGTTGTGGATTGTAGAAATACTTGTGTTGAAGTTTGTGATTCCCGTAGCATGCACGTATGGTGAACCGTTATGTAACGAAGTTGGAGCATGAGATATTTACTGATTGTCTTCCTTATGAGTGGCGGTCAGGGACGAGCGATGGTCTTTTCCTACAAATCTATCCCCCTAGGAGCATGCGCGTAGTACTTTGTTTCGATGAGTAATATATTTTTGCAATAAGTATGTGAGTTCTTTATGACTAATGTTGAGTCCATGGATTATACGCACGCTCACCCTTCCATCATTGCTAGCCTCTTCGGTACCGTGCATTGCCCTTTCTCACCTCGAGAGTTGGTGCAAACTTTGCCGGTGCATCCAAACCCCGTGATACGATACGCTCTATCACACATAAGCCTCCTTATATCTTCCTCAAAACAGCCACCATACCTACCTATTATGGCATTTCCATAGCCATTCCGAGATATATTGCCATGCAACTTCCATCATCTTCATATACATGACTTGAGCATTCATTGTCATATTGCTTTGCATGATCGTAAGATAGCTATCATGGTCTTTTCATGGCTTGTCCGTTTTTTGATGTCATTGCTACGCTCGATCATTGCACATCCCGGTACACCGCCAGAGGCATTCATATAGAGTCATATCTTTGTTCTAGTATCGAGTTGTAATATTGAGTTGTAAGTAAATAAAAGTGTGATGATCATCATTATTAGAACATTGTCCCATGTGAGGTTATCAAAATAAAAGTGGCCAAAGAAACCCCCCCCCCCCCAAAAAAAGAGAGAGGCCAAAGAAGCCTAAAAAAGAGAAAAGAAAAAAATTGAGAGAAAAGAGAGAAGGGACAATGTTATTATCCTTTTACCACACTTGTGCTTCAGAGTAGCACCATGTTCTTCATATAGAGAGTCTCTTGAGTTATCACTTTCATATACTAGTGGGAATTTTCATTATAGAACTTGGCTTGTATATTCCAACGATGTGCTTCCTCAAATGCCCTAGGTCTTCATGAGCAAGCAAGTTGGATGCACACCCACTTAGTTTTAATTTGAGCTTTCATACACTTATAGCTCTAGTGCATCCGTTGCATGGCAATCCCTACTCCTCACATTGACATCAATTGATGGGCATCTCCATAGCCCGTTGATTAGCCGCGTCGATGTGAGACTCTCTCCCTTTTTTGTCTTCTCCACACAACCTCCATCTTCATATTCTATTCCACCTATAGTGCTATATCCATGTCTCACACTCATGTATTGCGTGAAAGTTGAAAAGGTCTGAGAACGTCAAAAGTATGAAACAATTGCTTGGCTTGTCATTGGGGTTGTGCATGATTTGAATATTTTGTGTGGTGAAGATGGAGCATAGCTAGACTATATGATTTTGTAGCGATAACTTTCTTTGGCCATGTTATTTTGAAAAGACATGATTGCTTTATTACTATGCTTGAAGTATTATTGTCTTAATGTCAAATGATAGACTATTGCTTTGAATCACTCGTGTCTTAATATTCATGCCATGATTAGATTACATGATCAAGATTATGCTAGGTAGCATTCCACATCAAAAAATATATTTTTTTATCATTTACCTACTCGAGGATGAGCAGGAATTAAGCTTGGGGATGCTGATACGTCTCCGTCGTAACTATAATTTTTTATTGTTCCATGCCAATATTATACAACTTTCATATACTTTTGTCAACTTTTTATACTATTTTTGGGACTAATATATTGATACAGTGCCTAGTGTGAAGGAAATATGCCCTAGAGGCAATAATAAATTTGTTATTTATATTTCCTTATATCATGATAAATGTTTATTATTCATGCTAGAATTGTATTAACCGTATACTTAGTACATGTGTGAATACTTAGACAACCAGAGTGTCACTAGTATGCCTCTACTTGACTAGCTCGTTGAATCAAAGATGGTTAAGTTTCCTAGCCATAGACATGAGTTGTCATTTGATTAACGGGATCACATCTTTAGAGAATGATGTGATTGACTTGACCCATTCCGTTAGCTTAGCACTTGATCGTTTAGTATGTTGCTATTGCTTTCTTCATGACTTATACATGTTCCTATGACTATGAGATTATGCAACTCCCGAATACTGGAGAAACACTTTGTGTGCTACCAAACGTCACAACGTAACTGGGTGATTATAAAGGTGCTCTACAAGTGTCTCCGATGGTACTTGTTGAGTTGGCATAGATCGAGATTAGGATTTGTCACTCCGATTGTCGGAGAGGTGTCTCTGGGCCCTCTCGGTAATGCACGTCACTATAAGCCTTGCAAGCATTGTAACTAATGAGTTAGTTGCGGGATGATGCATTACGGAACGAGTAAAGAGACTTGCCGGCAACGAGATTGAACCAGGTATTGAGATACCGACGATCGAATCTCGGGCAAGTAACATACCGATGACAAAGGGAACAACGTATGTTGTTATTTGACCAATAAAGATCTTCGTAGAATATGTGGGAGCCAATATGAGCATCCAGGTTCCGCTATTGGTTATTAACCGGAGACGTGTCTCGGTCATGTCTGCATAGTCCTCGAACCCGTAGGGTCCGCACGCTTAACGTCGGTGACGATCGGTTTTATGAGTTTATGTGTTTTGATGTACCGAAGGTAGTTCGTAGTCCCGGATATGATCACGGACATGACGAGGAGTCTCGAAATGGTCGAGACGTAAAGATCGATATATTGGAAGCCTATGTTTGGACACCGGAATGGTTCCGGGTGAGTTCGGGCATATACAAGAGTACCGGGAGGTTACCATAACCCCCCGGGGTGTATATGGGCCTTATTGGGCCATAGTGGGAGAGAAGATAAGGAGGCCTAGGAGGGGGCGCGACCCCCCAAGCCCAATCCGAATTGGGTGGGGGGCCGGCCCCCCTTTCCTTCCCCCTCTCTCCCCCTTCCTTCCACTCCTAGTCCAACTAGGGAAGGTGGGGAATCCTACTCCCGGTGGGAATAGGACTCCCCATGGGGCGCGCCATAGGAGGGCCGGCCCTCCCCCTCCTCCACTCCTTTATATACAGGGGAGGGGGGCACCCCATAGATACACAAGTTGATCATTGATCTTTTAGCCGTGTGCGGTGCCCCCTCCACCATAATCCACCTCGATCATATCGTTGCAGTGCTTAGGCGAAGCCCTGCGCCGGTAGCGTCATCATCACCGTCATCACGCCGTCGTGCTGAGGAAGCTCATCCCTGACACTTTGCTAGATTGTGAGTTCGTGGGACATCACCGAGCCGAACGTGTGCAGATCACGGAGGTGCCGTACTTTCAGTACTAGGATCGGTCGATCATGAAGACGTACGACTACATCAACCGCGTTGTCATAATGCTTCCGCTTACGGTCTACGAGGGTACGTGGACAACACTCTCCCCTCTCATTGCTATGCATCACCATGATCTTGCGTGTGCGTAGGAATTTTTTTGAAATTACTACGTTACACAACAGTGGCATCCGAGCCAGGTTTATGCGTAGATGTTATATGCACGAGTAGAACACAAGTGAGTTGTGGGCGATAATAGTCATACTGCTTACCAGCATGGCATACTTTGATTCGGCGGTATTGTTGGATGAAGCGGCCCGGACCGACATTACGCGTACGCTTACGCGAGACTGGTTCTACCTACGTGCTTCGCACACAGGTGACTGGCGGGTGTCAGTTTCTCCAACTTTAGTTGAATCGAGTGTGGCTACGCCCGGTCCTTGTTGAAGGTTAAAACAGCACATACTTGACGAAAAATCGTTGTGGTTTTGATGCGTAGGTAAGAACGGTTTTTGCTCAGCCCGTAGCAGCCACGTAAAACTTGCAACAACAAAGTAGAGGACGTCTAACTTGTTTTTGCAGGGCATGTTGTGATGTGATATGGTCAAGACTTGATGCTAAATTTTATTGTATGAGATGATCATGTTTTGTAACAAAGTTATCGGCAACTGGCAGGAGCCATATGGTTGTCGCTTTATTGTATGAAATGCAATCGCCATGTAATTGGTTTACTTTATCACTAAGCAGTAGCGATAGTCGTAGAAGCAATAGTTGGCGAGACGACAACGATGCTACGATGGAGATCAAGGTGTCGCGCCGGTGATGATGGTGATCATGACGATGCTTTGGAGATGGAGATCAAAGGCACAAGATGATGATGGCCATATCATATCACTTATATTGATTGCATGCGATGTTTATCCTTTATGCATCTTATTTTGCTTAGTTCGACGGTAGCATTATAAGACGATCTCTCACTAAATTTCAAGGTATAAGTGTTCTCCCTGAGTATGCACCGTTGCCAAAGTTCGTGCCGAGACACCACGTGATGATCGGGTGTGATAAGCTCTACGTTCACATACAACGGGTGCAAGCCAGTTTTGCACACGCAGAATACTCGGGTTAAACTCGACGAGCCTAGGATATGCAGATATGGCCTCGGAACACTGACACCGAAAGGTCGAGCGTGAATCATATAGTAGATATGATCAACATAGTGATGTTCACCATTGAAAACTACTCCATCTCACGTGATGATCGGACATGGTTTAGTTGATTTGGATCACGTGATCACTTAGATGATTAGAGGGACGTCTATCTAAGTGGGAGTTCTTAAGTAATTTGATTAATTGAACTTCAATTTATCATGAACTTAGTACCTGATAGTATTTTGCATGTCTATGTTGTTGTAGATAGATGGCCCGTGTTGTTGTTCCGTTGAATTTTAATGCGTTCCTAGAGAAAGCTAAGTTGAAAGATGATGGTAGCAACTACACGGACTGGGTCCGTAACTTGAGGATTATCCTCATTGCTGCATAGAAGAATTACGTCCTGGAAGCACCGCTAGGTGCCAAACCCGCTGCAGGAGCAACACCAGGTGTAATGAACGTCTGGCAGAGCAAAGCTGATGACTGCTCGATAGTTCAGTGTGCCATGCTTTACGGCTTAGAACCGGGACTTCAACGACGTTTTGAACGTCATGTAGCATATGAGATGTTCCAGGAGTTGAAGTTAATATTTCAAGCAAATGCCCGGATTGAGAGATATGAAGTCTCCAATAAGTTCTACAGCTGCAAGATGGAGGAGAATAGTTCCGTCAGTGAGCATATACTCAAAATGTCTGGGTATAACAATCACTTCATTCAACTAGGAGTAAATCTTCCTGATGATAGTGTCATTGACAGAATTCTTCAATCACTGCCACCAAGCTACAAGAGCTTCGTGATGAACTATAATATGCAAGGGATGGATAAGACAATTCCCGAGCTCTTCGCAATGCTAAAGGCTGCAGAGGTAGAAATCAAGAAAGAGCATCAAGTGTTGATGGTTAACAAGACCACCAGTTTCAAGAAAAAGGGTAAAGGGAAGAAGGGGAACTTCAAGAAGAACGGCAAGCAAGTTGCTGCTCAAGTGAAGAAGCCCAAGTCTGGACCTAAGCCTGAGACTGAGTGCTTCTACTGCAAAGGGACTGGTCACTGGAAGCGGAACTGCCCCAAGTATTTGGCGGATAAGAAGGATGGCAAGGTGAACAAAGGTATATGTGATATACATGTTATTGATGTGTACCTTACTAATGCTCGCAGTAGCACCTGGGTATTTGATACTAGTTCTGTTGCTAATATTTGCAACTTGAAACAGGGACTACGGATTAAGCGAAGATTGGCTAAGGACAAGGTGACGATGCGCGTGGGAAATGGTTCCAAAGTCGATGTGATCGCAGTCGGCACGCTACCTCTACATCTACCTTCAGGATTGGTTTTAGACCTGAATAATTGTTATTTGGTGCCAGCGTTAAGCATGAACATTATATCTGGATCTTGTTTGATGCGAGAAGGTTATTCATTTAAATCAGAGAATAATGGTTGTTCTATTTATATGAGTAATATCTTATGGTCATGCACCCTTGAAGAGTGGTCTGTCTTTGTTGAATCTCGATAGCAGTGATACACATATTCATAATTTTGAAGCCAAAAGATGCAGAGTTGATAATGATAGTGCAACTTATTTGTGGCACTGCGTTTGGGTCATATTGGTGTAAAGCGCATGAAGAAACTCCATTCTAATGGACTTTTGGAATCACTTGATTATGAATCACTTGGTACTTGCGAACCATGCCTCATGGGCAAGATGACTAAAACTCCGTTCTCCGGAACAATGGAGCGAACAACAGATTTGTTGGAAATCATACATACCAATGTATGTGGTCCGATGAATGTTGAGGCTCGCGGCGGGTTTCGTTATTTTCTCACCTTCACAGATGATTTGAGCAGATATGTGTATATCTACTTGATGAAACATAAGTCTGAAACATTTGAAAAGTTCAAAGAATTTCAGAGTGAAGTGGAAAATCATCGTAACAAGAAAATAAAGTTTCTACGATCTGATCGTGGAGGAGAATATTTGAGTTACGAGTTTGGTCTTCATTTGAAAGAATGCGGAATAGTTTCACAACTCACGCCACCCGGAACACCACAGCATAATGGTGTGTCCGAACATCGTAATCGTACTTTACTAGATATGGTGCGATCTATGATGTCTCTTACTGATTTACCGCTATCGTTTTGGGGTTATGCTTTAGAGACGGTTGCATTCACGTTAAATAGGGCACCATCTAAATCCGTTGAGACGACACCTTATGAACTGTGGTTTGGCAAGAAACCAAAGTTATTGTTTCTTAAAGTTTGGGGTTGCGATGCTTATGTGAAAAAGCTTCAACCTGATAAGCTCGAACCCAAATCGGATAAATATGTCTTCATAGGATACCCAAAGGAGACTGTTGGGTACACCTTCTATCACAGATCCGAAGGCAAGACATTCGTTGCTAAGAATGGATCCTTTCTAGAGAAGGAGTTTCTCTCGAAAGAAGTGAGTGGGAGGAAAGAAGAACTTGATGAGGTAACTGTACCTGCTCCCTTATTGGAAACTAGTTCATCACAGAAATCTGTTCATGTGACTCCTACACCAATTAGTGAGGAAGCTAATGATGATGATCATATAACTTCAGATCAAGTTACTACCGAACCTCGTAGGTCAACCAGAGTAAGATTCGCACCAGAGTGGTACGGTAATCCTGTTCTGGAGGTCATGTTACTTGACGATGACGAACCTACGAACTATGAGGAAGCGATGATGAGCCCAGATTCCGTGAAATGGCTTGAGGCCATGAAATCTGAGATGGGATCCATGTATGAGAACAAAGTGTGTACTTTGGTTGACTTGCCCGATGATCGGCAAGCCATCGAGAATAAATGGATCTTCAAGAAGAAGACTGACGCTGGCGGTAATGTTACTGTCTACAAAGCTCGACTTGTTGCGAAAGGTTTTCGACAAGTTCAAGGAGTTGACTATGATGAGACCTTCTCACCCGTAGCGATGCTTAAGTCCGTCCGAATCATGTTAGCAATTGCTGCATTTTATGATTATGAAATTTGGCAAATGGATGTAAAGACTGCATTCCTGAATGGATTTCTGGAAGAAGAGTTGTATATGATGCAACCTGAAGGTTTTATCGATCCAAAGGATTCTAACAAAGTGTGCAAGCTCCAGCAATCCATTTATGGACTGGAGCAAGCATCTCGGAGTTGGAATAAACGTTTTGATAGTGTGATCAAAGCATATGGTTTTATACAGACTTTTGGAGAAGCCTATATTTGCAAGAAAGTGAGTGGGAGCTCTGTAGCATTTCTAATATTATATGTGGATGACATATTGTTGATTGGAAATGATATAGAATTTCTGGATAGCATAAAAGGATACTTGAACAAGAGTTTTTCAATGAAAGACCTCGGTGAAGTGATACGTCTCCAACATATCTATAATTTTTGATTGTTCCATGCTATATTATATTCTGTTTTGGATGTTTAATGGGCTTTATTATACACTTTTATATTATTTTTGGGACTAACCTATTAACCGGAGGCCCAGCCCAAATTGCTGTTTTTTGCCTATTTCAGTGTTTCGCAGAAAAGGAATATCAAACGGAGTCCAAACGGAATGAAACCTTCGGGAACGTGATTTTTGGAACAAACATGATCCAGAGGACTTGGAGTGGACGTCAAGAAACGAACGAGGAGGCCACGAGACAGGGGGCGCGCCTACCCTCGTGGGCCCCTCGTAGCTCCACCGACCTACTTCTTCCTCCTATATATACCTACGTACCCCCAAACCATCAGAGACGGAGCCAAAACCCTATTTCCACCGCCGCAACCTTCTGCACCCGTGAGATCCCATCTTGGGGCCTTTTCCGGCGCTCCGCCGGAGGGGGCATTGATCACGGAGGGCTTCTACATCAACACCATAGCCTCTCCGATGATGTGTGAGTAGTTTACCTCAGACCTTCGGGTCCATAGTTATTAGCTAGATGGCTTCTTCTCTCTCTTTGGATCTCAATACAAAGTTCTCCTCGATCTTCTTGGAGATCTATTCGATGTAATCTTCTTTTGCGGTGTGTTTGTCGAGATCCGATGAATTGTGGGTTTATGATCAAGATTATCTATGAACAATATATGAATCTCCTCTGAATTCTTTTATGTATGATTGGTTATCTTTGCAAGTCTCTTCGAATTATCAGTTTGGTTTGGCCTACTAGATTGATCTTTCTTGCAATTGGGAGAAGTGCTTAGCTTTGGGTTCAATCTTGCGGTGTCCTTTCCCAGTGACAGCAGGGCAGCAAGGCACGTATTGTATTGTTGCCATCGAGGATAAAAAGATGGGGTTTATATCATATTGCATGAGTTTATCCCTCTACATCATGTCATCTTACTTAAAGCATTACTCTGTTCTTATGAACTTAATACTCTAGATGCATGCTGGATAGCGGTCGATGTGTGGAGTAATAGTAGTAGATGCAGAATCGTTTCGGTCTACTTGTCACGGATGTGATGCCTATATACATGATCATACCTAGATATTCTCATAACTATGCTCAATTCTATCAATTGCTCGACAGTAATTCGTTTACCCACCGTAATACTTATGCTCTTGAGAGAAGCCACTAGTGAAATCTATGGCCCCCGGGTCTATCTTCCATCATATTAATCTTCCAACACCTAGCTATTTTTATTGCCGTTTATTTTACTTTGCATCTTTATTTCTCTTTATCGTAAAAATACCAAAAAATATTATCTTATCAGATCTCACCCTCGTAAGTGACCGTGAAGGGATTGACAACCCTTTTATCGCGTTGGTTGCGAGGTTTTTATTTGTTTGTGTAGGTGCGTGGGACTCGTGCGTGATCTCCTACTGGATTGATACCTTGGTTCTCAAAAACTGAGGGCAATACTTACGCTACTTTACTGCATCACCCTTTCCTCTTCAAGCGAAAACCAACGCAGTGCTCAAGAGGTAGCATGAAGCTGCTGTTGGGGAACGTAGTAGTTTCAAAAAATTTCCTACGAACACGCAAGATCATGGTGATGCATAGCAACGAGAGGGGAGAGTGTTGTCCACGCACCCTCGTAGACCGATAGCGGAAGCGTTAACACAACGCGGTTGATTGTAGTCGTACGTCTTCACGATCCGACCGATCAAGTACCGAACGTATGGCACCTCCGAGTTCAGCACACGTTCAGCTCGATGACGTCCCTCGAACTCCGATCCAGCCGAGTGTTGAGGGAGAGTTTCGTCAGCACGACGGCGTGGTGACGATGATGATGTTCTACCAACGCAGGGCTTCGCCTAAGCACCGCTACGATATTATCGAGGTGTAATATGGTGGAGGGGGGCACCGCACACGACTAAGAGATCAATAGATCAATTGTTGTGTCTATGGGGTGCCCCCCTGCCCCCGTATATAAAGGAGCAAGGGGGGAGGCGGCCGTCCTAGGAGGAGGGCGCGCCAAGGGGGGAGTCCTACTCCCACCGGGAGTAGGACTCCTCCTTTCCTTGTTGGAATAGGAGAAGGGAAGGGAGAAGGAGAAAGAAGGAAGGGGGCGCCCCCCCTCCCTAGTCCAATTCGGACTAGTCCATGGGGAGGGGTGCGGCCACCCTTTGGGGTCTTTCTCTCCTTTCCCGTATGGCCCATTAAGGCCCAATACGAATTCCCGTAACTCTCCGGTACTCCGAAAAATACCCGAATCACTCGGAACCTTTCCGAAGTCCTAATATAGTCGTCCAATATATCGATCTTTACGTCTCGGCCATTTTGAGACTCCTCATCATGTCCCCGATCTCATCCGGGACTCTGAACTCCTTCGATACATCAAAACACATAAACTCATAATATAACTGTCATCGTAACGTTAAGCGTGCGGAACCTACGGGTTCGAGAACTATGTAGACATGACCGAGACACCTCTCCGGTCAATAACCAATAGCGGAATCTGGATGCTCATATTGGTTCCCACATATTCTACGAAGATCTTTATCGGTCAAACCGCATAACAACATACGTTGTTCCATTTGTCATCGGTATGTTACTTGCCCGAGATTCGATCGTCGGTATCTCAATACCTAGTTCAATCTCGTTACCGGCAAGTCTCTTTACTCGTTCCGTAATACATCATCCCGCAACTAGCTCATTAGTTGCAATGCTTGCAAGGCTTATAGTGATGTGCATTACCGAGTGGGCCCAGAGATACCTCTCCAACAATCGGAGTGACAAATCCTAATCTCGAAATACGCCAACCCAACAAGTACCTTCGGAGACACCTGTAGAGCACCTTTATAATCACCCAGTTACGTTGTGACGTTTGGTAGCATACAAAGTGTTCCTCTGGTAAACGGGAGTTGCATAATCTCATAGTCATAGGAACATGTATAAGTCATGAAGAAAGCAATAGCAACATACTAAACGATCGAGTGTTAAGCTAACGAAATGGGTCAAGTCAATCACATCATTCTCCTAATGATGTGATCCCGTTAATCAAATGACAACTCATGTCTATGGCTAGGAAACATAACCATCTTTGATCAACGAGCTAGTCAAGTAGAGGCATACTAGTGACACTCTGTTTGTCTATGTATTCACACATGTATTATGTTTCCGGTTAATACAATTCTAGCATGAATAATAAACATTTGTCATGATATAAGGAAATAAATAATAACTTTATTATTGCCTCTAGGGCATATTTCCTTGAGTCTCCCACTTGCACTAGAGTCAATAATCTAGTTCACATCGCCATGTGATTTAACATCAATAGTTCACATCACCATGTGATTAACACCCATAGTTCACATCGTCATGTGACCAACACCCAAAGGGTTTACTAGAGTCAGTAATCTAGTTCACATCGCTATGTGATTAACACCCAAAGAGTACTAAGGTGTGATTATGTTTTGCTTGTGAGATAATTTTAGTCAACGGGTCTGTCACATTCAGATCCGTAAGTATTTTGCAAATTTCTATGTCTACAATGCTCTGCACGGAGCTAGTCTAGCTAATTGCTCCCACTTTCAATATGTATCTAGACCGAGACTTAGAGTCATCTAGATTAGTGTCAAAACTTGCATCGACGTAACCCTTTACAACGAACCTTTTGTCACTTCCATAATCGAGAAACGTATCCTTATTCCAGTAAGGATAATTTTGACCACTGTCCAGTGATCCACTCCTAGATCACTATTGTACTCCCTTGCCAAAATCAGTGTAGGGTATACAATAGATATGGTACATAGCATGGCATACTTTATAGAACCTATGGCCGAGGCATAGGGAATGACTTTCATTCTTTTTCTATCTTCTGCCGTGGTCGGGCTTTGAGTCTTACTCAATTTCACACCTTGTAACACAGGCAAGAAACTCTTTCTTTGACTGTTCCATTTTGAACCACTTCAAAATCTTGTTAAGGTATGTACTCATTGAAAAAACTTATCAAGCGTCTTGATCTATCTCTATAGATCTTGATGCTCAATATGTAAGTAGCTTCACCGAGGTCTTTCTTTGAAAAACTCCTTTCAAACACTCCTTTATGCTTTGCAGAATAATTCTACATTATTTCCGATCAACAATATGTCATTCACATATACTTATCAGAAATGTTGTAGTGCTCCCACTCACTTTCTTGTAAATACAGGCTTCTCCGCAAGTCTGTATAAAACTATATCCTTTGATCAACTTATCAAAGCGTATATTCCAACTCCGAGATACTTGCACCAGTCCATAGATGGATCGCTGGAGCTTGCATATTTTGTTAGCACCTTTAGGATTGACAAAACCTTCTAGTTGCATCATATACAACTCTTCTTTAATAAATCCATTAAGGAATGCAGTTTTGTTTATCCATTTGCCAGATTTCATAAAATGCGGCAATTGCTAAAATGATTCGGACAGACTTAAGCATAGATACGAGTGAGAAACTCTCATCGTAGTCAACACCTTAAACTTGTCGAAAACCTTTTTGCGACAATTCTAGCTTTGTAGATAGTAACACTACTATCAGCGTCCGTCTTCCTCTTGAAGATCCATTTAATCTCAATGGCTCGCCGATCATTGGGCAAGTCAATCAAAGTCCATACTTTGTTCTCATACATGGATCTCATCTCAGATTTCATGGCCTCAAGCCATTTTGCGGAATCTGGGCTCACCATCGCTTCTTCATAGTTCGTAGGTTCGTCATGGTCTAGTAACATAACCTCCAGAACAGGATTACCGTACCACTCTGGTGCGGATCTTACTCTGGTTGACCTACGAGGTTCAGTAATAACTTGATCTGAAGTTCCATGATCATCATCATTAACTTCCTCACTAATTGGTATAGGCGTCACAGAAACTGGTTTCTGCGATGAACTACTTTCCAATAAGGGAGCAGGTACAATTACCTCATCAAGTTCTACTTTCCTCCCACTCACTTCTTTCGAGAGAAACTCCTTCTCTAGAAAGGATCCATACTTAGCAACGAATGTTTTGCCTTCGGATCTGTGATAGAAGGTGTACCCAACTGTCTCCTTTGGGTATCCTATGAAGACACATTTCTCCTATTTGGGTTTGAGCTTATCAGGATGAAACCTTTTCATATAAGCATCACAACCCCAAACTTTAAGAAACGACAACTTTGGTTTCTTGCCAAACCACAGTTCATAAGATGTCGTCTCAACGGATTTAGATGGTACCCTATTTAACGTGAATGTAGCTGTCTCTAATGCATAACCCCAAAACGATAGTGGTAGATCGGTAAGAGACATCATATATCGCACCATATCTAATAAAGTATGGTTACGATGTTCGGACACACCATTACACCATGGTGTTCCAGGTGGCGTGAGTAGTGAAACTATTTCACATTGTTTTAACTGAAGGCCAAACTCGTAACTCAAATACTCTTCTCCACGATCAGATCGTAGAAACTTTATTTTCTTGTTACGATGATTTTCTGCTTCACTCTGAAATTATATGAACTTTTCAAATGTTTCAGACTTCTGTTTCATTAAGTAGATATACCCATATCTGCTCAAATCATCTGTGAAGGTCAGAAAATAATGATACCTGCTACGAGCCTCAATATTCATCGGACCACATACATCTGTATGTATGATTTCCAACAAATCTGTTGCTCTCTCCATAGTTCCGGAGAACGGCGTTTTAGTCATCTTGCCCATGAGGCACGGTTCGCAAGCATCAAGTGATTCATAATCAAGTGATTCCAAAATCCCATCAGTATGGAGTTTCTTCATGCGCTTTACACCAATATGACCTAAACGGCAGTGCCACAAATAAGTTGCACTATCATTATTAACTTTGCATCTTTTGGCTTCATTATTATGAATATGTGTATCACTACGATCGAGATCCAACAACCATTTTATTGGGTGTATGACCATAGAAGGTTTTATTCATGTAAACAGAACAACAATTATTCTCTAATTTAAATGAATAACCGTATTGCAACAAACATGATCAAATCATATTCATGCTCAACGCAAACACCAAATAACACTTATTTAGTTTCAACACTAATCCCGAAAGTATAGGGAGTGTGCGATGATGATCATATCAATCTTGGAACTACTTCCAACACACATCGTCACCTCGCCTTTTACTAGTCTCTGTTTATTCTGCAACTCCCGTTTCGAGTTACTACTCTTAGCAACTGAACCAGTATCAAATACCGAGGGGTTGCTATAAACACTAGTAAAGTACATATCAATAACATGTATATCCAATATACCTTTGTTCACTTTGCCATCCTTCTTATCCGCCAAATACTTGGGGCATTTTCGCTTCCAGTGACCAGTCTGCTTGCAGTAGAAGCACTCAGTCTCAGGCTTAGGACCAGACTTAGGCTTCTTCACTTGAGCAGCAATTTGCTTGTCGTTCTTCTTGAAGTTCCCCTTCTATCCCTTTGCCCTTTTCTTGAAACTAGTGGTCTTGTTAACCATCAACACTTGATGTTTTTCTTGATTTCTACCTTCGTCGATTTCAGCATCACGAAGAGCTCGGGAATTACTTTCGTCATCCCTTGCATACTATAGTTCATCACGAAGTTCTACTAACTTGGTGATGGTGACTAGAGAATTCTGTCAATCACTATTTTATCTGGAAGATTAACTCCCACTTGATTCAAGCGATTGTAGTACCCAGACAATCTGAGCACATGCTCACTGCTTGAGCTATTCTCCTCCATCTTTTAGCTATAGAACTTGTTGGAGGCTTCATATCTCTCAACTCGGGTATTTGCTCGAAATATTAACTTCAACTCCTGGATCATCTCATATGGTCCATGACGTTCAAAACGTCTTTGAAGTCCCGATTCTAAGCCGTTAAGCATGGTGCACTAAACTATCAAGTAGTCATCATATTGAGCTAGCCAAACGTTCATAACGTCTGCATCTGCTCCTGCAATAGGTCTGTCACCTAGCGGTGCATCAAGGACATAATTCTTCTGTGCAGCAATGAGGATAATCCTCAGATCACGGATCCAATCCGTATCATTGCTACTAACATCTTTCAACATAATTTTTCTCTAGGAATATATCAAAAATAAACATAGGGAAGCAACAACACGAGCTATTGATCTACAACATAATTTGCAAAATACTATCAGGACTAAGTTCATGATAAATTTAAGTTCAATTAATCATATTACTTAAGAACTCCCACTTAGATAGACATCCCTCTAATCCTCTAAGTGATCACGTGATCCATATCAACTAAACCATGTCCGATCATCACGTGAGATGGAGTAGTTTCAATGGTGAACATCACTATGTTGATCATATCTACTATATGATTCACGCTCGACCTTTCGGTCTCCGTGTTCCGAGGCCATATCTGCATATGCTAGGCTCGTCAAGTTTAACCTGAGTATTCCGCGTGTGCAACTGTTTTGCACCCGTTGTATTTGAACGTAGAGCCTATCACACCCGATCATCACGTGGTGTCTCAGCACGAAGAACTTTCGCAACGGTGCATACTCAGGGAGAACACTTTTATCTTGAAATTTTAGTGAGAGATCATCTTATAATGCTACCGTCAATCAAAGCAAGATAAGATGCATAAAAGATAAACATCACATGCAATCAATATAATTGATATGATATGGCCATCATCATCTTGTGCTTGTGATCTCCATCTCCGAAGCACCGTCATGATCACCATTGTCACCGGCGCGACACCTTGATCTCCATCGTAGCATTGTTGTCGTCTCGCCAACTATTGCTTTTATGACTATCGCTACCGCTTAGTGATAAAGTAAAACAATTACATGGCGATTGCATTTCATACAATAAAGCGACAACCATATGGCTCCTGCCAGTTGCCGATAACTCGGTTACAAAACATGATCATCTCATACAATAAAATATAGCATCATGTCTTGAACATATCACATCACAACATGCCCTGCAAAAACAAGTTAGACGTCCTCTACTTTGTTGTTGCAAGTTTTACATGGCTGCTACGGGCTTAGCAAGAACCGTTCTCACCTACGCATCAAAACCACAACGGTATTTCGTCAAGTTAGTGATGTTTTAACCTTCAACAAGAACCGTTCTCACCTACGCATCAAAACCACAACGATAGTTTGTCAAGTTGGTGCTGTTTTAACCTTCGCAAGGACCGGGCGTAGCCACACTTGGTTCAACTAAAGTGAGAGAGACAGACACCCGCCAGTCACCTTTAAGCAACGAGTGCTCGCAACGGTGAAACCAGTCTCGCGTAAGCGTACGCGTAATGTCGGTCCGGGCCGCTTCATCTCACAATACCGCTGAACCAAAGTATGACATGCTGGTAAGCAGTATGACTTATATCGCCCACAACTCACTTGTGTTCTACTCGTGCATAACATCAACGCATAAAACCAGGCTCGGATGCCACTGTTGGGGAACGTGGTAATTTCAAAAAAATTCCTACGTACACGCAAGATCATGGCGATGCATAGCAACGAGAGGGGAGAGTGTTGTCCACGTACCCTCGTAGACCGATAGCGGAAGCGTTAACACAACGCGGTTGATGTAGTCGTACGTCTTCACGATCCGACCGATCAAGTACCGAACGTATGGCACCTCCGAGTTCAGCACACGTTCAGCTCGATGACGTCCCTCGAACTCCGATCCAGCCGAGTGTTGAGGGAGAGTTTCGTCAGCACGACGGCGTGGTGACGATGATGATGTTCTACCGACGCAGGGCTTCGCCTAAACACCGCTACGATATTATCGAGGTGTAATATGGTGGAGGGGGCACCGCACACGGCTAAGAGATCAATAGATCAATTGTTGTGTCTATGGGGTGCCCCCTGCCCCCGTATATAAAGGAGCAAGGGGGGAGGCGGCCGGCCTAGGAGGAGGGCGCGCCAAGGGGGGATTCCTACTCCCACCGGGAGTAGGACTCCTCCTTTCCTTGTTGGAATAGGAGAAGGGAAGGGAGAAGGAGAAAGAAGGAAGGGGGCGCCCCCCCTCCCTAGTCCAATTCGGACTAGGCCATGGGGAGGGGTGCGGCCACCCTTTGGGGTCTTTCTCTCCTTTCCCGTATGGCCCATTAAGGCCCAATACGAATTCCCGTAACTCTCCGGTACTCCGAAAAAATACCCGAATCACTCGGAACCTTTCCGAAGTCTGAATATAGTCGTCCAATATATCAATCTTTACGTCTCGGCCATTTCGAGACTCCTCGTCATGTCCCCGATCTCATCCGGGACTCCGAACTCCTTCGGTACATCAAAACACATAAACTCATAATATAACTGTCATCGTAACGTTAAGCGTGCGGACCCTACGGGTTCGAGAACTATGTAGACATGAACGAGACACCTCTCCGGTCAATAACCAATAACGGAATCTGGATGCTCATATTGGTTCCCACATATTCTACGAAGATCTTTATCGGTCAAACCGCATAACAACATACGTTGTTCCATTTTTCATCGGTATGTTACTTGCCCGAGATTCGATCGTCGGTATATCAATACCTAGTTCAATCTCGTTACCGGCAAGTCTCTTTACTCGTTCTGTAATACATCATCCCGCAACTCACTCATTAGTTGCAATGCTTGCAAGGCTTATAGTGATGTGCATTATCGAGTGGGCCCAGAGATACCTCTCCGACAATCGGAGTGACAAATCCTAATCTCGAAATACGCCAACCCAACAAGTACCTTCGTAGACACCTGTAGAGCACCTTTATAATCATCCAGTTACGTTGTGACGTTTGGTAGCACACAAAGTGTTCCTCTGGTAAACGGGAGTTGCATAATCTCATAGTCACAGGAACATGTATAATTCATGAAGAAAGCAATAGCAACATACTAAACGATCGAGTGCTAAGCTAACGAAATGGGTCAAGTCAATCACATCATTCTCCTAATGATGTGATCCCGTTAATCAAATGACAACTCATGTCTATGGCTAGGAAACATAACCATCTTTGATCAACGAGCTAGTCAAGTAGAGGCATACTAGTGACACTTTGTTTGTCTATGTATTCACACATGTATTATGTTTCCGGTTAATACAATTCTCGCATGAATAATAAACATTTATCATGATATAAGGAAATAAATAATAACTTTATTATTGCCTCTAGGGCATATTTCCTTCAGCTGCTTATATATTGGGCATCAAGATCTATAGAGATAGATCAAGACGCACTTTCGCAAAGCACATACCTTGATAAAGTTTTGAAGAAATTCAAAATGGATCAAGCAAAGAAAGGGTTCTTGCCTGTGTTACAAGGTGTGAAATTGAGTCAGACTCAATGCCCGACCACTTCAGAAGATAGAGAGAAAATGAAAGGTGTTCCCTATGCTTCAGCCATAGGCTCTATCATGTATACAATGTTGTGTACCAGACCTAATGTTTGCCTTGCTATTAGTTTAGCAGGGAGGTACCAAAGTAATACAGGAGTGGGTCACTGGACAGCGGTCAAGAACATCCTGAAATACCTGAAAAGGACTAAGGATATGTTTCTCATTTATGGAGGTGACAAAGAGCTCATCGTAAATGGTTACGTCGATGCAAGCTTTGACACTGATCCGGATGACTCTAAGTCACAAACCGGATACGTGTTTATATTGAACGGTGGAGCTGTCAGTTGGTGCAGTTCTAAGCAAAGCGTCGTGGCGGGATCTACATGCGAAGCAGAGTACATAGCTGCTTCGGAAGTAGCAAATGAAGGAGTCTGGATGAAGGAGTTCATATCCGATCTAGGTGTCATACCTAGTGCATCGGGTCCAATGAAAATCTTTTGTGACAATACTGGTGCAATTGCCTTGGCAAAGGAATCCAGATTTCATAAGAGAACCAAGCACATTAAGAGACACTTCAATTCCATCCGCGATCAAGTCAAGGAGAGAGACATAGAGATTTGCAAGATACATACAGATCTGAATGTTGCAGACCCGTTGACTAAGCCTCTCTCACGAGCAAAACATGATCAACACCAAGACTCCATGGGTGTTAAAATCATTACTGTGTAATCTAGATTATTGACTCTAGTGCAAGTGGGAGACTGAAGGAAATATGCCCTAGAGGCAAGAATAAAGTTGTTATTTATATTTCCTTATATCATGATAAATGTTTATTATTCATGCTAGAATTGTATTAACCGGATACTTAGTACATGTGTGAATACTTAGACTAACAGAATGTCACTAGTATGCCTCTAATTGACTAGCTCGTTGAATCAAAGGTGGTTAAGTTTCCTAGCCATGGACATGAGTTGTCATTTGATTAACGGGGTCACATCATTAGAGAATGATGTGATTGACTTGACCCATTCCGTTAGCTTAGCACTTGATTGTTTAGTATATTGCTATTGCTTTCTTCCTGACTTATACATGTTCCTATGACTATGAGATTATGCAACTCCCGAATACTGGAGGAACACTTTGTGTGCTACCAAACGTCACAACGTAACTGAGTGATTATAAAGGTGCTCTACAGGTGTCTCCGATGGTACTTGTTGAGTTGGCATAGATCGAGATTAGGATTTGTCACTCTGATTGTCGGAGAGGTGTCTCTGGGCCCTCTCGGTAATGCACGTCACTATAAGCCTTGCAAGCATTGTAACTAATGAGTTAGTTGCGGGATGATGCATTACGGAACGAGTAAGAGACTTGCCGGCAACGAGATTGAACCAGGTATTGAGATACCGACGATCGAATCTCGGGCAAATAACATACCGATGACAAAGGGAACAACGTATGTTGTTATTTGACTGATAAAGATCTTCGTAGAATATGTGGGAGCCAATATGAGCATCCAGGTTCCGCTATTGGTTATTGGCCGAAGACGTGTCTCGGTCATGTCTGCATAGTTCTCGAACCCGTAGGGTCCGCACGGTTAACGTTCGGTGACGATCGGTTTGATGAGTTTATGTGTTTTGATGTACCGAAGGTAGTTCGGAGTCCCGGATATGATCACGGACATGACGAGGAGTCTTGAAATGGTCGAGACGTAAAGATCGATATATTGGAAGCCTATGTTTGGACATCGGAATGGTTTCGGGTGAGTTCGGGCATATACCGGAGCACCAGGAGGTTACCAGAACCCCCCGGGAGGTATATGGGCCTTATTGGGCCATAGTGGGAGAGAAGAGAAGGAGGCCGAGGAGGGGGCACCCCCCCAAGCCCAATCCGAATTGGGTGGGGGGCCGGCCCCCCTTTCCTTCCCCCTCTCTCCCCTTTCCTTCCACTCCTAGTCCAACTAGGGAAGGGGGGAATCCTAGTCCCGGTGGGAATACGACTCCCCATGGGGCGCGCCATAGGAGGGCCGGCCCTCCCCCTCGTCCACTCCTTTATATACGGGGGAGGGGGGCACCCCATAGATACACAAGTTGATCATTGATCTTTTAGCCGTGTGCGGTGCCCCCCTCCACCATAATCCACCTCGGTCATATCGTTGCAGTGCTTAGGCGAAGCCCTACACCGGTAGCTTCATCATCACCGTCATCACGCCGTCGTGCTGACGAAGCTCTTCCCCGACACTCTGCTGGATCGTGAGTTCGTGGGACGTCACCGAGCCGAACGTGTGCAGATCGCGGAGGTGCCGTACTTTCGGTGCTAGGATCGGTCGATCGTGAAGACGTACGACTACATCAACCGTGTTGTCATAATGCTTCCGCTTACGGTCTACGAGGGTACGTGGACAACACTCTCCCCTCTCGTTGCTATGCATCACCATGATCTTGCGTGTGCGTAGGAATTTTTTTGAAATTACTACGTTACCCAACACAGTGCCAGTTCCTGTTTGTTGCATGTTTTTTTTGTTTCACAGAAAATCCATATCAAATGGAGTCCAAAGAGGATAAAAACTGACGGATATTTTTTTGGAATATATGTGATTTTTGGGAAGAAGAATCAACGCAAGACGATGCCCGAGGGGGCCACGAGGCAGGGGGGCGCGCCCCCGACCCTCGTGGCCACCCCGTAAGGCGGTTGGTGCCCTTCTTTCACCGCAAGAAAGCCAATATCCGGATAAAAATCGTGTCCAAATTTCAGCCCGATCGGAGTTACGGATCTCCGGGAATATAAGAAATGGTGAAAGGCCAGAATCTGGAACGCAGAAACAGAGAGAGACAGAGAGACAGATCCAATCTCGGAGGGGCTCTCGCCCCTCCCATGCCATGGAAGCCAAGGACCAGAGGGGAAACCCTTCTCCCATCTAGGGAGAAGGTCAAGGAAGAAGGGGGGGCTCTCTCCCCCCTCTCTCCCGGTGGCGCCGGAACGCCGCCGGGGCCATCATCGTCACCACAATCTACACCAACACCTCCGTCATCTTCACCAACATCTTCATCACCTTCCCCCATCTATCTACAGCGGTCCACTCTCCCGCAACCCGCTGTACCCTCTACTTGAACATGGTGCTTTATGCTTCATATTATTATCCAATGATGTGTTGCCATCCTATGATGTCTGAGTAGATTTTCGTTGTCCTATCGGTAATTGGTGAATTGCTATGATTGGTTTAATTTGCTTGTGATTATGTTGCTGTCCTTTGGTGCCCATCATATCAGCGCGTGCGTGGATCACACCATAGGGTTAGTTGTATGTTGATAGGGCTATGTATTGGAGGGCAAGAGTGACAGAAGCTTCAACCTAGCATAGAAATTGATGCATACGGGATTGAAGGGGGACCAATATATCTTAATGCTATGGTTGGGTTTTACCTTAATGAACGTTAGTAGTTGCGGATGCTTGCTAATAGTTCCAACCACAAGTGCATAGAATTCCAAGTCAGGGATGCCATGCTAGCAGTGGCCTCTCCCACATAAAACTTGCTATCGGTCTAGTAAAGTAGTCAATTGCTTAGGGACAATTTCGCAACTCCTACCACCACTTTTCCACACTCGCTATACTAACTTTATTGTGTCTTTATCTAAACAGCCCCTAGTTTTTATTTACGTGCTCTTTATATTCTTGCAAACCTATCCAACAACACGTACAAAGTACTTCTAGTTTCATACTTGTTCTAGGTAAAGCGAACATTAAGCGTGTGTAGAGTTGTATCGGTGGTCGATAGAACTTGAGGGAATATTTATTCTACCTTTAGCTCCTCGTTGGGTTCGACACTCTTACTTATCGAAAGATGCTACAATTGATCCCCTATACTTGTGGGTTATCAAACCGCACCTCGTACAACGATCCATCCTTTTTGTTGAGTATGACGAACCCTCTTGTCTTCTTTGCATCTGCATAAGGCATGTCTGACTTTGACTACTAGGTGTCCGTTGGCCTCTCTTGCTTCGACCACGATGAGTAGTCATCGTTGACTTGTCCGTCTGCATAGCCATCGTCAAACTTGAGGGGACGCATTCTGCCGAACAGTGGTCGGGCATCGCCGGACGAGGGCTCCTCAGATGACAACCATGTCCGGACGATCTGAGTGACTGCAACTCTGTGAACACGTAGTGAGTGTTCAGATCGACGATGTACAGTGGATGGTGGCCAGAGGCGGAGATGAAGCAGGCGACAAAGTGCTGCGATGGTTGCCGCACACTGGGCTGGTCGTTTAGATGTCCGACATACTAGTACGCCGCCTTGTACTAGGGGGCAGGGTGGTGATTGCCCGGGCAACGCCACCACGACGGACAGCTTTGCAGGAGGAGCTCCGGCCTGAGTGTCCGCTAGCACCTTCTTCTACTGCGCCTCCACATGCCGCCCTTAACGTTCCATGGATGCGATTGTGTGCATGGTCTTCCCCGTGTTCGGAGGGACCTCAAACCTTTCCATGGCTTCCAACGGATTCATCATGGCGGTGGCTAGATGACAGAACAGGCTGGACCGGGCGAGCACAATGACTATTGGCGTGGAGAGGGCGGTGGTTGGCGCAGAATCCATGCTGGGTTGTGAAATTGTGTGGGATCCAGACTGGGTTTTTGTTGGGTCTGGGGTGTCGATGTCCGGACTTCCTAGAGCTCTCCCATATTTGGGGCCAGCTTATAGGATTTCAGGCGTCCAAACCAACCCGACCCGATTTGGTGATCCTCATTGAATGGCTAAGAGTGTTCGCGCGTCGTTTTAGTGATCCGGGAAGGAGCTGCCCTACAAATTGCAAAGGTAGATGACATTATAAGGCCAGGTAGTAAAAAATCTTCTCGAATTTCGATTTTGGTTCCTAAGTAGTCAAAAGTTAGTATCATTTTAACCCCAACGATGCTCATATTAGTAATATCTACATCATGGAAAGTGATAGATGGCATAATTATTCTTTTCGTTTGTTAACTAATAAAAACATAATATTGTAAACTTTTTTTTTTGTGGCGTGCTACCCGTCGACCGACTGATCTTTTGAAAAGATCACCCGAGTTGCGAGCCGTCAGATCTGTCATCATCGGGTGGCTGAGTGTCGTCTTCATCTTCACATTTGCAAACATAGGTGATGTTGGAGAAAATTTGCTTTCGTCTTCATTTTCTTTGCACCATAAGTGATGTCGCAATTTTTTTGACAAATGAGATAGTGTTACAGAAATGCCGACGCCATTTTGACACATGTTGTAGTAGCACCGCCGTCGTTGTTTCAGAAGCTCGTCTCAGCAGCAGCGTCCCATCGCCCTAGTCGCGCCCGTCGTCTCTCCTCTTCCTCCGCCATTCCAGCATTGACGCATCGGCTCACCGGCAACCTTGCAGCAATGGTTGCCATTGCTTCATCACGTTCACTTGGGTACTGGCATGGCTTGATGCAAAACGGGGAGAGGAGTAACCACTCCTGCTTGCTACTAGGGAGGAGGGGAAATTGTGTGGCAGTGTCCTACTACATGGAGCACCACGCCGGGGAATAAAAGGAGGTAGGCGGCGGCGTGCTTTCGAGAGAGAAATAGGAGAGTATGAGAGTGATTTTTTGAGAAGACTAAGTTGTCTAGATGTTTTTGGTGGGAAGAGATAAGTTTGTTTCTGGTGGGAAAAGAGAAGATTGAGGATGTGACACATGTGGAGGGCGTGGTCGGTTTGCCACAGACCCCTTGTCGCGGTCCGAAGGATTGTAACAAGGGCCAACTTGCAAAAGAGGGCTACGAGTAGAAGTTGCTGCGAGCTGTTCGATCAAAAAATCAAATCCGACGGTCACGAAGGCGGACACCGGCGCGAGAAATCAGCCGGTTAAGTGGAAGCATTTCCGTTTTATTTTTGTTGATTGATTGAAACCATTATCTTTAGAAAACATAATTTCAAATTTCAAATTTAATGATACATTGTTCTCGTTGATCATCGGGAATAAACATGTATGTATGAGCTAGAAGTTTATTACTACTTTGAATTTAAAAGATGAGAATATTAGTCTAAACTATGGTTTCGATTCTCGCTAGATTGCCTCGTATACATCGTCTTAACTACAATTGATTTAGTCTCCGGGAAAAAAGAAGTACAACCTTTTGGGGCTGGAAGCGTTCAGCACGATGTTAAGAAACTGAAGCAGTCGCGATACGAAAAGTAGAAAGCATGCGTTTTTCTAATGGATTTGGTCAACCAACGAGGCTCATCGGCGGCATTGACGTAGCTCTTGCGTGTTACTTTTAGTCCAAAGAGATGAGCTACCTGGGGAACCCAGTTTCCTCTCTTTCCCCCGGATTGTTGCTTCCGTTTCTTTTCATTCCACTTTCTGCAAAAGAAGAAGAAATCAGAGGCCGGTCGATTAATAAAGCGACAAGGATACCCCTCAAAAAAAAAAAAAGCGACAAGGACGTCTTTCTACCCCCATCTACTGGTCGCGCCCGACAGCATCGCCTCCGCACGCACTATACTGTCCTGCTCATATATCGCAATGTTTGCTCAAATCCGTCCACCAAATCCCTGTCCACCGTACGCACGTCCAAAACCATTTCCCAAGATTCGGCAACATAATGATAATCCGTAGCAATTCCCTCGGCCATTTTACTACAGGCGCAATCGGCAAGTACGTATCAACTGCGAAGTTTGATGATTGCGTTTTGCACCCACCCGTTGCGTGTACACGCAGGGAAGAGGAGTGCGAGCGGGATGGACATGGACCATGGCGCCCCTAGATAAGGTCCATCACCATCATCGCCAATCACCGTATGGATACTGTACGTATGGACGGGCTGCACGATCAGCCAGCGCTCGGCCGGACGGACGGACGGGGTACGCGTACCGGAGCCTTTGCCGTTATTAATAAGGGGAAGAGCCGTTTGGTCTGGTCTTCCTTAACTACGCACTCCCCCTTAATCCCGCCCCCGCCGCGCAAATCCATCTACCACCCGTAACCTCCCTCCCTCTGCCCTCTCTCCCACGCTGCTGCTCGTCCCCCTCCCACCTCCCCCTCCCCCTCCCCCTCTCTGCTTTGTTCCTGCGGAAGCAAAACCCCACGCCAGGCCAGCCGTGGCAAATCCGCGAGCGCCCGCCGTCTGGTGCTCCAGGAGGCTGCTCGACCCGGAGCTGCCTCGAGGAGCAGCAGGAGCCGGCGGCGTTTGGTCTCCGAGCTGTCGCCGCCGGTGCTGTCGAGGTGAGCCTCCTCCCTGGCGCCTGCCTGTGTCTGGTCGGTTCCGGAGCCGGGGGTCTAGGGTTCGTTGCTGTTGTGAGGCGCTGTTGCTGCGGGAGATGTTTTTCGGTTTTGTGGTGTGCCGCTGTTCAATTCGAGGAGGGCGAGGTGCCTCCCTAGGCAGGCGCGCGCCAGGTGTTTGTTTGTTTGTTTGTTTGTTATTGTGGGAGAGGTAGTGCTGGGCTGTGCGATCGAGAGTTGGGTTCAATCTGTCAATGGAGACGACGGACGATGTTTGCGAGACTGCACAGCTCACATGATCTGGACGCGCTCCGAATCAGTCGGTTTGTACGGAGACAACATCGGCGACGCCGCTATGCTTGTCTTGGGTTCGTCGACGTTCTCGAATGAGTGCTGATGCCAGTGCGCGGGTTGGGTTGGGTTCCCCGCTGCGGATTCCGTGGGCGTCAGTCCTGAGAAATACTATGTGTCTTCCGTTTGTTTCACTTGGCCCTCGTTCTAGCACGGCTGGGGAAATTAATTTGTTATTAAGGCTACGTGCTCTCAAGTCTCCACTCTTTGGTGATTTCGATGCTTGATTAGTACCCGCTGCAATTTTTTACTGCCGTTAATTAATCGTGTTAGGTGACTTGACACATCTCGTCTCCTAGTACTAGCAGCAATCCAGCCACACTTAGCTCATGCAATTTGTGCTTGATTCACTTTTGGTGGGTGAACTCTTCGAGCAAGCCATCAAGAATTATCCAATGTAGAGCCAACAATGAAAGCAACGTGTCATACTTCTTACTAGGCTTCATCAGTCAGTCGATCCAGTCGAGGAAAATTCCCGGCAATTTCAAGTGAATCCGATTGGTTCTATAGGCATGTGCCCTGTCCTGCGGCTCTGTTTTTCTGTCGTTTGTATCGAAGATTACAAAATCTCGATGCATGTTCCTGGTTCATAAGTGGCACCTTAATAAAAGGTCTCTTGTTTCCAATGCCGCTTCTGATGGGGCATTGTTAGTCTGCTAGGCAAAGAGATTCGCCTCACATGCATGTGATGATGTGGATTTCCCTGTCTGTCCCAAAACCCCTCAGAATCTCCGCAAATAGTTTTGTTTATTGGCTTCGTCCTTGCTCGAATGCCTCATGTTACATGGCAACAGCAATTTGCACAAAACATCTTCTATTTTATATTTTTATTAGTGTATGAGCAGTGCATCTATAAATGCCACCTTCCTCCCTCCCTTGCTTAGGAGCCTCCATTATATAACTTCTCCCTCCCTGGTCCAACCATGACATCTCTGTGAGAGGGTTGAGGGAACAGCTACCGCAAGTTTTGTACTGGAAGCGGGTATGTTATTCGGTTACCTGCAGTTTCAGGATCGCTTCGGTACATTGCTTAAAATATGTTGGCGCTGTATTTTTCTTGGTTTTTGTGTGTCTGGATAGTTTGCCTTGCTTGTTTCAAGTGAATCTAGTTGAATGAATTTCTTCATCTGGCCTAGTCTGATTGTTTGATGTCTGTGTGCGGACCTTCTGCAGATCTGGGCCACTGAAGCATTGCAGTAGAGCGTGCAGGGAGCTAATTTCATGAGAGACACGTTGATGTGGTTGGTTCTAGAAATTACTAATCTTCATGGATGTTCATAAGAGCACTGTGCAGAAAGCTGCTCTTGTTGAAGAAACTCGAAGACCGCCGCTTGTTCCATCTGAGAAGCATAATGCTTCTTCTTTAAGCCGAGTGAGAGATGTTGCATCCAGGTACAAGACTGGTCAGGGTGCTACTGCGACAAGGCGATGTACATCTCCTAGTCTTGGCCGGACCTCAACAACTAATGGTACACCAGTGCCCAATAGGGCGCAATCTGCAGACAGAAGAAGACCCTCAACACCTTCAACCCCTTCTTCTAAGGTGTCAACACCCTCCACCCCAACATCAAGGTCCATAACACCAGTCCGTGATACTGTCAAAGAGGTAAATAAGAGTTCTAGGTGTATAGCAAATGAAAGGTCCCCACATGGCTTGTGGCCAGCAATGCGGAACCTGTCTCCCTCCTATCAATTGGAGTCTGCGGCTGCCCCTGGTAATAAAAAAGATAAGGTGGTCTCTAGCCCATCTTTAGATCATATCAAGGGACAAGCGAGTGTTCTGACTGAGAGGAAGAGGAGTCCTCTGAGAAGGAAGAAAATTACTGAACAATGTGAGAATTCTCGACCTTCAGAAGATCTACCTAGGAGGGCAACTGAGCAAAACCGTTGGCCAGCCATGACAAGTGGGCGTGGGCCTGCCAATCTTATGCCGAATACTGAACTTTCTGACAAATCTAGCAAACCAGTGACTTTGTCAAACACTTCTAGAGGGCTTTCACCGAGGAAGATTTGTGCTTCTGAAGACGCAGGTAAAAGGTTGAATCAATCACTGGATGATGTGGCAAGGAGACTAGCTATTCATGCAAAAAGAAGAGATGAACAGTTAGATTCTGGCAGTGATGTTTATTCACAGACAACGGAAAGATCTAAATATGTGAGCCGTCCAAGCAGGACAACCACTTTGCCTGTTCCTGTTCTTCATCGCTCATCATCACCAAACAAGGTCTTGTCAGCTGCATCCTCTGCTTCTAGGGCTTTTCAGAGTCCATCGAGGACAAGACCTTCAACACCTTGCCGGTCACAAAGTGCTGGAAGTATTCAATCAGGTGTTATAGCTCCTGTTGTTAGCTACATGGTTGATCCAAGAAAGGGAAAGAAAAATGCCAGCCAAATTGAAAATATCCATCAGCTGCGTTTGCTGCATAATAGATACTTGCAATTGCGTCTTGTAAATGCTCGTTCGGAAGATGTTCTATCTTACCAAAAGGCCACTGCTGAGGTAAAATTAGCATATTTTATTTATTTAAAATTGTTTCAAGTTAGTCTGGATCATTATAATGCAACTGTTTCAGATTTTATAACGCACCTCATAAATTAGCATACTTTATAATACGGCTGTTTAAGACTGAATTTAGTGATGATAACTGTTTGGCACAACTGACAGCATTTTTTGCATTATAAAGTTTGCCCACATAGTCGTCTATGTGTTTAGAAGCCTATGATCTACTTCTTGTTGACATTAATACCTTTTGTACTTTTCTTGTGAGCTTTGTTACTTTTTTGTTTAGTGATGTTCAGTTGATGAAACAGTTCCCATGTTCTCATTTAAAACAGAATACCATATATAATGTTTGGAGGAATACTTCAAACTTGAGGGATGCTGTTAATTTGCGAAGAATCATGGTGCAGCGTCATCGACAAGAGTTGAAGCTGTATGGCATTCTGCAAGAGCAGGTAAGCTCCACCTGATGCATTGATGGCTTTGGCTCTATAATCTCCCAAGCATATTGCGGAACCCATGTTCTTTTCCATTCGAGTATAATTCCAATTTGGGCCAAGTTGGCACAAACTTTCTACCATGTTCCTACTGACACCATTGAAGCATAGCCATGTTTCTTTTAAAAAGTGCTCTTTGAAAGAATAAGAGCTAATTGCAATGTGATAGGACTGTTCTCATTCTTACATGGCAAATTCGAACACAATATATAAGTACATAGTTGTCATTAACACACTTTCTTCTCCAAAAGAGGTGATATAAAATCTGGAAATTAGGGATATGAAAGAATGAATATCATGAATCATGACTCTATTACATGGATTATGACTGTAAATGCATACATTGCATTTTTTAATCTGCTGTTATTGTGGTTCAGATTGCTTGCCTCGAACAATGGCCAGCACTTGAAGACGAGAATAACCTTTCCTTTTCTCGGGCAACAGAGGCTCTAAAAGCAAGTACACTGCGCCTTCCAGTCACGTCAGGAGCAAGGGTATGCTGTGAAAAAATGCATTTAAATAAACTCAAACTATTTTGTTGTTTCACTTCTACTTGTGAACAGATATTACTTTTGTGATTGTGACTAATTGTATTGCCTGTTTTTTTTAACAGGTGGATGCAGTTAGTCTTAAGAATGCTGTAAGCTCAGCTGTTGATGTCATGCAAGGTTTGGGATCGTCAGTTTGTTCTATGCTTTCCAAGGTAAACAGCAGTATGACTTCGAATTTTACTTTCCATATTTACTTGTCTCCTAATAAAATCAAGTCTCCAACCATAGAGGAAGAAGCTCTTTTACTTGTGACATGGTTTACTACACCCATTCATCACAAGAATTGCACGCAAGTATGACTACTTTAAGAAAAGCTGTTCCCTCGCAAAATGGTGACGTTCTGCATCCGCCATTTTTCGTAGGAGCTGTCGGCTATCGGACTGGCATGAAAGGCTTGTTTTCATTTTTAAAACTGATGAAATATATCGACTCTTAAGTCACAAACAAACTATGAATAAAGCCCCACCAAAAATTGGGTCCATGTGTCAGTAACTGGACCCTTTTGTGCACACCCTTGGTTGCATTGTTAAGTTTGACCTTCAGTAAAGCTTAAGATATTGCATGGACTCGAGTACAAAAGTTTAATAACCAAGAA
Source organism: Aegilops tauschii subsp. strangulata (assembly GCF_002575655.3). NCBI lineage: Eukaryota > Viridiplantae > Streptophyta > Magnoliopsida > Poales > Poaceae > Aegilops > Aegilops tauschii. The sequence continues at coordinate 350,690,581 of NC_053039.3, forward strand.
AGGCCATCCCACACTGTTATGGCAAATTCTTGTCAGTGACTGTTTTAACTGACCTAGAGCATCTTTGTTGCCAGGTCGAAGACAGGACATATTTGATCTCGGAGCTTTCAGTCGTAGCAGCACAAGAAAAGGTCATGCTTGACGAATGCAGAGAACTCTTAGCTATGGCCGCAGAACTGGAGGTACTTACATTCCATTCCCAAGACATTCCTTCTAAGAAGTGACCATAGTGCTCTGAATTTCGAATTAAAAAAAAAATGTGTTTCTCTGATTGGTGGTGAACTGGTGCTTAATTTTATCTCATGATGAGAGCAGTTGTACACAGTACCTTACTAGTGCTATTGTATCTTTAATCAGGTACAGGAGTCTAGCCTGCGGACACATCTTATGCAAGTAAAGGACTTGCCCAGATGAATTAACAACCTGGGCAAAGCTATACGATATACACCAATCTTCTTGAATAGGTACACCTGTGCAAGTTGAGCCTGTGACTATAAGAACATATTGTGCAGACAGACAAGGAATCCGTAGAGAAGAAATAACGAAACGAAAGAGTATTAAACATCCCCTGCCGATCAAGGTGTGATGCTGTGCAGATAACAACTCAACAGAGTTTAGATATGATAGATTGTAGGTCTCCTCGTGTGTAAATGGCCTTTACCATATATATAGTGCACTTCTAGCCCCCCCCCCCCCCCCCCCTTTTAGTTTCTTTTCAAGGGTAGTGCCCCATTCTTTTCCACTGTATTTTTTTGACATCTGGAGAGAGAATGTACAAATGAAATTTAAGGGAAAAAGATACTGAAAGATATGGGTTCTCCCTTCTGTGTGCAACATGTGTTGCCAGATTTTGTAGCTGAGCTCTCTTTGTCACCTTAACCAACCCCATTGTTTGGTGAATATCTCAGTCGTACCAATATCCATGTTTCCGTTGGATTGCAGTTCATTTATTTACTCTAAAATAACACCTGTGTGGGTACATTTATGATGGTTTGGTGGATATCAGAATTCTGCTTCATACATTTTCAGTTCCAAGTTTAAAGTCTTTGAATTGTGGAACACTTTATTGGATCCCCTTAGCAAAGTGTTCTGTTGCTGCTGCTGTAATGCAAATTCCTTTCTTTTTCGAACGATTTTCTTCATCACCCAGGTAATGCAAATTCCTTTGAATTGTACATTTATGATGGTTTGGTGAATACTGTATTGTGGTATTCTGCTTATCCTGCAGTCTGAATGCTACTCTTAAACTTTACGTTCAAAACACAAGTAATTATACATGTTTTTCTTAGCTACATTAGGCTTTGATTTGAGCAAAACTTACCAGCTACCCACAAGAGCAATCACAGCTAGAACACATGAATGCTGTTCATTCTTGCTTGACATCCAAATTCTGGTCCTCTGTTCAATTCTTGTTTAAACCATTTCTGGCCACCAAAATATTACACAAAACATAGCATGAACAAAAACATCCACAATACAAAACTTGCGTCCAAATTGTTCTTCTCCCTATGCACAATCTTCAGAACTCCTGATGCCTCAGCAGTTGATGCCGCACTGCTTCACATCAGGCCCCTTGGCCTTGACGGTGAAGGGGTCGATCCTGACCCAGAGCAGGGAGAAGATGGAGGCCAGCAGCACGGACCAGATGATGACGATGGTGGGCGTCCTGTTCTGCCTCCCCATGAGACCCTTGAGGAACGGGTAGAGATGCACGATCACCCAGAAGGCGAAGAAGAGCTTGCCGAAGAGCGGGCCCCACGACTGGTACCCGTTGTTGATGGCGTCGGAGATGCCCGCCACCACGCCGATGATGTTGATGACGAGCAGCGTCGTCGGCGGGATGAGGAGGGTGGTCCACTTGAAGGCGTAGAGCTCCGCAAACTCGTCGTCCTCGTCTCCCGTGGCCTTGGAGGTGACGGTGAAGTTGGTGTCGATCCCGGCCAGGACCTTGAGCAGGCCCTGGATGACGGCGAACAGGTGCGCCGACACGCCGCCGATGACCCAGAACTGCTCGTTCCTCCACCACTCCTCGATGCTCACCCCGCTCCACCGCAGCTCCAGGATGCCCGTCGCGAAGATGGAGATGAAGAGGGAGATGAAGAAGAGACTGGCGAACGTGCTAATCTGCAGCAACACAATAATAACACCACAAAACCGTCAGACATTTGAACCGGTGGATTTTGGCGGGAAGGAGGACAAATGGGGAAAACTAGCTAGCTGCTCAGCACTGACCGGCGGCATGATGAACTTGCCGGTGAGAAGGCAGACGGCGGGGAGGGTGCAGTAGGCGAGCAGCGGGAGTGAGGTGAAGGGGTAGATGGTGGTGTTGATGTAGGCGAAGCGCTCGAGCCACTTGAGGTTGCCGCCCTTGTAGCCGTAGAGCAACGGGCTGTGCCGGCTGAAGAAGATCTCCACGGACCCCAGCGCCCACCGCAGCACCTGGTTGAGACGGTCCGACAGGTTGATCGGCGCCGACCCCTTGAAGGCCGCCAGCTTCGGCATGCAGTAGATCGACCGCCACCCGCGGCAGTGCATCTTGAACCCGGTCAGGATGTCCTCCGTGATCGACCCGTAGATCCACCCCAGCTGCACCATTCATGGCAGGAACACAGATCATTACTGGAAGCCTGGAACTAAATATGTGGACTTGTCTGAAGCGGTGATCATTGTGCTGTTTTTCTGTACCTCTAAACCCCAGTCAGTCTTGTCCTCGTAGCCGCAGCTGATGACATGGATGGCCTCCTTGAGGAGAGCGGCGGGGCTCGACGACGGCGGGACGCCGCCTTCCTCCATGAACGTCGACGTCACGAACGCCGCGGACTGCCCGAACCGCTTCTCGAAGTTCATTTGGGACATCATCTGCTCCTTGTCGCCGTCCATTCCTGGAGAGCCAAAGAGGAAATTTCACCAACCTGTACTAAGCGACTGAACTGAAACCCAAATGTTCAGTGTGCGCTTCCCCTGAAACTTACCTCCATCGGCCACGCCTTCCGGCAGCCCATCCTTGCCGCCCTTTCGCTTCTTGCGGCCGAAGCACGGGCAGCAGTCGCAGGTCACCATCTTCGGCCTCTTGGGGCCGCTAGGAGGGTTGTAGCCGTAGAGCGCCTGTCGCCTGAACACGCATCCTGTTCCGACGTACACCGGCCCTTGGATGCCGTCCAGCCCCTTCATGTTGATCTGATCGCCAAGAACTACCTGTGTCAGACCCATCGCTCTACTAGACTATGCATAATGTAGGTGTGATTGTGAACTGTATAGGCTTACGTCGAAGAAGACGGTGTTCCTGTTGGCGTATCGGTCGTGCGCGTCGATGCCGTCGAACCTCTGGGGGAACTGCACGTAGCAGACCTTGCGGCCGACCTGAGGGTCCATGAGGAAGCACATGGACTCCCGGATGGCCTTGCTGTTGTTGATGTAATGGTCACAGTCCAGGTTGAGCATGAAGGGCGCGTTGGTGAGCACGGCGGAGACGCGGATCTGTCGGTCAAAATTCAGAGATCAGTCAGCAAGAAACGTTCTGAGCTCTGACATTTACGACGAAGCTGTGAAGAAGAAGGGACGGTGCAGTACGAGAGCGTTCATGGCGCCGGCCTTCTTGTGGTGCTGGAAGCCGGGGCGCTTCTCACGGGAGACGTAGACGAGGCGTGGCAGCTCGTTGCCCTCGGTGTCGAGGCCTCCGCTGTGGCCCAGGAAGACCTGGATCATGCCGGGGTGGTCGCGGGTGTTGTTGCCGGGCCACGGCGTGCCGTCCTTCATGATCCACCCCTCCTCGGGCACCTTCTGCGCCTTGGACACCAGCGCGTTGATCCGCACCTTGAACTCCTCGTACTCCCTCTGCTCAGCATAGCAAGAGATGATCAGAAATGTTCATGGCGACGTACGACGAAGAGTTGTTGTAGTACGTACCTTCATGGCGCGGCGCTCCTGGACGAAGGTGGGCTGGACCTTGTCCTTGAGGTAGTCGACCTTGCGGGAGAAGTAGAACTCGGGGGCGCGGGGCTCGATGTTGAACTTCTTGCAGAAGGGCACCCACTTGCGGGCGAACTCGGCCGTCTCCGACAGCGACTCGAAGGAGAGCATGGAGGCGCCGTCGTCGGAGACGTAGCACGACACCTTGTCCACCGGGTAGTCGACGGCGAGGATGGAGAGCACCGTGTTGGCCGTCACCAGCGGGGGCTCCTTGAGCGGGTCCACCGTGCTGACGAACAGGTCCACCGGCGACAGCATCGACGGCTCCCCCTCCCGCTCGTACCTCAGCGAGAGGCGGTCCAGGTAGGTCTCGCGGTCGATGGGGTACCACTTGGGGAACTGGTCGAGGATCCAGGAGACGGCGAACCAGATCTCGCACACGATGGAGGTGAGCCACAGCGGGATGGCCTCCGGGACCGGGTTGAGGATGCGGTACCGGAGGAAGACGCAGAGCACGAAGAGGCGGAGGATGATCACCATCCGGTACGGGTTCACCTTGCTCGACGCGATCGACACCTTCCGGGACAGCGGCTGCCTCGCCTCGTCGTTCAGGGGCACGTCGGCGTCCATGTCGTCGGGGTCGGCGGCGCCGTAGATGCCCTGCTTGGACTTCCAGTCGTCCATCCTCTCCTTCCAGCTCACCTCCTTCTTCTCGTCCCCCCACTTTGCGCTCCCTGCTCGTCATCAAATTCATGTTGCTAACTTGAGCTTACCAGCACAACACGAGGAACTGCATGCATGGTTCCTTGGCATCAACCAGTAGAGTAAGTAATTAGTCACCTGGCTCGGACATCGGGTAGGGATGGATGCGCTTGTGCATGGAGGAGGAGAAGTCGCCATGGCCATATCCTGCTGACATCGGGAACTCGCCGCTCACCTGAATTGTTATGCATGATGAACAATTGATTAAAGCTGCTACAGTGATCGAGGGCTGGACACGGAGAAGTGAAGAGCTGTGAGCTGAAGGTATACCGGCATGGAGCGGTTGCCGGTGATGATGGGCGGGATCCCGACCATGGGGGTGTTGTTGCCCTCGCCGCCGTCCTCGGAGGCCCTCCCGTAGCTCATCCTGCCGTGCAGCATGGCCTCGGTGATGTGGCTGTTCTGCAGCGCGCCATGCTGCTGCAGCTGCTTGTCGTCGTCGATGTTGAACTCGTGCTCGAGGTCGTCGATGTCCTCCTCGTCCTCGTCGCCCTCCACCCTGGGGCTCCCCTTGAGGCGCTTGTAGCGGGTCTTGCACTGGGGGCAGTTCTGGGTGCCCTCCCGGCGCTCGTACTCGTAGCAGGGGCGGCACACCGGGAAGCCGCACTCGTTGCAGGCCACGAAGAGGTCGCCGTCCACCGTGCGGCCCACCTCGTCGCCGCATATCTCGCACACCTGCCCGCTCAGCGCCCGCGCCGGCTTGTGGTCCTCGTGCCCCCGGATCAGCACCAGCTCGTTCCGGTTGTGCGAGCCGGCCACCAGCCCGGCGCCCGCCTCCATGGTCGCGGTGGAGCTCGCTCGCTCGCTCGATCCCGGCCGAGCAAGGCGAGAGGGGGGAGGGGTGTGGAGGTGGTGGACTGGTGGTGGTGCCTGGTTCGCTTGTGGCAGGGGCTATATGAGAGGGTTAAAGAGGGAGGATGTTTTTTTGGCGGGTGGGAGAGGTGAGGGGTGGCTGTTGGAGCGAGTGCGATTTGGTGCGTCCGATGGAGTCCACGAGCGCGGGGACGGCGGGTGGACGGACGGATCGGCGCCGGCGTGTGGAGCGTGGCCGCGGGTGAGCCGGGTCGATCGACCGGTTGGGTGCGGCGTCCCCGTTGCCGCGAAGTGAAGCGAAAGGTTGGTTTTGCCGGTGTCCTGCGCTGCGCTGGACTGAACTCTGTGCCGCTGTCAGGGCTGCGTGCATGCGTGCGTGCATCTCCGGACCAACCCGACCAACCGAGACTTGGATTTCCCGCCATCATCTCCTTTTTCTTCTCCTAAAACTCTCTTTTCAGAATTGAAAAACTATTGGTGATTGGTGAGTAGTACCTTAAGAACATTTGAAAAAAAATGACGCATCAATGTCCCGTGGATCTCAAACTTTGTCCTACCTTTTTCTCGTCAAGATCGAACACTATGCCACACAAAAATTTCCCACAAAAGTAGAATAAGTTATACTAGCTCATGTGAATGCCTCACACATCAAATTAAAATACCATGGCTTTATTTACATGCATGGCTTGCGTTTTGTTCACCGGGAGCTAGCATGTGGCTTGAACCTGACTGAGGACGTGGACCGTTGGTTCGTTTCGTATGAAACATTGAGCGTGAAGCTAACGAGACACATCACCTTTCGATTCGACGGAGGCCCTTTTCTGACGCCAGAGTTATAAGCTAGGACGGTGACCAGGCACCTTAATTTGGTGGCACATGTCCCACCTACTAGCCAGCGCCATGATCGTGTAACAAACAAGTAACACATGCTAGCTCTGGCGCGGCGAGAACCGTCACGAGGAAACCAAGCGCCAAATCAGCACCTTGATCTATTCTATTTACAAAGCAAGCAAGCAAAGCTGGACGGCTGATCGATGGTTTAGGAGGAGAAATGTCCCCGTCCTGAATGCGAAACGCAGCCGCAGGCCCCCGGCTGAAGCATCGTAGGACGCAAGTCTTCTTGGCTTCTGCAGGTGCGACCGACCCATCGTGCCGCTGCTGGAGAACTGACCGTGCAGCGTCGGTGTGAAGAAAAAGTGGCCGTCGCCGTGGAATCTAACTAGGTTTTTTTGTTCTCGACCGCCGGTCGGGCAAACGCCGCTTACTGCTTCAGCTATAAAACCAAGGTTGGACAAACCATCCTGTGCTTCAGAGTCCGGCACTAGATCCCAGCAACAGCGTCATCCGGACTCTGAAGACTGCATGGAGACGTCGTTAACTCGCCGCAGGGGAGGGGGGGCGTCTCATGTGCAGATTGCGGCGTCCTTGTGCTTTGTACTAGCGGTTGGGGCGTCACCCTGTGGCGCTTTATGAGAGGAAGCTGAGCGGTGCCAGGTGGGAGGCACCCCTTTCACTTTCATGTTTACATTATGTATTGTTATTGCATCAGACTCAAAGTATTAGGTATATATTAAGCAACAAACATTTAGCCAGGACAAACCCGGGATTTCAGATCACCAGGAACAAAATAGAAAATTAATTACACACTTGATGGAACGAGTGACACATGCATCTTGGTGCTAATTAACATATCACTGATAAAGAGTACTGAAATCATCTCTACAAAAAAGTAAAAAAAAAAACAGTGAAGTAAAACATGTAACGGCAGTGACATGCTCTGCAACCTAGATAACCAAGTAAATCAAGCTAATAGTGCAGGGAGATTCATACTATACTTTAGAGAGTTCCTTATTTCTTGCCTCCGACCATGCCTCCTGTTCTGCAGCTACGTGCCAGCTGACGTATGCCAATACCTCTAGCTAGCAATGGCCTTTGTCGCCTCTGCTACAGCTAGCCCCCACCGCCAACACACAACCCTCAGCCACCGTGTCCATCTTCAGTTCTTGAAGCATGCATCATAGCACCAATTTGGAACCAAATGTGATATATGTAAGAAGATATAGACAAGACAAAAATTATTGTTAACTTCTTATGCACATAACACTCACAACTTGTTGATGACAGTAGAATTAGTTTTTCAAGCAGCAAGATCTTGCACACAAAAAATTAGAATAATAGTTAAATATTGGTGGAGTTTTGCATATTCAAATTCATTATGCTTTTTAAATGACCAGTTTCAGCAATTCATTTCAGTTTTAGGCATAGCTCTTATACAAACAGTTAACTAATGGAATGCATATAACATAGCAAAACATAAAACTCCTAGCGTCGGCCTCTTAGCGTCGGCCTGACCAAAAGCTATGAAACGCTATAGCGCAGCTATAACGTGCTAAGCCCCATTTAGCGTTTCAGTATAAATCAATAAAAAATGAAAAAATAAACATAGAATCAGTCATCAACTTGACATATATATACTTGAAAATGGACATATATCAACTAGCATACAACCAAGTTAATAGAAAAATGATACTGTATTATGTAGTTCCTACCATACTCATGCAAACAGCCACATAACATAGTGCAGTTCATAAACTATAGCAGCAAGTCCTAAACTCATAGTCATAATGCAAAGAACAGCCCCATATAGTACAATACATAATAAGGACATATATCAGGAGATGGTTCAATTCATTACATAACAGAGCAAAGTTTGGCATAGCAACTAGCAACATACCACCAGCACACTTTGAATAACAAAAGTGGTACATCAACAACATGAGATGGTCCGGTTTATAAGTTCAGCCAACTAACTTGACATAGCAACATAACGACATACCACCAGCACACTTTGAAACAACAAAAGTGGTACACCCAACCATGCAATTAATCCGAGTCAGCAAGGGCCGAGGGAGACTCATCTTCTGATTCCGACGAAGAAGAATTGGAAGAGGCAGAAAGTATAGCTTCCTCATCGACACTATTAAGGAGAGATTGCAAGCTCTTCTTCCTCTTCTTTCTAGGGGGCGCAGTAGGCCTCTTCTTCTTTTTCCCTTGTTCTTGTGATGTTGAAGCTCTCTCTTGTTGAGTTTGATCTTCATCACCAACATGTTCAACAACATTATCATTTCCAACAATGCCGGTGATGAACTCGTTATCCTCGTCCTCAAGAACATCAACGATTGTCTTCTCTATTGGGTCTCTACTCTTGTTCTCTCTCTTATGCTTCATCCTAGAGTTGAACTTGATAAATACAAGATCACTCATCCTATCATGGAGTAGCCTGCTGCGTTTCTTTGTATGAACCTGTGTAAGTGAACAAAATCAAGTATGGAACACATGGCCTCAATTTGAGAAGTGCAAGGAACTATATTTTGTACTTGTGAACTTGTAATTGTCTTTCTTACTTGTTCAAATGCTGACCAATTTCTCTCACAAGCTGAGGAGCTACATGTCAAACTCAAAATCTTCATTGCCAAGTCCTTCAACAGGGGTGCACATGTGCCATAATTCAGCCACCATTTTGCTGCATTAAGACATTGAAACATTATATTAGTTAGGCAAGTACAAAGAGGGGAAACAGAGGAAGTGATATGAAATAACATCACAAGATTTCAGCAAACACTCACCTGGAGAAAAGTTTTTCCTTTTTCTCTGTCGTACAACAATGTCCATTCCAAATGAATCTTCCTCCGCCTCGTATTTGTCGAGTTCATCAATAAGCTCATCTTGAGTTTTTTGATCTTCAATCATCCTTGTGATGCAATGGACCACGGCTGCTCTAAATGATCCATCCCTCTCTATCACAACCTTGTTTGGATAATAATAGTAGGGGTTCAGAAAGTACCCAGCCAAATGTAGTGGCGACTTGAGTTTGCTGTCCCATCTCTTGTCAATGATATCAATAACACATTTGAAGCGACTCTCATCATTATCAAAACTCGCAGCAATTTCCTTTTTTGCATCCAACATACAACCATATAAGAATCCCATTGCGGGCACATCACTATCCATTCTTCTTAGCACATTAGCCATTGGCTCAAAGTAGTTGACAGCAACGCCAACACCTTTCCAGAAGGCTTCCGATTGCACCGTTTTGTGAGCCATCTTCCCCTTGTCCTTCTCTAAGTAACCCATTTCATGTAGCTCATCTGATCTGAATAGTTTAAGCATTTCCTTCTTGTTGTCTTGCAAGCTTTTAAGATTGAGATAAGCCGTGGCAAACCTAGTAACACCCGACCGTACCAAGTCTTTCCCAAGTGTTTTCCTCATCAGAGCTAATACCCTTGTGTGAGCATACAAGAACACCGTTACTTGTCTTGCTTGGGCAATTATTTTGTCAACCGATCCAAGCTTCCCTATGTCCTCCAACATGAGATCAATACAATGGGCCGCACATCCATTCCAAAAAATGGAAGGTCGCTTTGCTTTCATTAGACTTGCTGCTGCTACATTGACACTAGCATTGTCGGTCACCACTTGAACGACTTTGTCTGCCCCTATATCTTCAATGCAATTATCAACGAGGTCAAAGATGTATTTGCCATTTTTTTGGACAGATGAACAATCAACTGAATTCAAGAATATGACTCCTTGAGAACTATGCACAACTAGGTTCATTACTCCCCTGCCCTTTTTATCTGTCCATGCATCTGTCATTACGGTACAACCTGTGTGCTCCCATGCTTGCTTATGTGGTTTGAATGAATCTAACACCTTCTTCTTCCTTTTCTGCAAGAATGGTCCACTCATCTCATATGCAGTAGGCCCATCGAAGTCTGTGCCAACATCTCCAATGGCCTGAAGCATACATGCAAAGCTAGGAAGTGTAACAATGTTATGTGGGATGCTAGCTTCATAGAAAAATTGACATATATATCCACAAGCTCTATCCCTCCTCTGTTGTCTTTGCTGAGTTGACACCTTCGACTGAACCTTTTCGGATTCACAATTTCTTTTTTGCTTCCTCTTGACAGTTTCTTCTATACCAGGCTTGCAGAATTTGTCCATAGGGCCACCCATTGAGCTGCTTGTGCCTGGTTTTGACCTCAAAATCACAACCTGATTGCCATCTTCTTCATCAGTTTCTTGTTCTCCATCGGAGTGATCTAAGTCAACACTAGATCTGAGCGCCTCCAATCCCTCGACCTTTTTTTCCTTCAGCTCAGCACTCTTCAGAAGCAAAGCTATCATCTCCAGCCTGACATCACTAGGAACCTTCTTGCATGGTAAGACACCACAATTCGTTATTTGTGAAAGGTGAAACTTTATCCTTGTAATGCCAGCTGTGCATATCTTGCCACAATAGTTGCATCGCTGCCAATGCTTCTTGTTCACATCTGGAAGAGTGCAATACTTCCACGCAGGGTCATCCGAATCAACAATTTGAGGGAGTGAAGGTGCTGCTACTGAGGCAGTGCTTGAGCCACCAACATCTATGCAAAAAGAAGCGAACAAAATAAAATTAGTTATTGTTTAGGCAGATTAAGGCAGTCCAAAGTACGTGATAGAAAAATGTACATCAGTAGCAAATAAACTTTCAATGTATCTGTATTCTGTATATAACTGATAACTTCAGCAGATTCATTTTTATTGCGAATCTTGAGCATTCAGCTATTCACCATTTTCCTGTAGCAGTACAAGCATCCACAAGAAGAGATAACAGAGGATAGATGAGCTTACCTGCTGACGGGATTTGCTGGCTCATGGTCGCCTGGTGGACACCGTCGCCGTGGGGTGCTCCGTCGCCTTGTGGATGCGGTCGTCGCCGTCAGCAGAGGAAGTGGCCAGGAGGGAGCAGCCGAGAGGAAACGTCCGGGAGCTGCGTCACCTGGTGGAATACCCCGTCGCTGGGAGGGAGTGGCGAGGAAGGTCAGTCGCCGGAGTGGCAGCTCAAGGCCGTCGCCATGGTTGGTCGTTGGTCGGCCGCCGCCATGGTTCCTGTTTGAGATGAGGACGGGAGTGGGGATAGGGTTTGGCTCGAGAGGAGGGTTGGGGGTATTCGACTATTGGTAGGCTTGGGCTTTGGCCCGCGCAGCGATTTCATTTTGGACCGAAAATTTTAGGTCAGAGACGCGGGACGCTAACGCTAGAGGCCCAATTTTAGCGCTAAGTGACATCTAGCGCGCTATTAGCACGCTAACTCTTCGTACGTGAAATCGAGCTTCGCGTAGCGCACCACAGTCAGGATGCGTGTAGCGCCGCTATAGCGCGCTATCTAAAACTTTGGGGGGGAGGGGTGTGGAGGTGGTGGACTGGTGGTGGTGCCTGGTTCGCTTGTGGCAGGGGCTATATGAGAGGGTTAAAGAGGGAGGATGTTTTTTTGGCGGGTGGGAGAGGTGAGGGGTGGCTGTTGGAGCGAGTGCGATTTGGTGCGTCCGATGGAGTCCACGAGCGCGGGGACGGCGGGTGGACGGACGGATCGGCGCCGGCGTGTGGAGCGTGGCCGCGGGTGAGCCGGGTCGATCGACCGGTTGGGTGCGGCGTCCCCGTTGCCGCGAAGTGAAGCGAAAGGTTGGTTTTGCCGGTGTCCTGCGCTGCGCTGGACTGAACTCTGTGCCGCTGTCAGGGCTGCGTGCATGCGTGCGTGCATCTCCGGACCAACCCGACCAACCGAGACTTGGATTTCCCGCCATCATCTCCTTTTTCTTCTCCTAAAACTCTCTTTTCAGAATTGAAAAACTATTGGTGATTGGTGAGTAGTACCTTAAGAACATTTGAAAAAAAAAATGACGCATCAATGTCCCGTGGATCTCAAACTTTGTCCTACCTTTTTCTCGTCAAGATCGAACACTATGCCACACAAAAATTTCCCACAAAAGTAGAATAAGTTATACTAGCTCATGTGAATGCCTCACACATCAAATTAAAATACCATGGCTTTATTTACATGCATGGCTTGCGTTTTGTTCACCGGGAGCTAGCATGTGGCTTGAACCTGACTGAGGACGTGGACCGTTGGTTCGTTTCGTATGAAACATTGAGCGTGAAGCTAACGAGATGCATCACCTTTCGATTCGACGGAGACCCTTTTCTGACGCCAGAGTTATGAGCTAGGACGGTGACCAGGCACCTTAATTTGGTGGCACATGTCCCACCTACTAGCCAGCGCCATGATCGTGTAACAAACAAGTAACACATGCTAGCTCTGGCGCGCGGCGAGAACCGTCACGAGGAAACCAAGCGCCAAATCAGCACCTTGATCTATTCTATTTACAAAGCAAGCAAGCAAAGCTGGACGGCTGATCGATGGTTTAGGAGGAGAAATGTCCCCGTCTTGAATGCGAAACGCAGACGCAGGCCCCCGGCTGAAGCATCGTAGGACGCAAGTCTTCTTGGCTTCTGCAGGTGCGACCGACCCATCGTGCCGCTGCTGGAGAACTGACCGTGCAGCGTCGGTGTGAAGAAAAAGTGGCCGTCGTCGTGGAATCTAACTAGGTTTTTTTGTTCTCGACCGCCGGTCGAGTAGACGCCGCTTACTGCTTCAGCTATAAAACCAAGGTTGGACAAACCATCCTGTGCTTCAGAGTCCGGCACTAGATCCCAGCAACAGCGTCATCCGGACTCTGAAGACTGCGTGGAGACGTCGTTAACTCGCCGCAGGGGAGGGGGGCGTCTCATGTGCAGATTGCGGCGTCCTTGTGCTTTGTACTAGCGGTTGGGGTGTCACCCTGTGGCGCTTTATGAGAGGAAGCTGAGCGCTGCCAGGTGGGAGGCACCCCTTTTACTTTCATGTTTACATTATGTATTGTTATTGCATCAGACTCAAAGTATCAGGTATATATTAAGCAACAAACATTTAGCCAGGACAAACCCGGGATTTCAGATCACCAGGAACAAAATAGAAAATTAATTACACACTTGATGGAACGAGTGACACATGCATCTTGGTGCTAATTAACATATCACTGATAAAGAGTACTGAAATCATCTCTACAAAAAAAACAGTGAAGTAAAACATGTAACGGCAGTGACATGCTCTGCAACCTAGATAACCAAGTAAATCAAGCTAATAGTGCAGGGAGATTCATACTATACTTTAGAGAGTTCCTTATTTCTTGCCTCCGACCATGCCTCCTGTTCTGCAGCTACGTGCCAGCTGACGTATGCCAATACCTCTAGCTAGCAATGGCCTTTGTCGCCTCTGCTACAGCTAGCCCCCACCGCCAACACACAACCCTCAGCCACAGTGTCCATCTTCAGTTCTTGAAGCATGCATCATAGCACCAATTTGGAACCAAATTGATATATGTAAGAAGATATAGACAAGACAAAAATTATTGTTAACTTCTTATGCACATAACAGTCACAACTTGTTGATGACAGTAGAATTAGTTTTTCAAGCAGCAAGACCTTGCACACAAAAAATTAGAATAATAGTTAAATATTGGTGGAGTTTTGCATATTCAAATTCATTATGCTTTTTAAATGACCAGTGTCAGCAATTCACTTCAGTTTTAGGCATAGCTCTTATACAAATAGTTAACTAATGGAATGCATATAACATAGCAAAACATAAAACTCATTTATGCTCGTCTTTGTTTACTTTGAGTAGCTGATTGCATATTGTGATGTTTTTCTGTTTCAGCTGACAAAGAGCATGTGTGTTCCAGAAATTAGCAATTCCTGAATTCTCTAATAGGTTAAGATTGTTCTATCCAGAAACAAGCACGACAGTGGACACCCGGGCTTCTCCCCGCTCGGGATTCCTGGCCGTCGGATCTTCCTTTGATGCATTCGATTTTTCTTACTGACTTTTCTTACTCCGGAATTACTGTCTTACCTCGCTGACGTGTGGGGTCGATCCCTGGTGGGCCGCGCCGGTCAGCGACTGTGTCTGCGAGCGTGGTCTGTGTGTTACTTAGTGTAGAAGTATTCATGCCACCGCCTGTAAAACTGGATGGCCGCCGAGGGTATTTTGGACATTTCGCGTACCACTATAAAACCGAAGCAACAGCGACTGAAAACCTAGCCGCTTCCTCCCCTTGCGCGGTCGCGCCGCCTCCCCTCGTCCAGCCCTCTCACCGACCTCGCCGCCCCACACACACCTCCGCTCGCCCAGCCCTCTCCCCGACCTCGCCGCCCCACCCACATCGCCTCCACCGACGCCCCTCAGACCTCGCCAGCGCGGACCTCTCTCCTTGTCTTCCTCGCACCACGGCGCCCACAACCTCCTCCCTCCCGTCAACAGAAGGGGAGGAAAGAGAAGAGGGAGAGCGAGCGCGTCAGACGGCGGCCATGGCGCCGCTGTCGTCCGACCTCGGCCTCCGACTGCTGACCTCTGTCCTCGTTTTCCTCGCACCATGGCGCCCGCAACTTCCTCTCCCTCCCGTAAACTTCTCCGGGATCTACAACATCGACGGCTACGGCAGCGCCACACGCGCGATGGCTGGGGGCTCCGCCGGCCACGGCAGTCCGTGCGCCCCGGCCTGGACCCCATGCGCTGTCTTCCCCGACGGCGTGAGGGCAGCCACCTGAGGAACTTGGCTGGCGGACGAGGTTGGGCGGCTCCAAGGTTCTTCGCCCTGCCGCTGATGCCCACCGGCCACTTCCGCCGGGCTTCTTCGTGGGAGGGGGTGCACCATCGAGGAGCAGCAGGGGAGGAGATGAGGATACACTGCCGGACTCGCTCTTCACTTTATGGTTGCATCTTCCCCGTGAGCTCCTTCTTCCATTCCCTTGCTTCCCTCGCGTGCTCCTGCTGTGTATTTCGATTTGGTTGTGATTGTACTCCATTGTGCTTGCAGGTCCGTGTACATTTATTCCAGTGCTCAATCATTGTCCGTCTCAACCAAACCTAACATGGCGGTGCGAATTTATGCTAGGTATGCTTCTCCCTCCCATTAACTCCTTCTGACTATTCATATAGATATGTTTTTCTTATTTTTACTGATATATATCATCAGATGGATTATTGATGCTTTGTGTCATTCTGCAATTAGCGTCATGGTTATTTAAGATAGAAGTGGAATGTTAATTGGCTGGTAGTGGCATGTTCAAGCATTTGTTTTATGCACAGAAGGTGCTGCATAAAAACAAATTCTTATACATGCTGTGTGTATAAGAATAAAAAGAACTGGAATGTGTATTGGCTGGAAAAAATCACATACATGAGTAATAAAGCATTAGTTTTTATGCAGCACCTTCGGTTATAAGAATTTGTTTTCTAATTCTTGATGGTCAATCACAGAGCATTAATTTTTGTTTGCTTTACAATTTCTCAGGAGTAATCGAATGTTAATTGGCTGGTAGTGGCATGTTCAAGTATGGAAAATGATGAGCTCCTAGTTCTTTTTATGCCAGCTCTATTTAGTAGGTGAGCCGCGACCTTCTTCCCCACATGTCTGTGGTAATCAGTTATCCTCTAGAGGGAATTGTGATTGTGATTAGTATCTTTAGACCTTGGCCATATTCGTCAGTACTCACGATCTCCTTCATTTCTCCTCCAAGTTAGTTGAAGTGAATAGGCTGATTGAGATGCAAATACCAGAGACGTAACCATGTTGTATATCTTGAGTTGCAGTATCGATCTTTATTGTGGGAACAAGCTAGAAATTTTCGGAGCTACTAAAATTTTTCTGATTAGGTTGTTTCATGGTAAAGGTTCCCCAAACAAGTATGGTCTATTGAACTATTTGTGTTTAGTATATATGTTCTTAGGTCATCCAAAGCCAGAAATAAAAAATTCAGTATGATCTATTTTCTGGTTTTTTGTTGGTATGCACTAAAAAAATGTGACCAAGTGTGGATGCCTATGGTACTTTTTTTATTGCCATGGAAGGTAATTGTGATTTTTGGACTTTGAAAGCATGTTTCTCCTTTGGTCAGCAGTTGCTCAGAGTCTTTTTATTGCCGTCTGTTTTCTGAAGTTAGTGTCGAAAAGACGAGATGCCTATTCATATTCATATATTCAAATGGTATCTCATCTGTTCAAATTTGTTTTTTCAATATTGTTTGTCATGCTTAATCTGTGTTGGTCTGGATGCAGACTTACACCTTGGACCTGCTTGGCAGCAAAAAGATGAACCAAACCCAATGTGATTCACCATGTAGGCTTTTTTGGTGGAGCAGAATGACAAAGCTTCTGAGAATCAGAGGTAGTGTAGTATAGCTTAGGACTACAGAGCTACCTTGTGGATATGTTGGCTGTAGAACCAAGTGTACAAACATGTTTCCTTGTGATTGTTTTGTTTTGGTTATGTTCTGGTGCAAATGTTTTTTCCATGTGAGTTGCTCGCCGTGAGGCGGGCAACGCGCGGCAAGGCGCGCCACTTATCTAGTGTGTATTATTTACCCACACCTAGATGGATGACCTTATGTGTGTTCCAGAAATTAGCTATTCCTCAATTCTCTAATAGGTTAAGATTGTTCTTTCTGTATTATTTACCCACACCTAGATGGATGAACTTATGATATGTATGTTGTAAGACCTGAAAAATGTTCTGAACTTTGATGAGAGAGAGAGAGGAACCTGGGATCCTCTAATCGAGTGTTCAAGCTACCCCTCGAGGTGAGGATGACGACGATGTGTAAATTGTCTTCGGCATCTCAATGCGAGGATGATAGTGATGACACCGATGATGGGACTATGCGAGGATGGTAGGTCGTCAATAAATTAGCTGGCTGTCAATGTACATGTACCTTGCCGTTCTTGAACTGGAGGCAGCAACAATGAAGTTCTATTTTGAGGGTACTTGTCTTGCAATAGCTCCATGGATCATAAAAAGGAAGAAACATAAAACAAATCTTTTGGTGTTCAGCAAAACTAATAATTGTGCAAAGAAAGAAGTGATGTCAATATAAATTTAAGGCAGCCAACCCATCATATTGGCAACATAACAAATAATCAGGTGACATTACTACATAATTCAGTACTACTGCTAGTAAAAAATTGTATTGGGTCACATGTTTAAATGAGAGCAACAATTGTAATGGTGCAACAACAATTCTAGTACAAAGACGCAACAACGAGAAAGATTATACCACTACCTTCACAGCGGACGGATGCAGCCGAGGAACCTGGCTGCCATCCTCATACGCATTAGCCGGGAGGTTTCAAATAGTGTGCCTGAAAATGACCTTGTTGATTGCCTGTTTCTCTCCTTGTCACAAGCAGAAATCGTACTGCATAATTGTTGATCAAAGGCATACATTCATCAACTGCAGCTCCACGAAGATCAAACACAAATGTCGAGTCACTAAGATAAAATCAATTGTACTACACATGCAAGGTTTTCAATTCGCTATTCAGTTCACGAATGTTTCAGTGTGCATGCACATGTTGTACTAACTTTTTAATGGATGAAAACAAAAACATTGTATCACTTTGATTTTCACGAAACCAAAAAGTATGTGCGTTCTACACAGGAAACAACATACGTGCATTTATATTGCCCGCAAAAAAAATTGGATAGTATTGACCATTGACTCCTAGTAAGGTATATAGTTAACCAAATGCTCGTAGCAATATAATAGCATTACCAAAGAAGAAAAGCAACGGACATGCTCCTCTAGATCCACACTTTTAAAAAAACTTCCAGCCGAGCACATCTTGGTTCAATGCGTGTACGCGAGGGAAGTGTGGCATGGATGTCTACATGAACTTAACTTAAACGTGGAGAGACCAAAGGTGGACGATAACCTATTGGATTGGTGGCTCAATGCCAGGAGGGGCTTCGGAAAGGAACTCAAACGTGGGTTCGACACCTTTGTTATTGCGGTATCTTGGGCGTTGTGGAAACAGCGCAATGCGCATGTCTTCAACAGGACGGCGCAACAGAGGTCGGCTCATCAACTGGTGGAGGTTATCCTGAGAGAGATTCAGGACTGGAGAGAGGCAGGCGTAGGAGTAAGCGGGTTGTCACGTTTTGTGAGAGAGTAGGCTTTAGTCTAGAGTGGGGTGTAATTGGGTGTGGCCGAGGAGGGATGTCTGCATCTTCTCCAAGGCTTCTCTTGTAAATTGTTTCTCCTTCTTCTATAAAGATAAGGTATGCCATTGGCGTACTCTTGAAAAAAAAACTTCTAGCGAGCTCACACTTGATGCAGTTGAACAAGCAGCTTCCCATTTAAAGAGATTCTACATCACATTGCTACTAAAGCCTCTTTTTCTAAAATAAATACATGATACTGCATAATCACGAGCGCGTAGGCCTGCAACATTTACCTCCTCCTTGTTTGCGGTGGTGTCCTCCTCCTCCTCCTTCTTCTTCTACCTCCCGTGGTCTGCGTCGCCAACCTCCTCGTCCAATGACAGGGAGATCACCTTGACAAACCCGGGCTGGCCTCACGCCACCGCACAAAAAGATCAACGGTGTTGCAAGGAATATGGATCCACAACTATTGATTAAGTCAGTAGAATCAGCATATACAATAGATGTGATTCTTTTAAGAAGTTAAATTTAGAAAATAGAATAGATAGTAATATGCCATTCTGAAAGTAAGGTCCATCTGGTGTCACCTTGGCTTCCAAACTGAGCATGCCCCCGCTCTATGCAAACTGTAGTATGACATTCTAAAAGTAAGAGCGATGTAGTCCGTAGGAGTATTTCTGTTAGAAAAGGGAAGCTGCATAAGAATCATATCATAGGAGTATTTATGTACTTCGTAGTCAAGCAAAAACAGGAATCATAAATGGGTTGTGAATGAATTAACCGAATGTATATCAAATGTAGGAATAATTTCAGCACATCAAGGCGGATTAGCTTCACACCATCCTAAGAAATTCACCACCAGCTAGATATCTTCTTACCTTGGCCAAACGAAAGGACCCCACCTTCTCACGCCGGTGACCCGTTCCGGCTGCCACTCCACCCAACATGACAGAACCCGTCTTGCCGCTCTGCCTCCTCCCTGGCGCCATCGACCATAGGGACTCTGCCATCCACCTCCACGGATTGGGATTTGTTATTGAGTGTATTGAGAGGAAAAAAGGGGTAGCAGACGAGATGAGAGAGGGGTGGGGCTGTTAGGGAAGGGGAGTGGAGGAGGCGGCATGCGGGGGAGAGGCGGATACGCCGATCTGCGGTGTCGACGACCCACGGGAGAGAAGACGAGGCGAGAGAGGAAGAGAAGGAGGATACGTGTGCTAGGTGAAGGAAATATGCCCTAGAGGCAATAATAAAGTTGTTATTTTATATTTTCTTATATCATAATAAATGTTTATTATTCATGCTAGAATTCTATTAACCGGAAACTTGATACATGTGTGGATACATAGACAAAACACAGTGTCCCTAGTAAGCCTCTACTAGACTAGCTCGTTAATCAAAGATGGTTAAGTTTCCTAACCATAGACATGTGTTGTCATTTGATGAACGGGATCACATCATTAGAAGAATGATGTGATGGACAAGACTCATCCGTTTTATCTTAGCATAATGATCGTTAAGTTTTATTGCTATTGCTTTCTTCATGACTTATACATATTCCTTTGACTATGAGATTATGCAACTCCCGGATACCGGAGGAATACCTTGTGTGCTATCAAACGTCACAACGTAACTGGGTGATTATAAAGATGCTCTACAGTTATCTCCGAAGGTATTTGTTGGTTTGGCATAGATCGAGATTAGGATTTGTCACTCCGAGTATCGGAGAGGTATCTCTGGGCCCTCTCGGTAATGCACATCATAATAAGCCTTGCAAGCAATGTAACTAATGAGTTAGTTACGGGATGATGCATTACGGAACGAGTAAATATACTTGCCGGTAATGAGATTGAACTAGGTATGAAGATACCAACGATCGAATCTCGGGCAAGTAACATACCGATGACAAAGGGAATAACCAATATGAGCATCCAGGTTCCGCTATTGGTTATTTACTGGAGATGTGTCTCGGTCATGTCTACATAGTTCTCGAACCCGTAGGGTCCGCACGCTTAACGTTCGATGACGATTTGTATTATATTAGTTATGTGATTTGGTGACCGAATGTTGTTCGGAGTCCCGGATGAGATCATGGACATGACAAGGAGTCTCAAAATGGTCGAGAGGTAAAGATTCATATATAGGACGATACTATTCGGACACCAGAAGTGTTCTGGGGTTACAGGGTACGTACCGGGTCACCGGAAGGGGTTCCGTGCTACCCCCGGCAAACTATATGGGCCTTATGGGCCAAGAGGGGAAACACACCAGCCACTAAGGGGCTGGTGCGCTCCCATATGGTCTGGCCAAATTGGAGAAGGAAAGGGGAAGGAGGAAAGGAAAAAGGGAATAGGATTCCCCCTTCCCCCTCTTCCCTTCCTACTCCGAATAGGAATAGGAAAGGGGGGAGGCCGAATTGGGAGGTGCCCAAGTAGGATTCCTCCTACTTGGGGCGCCCCTTTGGCTGCCTCTCCTCCCCTCCAACCTATATATATGAGGGGGGGGGCACCGGTAGAACACACAACAAACATTGTTAGCCGTGTGCGGCGCCCCCCTCCATAGTTTACGCCTCCGGTCATATTCATGTAGTGCTTAGGCAAAGCCCTGCACGGATCACTTCACCATCACCGTCACCACACCGTCGTGCTACGGAACTCTCCCTCGACACTTTGCTGGATCAAGAGTTTGAGGTACGTTATCGAGCTGAACGTGTACAGAACTCGGAGGTGTCGTACGTTCGGTGCTTGATCGGTCGGAACGAGAAGAAGTTCAACTACATCAACCGCGTTGTCAATCGCTTCCGCTTTCAGTCTACGAGGGTACATGGACACACTCTCCCCCTCTCGTTGCTATGCATCTCCTAGATAGATCTTGCGTGAGCATAGGATTTTTTTTTGAAATTGCATGCTACGTTTCCCAACAGTGGCATCCGAGCCAGGTCTATGCGTAGATGATATGCACGAGTAGAACACAAAGAGTTGTGGGCGATGATAGTCACAGTGCTTACCACCAATGTCTTGTTTTGATTCGGCGGTATTGTTGGATGAAGCGGCCCAGACCAACCTTACATGACCACATTCATGAGACCGGTTCCACCGACAGACATGCAACTTGTTTTGCATAAAGGTGCCTGGCGGGTGTCTGTTTCTCCAACTTTAGTTGAATCAAATTTGACTACGGCCGGCCCTTGTTGAAGGTTAAAACAGCAAACTTGACGAAACATCGTTGTGGTTTTGATGCGTAGGTAATAACGGTTCTTACTAGGAGCCCATAGCAGCCACGTAAAACTTGCAACAACAAAGTAGAGGACGTCTAACTTGTTTTTGCAGGGCATGTTGTGATGTGATATGGTCAAGACATGATGTGATATACGTTGTTGTATGAGATGATCATGTTTTGTAGAAGTTATCGGCAACTGGCAGGAGCCTTATGGTTGTCACTTTATTGTATGAAATGCAATTGCCATGTAATTGCTTTACTTTATCACTATGCGTTAGCGATAGTTGCAGAAGCAATAGTTGGCGAGACGACAACGACGCTACGATGGAGATCAAGGTGTCAAGCCGGTGACGATGGAAATCATGACGGTGCTTTGGAGATGGAGATCAAAGGCACAAGATGATGATGGCCATATCATGTCACATATTTTGATTGCATGTGATGTTTATCTTTTATGCATCTTATTTTTCTTAGTACGGCGGTAGCATTATAAGATGATCCCTCACTAAAATTTCAAGGTATAAGTGTTCTCCCTGAGTATGCACCGTTGTGACAGCTCGTTGTGCCGAGACACCACGTGATGATCGGGTGTGATAAGCTCTACATTCACATACAATGGGTGCAAGACAGTTTTGCACGTGTGGAATACTCGGGTTAAACTTGATGAGCCTAGCATGTACAGACATGGCCTCGGAACACTGGAGACCGAAAGGTCGAACGTGAATCATATAGTAGATATGATCAACATAGAGACGTTCACCATTGAAAACTACTCCATCTCACGTGATGATCGGACATGGTTTAGTTGATATGGATCACGTGATCATTTAGATGACTTGAGGATGTCTATCTAAGTGGGAGTTCTTAAGTAATATGATTAATTGAACTTAATTTATCATGAACTTAGTCCTAATAGTATTTGCATATCTATGTTGTAGATCAATAGCTCACGTATAGCTCTCCTGTTTTATTTTTGATATGTTCCTAGAGAAAACTAAGTTGAAATATGATAGTAGCAATGATGCGGACTTGGTCCATGATCTGAGGATTATCCTCATTGCTGCACAGAAGAATTATGTCCTTAATGCACCACTAGGTGACGAACCTGTTGCAGGAGCAGATGCAGACGTTATGAACGTTTTGCAAGCTCGGTATGATGACTACTTGATAGTTTAGTGCACCATGCTTTACGGCTTAGAACCGGGACTTAAAAAATGTTTTGAAACACCACGGAGCATATGAGATGTTCCAAGAGTTGAAATTGGTATTTCAGACTCATGCCCGTGTGGAGAGGTATGAGACCTTTGACAAGTACTTTGCCTACAAGATGGACGAGAATAGCTCAGCCAGTGAGCATGTACTCAGAATGTCTGGGTACTACAGTCGCTTGAATCAACTGAGAGTTAATCTTCCAGATAAGATAGTGATTGACAGAATTCTCTAGTCACTATCACGAAGCTACTAGAACTTTGTGATGAACTATAATTTGCAAGGGACGACGAAAATGATTCCCGAGCTCTTCACGATGAAGAAATCGACGAATAGAAATCAAGAAAGAGCATCAACCACTAGTTTCAAGAAAAAGGGCAAGGGAAAGAAAGGGAACTTCAAAAAGAATGGCAAGCAAGTTGCCACTCCCATGATGAAGCCCAAAGCTAGACCCAAGCCTGAAACTGATTGCTTCTACTGCAAAGGAAATGGTCACTGGAAGTGGAACTACCCTAGATACTTGGCAGATAAGAAGGATGGAAAAGTGAACAAAGGTATATTTGATATACGTGTTATTGATGTGTACTTTATTAGTGTTCATAGTAGCCCCTGGGTATTTGATACCGGTTCAGTTGCTAGGATTAGTAACTCAAAACAGGAGTTGCAAAATGAACAGAGACTAGTTAAGGGCAAGGTGATGATGTGTGTTGGAAGTGATTCCAAGGTTGATAAGATCACCATCGCACACTCCCTCTACCTTCGATATTAGTGTTGAAATTAAATAAATGTAATTTGGTGTTTGCATTGAGCATAAATATGATTTGATCATGTTTATTGCAATACAGTTATTCATTTAAGTCAAAGAATAATAATTGTTCTATTTACATGAATAAAACCTTCTATGGTCATACACCCAATGTGAATGGTTTATTGAATCTCGATAGTAATGATACACATATTCATAATATTGATGCCAAAAGATGCAAAGTTGATAATGATAGTGCAACATATTTGTGGCACTGCCGTTTAGGTCATATTGCTGTAAAGCGCATGAAGAAACTCCATGCGGATGGACTTTTGGAATCACTTGATTATGAATCATTTGATGCTTGGAAACCATGCCTCATGGGCAAGATGACTAAGACTCCGTTCTCCGAAACAATGGAGCGAGCCACTGACTTATTGGAAATAATACATACCGATGTATGCGGTCCGATGAGTGTTGAGGCTCGCAGCGGGGATCGTTATTTTCTAACCTTCACAGATGATTTAAGAAGATATGGGTATATCTACTTAATGAAACACAAGTCTGAAACATTTGAAAAGTTCAAAGAATTTCAGTGTGAAGTGGAGAATCATTGTAACAGAAAATAAAGTTTCTATGATCTGATTGCGGAGGCGAATATTTGAGTTACGAGTTTGGCATTCATTTAAAATAATGTGGAATAGTTTCACAACACACGCCACCTAGAACACCACATCGTAATGGTGTGTCCGAACGTCGTAACCGTACTTTATTAGATATGGTGCGATCTATGATGTCTCTTACCGATTTACCACTATTGTTTTGGGGTTATGCATTAGAGACAACTGCATTCACGTTAAATAGGGCACCATCTAAATCCATTGAGACGACACCGTATGAACTATGGTTTGGCAAGAAACCTAAGCTGTTGTTTCTTAAAGTTTGGGGTTGTGATGCTTATGTGAAAAAGCTTCAGCCTGATAAGCTCGAACCCAGATCGGAGAAGTGCGTCTTCATAGGATACCCAAAAGAAACTATTGGGTATACCTTCTATCATAGATCCGAAGGCAAGATCTTTGTTGCTAAAAATGGATCCTTTCTAGAGAAGGAGTTTATCTCGAAAGAAGTGAGTGGGAGGAAAGTAGAACTTGATGAGGTAATTGTACCTTCTCTCGAATTGGAAAGTAGTTCATCACAGAAAACCGTTCCCATGATGCCTACACCAACAAGAGAGGACGCTAATGATAATGATCATGAAACTTCAGATCAAGTTACTACCAAACCTCATAGGTCAACCAGAGCACGTTCCGCACCAGAGTGGTACGGTAATCCTGTTTTGGAAGTCATGTTTCTAGACCATGATGAACCTATGAACTATGAGGAAGCGATGATGAGCCCAGATTCCGCAAAATGGCTTGAGGCCATGAAATCTGAGATAGGATCCATGTATGAGAACAAAGTATGGACTTTGGTTGACTTGCCCGATGATCGGCAAGCCATAGAGAATAAATGGATCTTCAAGAGGAAGACGGACGCAGATAGTAGTGTTACTATCTACAAAGCTAGACTTGTCGAAAAAGGTTTTTGACAAGTTCAAGGTGTTGACTACAATGAGATTTTCTCACTCATAGTGATGCTTAAGTCTGTCCGAATCATGTTAGCAATTGCCACATTTTATGAAATCTGGCAAATAAATGTCAAAACTGCATTCCTTAATGGATTTCTTAAAGAAGAGTTGTATATGATGCAACCAGAAGGTTTTGTCGATCCTAAAGGTGCTAACAAAATGTGCAAACTCCAGCGATCCATCTATGGACTGGTGCAAGCATCTCGGAGTTGGAATATACACTTTGATAAGGTGATCAAAGCATATGGTTTCATACAGACTTGTGGTGAAGCCTGTATTTACAAGAAAGTGAGTGGGAGCACTACAACCTTTCTGATAAGTATATGTGAATGACATATTGTTGATCGGAATGATGTCGAATTTTCTGGAAAGCATAAAGGAGTGTTTTAAAGGAGTTTTTCAAAGAAAGACCTCGGTGAAGCTGCTTACATATTGGGCATCAAGATCTATAGAGATAGATCAAGGCGCTTGATAAGACTTTCGATGAGTACATACCTTGATAAGATTTTGAAGGAGTTCAAAATGGATCAGTCAAAGGAGTTCTTGCCTGAGTTGTAAGGTATGAAGTTGAGTAAGACTCAAAACCCGACCACGGCAGAAGATAGAGAGAGAATGAAAGTCATTCCCTACGCCTCGGCCATAGGTTCTATAAAGTATGCCACGCTGTATAGCAGACCTATTGTGTACATTGCCATGAGTTTGGCAAAGGGGTACAATAGTGATCCAGGAGTGGATCACTGGATAACGGTCAGAATTATCCTTAGAAGACTAAGGAGATATTTCTCGGTTATGGAGGTGATAAAGAGTTCGTCGTAAAGAGTTACGTCGACGTAAGCTTTGACACCGATCTGGATGACTCTGAGTCTCAATCTAGATACATATTGATAGTGGGAGCAATTAGCTAGAGCATCTTTGTGCAGAGCATTGTAGACATAGAAGTTTGCAAAATACATACGGATCTGAATGTGGCAGACCCGTTGACTAAACTTCTCTCACAAGCAAAACATGATCACACCTTAGTACTCTTTGGGTGTTAATCACATAGCGATGTGAACTAGATTATTGACTCTAGTAAACCCTTTGGGTGTTGATCACATGGCAATGTGAACTATGGGTGTTAATCACATAAAGATGTGAACTATTAGTGTTGGCGATGTGAACTAGATTATCGACTCTAGTGCAAGTGGGAGACCGAAGGAAATATGCCCTAGAGGCAATAATAAGTTTTTATTTTATATTTCCTTATATCATGATGAATGTTTATTATTCCAGCTAGAATTGTATCAGCCGAAAACTTGATACATGTGTGGATACATAGACAAAACACAGTGTCCCTAGTAAGCCTCTACTAGACTAGCTCGTTAATCAAAGATGGTTAAGTTTCCTAACCATAGACATGCGTTGTCATTTGATGAACGGGATCACCTGATTAGGAGAATGATGTGATGGACAAGACCCATCTGTTAGCTTAGCATAATGATCGTTAAGTTTTATTGCTATTGCTTTCTTCATGACTTATACATATTCCTTTGACTATCAGATTATGCAACTCCTGGATACCGGAGGAATACCTTGTGTGCTATCAAACGTCACAACATAACTGGGTGGTTATAAAGATGCTCTGAAGGTATCTCCGAAGGTATTTGTTGGGTTGGCATAGATCGAGACTAGGATTTGTCACTCCGAGTACCGAAGCGGTATCTCTGGGTCCTCTCGGTAATGCACATCATAATAATCCTTGCAAGCAATGTAACTAATGAGTTAGTTACGGGATGATGCATTACGAGTAAAGAGACTTGCCGGTAATGAGATTGAACTAGGTATGAAGATATCGACGATTGAATCTCGGGCAAGTAACATATCGATGACAAAGGGAATAACTTATGTTGTCATAACGGTTCGACCGATAAAGATCTTCATAGAATATGTGGGAGTCAATATGAGCATCCAGGTTCCGCTATTGGTTATTGACCGGAGAGGTGTCTCGGTCATGCCTACATAGTTTTCGAACCCGTAGGGTCTGCACACTTAACGTTCGATGACGATTTGTATTATATGAGTCATGTGATTTGGTGACCAAATGTTGTTCGGAGTCCCAGATGAGATCATGGACATGACGAGGAGTCTCGAAATGGTCGAGAGGTAAAGATTCATATATAGGACAATACTATTCGGACACCGGAAGTGTTCTGGGGTTACCGAGTACGTATCGGGTCACCGGAAGGGGTTCCGGGCTACCCCCCGCAAACTATATGGGCCTTATGGGCCAAGAGGGGAAACACACCAGCCACTAAGGGGCTGGTGCGCCCCCCCATATGGGCTGGCCAAATTGGAGAAGGAAAGGGGAAGGAGGAAAGGAAAAAGGGAATGGGGAAGGAGGAAAGGAAAAAGGGAATAGGATTCCTCCTTCCCCTCTTCCCTTCCTACTCCGAATAGGAATAGGAAAGGGGGGAGGCCGAATTGGGAGGTGCCCAAGTAGGATTCCTCCTACTTGGGCCGCCCCCTTGGCTGTATCTCCTCCCCTCCAACCTATATATATGAGGGGGGCACCGCTAGAACACACAACAAACATTGTTAGCCGTGTGCGGCGCCCCCCTCCACAGTTTATGCCTCCGGTCATATTCACGTAGTGCTTAGGCGAAGCCCTGCGCGGATCACTTAACCATCACTGTCACCACACCGTCGTGCTGACGGAACTCTCCCTTGACACTTTTCTGGATCAAGAGTTCGAGGGGCGTCATCGAGTTGAATGTGTGCAGAACTCGGAGGTGTCGTACGTTTGGTGCTTGATCGGTCGGAACGAGAAGAAGTTCGACTACATCAACCGCATTGTGAAACGCTTCCGCTTTCAGTCTACGAGGGTACGTGGACACACTCTCCCCCTCTCGTTGCTATGCATCTCCTAGATAGATCTTGCGTGAGCGTAGGAAATTTTTGAAATTGCATGCTACGTTTCCCAACACTAGGAAGCAAGGCTTTTGTGCGGGGCGAGGCAATGTATCGATAGATATTTTCATCTGCGGGAGGAGTTACCTGAGGCAGGCGTTAAAAAATATCGGCACGGTAGCACAGTGCATGCTGCCGACGTGGCTATCGCGAGGGTTCGCCCTTTGCGTGTAGCTTATTGTGTTCGATGTGTGTGTTGCTGCACTGTCTGGCTCGTCCGTATAGCTTACACAGGGTGCGGGTCCTGTTTCCTTTTTTTTGAAGAGCACGCGAATTGTGTGCCATATTTTTATAGGAGGCAGAGTGCGAGTCTTGTTTTCCACTTGGGTTATCAATTCTTCAACCTCTAGCTCTTTGAAAAAAATCTTGTTTTTAAAAGAGAATAAACTCGGTGTCTGCATCGTTTGAAACATACATCCATATTGCAAAGTTTAGCATCGATGTTGAACAGACTACTCGCACTAGATTTTTGCTTGCAGAAAACCGTTCATAAGATGGCCTCGAATAAAAACAAACCATTCAACCTGAGTGTGCTCCTCGTTGAAACAAACAACTTTACTTTTTGGGATATCTTCATCTGAAATTGTACGCAACCTGTTCTAAAAAAAGTTGTACATGGCCTCCACAACAAAAACAATGCACTATACAAGAGAAATTTGAAGTTGGCCGGACAAACTATGTAGACAATGTCGAGAAGGCTCGGACTGTCTTGGACATGTACATGCCAAATCGAGAAGGCCCGGACAAGCGGACGAACTGTCCAGCTCAATCATGTAAACAAGGCTGAGAAGGCTCGGACTCGTCTGTGCGTACAAGTGGCATGGTTGTCCGAGACATGTCGGCCTCACACTTTCGTATTTTTTATTGAAATCGTAAAGAGTGAGCGATTTCAACTGCAAGACGACCTCAAATAGAAAAAAACGTTCACAATGAAAGTTGAAAGTTGCTCATCTTGTTTTGTGTCCTCTTTGGATTGCTCACCTTGTTACAGCTAGGTGATGTAGGGCGTCTCTTCTTCTATGTCCTCCTCGGGCTGCTCATCTTGTTTCTGCGCAAGCTCCTCTTCATCCACCTCTTATAATTCTAGAGCTTCAAGGTTGAAAACTCCATCCGCATCGTGTGCAACATAATGCAAAAATCCCTCCACAATCGAGGAGACCTGGACGACTCCCACGACTCCCGTGTCGCCCCCCCCGCGGGCGACTCGAGAGGGCGGCACCGCCTAGGGGTTCCCTTCCCCTCTGCCCTTCCCCTCGCCACCGCTGACGGGCGCCACCGGGCAAAGCCCTCGTGGTGTTGGCGGTGGCGGGGCTGCTCGTCACATGTTCTGCGAGATGGGATGCGGGGCTCCTTCTCCTCAACAGTGTCGTAGGGCAGCAGGTCACTTCCATCCCCAGCGCCTTCCCCTGACGCCATGCTAGCTCGACGATGTGGCATCCCTCCGGTGGTGCGGCGTCCCTGGCTTGGGCGCTGCCTCCTGGCGGCGGATCTGGGTACTCCCAGATTGGATCGGGGATGGAGGCTTTGGAGATGGGAGTGGCCGGTGGCCCTGCGGGATGGCTGTCGGTGTCAAAACCGGCGGATCTCGAGTAGGGGGTCCCGAACTGTGTGTCTAAGGTTGATGGTAACAGGAGACAGGGGACACGATGTTTACCCAGGTTTTGGCCCTCTCTATGGAGGTAATACCCTACTTCCTGCTTGATTGATCTTGATGGATATGAGTATTACAAGAGTTGATCTACCACGAGATCGTAATGGCTAGACCCTAGAAGTCTAGCCTGTATGACTATGGTAATGAGTATCTGTCCTTTCCAGACTAAGTCCTCCGGTTTATATAGACACCGGGAGGATCTAGGGTTACATCAGGTCAGTTACAAAGAAAGGAATCTACATATCCGGTCGCCAAGCTTGCCTTCCACGCCAAGGAGAGTCCCGTCCGGACACGAGTGCAGCCTTTGGTCTTCATGTCTTCGCAGCCCATCAGTCCGGCCCATGGCCATCAGGCCGAACGCCCGAGGACCCCTTAGTCCAGGACTCCCTCAGTAGCCCCTGAACCTGGCTTCAATGACGAGGAGTCCGGCGCGCAGATTTGTCTTCGGCATTGCAAGGCGGGTTCCCTTCCTTCCGAACTCCAGAATAGTCTTCGGTCGTATCGATGTGTCCGGACTTGTAACACGCACACCACACACAACCGCAGAGAGAATATAATTTTACACGAGTCCAATCCGCTGACAACTTTTTATAACATGACGTCACATCTGTTCGGTCGTAATTTCGAACCGTTTTTTGTCTGCCGCTCCACGTTCCGAGACGCAGTTGTCATTGGCACATCTTGTCAAAGCAGAGATCGTGTCCCCTTATTGCGGGATTCTCATCAATACGGGTGTGGGTAACTCAACCGTGCCGTTTACACAACCCTTGAGAATAGGTGAGTTTTAGGGCGAGTGGGGAGGCGTTTGACATTCGCGGCCTTTATAAGGGGATAAGGATTCGTCCTCATTCGCCTACACCTTCTCCTTCCTCTGCCCATCCATTCTTGAGCTCTAGCGCCAAAGCTCTAGCTTTCCCCGCCCGAGAAAGCGCTCCAACCATGTACGGATCCGGAGCTGGAGGCAAGTGGATGGCCTCCTCCATTAAGAAGAGAGATATCAAGGAACTCCGAGAGGCCGGATACCTGGCCAAGGAGATCGTTCACCAACTCCCAGCCAAAGGGCAGATCATCCCTACCCCCGAGCCTCATGAGAGGGTGGTGTTCCTCGCGCATTTCGTCTGCGGGCTGGGATTCCCTCTCCACCCGTTTGTCCATGGACTGATGTTTTACTATGGGCTAGACTTCCATGATCTAGCCCCCAACTTTATCCTCAACATATCGGCATTTATAGTCATGTGTGAGGCCTTTCTCCGCATCCCACCTCACTTCGGCCTGTGGCTATAGACCTTCAATGTGAAGCCGAAGGTGGTGAGCGGTCAACAAGCAGAGTGCGGAGGGGCCATGGTGGGCAAGATGCCCAATGTCACCTGGCTTGAAGGCTCCTTTGTGGATACGGTGAAGGGGTGGCAGTCGGGGTGGTTCTACATCACCGAGCCGCGCGATACCAACTGGGCGGCGGCCCCCGAATTCTGATCCAGAGTTCCGATGCGGCTCACCTCTTGGCAAGAGAAGGGCCTAACCTGGGGTTCTTCGAACGAGCTGACTGGGCTCCAGACATGCGTCCAGAACATGATAACTAAGAAGATCAAACTTGTCAACGTGATCCAGGTTATGCTTATTCGTCGGATCCTTCCATGCCAACGCCGGACCTGCTATTTGTGGGAGTTCAATCCGGCCAAGCACCAGACGCTGCTAGAGCTCTTCGGCACGACGCACGAAGACATCTGAAAAGTGCTCTTCAAGGCCGGCGAGACACCACCGCCTACGACCGAGGATCGTGGGCTTAGCTTAAAGCGCCAGGCTAATTCGGTAAGCTCTTTCATGTTTTCAAGGTATAGCCTTTACTGGCATATTTTGAGGAAAGAGTCTAAGCCTTCCTATCAATTTCTTTTAGGCCTAGACTGACATAGCGGGGCGGATTAATTGTCCAGCTCCGCTACCCAAAGATGAAGAGACCCCACTCCTGACGAAGATGCTGTTTTCCGGTGCCTTATGATGTGCCGGAGAAGAAGGCCAAGAAGATGGCCAAAGGGACCAGGAGTGGCCTTCGCCGAAAGGGTGCTTCGGACATGTCGTCCGAAGACGAGACTGACTCTTCGGCCGCAGAAGACGACGGCGAGGAGGAGGAAGAAAGCGGCTCCCCCCTGAGGGGAGAAGGAAGAAAAGGGGGGCCGCCGCAAATCTGGAGGCGAAGGCACCCAAGAGGAGGAAGGGCTCCCTTGTGGATAACTCCGCGTGGGATGTCGATAGAAGTCCGGAGCGAATGCCCCGGACCAAGCCTCGGGCCGCCTCGTAAGTACCCCAAATCTTATGCACATCAGATGCCTGGCCTTTCCGCTTTGTAATATTAATAAGTTTAAATTGTGCCATTGCAGTCTGACCCACGATAGCTCCCCTCGATCCTCAACAGAGGGTTCGCTAGACTCAAAGGAGATGGCTAGCATTTCACCGCCGCCCGCCCACTCTGTCTCGCCCAAGGGTGATGAGGTGGTGTCCCAAAGGACCTTCCTAGACCGAGGGAAGGTTCCGAAGATCGTCAGGGTGGCGCCCCAGGATGACTCCTCGGCCGCCGGACACATGGGGGAAAAAGCCCCCATGGGGACTGGTGATGGGGGCCAAGTTCCATTCGGCCCTCAGCCGGGTACCATTCCGGAGACCTACACGGCTCCGGAGTTCAGCGAACGGCCTTCCCCAAAAGGAGGAGGTGTGCCTGTTCTGCCGGTGACCTCTGTCCAACCAGAGGCATCGGATAATCTGCTGGAAGCGCTGCGAGGCGCCTCCATTGTGGATGAACACCGTGCCCTTATGGGTCCGGTGATCGAAAAGGTTCAGTCCGCCAAAATCGGACTGACCGAGGCCTGCGCTAGCCTTTTAACAGGCTTTGAGGTAATAATCGTAGAAAGAATATCATAGTGTAGACAGTAGCCCCTGATGCTCTGTTCGGTGTTTGGAAAAAAAGCCGAACAAAGGATCAAAACAATTTTTGCATGAGTCTAACATAATATGTCTATGTGAATAAGCAGGCGCCGCTGCTGGCTATTGCCGCTCATACTGCGGAGGTCTCCGGCCTGAAGCAGAGCCTGGAGCGGGCCAACGAAGAGCTCGGCCTCGTAAAGAAGCGGCTTGAGGACAGCCAAGGTATGCAGTAACCTGTGCGTATATTTTAGGAAGAATGAATGTTTCGTGCGGACTAAACCGTCACGAACTTTGTTAGGGGCCACGACCGAGGTGGCAGCCCTCAAGAAGGCGTTAGCCGAGGCCGAGGACAAAGCGGCCAAGGAGCGCGCCGCACACGAGAAGCATGAGGCCCGGGTCGGCGAGGTCCAGCAAGAGCTCCAGGACGCTGTCAAGAAGTACGAGTCATTGGAGCGTGATTCTAAGACGCAAGCGTCCGAACTTTCGAAGGCCCGCCAGAGCGCACGAGATGCCCGAGCTGAAGCCTAGAGCGCCCTCCAGGAAATCCAGGCGGCCAAGAAGATCGCGGCGGGTAAGGCTTTCATTATGCAAAGCAAGTTTGTGAAGGAAACATTCCTTTTACTTACCCGAATTTGAAGCTCTCCAGGGGCGTTTACGGATTTGCCACGCAGCATATCGGATGCTGCCGAGTTCTATCAAGCCGAAGAAGGGAGTTCTTCAGAGAAACTGTTCTGGTCTCAATACCTCGGACCAGAACATCCGGTGCCCTTCAGCGACCAGCTGAAACAGCTGGTCGAGATGCACAAGGCGGCCGAGCTAGCCATGAAGGACCTAATAGTCTGGCTATGGCCTGCCGAGCCTATGCCCAGCAGCTACTTCGGACTTGTGAAGCGGCTTGTTAGTGCCTGCCCGCGGCTTCAAGTCATAAAGCGGTCGGTCTGCATTGAAGGTGCACGGATGGCCTTCGCCCGCGTCAAGATGCACTGGGTGAAGATGGATGCCAAGGAGCTGATGACCTAAGGGCCGCCTGAGGGCAAGGAGCACCGCCGACCCGAGCTATATTTTGATGGTGTCCTGGAGGGATCCCGCCTTGTGGCGGAGCAATGTGCGAAGGATGTTATATTCCCATGAAAACATTCATGTTATCTTGTCTTGTAACATGAAACAAGGTCGTTATGTAATATAATGCTTGTGACTCTTAAAATGTTACCTCCTGTGCGGCCGTTTATGTAATCTGAGGGTTAACCAGCCGTCGGCTTCTGCCCCCACGTAGATACTACGGGGGTGTCCGGGATAAATCTAAATACTCTTTACTCCACATTCTGGTCCTTAAAGGAGGTGTTTAGCGCAACAAACAAGGCAATCGGACTATACAACTTTTATCGCCCTCACGTAGCCATAGGGGTTTGACAATAAGAATCTTGGCGAAGCCCCTGGTATTCGGAAGACCGAGATAGGGGCGCTATACACGCCTGATCGGATAAAAACCGATTCCTCGCATAAAGAGGAAAAAATCTCTAAGGATTTGAAACCTCTCGAACAGCTGACCAGCTCTCGCTGCATCATGACAGTCAGTTTTCGGCTTTCTCTACTGAGGTGCTCGTCCGGAAGAACCGGGACACAATCGCAGTAGTTCTCCCTTTACTACCCTAGCCGATATAGCGGAACGTAAGGTAGTAAGCACAGGAGCCGGGCAACCCAACTATTGACCAAAGACATGATTCGGAGCCGATGCATATAATGCTATAAGTTCGGGGTGCCGAACCATACTATAAAAAGTGTTCGGACTTTATTGCTGTACTGCAGGGCGTGATGAAGCCCCTGGCGAAGTGATACGTACCAGAGTGTATGGGTTCGATGAGTAATAAATACAAAGGCAAGGAGAAAATCAAGTAATAAGTTGATGCTACCATTTATTTACCATTGTAATGCGATTAATACGTCGAGGCGTACTTGTACAAGAAATGCGATAACAAGTAAGGCTATTTAACATGCCATGACCGAGAGCGAGCTGCGTGTGGGTATGTAAAACAGGTATAGCAATCGTTAGCAGAGACCACCTGGGGATTCCTTTGTACGCCAAAGCTCCTTGCTTCCTTGGTGTATTTCATCCTTTGACAGGGCCGGTAGTCCGGCCGTCGAAGAAGGCTTATGTAAAAGAAAATCTGAAAAAGGAAAAAGGAAATAGTGGAAGTATACGTGTGTCCGGGATCGGTCAAGCCGAACTATGGATCACAAACTGTCTGTGCCTCCGTCGATGCCCATGGAATTTCGAGTGCGTAATTATGTATGCGTGGTACGAATGCCACTACTTGATCAGGGCTGGGACGAAGGCCGAATTGCTAATCAAGCTCTTGACGAGCCGAGATGTCCTGTTGCAGCATAGTCCAGACTCTTTTAACGGTGCCCAGGGGCTCGGCAGCCGGATTACAGTTCTGCTTGAAAAGGCCGCTCTATACTTCTGCTGCTAGGGTGGCGGTGTGCTCCTCTGTATGGAGGGAGCGTTTCATGTTTCTATTGACCGTTATAACGCCACGTGGACCGGGCATCTTGAGCTTAAGATAAGCATAGTGAGGTACCGCATTGAATCGAGCAAATGCGGTTCGTCCAAGCAGTGCGTGATAGCCACTACGAAAGGGGACGATATCGAAGATTAATTCCTCGCTTAGGAAGTTGTCCGGAGATCCGAAGACTACCTCTAATGTGATTGAGCCCGTACAGCGGGCCTCTACATGGTATGTCTCCTTTAAAGGTAGTCCTTGTGGGTTTGATCCGTGATGGGTTAATGCCCATTTTGCGCACTGTATCCTGATAGAGCAGATTGAGGCTGCTGCCACCGTCCATGAGGACTCGCGTTAGGTGGAATCCATCAATGATTGGGTCCAGGACTAGTGCGGCTGATCCACCATGCCGGATACTGGTCGGATGATCCCGACGATCAAAAGTGATCGGACACGATGACCATGGGTTGAATTTTGGTGCGACTGGCTCTATCGCATAAACGTCCCTTAGTGCGCACTTGCGCTCCCTTTTGGGGATGTGTGTAGCATATATCATGTTCACCGTTTTGACCCGAGGGGGAAACTTCTTCTGTCCCCCTGTGTTTGTCTACCGGGGTTCCTCGTCATCATCCTTGCTCTGCGATCCTTTTTCCTTGGTCTCGGCATTTAACTTGCCAGCTTGCTTAAAAACCCAGCAATCTCTGTTGGTATGGTTGGCTGGTTTGTCTGGGTGCCATGGATTTGGCACGGACGATCGAGTATGCGGTCCAAGCCGGATGGTCCCTGATTGTTCCTTATATACGGCTTTTTCCGCTGACCGGACTTGGAGCCGCTGAATCCGGCGCTGACAGCAGTGTCATCGGTGTTGTCGCCATTGCTTTGGCGTTTGTGTCTGCTGCGTCGGAGCTTGCCGTTGCTGTTCTTAACCTCAGAGGGGCTTGCCTTGCTGGCTATGTTTTTGCTGCGAGCCAGCCAACTATCCTCACCCGTGCAAAAGCAGGTCATGAGTGCCGTGAGGGCTACCATGGATTTTGGCTTTTCTTGGCCGAGGTGGCGGGCGAGCCACTCGTCACGGATGCTGTGTTTAAAGGCCGCTAGGGCTTCAGCGTCCGGACAGTCAACGATCTGGTTCTTTTTAGTTAGGAATCTAGTCCAGAATTTCCTGGCTGACTCTCCAGGCTGTTGGACTATGTGACTTAAGTCATCGGCGTCTGGTGGCCGGACATATGTTCCTTGGAAGTTGTCAAGAAAGGCTTCCTCCAAGTCCTCCCAGCTGCCGATGGAATTTTCAGGCAGGCTGTTTAACCAGTGTCGAGCTGGCCCTTTGAGCTTTAGTGGGAGGTATTTGATAGCATGGAGGTCATCTCCGCGGGCCATGTGAATGTGGAGAATAAAATCCCTGATCCATACCGCGGGATCGGTTGTTCCGTCGTATGATTTAATATTACCAGGTTTGAACCCTTCGGGGAATTCATGGTCCATTACTTCATCAGTGAAGCACAGAGGGTGTGCGGCGCCTCTATGTCGAGCCGCGTCGCGACGTAGCTCCGATGGAGTCCGTCTATAGTTGTCGGCCCGGGCGTGACTAGGTTTGTCACGTCCGAATAGGTAGCCGTCGTCGCGTGTCAAGGCACGTCCTCGCGATCCGTAGATCGGTCTTGTATGTCCTGCTCTACTATCCAGGTCTTGACGAAGGTCATATGTATAGCCCCGAGCTATCTTATCCTTGCCTTTACGGCGAGGTGGAACAGTCTATTTTTCGGCTCGGGTTGCCATTTTATCCCGGCCGCGCGGTGGCCGATCGACCGCATTGCGTGATGCTGGTGCGGGCTCTGGCGCCTCATCATCGAACTGAGGTAGCAATTTGCGCTTCGGGTTACTTTTGGCTGGGTGTTTAAGGCCATATTCCTCTGCTGCCAGGACATCGGTCCATCTGTCATTGAGCAGGTCTTGATCAGCTTGAAGCTGTTGCTGCTTCTTTTTCAGGCTCCTCGCAGTGGCTATTAGCCGGCGCTTAAAGCGCTCCTGCTCCAGAGGCTCCTCAGGCACGATGAAGTCGTCATTGCCGAGGCTTGCCTCCTCATCGAAGGGCGGATGGTAACTACCATCCTCCGAGTCTTCTTCCATTGCCTGTTCGTTAGGGCTGACTTGCCCATCTTCCCGATGGTCTTGTTCGACAGTTTGTTCATCGGGTTCTTTTGTGTCTTCGGCACCATCCGGAGTGTTATCGTCTTCTGTGCTAGTGTTGTTGTCCCGGCTGCCATGAGATTTAGAGCGGCACCGCTGACGCCGACGCTTTGGTTGTGTTTTAGGAGGGTCCTCCTTTGTGGGGTTTTCCTTGTCCTCGCCACTATTATTTCTCGGCGTATCTACCATGTAGACGCCGTATGAGGAAGTGGCCGTCCATCATTCGGTGAACGGCGGGTTTTGGGCCTCCTCGTCTCCGGCATCGTCGTCAATGCCGTCGATATCTCAGGAGTCATAGTCAAGCGCGTCGGTTAAATCTTCGACAGTGGTTACGAAGTGGGTGGTGGGTGGGAAGCGAAATTCTCCTTCATCATCAGCCTCCGGTTCGAACCGGACATAATTCGTCTGCGAGTCCTCTGCCAAGGACAAATTTTTTAACGAGTTCAGCAGATCGCCCAAGGGCGAGTGCTGGAAGATGTCTGTGGCGCTGAACTCGAAAATTGACAAGCGATCAAGTTCGGCATCCGCGGACTCACGCGGTTCGGAACTTATACCCGAAGAAGAGTCCGGAGCTCCGGTGACGCGAGTATTGTGTGAGGCTAAGTCCAGGTGCGGCTCCAGCGCCGGGGAGTCTGTGGCCTCTGTGGTGGGGTCGAGCCTCCGATCCTGGGATGCTGCAGTGTGTTCTGGATGTATAGCCAGAGGGGTTACAGGAGCTATCTCCTGGATGCGGTCTGACGACAGATTTAGGTCATGTCCGTCAAGGTGACCAGGAGCGGTCGCCGCGGTCTCGAATCCGGGGAAGATCAAATTTCCACGGATTTCCACAACGTAATTCAAGCTCCCAAATCTGACTTGATGGCCAGGGGCGTAGCTATCGATCTGCTCCAGGTGGCCAAACGAGTTGGCCCACAGTGCGAAGCCCCCGAACACGAAGATCTGTCTGGGGAGGAAGGTTTCTCCTTGGACAGAGTCATTGTTAACGATTGAAGGGGCCATCGAACCTTTTGGGGACGGCACAGTGGAACTCTCAATGAAAGCACCAATGTCGGTGTCAAAACCGGCAGATCTCGAGTAGGGGGTCCCGAACTGTGCGTCTAAGGTCGATGGTAACAGGAGACAGGGGAAACGATGTTTACCCAGGTTCGGGCCCTCTCTATGGAGGTAATACCCTACTTCCTGCTTGATTGATCTTGATGGATATGAGTATTACAAGAGTTGATCTACCACGAGATCGTAATGGCTAGACCCTAGAAGTCTAGCCTGTATGACTATGGTAATGAGTATCTGTCCTTTCCGGACTAATTCCTCCGGTTTATATAGACACCGGGAGGATCTAGGGTTACATCAGGTCGGTTACAACGGAAGGAATCTACATATCCGGTCGCCAAGCTTGCCTTCCACGCCAAGGAGAGTCCCGTCCGGACACGGGTGCAGCCATGGTCCCGCATGTCTTCACAGGCCATCAGTCCGGCCCATGGCCATCAGGCCGGACGCCCGAGGACCCCTTAGTCCAGGACTCCCTCAATGGCGGTGGTGGTGCTTCTGGTGGCCAAGCTCCGCCGGTGACTTCGATCATGGAGGTGCCGGCGGCGGTGTGTGCTCAGCCTGGTGGTGGCGGCGGCCGTGCATGGGAGTTGGATTCCTTCGAACAGATCTGGGTGAAAACTTGCTTTCGGCTACTGCCAAGGCCGGCGGTGGCAGCGCTATCTGCATCGTTCCCTTCTTGAAGGCATCGCTACAGAGAAGTTCAAGGCCACTCTCTGCTACCTCCGGGGGAAACCCTAGATCGGATGATCAGATGACGGCGGCGCTCTGTTGTCGTTCACCCCTTGGGGGCGTCTTTCTTGGAGGTACAGACGTGACCGAGGGACCAGAGGACGGATTCTTTGGTGGAGCGGTGCGTCATCTCACTCACTGATGGCGGCGGGTCTCGGCGGCATGGCGCTGTGGTGACTCGGCGTCCAATGCGCGGAGATGGACTCGCACAGGAGGGTGATGCGGTCTGGCGTCGTGGTGGCGTCGACGGCAGCTAGACCGGGCAAGGTAGATGCAGCAGTACAACTCTGAAGATGGATTGGTGGCAGGTGGCTGCGGCGGCCTCATACCCGGCAGGCGTCCTGGTTGAGGAGTGCGCCGGACCGGTGGGTGACCCATAACCGGCAGGCGTCCTGGATGGGACCTCAGGTCTTAGATGTTAGGTTTAGCTGTGAGGTCTGTTTGGTATTAGGCCCAGACTATTAGCATCCCTTCATCAATTGGATAGGAGTAGTGACAGATGTTGCCTAGACGGTGGCTTTAGTCTTACTGTTGTATTACTTTGTAAGGTCTTGTGTGAATAATTAATAAAGTGGCTGCATGCATCGTCCAGATGCAGAGGCCGGGGGTCTTCCTCCTTTTCTAAAAAAATGACCGAGAAGCATTTAGGCATGGAAGTGGGGGGGGGGGGATGCCCCACTCCAGGAATATAGATATAGTGGCAAGCATTGCGAGAAACTTTGCCGGCACTAGTAAGTACATGCATATTGACAAGGTGGTTACCTCCCAATGGTTCCAAGTTGATGATGTCAAGGCGAGGGCGATGGCCAAGACATCGATGACTCCTCCGCAAGTAATGTCGTTGTGTGTCTGATTTGCCTGGTGGGCAAGGTGAAGTAGAAGTATAGCGCCTAAGTTAGGCGTGTAGTCACTGTCGGTGCTCGAGGCCTTCCCAAGGACGAACATATTTTTTGTTAACTTTTGATACTTGTCCACATGCCTGCAAAGTGTTAGTGATAACATAATAAAATACTGAATTATAGGACACTCAATGCACCTGGCCCTATGCTTATGGCCTTCATAACTCATCTTCTGAAATAGTTGTAATGGGTGTGGATGCAACACATCGGAGACGTAACATACATGGTCGTCAATGTTGGTGAAGCCAAAGAGAAGGTGATCGAGTCCGAATCGCTCACAGGTTAAGCTTGACGATATGTGATAGGGTGCTAAAAAACTCAAGTGTCAACCGGCGATAGGTCTTTGAGTCTTGAAAGACAAAGTGCTGCACACCAACATTAGCACATAATAAATTGAAATCATTCCCTATACCAAGTGTGGCGATTGTAGTTGGGTACAACCACTTAGTTTATCGGACTGCCCCTTATGAAGTTTTGTATACTTGTTCCTTTGGGTAAGATCGCTAAATTTGATCCCTTGATAGAAAATTGTTTCCTATGAGCGATTGTTTCATCAGTATGACCAATCTCTCCACATGAAAGAGCACGGGCACAAGCGGGCAAACTCTGTTGGAACTTCTCCCACAGGATCGATCACATCAAATCATGATGAACACGCGCACACAGAACTGATAGCCGAAGGGCCCTTGTCATGCCCTCTTTTTCCTCTTTTTATTTTCTTCTTTTCTTCCCGATTTATAGCATCAGATTACAAAGACTCCAATACGGACACAACCTAGTACTTGCCGACTTTGGACTAACTTGCCGTGTAGCACAATGACTCGTCTAACTTGAGACATACGTTTGGAATACCAAGATCGTCGTCTGCGGGAGATAGATGAGTCAAGGAGTCGTGCGGGTTGGTCGGTCGGTCGTCGTTGTCATGTCCAACTACTCGTCTCTATGAGGAGGTGTTGAAGATGAAGTGCATCCAAGTCGTCTATGTGTCTCGACAAGAGGATTAAGTTCAACTATGTGGGGGCGATAAACCAGTGAAAGTGAGTCTCTTTAATGACATCATGTCTCTACATGAGGATGGAGTGCATGGTGTAGTGCACAGGGTGGTGTGATCCACAAGGAGCCGGCATGTATCTTGCCAGGATGGATGGAGAAGTCCACTGGGTGGTGTTTTTCCACAGGTTACTAGTAAGGCTGGGTAGTCCAAGGCATATTTGAGTTAGTCTGTAAATTCGCCAAGTTAAAATTGGGGAGAGCCAATTAAACTTGTCATGGTCGAGTTGGTTAGTAGACAAGTTTGGATTAGGTAGAGATTGTTAGGTATTCCAAACAAACTCCTCATGATCATCTCTAAGAAAAAATATTTTTTGGTCCAATAGAATGATAAAAGATTGAATCCACATGACTTATATGACCAATCTCTCCTACAAATATCAACAATTATGTGCTCAACACGACAAGCGGTTCAAAAACGAGTATGAACCCTAGATTAGAAATGAGAGGTTGTTGAGCATGATTCGTGAAAACTAATTTGGGGATTGTGGGAGAAACATACCGTAGAAGCTTATGGCGAAAGGATTTGGACTAGAAAGGAGCAAGGGGAGAGATCCTACGAAGTTCCTTTCATGTTTGTGGAAGCAAGAGATCAAACTGAGTGTTACCTCCTCTCAGGCTAATATGGCCGAAATTTCACGTGGTATGAGCATTAGGGATTGGACATATCGTCTTCTCTCCTGGAAGATGAATTGTGTCGTATTGGCACGGTATGAATGTCAGTACGAGCGTGCCCGCTCATACCAGACCCTGTCTTTTTGTTGGAAACATGCCCTAGAGGCAATAATAAAGTGGTTATTATTATATTTCCTTAATCATGATAAAGGTTGTTTATTCATGCTATAATTGTATTGATCGAAAACTTAAATACATGTGTGAATACATAAGCAAATACCAAGTCCCCAGTAAGCCTCTACTAGACTAGTTCGTTGATCAAAAGATGGTTAAGGTTTCCTGGCCATAAACATGAGTTCTTATTTGATAACAGGATCACATCATTAGGAGAATGATGTGATGGACAAGACCCAACCGTTAGCTTAGCATATGATCGTTCAGTTTATTACTACTGCTTTCTTAATGTCAAATACATATTCCTTCGACCATGAGATCATGCAACTCCTAGACTCCGGAGGAATACCTTGTGTGCTATCAAACGTCGCAACGTAACTGGGTGATCATAAAGGTGCTCTACAGGTATATCTGAAGGTGTCTGTTGAGTTGGCATGAATCGAGATTGCACTGGTACGCGTCGGTGCTATACAAACGGTTTTTAACCCCTTTCCGCGACGGCATTTGGAACGGTCGCCAAGTGAGTGTGGGCGATAGGGGGGTCCTTCCCACATGACCGAGAAACCGTCGGGGATAAGGAGCCAAGATGCATATACAGTACTCCTACTCGTTTGTGCTCGCATTTCCATCACAGTCGGTATTCTGTGTTGCTATGTTTACGATGTGCGACCCATCACAAACGGTTCACTATTATAGAACGTGTATGATAAGCATACAATCACACACATTCGCTTGTCCCAAACCATATGCGATAACTAATTAAGAAGATTAGCTAATCGTTGCACGAGTGTTGGATAGGATTATGAAACGTCGGACCGTCGTAACATCGTCGTACACGACAACTATCGCACACGCGATTCTATGGTGCAACGTTTATGATGCATACTTCATCAGAAACAATCCATAATTTCGAAGCGTGTGTGATAAGGTGACTATCGTAAACATTTAATAAGAAAGAACTGTGTGCGATGATGTTGTTAATTGCACACGTTTTTCTTGGCTGATCGTGTGTGCAGTGGAGATTGATCACACACGTAGCGGATCCTAGAAACGTGTCTGATCTCCACGTCTATCGAAGACGTTTCTCTTTCAAAAACCGTGTGCAGTGTAATCCCTAATTAATCCCTAATTTAAAAATCATATGTTTTGAATTTGATAGTAGGCAATCACTTATTTCATATCCAACCATGTTTATTACAAATATAGGTTCAACCACGAATGCATACTTCGATGCACAGGTACATATATTGAAGAACTACAGAAGCACCAAGTAAAGAATGATGAACCACAGTTGTACTAAAGACTGTAAAGAGAGAGGTGAAAGACATTCTGGTTACTGGAGAAGGTGAAGTGGAATGCCCATATTATGCCCTCCTCCATGTGTAATGCGCGCACGACTCTAGGCCAACCCCTTGTGATGGCTGCCCGTCCGACCTTCACTGTCTTCATTACGACTTCTCGATGCTCATTATAGTCTGGATGAAATACTTTAACCTTCATTGCGTGTCCACCAATCATGTACTTTGCAAGGTAATCTTGAGTGAACTGCTTCGGGAACCACTGCGAACGAAAAGATTTAGACATTGTTGTCTAACAACTCATTATGGACAGTAAAAAGAGAAGGATGCAGAGTTTGTAGTTACCATCCTACAACTCACTGTTATGTTGGATAGAGCATAAACAAATAATTTGCTTGCCACCATTCGTATCTTTTTGCTAATAATCCTTATCAGTTTCCTCACTTGAT
The DNA here is from genome assembly GCF_002575655.3 of Aegilops tauschii subsp. strangulata. Lineage (NCBI taxonomy): Eukaryota > Viridiplantae > Streptophyta > Magnoliopsida > Poales > Poaceae > Aegilops > Aegilops tauschii. The sequence goes on from NC_053039.3 coordinate 350,734,193, forward strand.
GCTTGTTCATGAATATCTCATTGCCCCATACTCAAAAAGGATCGATGCGTGGATCCTTGCCAAGGGCATATGTACCTACAAGCAACAAATCAATATTAGAAGATAACAAGTGTCCATGCCTGGATCTATATGCACTACATTATGGAACGACAGGGGGGAGTACAAGCCGAGGGATGAAGCTAACCCCGGCGGAAAATGGTGGCCACTCCCGTTGTTGTCCTGCATAAGTAGCGGAAATGCATGATAAGTACAACAACCTTAACATCAAACAAATATAGCAAAGGTAAACAACATCATCTCCAAATGATAGCTTGAATGTGTTGGTTTCAGCATGTTGTTAAAGCATATATGAAATGGAAGGCAATGTTACCTACAGCAGGCTTAACAGCCATCAAATATTGCAATTCAAACTGGTATTGTTGAAAATGAATAGAACGTAGGTAATGCTTAAACATCACACTGGATAAATGTGTAAAACTGAAATAAAGGGCATGCGTTAACTACACTAGGCGTAACTGGAACCAAATATAGCCGTTCAAGCTGGTATTGATGCAGTCGAGCGGCACAGTTCTGACTTGCACATAATGAACAACATATTGTGGATGATTGAAATAAACAAGGCATAAATGATCAATATAACAACCAAATATAGCCATTGAAAACTGGACAGAGTCTCAATGCAACCAACCTAACAAGCAAATACAGATAAACAGGGCATATGCTTGAAAACCAGACAAATGCTCACTGCAACCAACCTAACAAGCAAATACATATAAACAAGGCATCTGCTTGAAAACTGGACAAATGCTAAAAAAGCAACCTAACAACCAAATACATATAAACAAGGCGTCTGCTTCATAACTGGACAAATGCTCACTGCAACCAAACTAAGAACCAAATACATATAAACAAGGCATTGGCTCAATAACTAGAAAAATGCTCACTGCAACCAACCTAACAACCAAACACGGATAAACAAGGCATCTAATCACTATAAAAAACCAAATATAGCCATTCGTGAAATTGAAGTGGACAATTCATACTTAAACATCACATAGCCCTATTGAACAATACAATTTTGCATAACTGAAATAATTAAACATGGCACAGTTATAGCACCGCACGACAAATGCTACAACAACAAAGGGTACAGGTTGGCAAGCTAGAAAAGGTAAGATTTGCTGATAGGGTGTTGCCTCACATTTCATGGAAGGGATCCTTCCAGTTGGAAGAGCACAGACCCATGGTGCGCTCTCTGATGTCACAGATGGGCTGTTTCACCTTTGAAGAACCTTTGTGGGTGCCCTCCTCGTGGTCGTGGTCATGTTCGATGAGATCTAACTTGGCAATTGAGGATCCCAAGCCGCCGTCGTAGAACATGTCCTTCAGAAATGACAAAATGGGCTCAATGGCGTATAAGGATCGCAAATCCTTGACCGCTTGGCAGAGGAGATCAGCGGCAGGGCCGTCGAAGAGATCGATGGAGATTGAACCAGAGGGGTTGGGGATGGACTACGTAACCTGTGACATGGTCCACGTGAAGCCATCACTGTCGACGAGCTTGATGTCGCAGCCAGCTTTCCTGAGATATAGTAATACGCAAGCCCGTTGACATGAAGCCTTCGACATGGCAACATAGTCAATGTCTTCGCCGGCTTCCGCGGCGATGTGTTGCTCCAGGATCGACAGGTCGGGGCGAACAGCGGCCACCTCGCCAACATCCGCCGGAGAGGCCATGATAAACCTCTTCTTGGCCGAACGCTCGTCGGGCTCCTCGGGATACATGGTCGAGCTTAGGCTGAGACATTCTGGAGCAGGGGATGTGGATCTGGCAGGGAGGGACACCGTAGGCTCATCTAAAAACTCATGGGAGTGGGGCGACGGTATGGGAATCGCTGGGTAACCTGAACTTTATTATCTAAGCTAGGAGGAACGGGCGAACCAGCATGGGTTGGCGGCGGCTCCGGCGTTGCCGGCAGTGGCCGCGAGCTAGGGTTCGAGGGGGGGGGAGGGGATCGGGTGGGGGGATGGTGGTGTTTGAGGATACGTCGCGGCTACTGAAATTTTTAGTAATGGTGGGTGGAGATGGTGGTGGACGAGGGAGGGCGATGGTTCAAATGCCTCGGCTACTGCAATTTTACTATAAGGTCGGTGCTACAGGAGTGTGGGCGACGGTTGAAGTACGACGGCTACTAAAATTGGGGTAAAGGAATTGATGCGGGGCGGGACTGCCCAAGATCACGCACGGTCCAATAAGAATATGCGTGTATGATAATAAGGAAAAGTGGCGGAACCTCCAATTTTTGCAACGCTCAAGGCGGGTAGTTTGCTTTTATATTTCTAATTAGCTGGTCTATCGCACACGGTTCGTCCTAATTTCTAAATAAACTTACCAGCCTTTAGCTTGCGCAGTCATGGTGATTTTACAACGCACTTGCACCGTACACGGTTAAGCCAGTACCTCCACCATTTGCTCGCGCTTGCGCAGTCGTGGTGATTTTACAACAAAAAATAACCTATGAAAACATAGTCTACAAATTAGCAAAACAAGGATCCCAAGGTTTATATAATCAGCACGTCAGGTCGTTATAGAGATAAGGTAACTATAGAGATAGTTATCTCTATAATGACCGTGTCATGGCGATTATTTGAATCTTGAGATATGTAACTTCCCACCGGGTCACCCATCCTTGGACTACTCCAGCCCGAGCACACTTAACTTCTGCGTTCTATTTGACTAGGCTAGTGGATGGGAAGCGGCACCTTGCTGACATGAATTGCCTCCTTGCCTTTAAGGCGTTTCACGCTGGTCACCCTATGGGACCTACTCCCTCCTATCACGCACATTTGTGCTTTTAGAAACTGTGTGCGAATTTACATCGCTAGTGTGTCGCCGTCTAGACTTCAATGAGCACTGACACTGGTAGCGGGAAACCGATGGGAGAAGAGGTAGGAAACTGATGAGAGGAGTGGCGGGAAACGGTAGCCTGTTTAGAAAACGTAGTAGAGAAGGAAGCGTGAGCTAGCACGACGCATGCGCACAGTGCTTACCCATGTACCGCATGTGCTGTCGAAAGGGCTAAGGGTTGCCGTTCGATCTGGGAGCATCCAACGGTGCAGACGTATGATCCGTGGGGTTTGGGTTCTCGCCAATCAGATCACACGTGCAACAGGGGGAAGGAGGGGTGTCTCGGCCATGGTTTGGTAGGCACACGACTTTCGTGATTGAACCGTGTGCTATTTGAAAACATTTCGTGAGAAGAATCTCGGTTTTTAAATCCTAGTAAATCCAAAACTCACCCGAAAATCATGAAACTTGGCATGGTGTCACAACATGGCACAAATATGTGGAGGAATTTTTTCGTCCATTTTGGCACAAGTTTTATTACAAGCCCCTTACAAACCGTAGCTTCTCTCAAAGAAGCCTCATGGTTCCGATAGGGAAACGTGTCCCCCTTGTGGGGGAAACGATAATCACTGCCTATTTTTGCCTTGTATTCTCTTCTAACGGCAACATGGAACGACAAGATATCTGTGCTAAAATTTAAACTTATTCAGGGTTCGTTTGGCCTTTTTATACACTAATTTAGTTTCCTAGGCATTTAATGGCCATAATTCAAATCTGAACTACAAATACATGCTCCAGTTCACCAAAATGGCTAGAAAAATTATACATGTGTCCTTGGGTGCATGTTTAGGTCCCATGCCTGGAATGGGAACGAATTACAACCGTACCGGCGTCCTGGCTCGTCCTCAAACATTTGGAATATTGGTTTTTAAATCCCTGTAAATCCTAAACTCACGAGAAAGTCATGAAAGTAGGCATGGTGTCACGTCATGGCACATATATGTCGTGATAAAAACATTGTCCAATTTGGGCCAAGCTTTATTACAAACCTCTTACAAACCGGAGCTTCTCTCAAAGAAGCTAGCCTCATGGTTCCGATAGGGAAACGTGTTCCCCTTGTTGTCGAAACATAATCACTGCCTCTTTTTCGCCTTGTATTTTCTTCTATGGGCTACATTGAACAACAGGATATCTGTGCTGAAATTTAAACTTATTCAGGGTTCGTTTGGCCCTTTTATACACTAATTGAGTTTCCTGGGCATATTTAGTGTCCATAATTCAAATCTGACCTTCCAATACATGCTCCAGTTCACCAAAATGGCTAGAAATATTATACATGTGTCCTTGGGTGCATGTTTAGGTCTCATTTAAGGAATGGGAATGAATTACAACCATACCGGCGTCCTGGCTCATCCTCAAACATTTGTAATCTCTGTTTCTAAATCCCCGTAAATCCTAAACTCACCAGAAAGTCATGAAAGTTGGCATGGTGTCACGTCATGGCGCATATATGTCATGGTAAAAACATTGTCTAATTTGGGCCAAGCTTTATTACAAACCTCTTACAAACCAAAGCTTCTCTCAAAGAAGCCTCGTGGTTCCGATAGGGAAACGTGTTCCTCTTGTGGCGAAACATAATCGCTCCCTCTCTTTTCGCCTTGTATTTTGTTCTACGGGCAACATCGAACGACATGATATCCATGCTGAAATTTAAACTTATTCAGGGTTCGTTTGACCTTTTATACACTAATTGAGTTTCCTAGGCATTTAATGTCCATAATTCAAATCTGAACTACAAATACATGCTCAAGTTCACCAAAATGGCTAGAAAAATTGTACATGTGTCCTTTGGTGCATGTTTAGGTCCCATGCCAGGAATGGGAACGAATTATAATCGTACCAGCATCCTGGCTCGTCCTCAAAACATTTGGATTCTCGGTTTTTAAATCCCCATAAATCCAAAACTCACCAGAAAGTCATCAAAGGTGGCATGGTGTCACGTCATGGCACATATATGTCGTGGTAAAAACATTGCCAATTTGGGCCAAGCTTTGTTACAAACCTCTTACAAACCGGAGCAACTCTCAAAGAAGCCTCGTGGTTCCGATAGGGAAACGTGTTTCTCTTGTGGCGAAACGTAATCGCTCCCTCTCTTTTCGCCATGTATTTTCTTCTACGGGCAACATCGAACGACATGATATCCATGCTGAAATTTAAACTTATTCAGGGTTTGTTTGGCCTTTTTATACACTAATTGAGTTTCCTAGGCATTTAATGTCCATAATTCAAATCTGAACTACAAATACATGCTCAAGTTCACCAAAATGGCTAGAAAAATTGTACATGTGTCCTTTGGTGCATGTTTAGGTCCCATGCTAGGAATGGGAACGAATTACAATCGTACCAGCATCCTGGCTCGTCCTCAAAACATTTGGATTCTCGGTTTTTAAATCCCCATAAATCCAAAACTCACCAGAAAGTCATCAAAGGTGGCATGGTGTCACGTCATGGCACATATATGTCATGGTAAAAACATTGCCAATTTGGGCCAAGCTTTATTACAAACGTCTTACAAACCGGAGCCTGTCGCAAGAACCCTCGTGGTTTCGATAGGGAAATGTGTCCCCTTGTGGGCCAAAAGATGATCGCTCCCTCGTCTAGCCTCGTATTTTCTTCTACATGCAACACGGAACAATGGGAGATTCACGCTGAACTTTGAAATTATTCAGGGTTCATTTGACCCTTTTTATTCATTAATTGAGTTTTCTAGGCATTTAATATCCATAATTCAAATCCGAACTACAAGTACATGCTTCAGTGCACCAAAATGGCTAGAAAAACGCACATGTGTCCTTGGGGTGCATGTTTAGGTCCCATGGAATGAATGGGAATGAATTCAACCGTCTCGCCATCCTGCCTTGGCCACAAACATTGCGAATCTCTATTTTTAAATCTCTGTAAATCCAAAACTCACCAGGAAATCATGAAACTTGGCATGGTGTCACTACATGGTACATATAATTATCCAATTTGGGCGAAGCTATATTACAAGCCTCTTACAAACCGAAGCTTCTCGCAACCCTCGTGTTTCGGTCGGCGGAACGGTAATCGCTGCCTCTTCTCACCTTGAACTTCGTTTTCTACAGGCAACATAGAATAACAAGAGTGTCGTGCTGAAATTTGAAACTGTTCAGGGTTGGTTTGGCCATTACATATATCACTAATTAAGTTTTCTACGCATTTAATGTAGTACATAATTCAAATTTGAACTACAAGCACATGCTCAAGTGAAGCAATATGGGTGAGAAATCATACATGTGTCATCGGGTGCATGTTTAGGTCTCATTTAAGGAATGGGAATGAATTACAAACTTGTCATCGTCCTGAAACATTGAGAATCTCGGTTTTTAAATCCCAGTAAATCAAAAACTCACCCAAAAACATGAAACTTGGCATGGTTTCATGACATGGCACACATAAGCCATGGTAAAAAAATTGTCCAGTTTGAGAAGAGGCGCACACATTAGTAGCCAACGAAGTCCTTTTGAAACAAAAAGCTGACACGTTAATATCGCAAACGGTTGTATTATATGAACCATGTCAAAATTTAACCATACTCGGTGGCGTGTGTGCAGCTGTTTGATTAGACGGGACGAGCGCGAGAAGTCCACCGTGCAGGCTCGATGGGACGCATGCGAGCAGTCCGCTGCGCAGGCTCGACGGGACACGTGCGAGCAGCAAGGCTGCCCATGCTCACCGGGAAGCGAGCTCTTTGACCTCCATGCACCAGCCGCCGCCCGCCTCGTTCACAACTTCTCCATTAATGGGTTAATTAAAGCACCTGAACGGAGGGTGTTTGCTTGTGATCCCATGGCAGCATTTGCTTTGTTCATGTTTTCAACTCGTATTCGGCCTAATTTATATTGCCACATAGGGCAACGGATAATACAACCACAAATAAAATGGCAACAGATAATACGACGACAAATTTACAATGGTGCAGATAATAATTGTCTTACATATTCTATATAATTTAAAATGCCGCATGCGGCAAAGCCCGAAAGACACGGGGGCAATAGAAGATGGAAATCGCAGACAACGATCTGGATCGCTACTGTCTCTACTCGTCGATGGATCGCCGGGCGACGACATCCTCCAGCTCCTTCTTCAATTCCTCACAACTTTGCTTGAAAGCAGCCACAGATTCCTCCACCTCCTGCTCGCGCTCGATCCGGAGCTTCCTCAAGTCACCCATCAGTTCCTCGACGACCGCTGTCAGCATCATCCCCGAGGCACTTCTCTGCTCATGCAGCATCTTCTAGCCGGCGGCCTCCTCCTCCTTCTCAGCGAGCGCCTTGAGGAGCTTCGCATTGTCACCCATGAGTTGCTCGACGAGGCCGGTCGCCTTGTCAACCGAGGCATCGCTGATCTCGAGCAGCTTCATCAAGCCCTCGACGAACTCCTGCTGCTTAATGAGGCCAACGAGAATGTCGTCGTCGCCGGCCAAGGACTTCAACAACGCCAGCTCGTCGTGATCGCCGATGCGGCGAGTGCGCTTGTGAGAGCCGTCTCGTGCCTGTGAGAGCTTGTTCGAGGGATCCACGGCGCGCTGGGACATCTCTGCTGCGACTGCCGCTTAGCGGCGGGACCTCTCTAGTGCTTCCGCGGCCTTGCACTACAAAAAAAATACACTTCCGTGATGATACGTGTTTGTCATAGTAGGTCACGTTTTCTGTCATGCATGTACATCCATGACAAATTTATGACAGAATCAAGATAGTCATACCTGTGCTGTCGTAGAAGTGTTCCATGACATTACCAAAATTATCATCACGGAAGTGTCCACTTCCATGACGATAAATCGCGCGTCACAGAAGTGCTTTCGTCAAGGGTGACCGACATGTCGCATCCACCGTAACGGAACGCCGTTAAGCTATCGGGTCCGGTTTCGGATCCGATAACCCGTTAACAGCCCCGACCAATGGGGATTTTCCACGTGTAAAATCATCATTGGCTGGAGGAAACACGTGTCGGCTAACCGTTGGGACAGAGGTCATCCACTCATTGGACCCAAAGCGCCTATGATACGTTGACACGTGGCACGACCCAACAGAGGCCCATTCCTGTGAAAAGGCCGGCCCGTTTGACTTGGTCAAAAGGTGGCGAGCCGGCCCACGGCAAGCCTGTTAACGGCCTGTTCGCATATGGCCCATTTACAGCCCGCTAACCCAGGGCCCGTTTACGGCCTATCCGAATTAGGCCCAGTAGCGTCATTTGGGCCGTCCAATATAATTCCAGCCCGTTTTAACTTCTGGCCCATGTATGGCCCATGACGTCTTTTGGCCCATATGAGGCCCTTAGTAACCCTCGGCCCATTAACGGCCCGTGGTGAAACTGGCCCGTAACGAACAGTGTATCACTTTATACCCATTAATGGCCCATTATTCCATTGGGCCGTTTCCAGCCCATGTTATCTTTCGGCCTTCTCAGGGCCCATTTATTCTTGGGCTCATTTCCAGCATTCGGTTACTTACGGCCCGTTACTGCCATTTTCTGCTTGTGGGCCAAATTCAGCCCGTGGTTACAGTCGGCCCGTTTGTGGCCCGTTAATACGTTGGGCCATTTTCATAGCGTCATCAAATACGGCCTATTAATGACGACCCGTTATGGTCGGCCCATGAACGGACGACTCCAACTCTAGCCCGTTTACGGCCATAATGCGGTCTGTTTTTGGCCCATGTTTGGCCAATCGATCATACGGCCTGTCTAAGGCCCATTGATGATACGGCCCGTAGAAGGCCCATTGTTTCTACGGACCGTAGAAGGCCCATTGTTTCTACGGCCCGTAGGAAGCCCAGTGTCACTACAATAAATATGTAGCCCATGGCCTGTTAAAGGCGGGAAACTACTACAGGTTTAGACCTGCTAATGGCCCAAGATGATATAGGCCCACGTTTTGGCCCATATGAGTAACGGGCCGACCTGAAGACCGACAACAGTGAGATCCACTGAACCTTCCGGCCTAAATTACAGCATACCGACCAAAGAATAAACCTAGACTATACAACAAAGAAATTACAACATATTACATCCACTGGGAATCAAAGTTCGCTACCGGTGATAATAAAGCGCAACATGACCACAGATTACATACACTGGGCATCAAAGGTCGCCACCAGTGCATATAAACGCGCTGACAAAAGAATATACAAAACTGAGAGCACTTCAGAAGGCACTAGACCTGGCAAGCTCGGGCCCCGCAAGCAGCCGAACAAGCTGATGAGACCTCAGTTGTGTCAACGATAGATGCTTCATCCCTAGCTGTATGGCACCATAGTGCGCACGACAGTCCCCTGACATCTTCATTATATCTTTGAATTAAAGTCGGAGCTGAGCTGAAGCAAGCCTTTCTGCTTTAAGTTGAGACTGAAGAAGTCGAAACTGATTGAGGCAGCGACTGCACAGAGGTTGTCTCACACCTGCTGGTGAGTAGCTTCAACTCACTGTCTTCATCAAGACAGGACCTTGGGGTCATCTCGCTGTCCTCAATATGGTTTGGCTCACTATCTTTCCTAAAGTTCTGCCTGGCATAAGAGATACGACTCCGAAAGAGAAACAAGGAGACACGTAACAGGTTTCACAATTATATAAGCAAATAAATGGATCTGTTCTGCATAAGGAACATGTTTTTACAACTACAATTTGAAACTGGTAGTTGTTGCAAACATCCAATCAGATGTAAACAGCAGTGGAGGAAATGATGCCTATCCAAATCTATACTAGAACAAAGTTTGAAGGCTTGAGAAGGATGAACTTACATTACATGTTAACACGGGCTGGACAAAGCCCTTCTCCATGTTGATGGAAAGAGAATTCGATAAATTCCCAAAGAAAATTCTTTATAAGCGTTGCCATTATTCTACATTTTGCAAAGAGTAAATATAGATCAAATAATATTGGAAGAAATAGAGTATAATGAAGCTCAGGTGCAGACAATTAAGTACAACGTTACAAGGCAAAAGGTACTGACAAGAGGAATGCACACATCAACGTGTGCAGTGGCATTGGATTTATTCAACAGTTTGGTAAGAGTAAATGTAGATATGATAATTTGGAGAAAGTGGAGGGCAGGGCAGATAGATGCAGAGTAATGCTAGACAATCAACTATCTCGCGATGCATGTACCGTAATACCACCACCGTCCGTCATTAGTTGTCGCTCAAATGGATGTATCTAGCACTATTAAGTTCTAAATACATCCAATTGATCAACAATTAATTTGATACAGAGGGAGTACATGACAACATGTACTTACATGAGCAATCCAAAACTTCATAACCATTGTGTTAATTCTACATTTATCTAAGAGTAAATATAGATCTTATAATTTCAAGCAAAGGGAGGATAAAGAAGCGAACATTTACAGTGATGCTACATAATCAAACAACAATGAGTGTAAGTATGCTGACAAAGGGCAAGAGGTACTGACAAGAGCAATGCAGAGCCCAGCATTGTCGTGAGATCCTATGATCCTTTGAGCAAGGAGATTCATCTGAAAATAGTTTTCATACAAGAGAGAAGGTAAGGCACATGCAGAAATTTAGGAGTTCAAATTTTGAATTGATATCATAGACAGTACCTGACGCTGGGCTGTCAGCAGTTCTAATAGGGGTTTGGCCACTGGAGTAGGGGTAAAGTCTGTTACAGTTGGGCCTGTGTTTTCTGTGGCTGCTGATCTATCAGATTTAACAGGTATCACTACCTTTTCCAAATACCTAGTTTGTACTCCTTGAGGATCTGCAATCACCCTCTTCCTTTTGGACATCTATTACGAAAGAACAACATTTGACAGAAAAAACATAGTATGACGACACATGGAATAGGTATAGAAAATGGATAGGTATGGCATATACTCATATATGATGCTTAAACTAAGCAGATGGTGTAACAAAGTAGAAGTAATGCAAGAGGTTAGATGCAAAATATGTGCGACCAATACAACCTTGCCAAGTTAGAGCATGCACCTTGATGGGTGAATAAGATAGGCCATCCTCCACAATGCCAAGTTTGTTAGCCAGTGGATTGTTCCGCAATATTCCTCTCGTGCGCCCATTCTCATATTCATTTTGATAATGTTCAATACCTGACATGCATGAAAACATAAAAACAAGTGAGATTATCTTTGTAATGCAGAAGTGATTCTAATCCAATACTTCCTCCCTGTAAACCCCTTTGTGCTATCTCTGCAATTCTTCTAAGAGGTGCCATTCATGCTGTAATTTGGTGTGTGCATTAATATAATGTGGCCTACTACTCAAAATACGAGAGCTCCAGAAGTGATGATACTTCGCAGATGACAGCTTCAACATATAGTAAAGAAGAACAAGTCGACCTGACCTGACAGATTCAAAATATACTAAGGGAGAATAACTCGACCTGACCAGTCGACCGCAAGAGAAGAGGATCATCTTAAAGAAGAGCAGAAGAGGAAGTAGATTGAAGATATTACAAGTCTTCTTATACAATGTCGGTTGGCCACCCATGATGAACCAGAGCGCACAGAGAAATACTATTCCTTCCGGTCTCTCCATATGTGGCTCACATGCATTTCGAAACTAAAGTAGGAACATTTAGTTGACCAATTAAACATCTCTCAGTTTTACTAATATCAGCATAATATCATATTTGAATTTGTACAACTAAGCTTGTTTAGCTCGATGGGTGGAGCAGTGCTATTACGACACGAACCACGTAGGCTGATCGTGGTCATCATAAAATGGGGAAACCGTAAGCATGATGAGTAAAGTGTTGACTGTGGCAGTGGGATGGAAGATCTGAAGCTGCAAACCGCGCAAAGGGTAGTTAGCAACCGATATTTGCTTTGAAATAACAACTAAGATTTGGTATGGACAAGAAAGTACAGTCAACAAGTGACAAAGAAATGCAATTCTGCTGTCTCTCTATATGTCGCGACATGCATTTGGAAACTCAAGTGGGACCTTTAGCTAACCAATTAAATGTGTCTGTTAACTAATATCAGTATCATATCACAATCATATTTGAACAACTAAGCTTTGGAATTTTGAGTGTTGTGTTGTTTAGCTTGAAGGGTGGAGTAATGCTAGTATGACAGAAAGCACCTACGCAGATCATAGTAGAGTAGATAAAAGGGGAAAACCCTAAGCATAAAGAGTAAAATCAGGAAAGTGGAACTAGCTGGACCAATGGGTGGCGCACATGCTTTTCGAAACGAATATAGGAACATTAGGTGACCAATTAAACGTTCTCTGTTTTAGTAATATGAGCATCATATCAGATTCGTATTTTAACACGTAAGCTTTGGAATTATGAGTGGCATGTTGTTTCGCTTGATGGGTTGAGGTCTTGAGGAGCAGTGCTAGCACGACATGAAGCAGTGAAGCACCTACGATGATGGTAGTGAATATAAAGGGGGGAAACCATAAGCTTTACGAGTATAGTGACCGTGACATGGTGGATCTGAAGGTGCAAACCGGACAAAGCTACTTCGCAACCAATGTTTGCATTCAACTAGCCACTACGATTTGGTACGGACAAGAAAAGTACAGTAAACAATTTAAGATCTATTTTCCGGGTGAGATCAATAACTTAAGCACATATGGAAGAGTACCACCTCTCTTGTGACGCCGTGTAGGCCCCTGCTGATACGTTGAGGGTGCTGCAGGTGCGAAGGCTGTCGGCGGCGGGGAAGAAGACTTTAGATGGCATACTGCCGGGTTGGGGGATAAATCCTGTTGCCGTGGACGAGGCGGTCGTAGGAGCGGCAACGGTAAAGTGGACGACGGCGCCGATGAAGCGAGACGACGCGATGAAAGGATCCTGGTCCGGCGCCGTGGATGAGAGACGTCCATCTCTTGTAGTGGACGACGGGGTAGGGGTAGCGGCTCCGGCAAGGTGGAGGATGGGGTGGCGGACGGAGGAGGCTGGCCGCAGTGGGGAGGTTGTCGTGGCGCCGACGGTGTATGAATGGGGAAATGGAGGGGGAGGGGGGATCTCAAACTTTGGGACGCGCTTGTCTGAAATGTGGCAAAGTTACGAACTTATCCCCCGTTTAAAATTTCAGACATCACGTCGGTTGGGGATAGGACGGTAATCTCGCATCTCCCAAATATTTGCTGGTAACGATTTTGGGCGAGGAGAGGGTGTTTTGCCGCCCACGGTTGGCGCCCACGGTGTATGAACGGGGCTGACAGGTAGGGCGGTTGTGTCACGTCTGAGGGAAGTTACAGATCTGCCCCTATTTAAAATATTAGCCTACATCAATTTCGGACAAGGAGAGTTTGTTTTGCCGCCCACCGTGGATGAATGGGGAAATGGAGGGAGAGACACATGTCTTTCGGACGAGCTTGAATCAAATGTGTTTTGCCGCCCATGTTTGGCGCCCACCGTGTCTGAATGGGCTCAGAGGCCCTCGTGTCACGTCTGATTGAAGTTACTAGTCTACCCCTACCGACAGTAGTGTAAAACCGGTCGATAAGGATGTAAGTGTCAGGGGTAGACAGCATTCCATCTCACAAACACTTGCTTCGGGCAGCCCACAAAAGATAGTGGGTGTTTAGCCGCTTCGTTCAAAACTTGGGAGAATTAGCATTCACGTTTGCCCTGGGCCCTGGCAACTAAATCCAAATCCAATTTTTATTCGATTACGAATATCCACAAATAATTCTATGTTTTGTTATTTATTTCTTCAAAACCACAACAAAGATTTATTCCACCTTTATATATGATTATGATTTAGAAATGTCCTGATCTTCGAATTCAGTAGGTTGGATACACTTTGAGTCAAACAGTTATTTCATCCAATACAATATGCTCACACGAAAAACAGTTCACCTTATGTCAATCATACAAGTACTGAGGATTACCTCGCCTAAAAAATTCGGATCATTACAACACATGGACAACATAGGGGGTCTTACAACATAATCCATTCAGAGACATGACACAACATGCAAGTACAATAATCTAATGACAATTTCAACTGCTATCTAAAGAAGAACTGGGATTACCCTGGGCTTCAGATAGCAGAAGCAGCAGGACCTCCTCCGTCTTCAAATGCAACATTCTTACTTCCTCCAATTCTTGGGTTGCTTGCATAATGCGTGCAGCTAATTGCATAATTTCCAGCTTCAAGATCGAGATTACCTCCTTCATGGCAGCCACACCATCTCTTTCTGCCTCTAGTAGAGCCTCGAGAACTATAATATCTGTGCTCAGACTGCTCTCCGGCGGTGTTGCCTATGAACTGCTACCATCTGGTAACATGGATGGCGCACTGCTTCCACAAATAGATTCTTGGGTTGTACATTGTGTCCTAGTGTGAATGGCATCCTGAAAGGTTTCCGTTGGACATAAGTAAGAGATAGTTATCGCATGATCCAGGCAGTAATCTTACATGGTAAACGACATTTGAATTATTGCCGAGCATGGCAAGCTATATTTAAATGGTTCAAAGCAGCATCAGCCGAAAAGAAATTAAAATGGTAAGATGAAACTAGGGATGTAAGTGGCAAATAAACGACATTCGCCAGTCCCATCTAGTTAGTTTTTGCTAGCTCCCTGGTTCATTTTCCTCAAAAAACAAAAACTCTTTTGAACTATCATACCACTAGTGGACTTTAATCGGGATTAAACGGGACCCAGTTGACATCCCTAGTTGAAAGGGAGTGTACCACCGCTATATTTAAGTTGCAAAGGCATCTAAGCAGTTGAAATAATCTGAGAAAGCACTGAACAGTGTGGCCTCATATAAACTACGAAGACAGTCTTGTGATGAAGTTCAGAGGAAAAGTTAAGGACTCAAATGAACTAGGCATGCATTCTTTACGATAATACAGCAGACACTGCTGACATATTGGCCAACTCAGGTATAGCGTAACAAGTAACAAACAAGCATTCGAATCAAGCAATACAGCAAAGCAGACAACTGAACTATTTGTTATTCTGTAGGATTACAGGTTGAGGGGACAAGCCAAGAAAGCAGCCCACACGCATTACATTTCACATGTACTAAAACACACTGGCTTACCATATGTTGCTGTCAAGCCTCGCTGCTGTTGCAATGTTCTTTGAAGATATCGTCAGCATCCCGTGGTTGCAAATCTACTTGTTGTAGTTTATTCTGCACCCTCTATTTAGGTAAAATTAATTTTAATCGCATGCACTGGTTCGAATTGATCATCAATGGTTCATCTAAACTAATGAAAGAAGGGTGTGTGCATACACGACAATATATCTGCTTCCCTCTATTTTTATGCTTGTTCGAGGTGCCAGCCCCAAAAGAACAAATATTTTGCTTGATGGGGTTGGCAGCTCCATAATTAATAGAAGCATCAAATTAGTCATGCAACTTGGGAAGATCAAGAACACACACAAAAGTAATGAACAGAGGCTCGTAGCAGTGATGTAATAGCTAGCATCAGAAAATGTAGGGTAAAACGAACAAAAACCAGCGGAACCACATGCTAGTTTGCTGATGTGTAATTAAGCATAGAGAACATGAAGCATTCTGATGGAACCAACAGGTGGCATCAGAACAACACCATTATCATAAATATAGCATGCAAGA
The DNA here is from genome assembly GCF_002575655.3 of Aegilops tauschii subsp. strangulata. NCBI lineage: Eukaryota > Viridiplantae > Streptophyta > Magnoliopsida > Poales > Poaceae > Aegilops > Aegilops tauschii. The sequence continues at coordinate 350,749,648 of NC_053039.3, forward strand.
AGTAAAATAGTAGGCAGTGATATCTAGGAAGTACAGTAATACTTAGGACAAAACTAAAGCATATTAACTATATGTGCACTGGTATGTAATTTAGCACATGTAACATGTTCACTGCCAGAAGTATGGCCCTACAGGTGCAAGCAGAATAACGCATCTCATGAAAAACTGAATGATGCCCCGAAGAAATTCAAAGGTGCGGTGCTTATGCTAAGAAAGTGAACGTAGGCGCCGCCCGTTGGATAATAGTACCTGATTCTCGGCGGCGTATGGGTATCGTTGGCATACTTGATAGCTAAGGATCGTCGATGGTGCTCGTGTTGCGGTTGAGTTTGGGCCGGCTGTCGCCGTCGCTGAAGCGGCTCTGGTGCTACGGTTGCGGCGCCTGTCGACATACAAGAAAGCTCATCTGTGGTAAGTGAACAGTTGCACGATAAAGAGAAAAACTGAAGGAGTATAGATCAAAATAACCTGATGAGGCTGCAGCGTCGGTAAAGCAGGGCCGGTGGAGTTGAATATGGCGTCCGTGGAGCGGGTCCGGTGCAGTGGACGAAGGCTTCGGCGGGCGTGTTGTACAGTGCTTTCGGTGAGGCGGATCTGTTGCGGCGGACGAGGGCTTGTATGAAGGGCTAGCGAAGGGACGGACGAGGGAGTCAGTGAAGGGCTACACTGTGGTGGACGAGGGCGCCGGTTAAGCAGATCCGATGCGGTGGACCATGATGGCGGTCAAGGAGATCTAGAGCGGTGTACAAGCCAGTCGCTGAAGCGGCTCCGGTGAAGTGGTGAGTTGGCAGTTGGGGGTTCCAAGGTGCGGAAGGTAGATCCGTCGGGGTGTGAGGTCCATCGTTGCGGCAGAGGACTAGATTCGGGGGCTTGCCGTGGTTGGGGGGGAGGGGAGGGGAAGGGGAGGGGCTCTGGGAAAGAATGTTGGGGGCAAAGAGGGGAAAACAATGGAGTTACCAAAGCAGCCCTTTTCCGTTCATGTGGCAGGGGTAAAACAGGAATATCACAGGGCTAAACTTTCGGGCGCGAGATATTTCGATGTGAGCGGGAAGTTTGAAAGCTTTTGGCGCCTGAAATTATGTTCTGCTCTTGTACGGCCGACTACGATATCATGGCCGAGAATTTGTTTGTTTTGCACGCAAAAAAGTGCAAGTTTTGAAAATCAATGTCTCCAATTCGAAACTTAGATTGTCCATTCAATTCAAATGTGGATCATTGAGCTACTACAAGCAAATACCATCATATGGTCCAATTCAAATGAAATTCCAAATGTGTTTATCCAAAATATGATGACAAAAGCAAAAATGTGTATGTGTATGAATAAAGTGGATGATTATAAAGTTTGAACATGCCCGTATGTGTATATCTCTAGGTTTGATATATGAATTTGAAATCACGAAATCCCGGCTTAAAAATGTAACTCCGTTTAAATGAATTACAAAAGCTAATGATGGAGTCGAATTCCAAAATTCCAATCTTAGGTTTGTAATTCTGGTACATCAAAGTATATCACGCATGTTCAAAAGTATCGTTATCTCATAGTCCAAACTGTGAAACAAATTGATCAACCTTGAGTGCACACACTATTGACAATGTAGATCTCAATTACGCTAAAGTCCCTCAAATATAGACACCTCACTCTTTATCTGAAGCCAACCCCCCCCCCCTCGTCGCCCCCACACACAGAGAAGTCGTTCTCTCCCCCAAACACCAACACACGAGCACATTAACACCCTCTCTCTTCTAAAGTCCGGACCCCAATATAGGTCTCTATCACTTTGTCTCTTGGGCATGCACACATCTCTTCCCCCACTCTCTAGCTAGGTCTCCCAGCATCTCTCTTTCCCAAGCACACACACTATGTAGAGTGCATCTTTCCCATACACACAAAATGTCGCTCTCAAACGTCTATCTCCCTAGTTATGTGGTTCTCGCACACTCACATCACACACCACCCCCACTGCAAAACAAGCACACTTTGTCTCCTTGTGCACCACTCTCCTCTTTCTATCTCTCCCACATGCGGACCCGCCCTAGCTCCTCCCTGTATACATATATGTCGTGACTCTTTCCATAGCTCCCTAATGTATCATCGTTCTCGATCTCGCACATTGTCTCTACATCATCTATTCTAGATCTCTCATGAAGTCCCTATCACACACACGATGACTCGCTTCCCTTGCGTCTCCGTACATATATAGGCCAATTTCAAACAACATCAACATTGTCTCCCTATCTATACGCCATCTATGGACACAAACGCCCCCTCTCTCGCCCCCTCTCTTCCTCTCTCTCTCTCTCTCTCTCTCTCTCTCTCTCTCTCTGTCGCTAGCTCTCTCTCTCTCTCTCTCGCTCTCACACCCCTCTCACACACACAATCGATGTCTCTTCCAAATAGTCTGCTCCCCCTGCCCGCACCCATGCTATCCCGCTACTACACATGTCACACCATTCCCCCTTCCCTTTACATCATTAGTGGTCTCTCTACTCCACATAGACACACTCCCTCTCACACACAAACGCGCGCACAAACACACATAGACACGCACAAACACCCATTAATCTGGATCCTCATCTCTCCCCATGACCGCATGTGTATCTCGCACACTCACTCTCTAATTATGTATATGTGTCTCCATGTTACACAACACAAAGCCCCATGTACATGTCTCTCTCTATCCTCCACACACATAGACACAAAGAATCTGTTATCATTGCCCCAGTCTCTAGACATATCACACACGCACACTGTCTCTCTCTCTCTCTCTCTCGCAAACACGCTCAACAAGGGTTTCCCCGTGAATAACTTACTATCTGTTCATCAACAGTCGTGCAGTACGGCAAACACGAGACGTGAAAAAGAATAAATCTACACGTGCTTAGACCACCTAGTATGACTACTAGGACTAGAGCAAGCCAAAAAGCGCGCCGCCGTCACCCCCTCCTTATCGGCGACGGGAAAACCTTTGTTTTACACAGTCGAGAAGTCATTGTGCTAAGGCCTCACATGCTGAGGCGTTGAATAGAATGTAGATGCTAGTTTACGGAAACAAGTATCGATAATACGTTTGTATCTCCATACTTATATTTCTTCTCTTATAAAAAACCGAGTTGGTGATGATGGTACGCGTGCCATCTTGCAATATAGACCATCCGATCTATATCTGACTGATGGAAATTAAACTAAAAGATACCCGCACCCCTCTCCACATTTGCAGACAAGGCCTTCCCTCGTTCATCCTTATCTCCAACAACCTCATTGTTGAGCAATTAAGAAAGGAAGCCTCTGGAACAAAATGGCCTGGTGGCCGCTGCCGACGTCGTCAATCCCCATGCCTCCGCTCAGTCCGACCACCAATCACCACCACGCCCCACTCCTCTTCACCTTATCTCCTATTTCTAGAGATATCATTAGTTTTTACACATGGGATTACTCCCGCATGGGTCAATCACAACGAGTGTTTTTATTAAAAAATGCATCTTGATGCTCCGTGCAATGCACGGATCTTGCTAGTACTCCTACAGAAGACTAAGTTGGTGATGATGGTGTGTCTGCCATCCCTCGTTTGTGACCATTAGATCTACATCTAACGACTGTGAGGTAAGTTGTTGCCTTTTCTCACAAACATCCCACTTGTCTACCAATTTGCAGAAAAACCCATAATTAGTATCTTAAAACCAACCACATCCCTCCCTGACCTCACCAAAACAGCCCAAGGAATATATTCTAATTGAAACATAATATATCTCTAGTGATATATGTATATCAAAATTAGAGTGTTTTGTATCAAGTTTGTGGATAAGTATTATTCTAATTATGATTCGTTGCAACACACATGAACATTGCTAGTATTTCCAACCATGCAATTTTTCCCTAGTATTCCATAGTTTCGAGTTTTCCATCAAGATATTAGTCACTCATGGTTGATATTTACTTTCAATCATGTACACATATGCACCATATAACTAGCCTTGCTTATTGGGTTCCAAAGCTTAACTTTCACTCCTACTTACAATATGTAGAGTATTTAACAAAAAACTACCACTTTCAACCAGCCCTAGGAAGAATCTATTCTACAAAAAACAGCAAAAACATACCCAAAATTTCTTAATACACGCCAAAAACTACTACCTACCGATTAGGCTAGTTTAAACCCATTTATGACAGGGTTGGCCCACACGTCCGTGCTGACGAGGCAGCTTAAACCAACACATTTTGTTTGACCGTTGACACGAGGGACCCACATCTGACCTTCTATCCTGTTGTTCCCCCTCAAATCATTATTTTTCCTGAACTTTACTTCAAACAGTACTGATGCGTGTTCGTCGGTGGCGCCGGTGATGAGCGAGTTGGCCGCCGCTCCGCCGGACGGGCCGGACGCCGCGCTGGCCTCCGCATGGGTTGGCAGGCTGGCCCGAGCGTGACTCACGAGCGAGCAAGCCGCCGCGCTGGCCTTCGCTTGAGCCAGATGGCTGGCCTTAGCGCGGCGCACGCGAGCAAGCTGCCGCGCTGCCGTGCTGCCGTGCCAATCTAGCTAGCAAACCTTGCAGACAAGCAGCTGGACGGAGCTATCTTGGCTAGCTAGCGGCCGCGAGCGCCGGACGGAGCTGGCATCCGGGCTGCGGCAAGATGGGCTCCGCACCGCTGGCGGTTTTGACCTCGCCTTCTGCCGGCGACGGTAGCTGCGTCCCCTGGCCGAGGATGACTAGGTGGACGGGCCGGAGGTAGGAGGTCACTCGGGGATTTTTGTGCAGACTGACATGTAGGTCCCACAAGTCATAACGCCCGGTCGAATAGAAGGCGTTGACTTAATGGGCGAAATGGGCCCTGTTTGGATACTCTAAGTCAGAGGTTAGATTCTAACCCTGAACTAACTCTAACCAAAGTGGTGTTTGGATGGCAGGGTTAGATTGACAACAAATGTATCCAAACGGGGCCATGGGTTGAAATGTGCCTATAACGGCACTTTGTAGAGTAGTCGTTTCTTGGCAGGGCTGGTTGGTAAGAGCATGTACAATGGTTGATAAGGTAGTCTTATCTTAAGTCTGCCACGCATGCAAGTGGTAGTAGTTTCTTGGTATTATTAGTGGTTTCTTGCATTATTAGGGGTTTCTTGTAAGGAACAATGTACTACTAGCAACAAAAGGCGATTCTATGTTGCGTTGTACTCCAACGAGTACTACTAGTGGCCGCGGGAGTCTATACCTCGTTTTATGGGTTCGATCCCGGCCGAACGCACGGCGGCCTTTTTTTTAAATAGTAACTTCGCTGCGAGCCAATATTTTACACGGGTAGTTTGAGTTTTGAAGTCAAACGGGCGTGCGGCACCACAATCTGGGTGCACTGGATAGCCTAGCCACGTGAACGGGTTTTCCTTCCCAGCATCTCGTGGCTCGCGTGCTCGCCCTAGCCGCACCTTGCTTGCAGCTTCCTCATCAGCTAGTAGCATATTTAAACTAGCGCCTCCCAATTAAGCCCGAGGAGCCAGAAAAGCCTGGCAGGGCATTGGGAACTATGCAATATGGCTCTGTACGTAAAGTGCTCTACTACTACTCTGTAGCTTGTGGCGTTGCATGCATGGACTTCACTCCATTATCGGCTCTACTATAAAAGAAATTCCTCTTGACGTGTTTTTTTTAAACGGAGGCAAAAGCTTTGCTTCATCTCATTCATGAAGAAGGAACTACTAACAAAGTTCGACGAGATCCATTACACCTCCACAAATGGAAGAGAAAAGCCTAGTCTCGCTGTATCAAATAACTCAAATGTTCTGCCCCCGCAGTAACCGTCGCTGATAAACAGGCTGCTAGAATGTGCGTGAGAGGAGCGGCTGAGTAGGCCAGCTACGTGAGAAGAGCGGCTGAATAGAGCGCCGAGAGTACCCACTAGGCCACTACGCAGGCGTACTTTCCCTGCATTGATAGTACAGCGATGGTTCTAGAGAACAGTAGTACCCTCCACTTCCAACTGTAGCTCCTTGGCCCTGAGATTCAAGAGTTCAAAACTAGTGCACTATACTAGAAGTATAGTACATCGCACTACTAGTTGAGAAAGTAGTACTAGTACTGCTACAGTACGAGTACGTACTGCTCCATCACATAATGTAAGACGTTTTTTGACACTAGTTGGCGTGTACAAAAAATAGCAAAAACATACCCAAAATTTCTTAATCCACGCCAAAACTACTAGCTAGTGCCAAAAATTTCTTACTAGTGCTATTATTTACAGTATAATGCAATCCCATAACGTCCCATAATGCTAGTACTAGTAGTAAATAATAGCCTCACCCCTTCGCTACAGTTGGAAGGAACGATCTACAGTTGGAAGAGACGAGGCCCTGCGGTTACTACGCTCTTATCTCCTCCTCGCCAGTTCCCCTCCCCCCGATGAGAAGGCAGTTCGTCGCTGCTCCCCTGGATTCGCCAGGCGGTTCTCCTCCTCGTCGGGGCTGGGAGACCTTGGACGACGATCCTCTGGGAGAAATCGCACGCCGCTCCGACGTCCTCACTGCCGCAAGACTCGGTGCTTCCTGCTGATACGTCCATTTTGCATCATGCTTTTATATCGATATTTATTGTATTATGGGCTGTTATTACACATTATGTCACAATACTTATGCCTATTCTCTCTTATTTTACAAGGTTTACATAAGGAGGGAGAATGCTGGCAGCTGGAATTCTGGGCTGGAAAAGGAGCAAATATTAGAGACCTATTCTGCACAACTCCAAAAGTCCTAAAACTTCACGGAAGTTGTTTTTGGAAATAATAAAAATATTGAGCGGAAGAAATATCAGAGGGGGCCCACACCCTGGCCACGAGGGTGGGGGGTGCGCCCTACCCCCTAGGCGCGCCCCCTGCCCATGGGCCCCCTGTTGGCCCTCCGGTGCCCATCTTCTGCTATATGAAGTCTTTCGTCCGAGGAAAAATCATAAGCAAGCTTTCGGGACGAGACTCCGCCGCCACGAGGCGGAACCTTGGCGGAACCAATCTAGGGCTCTGACGGAGCTGTTCTGCCGGGGACACTTCCCTCCGGGAGGGGGAAATCATCACCATCATCATCACCAACGCTCCTCTCATCGGGAGGGGGCCAATCTCCATCAACATCTTCACCAGCCCCATCTCCTCTCAAACCCTAGTTCATCTCTTGTATCCAATTCTTGTCTCTATGTCTGGGATTGGTACCTGTAGGTTGCTAGTAGTGTTGATTACTCCTTGTAATTGATGCTTGTTGGTTTATTTGGTGGAAGATCATATGTTCATATCCTATATGCATATTAATACTCCTCTGATTATGAACATGAATATGCTTTGTGAGTAGTTACGTTTGTTCCTGAGGACATGGGAGAAGTCTTGCTATTAATAGTCATGTGAATTTGGTATTCGTTCGATATTTTGATGAGATGTATGTTGTCTCTCCTCTAGTGGTGTTATGTGAACATCGACTACATGACACTTCACCATTATTTGGGCCTAGAGGAAGGCATTGGGAAGTAATAAGTAGATGATGGGTTGCTAGAGTGACAGAAGCTTAAACCCTAGTTTATGCGTTGCTTCGTAAGGGGCTGATTTGGATCCATATGTTTCATGCTATGGTTAGGTTTACCTTAATACTTCTTTTGTAGTTGCGGATGCTTGCAATAGGAGTTAATCATAAGTGGGATGCTTGTCCAAGTAAGGACAGCACCCAAGCACCGGTCCACCCACATATCAAATTATCAAAGTACCGAACGCGAATCATATGAACGTGATGAAAACTAGCTTGACGATAATTCCCATGTGTCCTCGGGAGCGCTTTTCTCTATATAAGAGTTTGTCCAGGCTTGTCCTTTGCTACAAAAAGGATTGGGCCACCTTGCTGCACTTTATTTACTTTTGTTACTTGTTGCTCGTTACAAATTATCTTATCACAAAATTATCTGTTACCTATAATTTCAATGCTTGCAGAGAATACCTTGCTGAAAACCGTTTATCATTTCCTTCTGCTCCTCGTTGGGTTCGACATTCTTACTTATCGAAAGGACTACAATAGATCCCCTATACTTGTGGGTCATCAAGACTCTTTTCTGGCGCTGTTGGCGGGGAGTGAAGCGCCTTTGGTAGGTGGAATTTGGTAAGGAAAATTTTATATAGTGTGCTGAAATTTACTGTCACTTGTTACTATGGAAAGTAATCCTCTGAGGGGCTTGTTCGGGGTATCTTCACCCCGACCAGTAGAGCAAAGAGTTGCTCCTCAACCTACTGAAAATGAAAATGTCTACTTTGAAATTCCTTCGGGTATGGTAGAAAAACTGCTAGCTAATCCTTTTGCAGGAGATGGAACATTACATCCTGATGAGCACCTAATATATGTGGATGAAGTGTGTGGATTATTTAAGCTTGCAGGTATGCCCGATGATGTTATCAAGAAGAAGGTCTTCCCTTTATCTTTGAAGGGAGATGCATTGACATGGTATAGGCTATGTGAAAGTGCAACTATCCCTGGGTGGTTTTCGTAATTCCTAGCATCATATAGCTCATTAAGCTAATGCTATTCCAAGATAAATATTTCAGGAAAACTCAATGATTGGCATGGCATGGATTATAAAGTGGACCCTTCAAAATGCTAAGGACAAAAGATTGGCTCAAGCTCAAAGCACAAGACTCTACATTTTCTATTTTAGTGATCCAAGATCACACTGAGTCTATAGGAAAAGCCAATACTATTAAGAAGGGATGAGGTGTTGCTTAATGAGGTTCTTGCTCAAAATGCTTAGTGATATGCTCCAAAACCCTCCACTACTTTCCCATATCCACATATGTCCCAAACCAAATATCCAACTCGGCCCCACTGATTCTTTCCACCCGGCGCCACGGAGTTCAGTTGACATAGCCATTGCCAGAAACCCTAGTCTTTTTGGTCTCACCGATACGGATCTCGGTCTCACCGAGATGGGATTGCAAACTCTCTGTTTCCCTTCGTAACGTTTCGGTCAAACCGAGATGAGCGATCGGTCCCACCGAGATTGCAATGCAAACACTCTGTTTCCTTTTCGTAACATTTCGGTCCAACCGAGATGAGCGAATTGGTCCCATCGAGTTTGCCTGACCAACTCTCTGTTTGTCTATTACCAAAATCAGTCCCACCGAGTTTGTGTAATCGGTCTCACCGAGATTACATTATGCCCTAACCCTAATGATATCGGTCCCACCGAGTTGACATGTCGGTCCCACCGAGAATCCTAACGTTCACATTTTGAACTAAATCGGTCTGACCGAGTTCTCTGAATCGGTCCCACCGAGTTTGGTGATTTGTTTGTAACGGTTAGATTTTGTGTGGAGGCTATAAATACCCCTCCACCCACTCTTCATTCGTGGAGAGAGCCATCAGAACATGCCTACACTTCCAATACATATTTTCTGAGAGAGAACCACCTACACTTGTCTTGAGGTCAAGATATTCCATTCCAACCACATAAATCTTGATCTCTAGCCTTCCCCAAGTTGCTTTCCACTCAAATCTTCTTTCCAACAAATCCAATCCTATGAGAGAGAGTTGAGTGTTGGGGAGACTATCATTTGAATCACAAGAGCAAGGAGTTCATCATCAACACACCATTTGTTACTTCTTGGAGAGTGGTGTCTCCTAGATTGGCTAGGTGTCACTTGGGAGCCTCCGTCAAGATTGTGGAGTTGAACCAAGGAGTTTGTAAGGGCAAGGAGATCGCCTACTTCGTGAAGATCTACCCTAGTGAGGCAAGTCCTTCATGGGCGACGGCCATGGTGGGATAGACAAGGTTGCTTCTTCGTGGACCCTTCGTGGGTGGAGCCCTCCGTGGACTCGCGCAGCCGTTACCCTTCGTGGGTTGAAGTCCCCATCAATGTGGATGTACGATAGCACCACCTATCGGAACCACGGATGAAAAATCTCCGTGTCAACATTGCGTTTGCTCCCTCAAACTCCTCCCTTTACCTTCATATGCAATTGTTTTACATTCCGCTGCTATACTCTTAGAATTGCATGTGTAGGTTGATTGCTTGACTTGTGCTAAGTTGCTAAAATCTGCCAAGAACTAAAATTGGGAAAAGGCTAGATTTTTATTTGGTCAAGTAGTCTAATCACCCCCCTCTAGACATACTTTCGATCCTACACTATGTGATGATATGGGATCATGGAACTACAAGCGATTGAAATTGGAATTTCATCGGAAGTTTTATCCTATGCATCTTGTTCATCGTGATCGCAATTATATATATATTTTTTGGCCTCGCGAAGGAGAAAGCATCACTCAAGCTTGGGGGAAGCTTAAGTCAATGTTATATTCATGCCCCAATCATGAGCTCTCAAGAGAAACGATTATTCAAAAAATTTATGCTCGGCTTTCTGATAACAATCGCACCATGCTCGATACTTCTTGTGCTGGCTCTTTTATGATGAAGACTATTGAATTCAAATGGGATTTATTGGAAATAATTAAAAGCAATTCTAAAGATTGGGATCTCGACGAAGGTAAGGAGTCAGGTATGACACCTAAGTTTGATTGTGTTAAATCTTTTATGGAGACCGATGTTTTCCGTAAATTTACCACTAAATATGGACTTGACTCTGAGATAGTAGCTCCTTTCTGTGAATCTTTTGCTACTCATGTTGATCTCCCTAAGGAGAAGTGATTTAAATATCATCCTCCCATAGAAGTAAAAGTAGCTGCACCTATTAAAGTTGAAGAAAAGACTATCACTTATAATGATCCTATTGTTCCTACTGCCTATGTTGAGAAACCACCTTTCCCTATTAGAATAAAGGATCATGCTAAAGCTTCAACTGTGGTTCGTAAAAGCAATATTAGAACTTATACACCTCCTGAGCAAGTTAAAGTTGAACCTAATATTGCTATTGTTAAAGATCTCTTGGCTGATAATATTGATGGGCATGTTATTTATTTCTGTGACGAAACTGCTAGAATTGCTAAACCTTGTGCTAAAGATAAACATAGACCTGTGGTAGGCATGCCTGTTATTTCTGTTAAAATGGGAGATCATTGTTATCATGGCTTATGTGATATGGGTGCTAGTGCTAGTGCAATACCTATTGACTTATACAAAGAAATTATGCATGATATTGCACCTGCTGAGTTAGAAGATATTGATGTCACAATTAAACTTGCCAATAGAGATACTATTTCACCCATGGAATTGTTAGAGATGTTGAAGTCTTGTGCGGGAAAACTAAATATCCTGCTGATTTTCTTGTTCTTGGTTCCCCACAAGATAGCTTTTGTCCCATTATATTTGGTAGACCCTTCTTAAACATTGTTAATGCTAAGATAGATTGCGAAAAGGATGTTGTTACTATTGGTTTGGGTGATATGTCTCATGAGTTTAATTTTTCTAAATTTCGTAGACAACGCCCTGAAGAGGAATTGCCTAGTAAAGATGAAATTATTGGTCTTGCTTCTATTGCCGTACCTCCTAGTGATCCTTTAGAACAATATTTGCTAGACCATGAAAATGATATGTTTACGAATGAAAGAAGGGAAATAGATGAAGTGTTCTTTAAACAAGGACCTATTCTAAAACACAACTTGCCAGTTGAAATCCTAGGGGATCCTCCTCCACCCAAGGGTGATCCCGTGTTTGAGCTTAAACCATTGCCTAATACTCTTAAATATGCTTATCTTGATGAAAATAAGATATATCTTGTTATTATTAGTGCTGACCTTTCAGAGAAGGAGGAAGAAAAATTATTGAAAACTCTGAAGAAGCACCGTGCTGCTATTGGATATACTCTTGATGATATTAAGGGCATCAGTCCCACTCTATGTCAACACAAAATAAATTTGGAGAAAGATGCCAAACCAGTTATTGATCACCAACGACGCCTGAATCCTAAGATGAAAGAAGTGGTAAGAAAGGAAATACTAAAGCTCCTTGAGGCAGGTATAATCTATCCCGTTGCTGATAGTCAGTGGGTAAGTCCTGTCCATTGTGTCCCTAAGAAGGGAGGTATTACTGTCGTTCCTAATGATAAAGATGAATTGATTCCGCAAAGAATTATTACAGGTTATAGGATGGTAATTGATTTCCGCAAATTAAATAAAGCTACTAAAAAGATCATTACCCCTTACCTTTTATTGATCAAATGCTAGAAAGATTATCCAAACATACACATTTTTGATTTCTAGATGGTTATTCTGGTTTCTCTCAAATACCCGTGTCAGCCGATGATCAAGCTAAGACCACTTTTACTTGTCCTTTTGGTACTTTTGCCTATAGACGTATGCCTTTTGGTTTATGTAATGCACCTGCTACCTTTCAAAGATGCATGATGACTATATTCTCTGACTTTTGTGAAAAGATTTGTGAGGTTTTCATGGACAATTTCTCCGTTTATGGATCCTCTTTTGATGATTGCTTGAGCAACCTTGATCGAGTTTTGCAGAGATGTGAAGAAACTAACCTTGTCTTGAATTGGGAGAAGTGCCACTTTATGGTTAATGAAGGCATTGTCTTGGGGCATAAAATTTCTGAAAGAGGTATTGAAGTTGATAAAGCCAAGGTTGATTCTATTGAAAAGATGCCATGTCCCAAGGACATTAAAGGTATAAGAAGCTTCCTTGGTCACGCCGGATTTTATAGGAGGTTCATTAAGGACTTCTCAAAAATTTCTCGGCCTCTGACTAATTTATTACAAAAAGATATACCATTTTTCTTTGATGATGATTGTGTAGAAGCATTTGAAATACTTAAGAAAGCATTGATTTCGGCACCTATCGTTCAGCCACCTGATTGGAATTTACCTTTTGAAATCATGTGTGATGCTAGTGATTATGCTGTAGGTGCTGTTCTAGGGCAAAGAGTTGATAAGAAATTAAATGTTATTCAATATGCTAGTAAAACTCTAGACAATGCTCAGAGAAATTATGCTACTACTGAAGAAGAATTTCTAGCAGTTGTATTTGCTTGTGATAAGTTCAGACCTTATATTGTTGATTCTAAAGTAACTATTCACACGGATCATGCTGCTATTAAATATCTTATGGAAAAGAAAGATGCTAAACCTAGACTTATTAGGTTGGTTCTCTTGCTACAAGAATTTGATTTGCATATTATTGATAGAAAAGGAGCCGAGAACCCCATTGCAGATAACTTGTCTAGGTTAGAAAATGTTCTTGATGACCCACTACCTATTGATGATAGCTTTCCTGATGAACAATTAAATGTCATAAATGCTTCTCATACTGCTCCATGGTATGCTGATTATGCTAATTACATTGTTGCTAAGTTTAAAAAAAATATACCACCTAGTTTCACATACCAACAAAAGAAAAAGGTTTTCTATGATTTAAGACATTACTTCTAGGATGACCCACATCTTTATAAAGAAGGAGTAGATGGTGTTATTAGACGTTGTGTACCTGAGCATGAATAGGAACAGATCCTACGCAAGTGTCACTCCGAGGCTTATGGAGGACACCACGCTGGAGATAGAACTGCACATAAGGTATTGCAATCCGGTTTTTATTGGCCTACTCTCTTTAAGGATGCCCGTAAGTTTGTCTTATCTTGTGATGAATGTCAAAGAATTGGTAATATCAGTAGATGTCAAGAAATTCCTATGAATTATTCACTTGTTATTGAACCATTCGATGTTTGGGGCTTTGATTATATGGGACCGTTTCCTGCCTCTAATGGATATACACATATTTTAGTTGTTGTTGATTACGTTACTAAGTGGGTAGAAGCTATTCCAACTAGTAGTGTTGATCATAACACTTCTATTAAGATGCTTAAAGAAGTTATTTTCCCGAGGTTTGGAGTCCCTAGATATTTAATGACTGATGGTGGTTCACATTTTATTCATGGTGCTTTCCATAAAATGCTTGCTAAGTATGATGTTAATCATAGAATTGCATCTCTTTATCACTCACAGTCTAGTGGTCAAGTAGAATTGAGTAATAGAGAGCTCAAATTAATTTTGCAGAAGACTGTTAATAGATCTAGAAAGAATTGGTCCAAGAAACTTGATGATGCATTATGTGCCTACAGAACTGTATATAAAAATCCTATGGGTATGTCTCCGTATAAAATGGTTTATGGAAAAGCATGTCACTTACCTCTCGAACTAGAACATAAGGCATATTGGGCTATTAAAGAGCTCAATTATGATTTCAAACTTGCCGGTGAGAAGAGGCTATTTGACATTAGCTCACTTGATGAATGAAGAACCCAAGCCTATGAGAATGCCAAATTGTTTAAAGAAAAAGTTAAAAGATGGCATGACAAAAGAATACAAAAGCGTGAGTTTAATGTGGGCGATTATGTATTATTATACAACTCTCATTTAAGATTTTTTGCAGGAAAACTTCTCTCTAAATGGGAAGGTCCTTACGTTATCGAGGAGGTCTATCATTCTGGTGCCATAAAAATCAACAACTTCGAGGGCACAAATCCGAAGGTGGTGAACGGTCAAAGAATCAAACATTATATCTCAGGTAATCCTATAAATGTTGAAACCAATGTTATTGAAACCGTAACACCGGAGGAATACATAAGAGACACTTTCCAGAACGTTCCAGACTCCGAAAAGGAATAGGTACGTGGTACGGTAAGTAAACCGACTCCAAAACAGTTCTAATGGCAATCTTTCTCCGTTTTGGAATATTTAGAAAAATAGAAAAATAAGAAGCAGTCCAGGAAGGACACGAGGCCTCCACGAGGGTGGAGGGCGCGCCCTATCCCCCTGGGCGCGCCCCCTGCCTCGTGGGCACCTCGTGCGCTCTCTGGACTCCGTTTTCTTGCACGTTACGTATTTTGGTCGGTAAAAATTCATTATATATTCTCCCGAAGGTTTTGACCACCGTATCACACAATTGTCCTCTGTTCTTGTTTCGAGCTGTTTTTCTGACAGATCTAGATCATCATGACGTCTCCAAGTGCCCCCATGGACAAGTTCTTCGAGAAGGTCATCAACCCCTACCTCGCGAAGGTGCTGCAACACCCTCAAACCATTGATATGCATGAGGGGGTGCTGCACATCCGCGACGTTGAGGGACCCAGGAGGACCGGAAGCGTGGAGACAAGGCTCGAGTCAATGGAGCAACAAGTTTTCAAGTGCCAGGAGATGGTGGAGCGTGGACTTGACTCCAATCACATAATGATCATGGAGTTCACCAACAACTACAAGCTGGATGCCAAGGACATTGGGGAGGCCATCTTCAAGCTCCACGAGAAAATCGAGCACCTCCAAGCCCAAATCTATGACCTGCAAAACCAAAACTGTGAGTATGAATATAGATTCAAGAGGATGAGTTTGGCTGCAGATTTAAGGATCCCGGAGACTCGATCATCCTTCTATGATGGTGAGCCTATGCCTTGGAAGATGGACAACAAGCCTACATCATCAGCAACCC
Organism: Aegilops tauschii subsp. strangulata; assembly: GCF_002575655.3. Classification (NCBI taxonomy): domain Eukaryota; kingdom Viridiplantae; phylum Streptophyta; class Magnoliopsida; order Poales; family Poaceae; genus Aegilops; species Aegilops tauschii. The sequence continues at coordinate 350,765,035 of NC_053039.3, forward strand.
CTTCACCAGGAAAGGAGATATAATCACATGGGTATGGGCACTCCCCTTGGCAACTGCCAAGCTTGGGGGAGGTGCCCCGGTATCGTATCACCATCACACTCCTATCTTTACCTTTTTCTTAGTTCGATCCTTTTAGTAATATCTTGATCTAGTAGAATAAAGTTTTGGTATGATCTAGTTTTGAGTTTTGCTTTATGATCCCTCTATGTAATCGAGTCCGTGAGCTATATAATAAAGATTAGTGTTGAGGCAAGGGCTTGATTATTTTGCTATGATCTTGAGTGAAGAAAAAGAAAAGGAAAGAATAAAAAGAAATAAAAAGAGATCATATTGATCTTATGGATAGTAATGACTTCACATAGAAAGAGTATGATGATTAAAAGTTGTTGAGAGTTGACAAACATAGCTTTGGTCATCGTTGCAATTAATAGGAAGTAATAAAGAAAGGGAGGTTTCACATATAAATATACTATCTTGGACATCTTTTATGATTGAGCACTCATTAAAATATGACATGCTAAAGAGTTGATGTTGGACAAGGAAGACAACGTAATGGGTTATGTTTTCTTATATCTGAGATAAAGTATATTGTTATGGATCATCCAACATGTTGAGTTTGCCTTTCCCCCTCATGCTAGCCAAATTCTTTGAACCAAGTAGAGATACTACTTGTGCTTCCAAAAACCCTTAAACCCAGTTTTGCCATGAGAGTCCACCATATCTACCTATGGATTGAGTAAGATCCTTCAAGTAAGTTGTCAACGGTGCAAGCAATAAAAATTGCTCTCTAAATATGTATGATTGATTAGTGTGGAGGAAATAAGCTTTATACGATCTTGTGATGTGGAAGAAATAAAAGCGACGGACTGCATAATAAAGGTTCATATCACAAGGGGAAATATAAAGTGACGCTCTTTTGCATTAAGATTTTGAGCATCCAACCCTGAAAGCGCATGGCAACCTTTGCTTCCCTCTGCGAAGGGCCTATCTTTTACTTTTATCTTCTACCTTATGCAAGAGTCATGGTGATCTTCACCTTTCCTTTTTACATTTTATCCTTTGGCAAGCACAGTGTGGTGGAAAGATCCTGACATATATATCTAATTGGATGTAAGTTAGCATGAGCTATTATTGTTGACATTACACTTGAGGTAAAAGGTTGGGAGGCGAAACTATAAGCCCCTATCTTTCTCTGTGTCCGATTAAAACTCCGTAACCACAAGTATTGTGTGAGTGTTAGCAATTGTGAAAGACTAAATGATAGTTGAGTATGTGGACTTGCTGAAAAGCTCTGACATAGACTCTTTCTGATGTTATGATAAATTGCAATTGTTTCAATGACTGAGATTATAGTTTGTTAGTTCTCAATAAAGTTTCTGATTCATACTTGAGCATAAGAAATCATATGATATTATCCATATATGTTGCTGTTATGAGAATAATCATGATGCCCTCATGTCCGTATTTTATTTTATCGACACCTCTACCTCTAAACATGTGGACATATTTATCATTATTGGCTTCCGCTTGAGGACAAGCGAGGTCTAAGCTTGGGGGAGTTGATACGTCCATTTTGCATCATGCTTTTATATCGATATTTATTGCATTATGGGTTGTTATTACACATTATGTCACAATACTTATGCCTATTCTCTCTTATTTTACAAGGTTTACATAAGGAGGGAGAATGCCGGCAGCTGGAATTCTGGGCTGGAAAAGGAGCAAATATTAGAGACCTATTCTGCACAACTCCAAAAGTCCTAAAACTCCACGGAAGTTGTTTTTGGAAATAATAAAAAATACTAAGCGGAAGAAATATCAGAGGGGGCCCACACCCTGGCCACGAGGGTGGGGGGCGCACCCTACCCCCCTGGGCGCCCCCCTGCCTCGTGGGCCCCTTGTTGGCCCTCTGGTGCCCATCTTCTGCTATATGAAGTCTTTCGTTCTAGGAAACATCATAAGCAAGCTTTCGGGACGAGACTGCGCCGCCACGAGGCGGAACCTTGGCGGAACCAATCTAGGGCTCCGGCGGAGCTGTTCTGCCGGGGACACTTCCCTCCGGGAGGGGGAAATCATCGCCATCATCATCACCAACGCTCCTCTCATCGGGAGGGGGCCAATCTCCATCAACATCTTCACCAGCCCCATCTCCTCTCAAACCCTAGTTCATCTCTTGTATCCAATTCTTGTCTCTAAGTCTGGGATTGGTACCTGTAGGTTGCTAGTAGTGTTGATTACTCCTTGTAGTTGATGCTAGTTGGTTTATTTGGTGGAAGATCATATGTTCAGATCCTATATGCATATTAATACTCCTCTGATCATGAACATGAATATGCTTTGTGAGTAGTTACGTTTGTTCCTGAGGACATGGGAGAAGTCTTGCTATTAGTAGTCATGTGAATTTGGTATTCGTTTGATATTTTGATGAGATGTATATTGTCTCTCCTCTACTGGTGTTATGTGAACGTCGACTACATGACACTTCACCATTATTTGGGCCTAGAGGAAGGCATTGGGAAGTAATAAGTAGATGATGGGTTGCTAGAGTGACAGAAGCTTAAACCCTAGTTTATGTGTTGCTTCGTAAGGGGCTGATTTGGATCCATATGTTTCATGCTATGGTTAGGTTTACCTTAATACTTCTTTTGTAGTTGCGGATGCTTGCAATAGGAGTTAATCATAATTGGGATGCTTGTCCAAGTAAGGACAGCACCCAAGCACCGGTCCACCCACATATCAAATTATCAAAGTACCGAACGCGAATCATATGAACGTGATGAAAACTAGCTTGACAATAATTCCCATGTGTCCTCGGGAGCGCTTTTCTCTATATAAGAGTTTGTCCAGGCTTGTCCTTTTCTACAAAAAGGATTGGGCCACCTTGCTGCACTTTATTTACTTTTGTTACTTGTTGCTCGTTACAAATTATCTTATAACAAAACTATCTGTTACCTATAATTTCAGTGCTTGCAGAGAATACCTTGCTGACAACCGCTTATCATTTCCTTCTGCTCCTCGTTGGGTTCGACACTCTTACTTATCGAAAGGACTACGATAGATCCCCTATACTTGTGGGTCATCACCTGCACCAACTTTTTCAAGACGGTGCTTAAAATGGCTTGGGAAAAGGCCATGCTTGTTGGTCTTCCATGCGTCCTCGAGGAGAAGGTTCTTCTATGGGACAATCCTTCGAACAGTCCACCGCTCCCTGGCCATGGTTGCACGTTGACTTTGCTAGAGTTGCCGACGTTGAGAGGTAGTCGGATTTTTTCTGACGAGCATGTCGGTAATGGAGTTTGATCATGTAGTACTTAGTTATTCCATTTCCATCCCGTAATTTCTCCGCTCCCCACCGTCTTATATATAGGTCTGGGTTGGTGCCAACGAAGATTGGCTTGCATACCTCCAGCCGGATACCACCATCATTTTGCACAACATCCACAGCAGTGCGGCCGTTCCAGTAGACCCCTTCTCCACCATTGGGATCGGCCTTCCGGACTGGCTGGGCTTGAATATGTATGATGATGCCTACATGAGATTGAAGAAGATAGCAATTGCGGACCCGCCGACAAGTGACGCGGTTACGACGATTACTGTCTCATCGCGGTGTTCGACTTGAGGATTGCCATCAATGCAAGAGGTAGTAACGGCAGAGGCTGGCGCATGTTGGCGGCGGCAGATTTGTACCCCTACACGTTCGAAGACGCCATGCGCCATCTAGGCCACATCTTCGCGATGACAAGCTAGGGGACTTGTTTCATCTGGTTGCCATCCTACAGTATGGGAGATTACAAACGGAATGCACAAACCATCATTTGCATCCCTAACGGTACTCCATTATTTTGCAGGTACCAGTCATCCCGCGATCAAAATAAGATCGCCGATCCTGGATGTGCATTTGCATCCGCGATTCGGTCTAACCTGGAACCTTGTAGCGGACTTTCGCATGTTGGGATCAACTATCTTAGTAGTCGTTACCCATGGTACCACTGATGTGCAACATGGTCACACAATCTACCATGATCGGACCGTCACCATCTACCCAGGTATTCCATTTTTTAACCCTCTCACCTTCTCTTTCATTGTTGTACTAGTACTCTACTTACGTACTAGTAGGAGTACTTTTTACCTTGGAGAACGCGTATAGCTAGCTAGGCCCTTGAAGACTTGAACCCACTAGCTGCCACCATTTTTGTTTTTCCATGTCTTACTATCTCATCCATGTAGCCAAGAGTGGCTATATATAATAAGCCGGTTATTTTACTTCCTCTATACCGGAGTAGTACTATTTGCTGCACAGTATTACTGACCGCCATATCTGAGCACAACATTATTATGCATGGACCTTGACTATGTACGTCACCATGTGTCCAGATCTGAGATGTCGTGTGTACCAGATGAACGGCGCCGAGTTCGACCCCCGTGATGCCACGTGGGTGCCGAGGAACACTCTTGGAGAGTACTCGCTTTTCATTGGGGACAGCTACCCCATTGTGAAGCGGATGCCACCTTCCGTGCATGACACGGAAGGCCTGCCGTTCATGAAGCATGGTTGTGTCTTCAGTGCGCACTGCCGGATGAACGACATGCTGGGACACGCTATCCCTGATTTATGCCGCTTCAGCTTGGATGAGTCTCCATTGTTTGGAACCGGACTAGAAAGCTGCGACAATGATTCCCGTTGCCCACCGCTATGGATCGAGCCATCCATGAAGAACACCTGGGACTGAAACCTGGAGGAGGACATGTAGCCCATCTATAATGTGTAAGTGGAGTACGGTAAATTGTGAATGGTAGCGCTGTGAATATATGTAGACTAGCCGTGCACAAATTTATCACATGAATTGGAGATGAACTTGTGTGGCATACTGGCATTTGTCCTTTAGAATTTATTACTAGTAAATGTGTTATGTGTACGTGCAACTTGTGTGGTTGTTGCACGGGCTCCAACACGCTCTTTGAGAAAAAAAGGTGGCACAGCTTTGGATATACGTGACGTGGCGGCATCATACAGTAGCATCGTTCGCTATAGTTGTAGTACGCTCCTACTAGGACGACAACTCCTATAAAACCTTGCGCTTGGCTCTTTGCCTCTTTGGGAGGTTCAACAGTTCGTACTCGTGTGAACCTTGCACTTGGCTCTTTGCCTCTTCGGAAGGTCCAACAATGATGATACTATAGTACACATTATGCTTCTGGCAATCTGACACCGATTGAACTGCTGCACGTCCACCGTGAGGGCGAGTGCGAGGGAGAGGGCGCTGTAGTCAAAACCCTCTCCTCGTCCTGCGAACCACCACGCGCGTGGGCAAGGGAGAGGCGTAGTAAGCAAGCTTCTCCTCGTTCGGCGAGTTGACGGGACACATCAAAGTAGTACTAGTACTAGTCCATACTGTGTCCTTTCCGGATAATATGGCTTAATTTGAAACGAGAAAAATACACTGGCGGTCAACGTATGTAACAATACGCTCTTTACGGTCACTATATATAGTCTTGCGGTGATTATACGATCACTAGCTCATCGTAGAGCACCATATTGCACCCTACTGACTGGCCACATAGTCGACGTGGCACTTTGTTGACTGGTTAAATTGTCACCTGGTTTCTGGGTCCCACCTTTCAGTTGGCAGAGCAAAGAAATCAGCTAAAAACAAAGAGTGTAGTACATCTACACTTCCAATGCATTTAGCCTTTAATCTAAATCGATATTGATTGACTAATGCACCAACTTGTGCTCTAGGTATAGGCTACATGTCTATCCTTAATTATAGCATGCAACGACCTTCATTTAATCTTCTTCTCTCAATGGTCGCATGAACACATAAGTTTGCTACTTTTGGGCGTTAATTATGCCCTGGTCAATGTGTAAATCTCTAAATATACAGTCTTTCATGGACGTAGGGAGTAGGTTGAGCACTTGAGCGTGAGCATGTGTGTTGCATCGTGTGCTGTGTGCCGCATGGTGCGTGAGTGTTGCATGCGTCCATGTGTACGTGTGAGTGTTGCATGTTGCATGCATGCATGGGGCTTACTCCCTCCCATTGACATGTTCATATTTCAAGCTTCCTCTGTTCCCTCCATATGGTGATACTCCCTCTGTTCCCAAATACGGAGTAAAATCCTCCCTCTGTTCCCAAATACGGAGTAAAATCCTCCCTCTATTCCCAAATACGGAGTATTTGTCTTTCTAGAGATTTCAACAAGTGACCACGTACGGAGCAAAATGAGTGAAGTGAGCGTAGAGGCATAGGGATAATGTAGAAAGGAAGTCCTCCCGATCCATTATTCCCCATCTCGGTCAGAGAGAACTATTCAACTAGTCTTCGCAGTGAAGTGACAATACACGCTGCAGCAGATGGGACACTTAATTAATAAGCTGAACCAGCGTGTTGGTGTTACTAAATCAGCCTTACCCAGTACTGCCATCATGTTTGCGAGTAGAGCACGCTTCTGTCCTCCATTAACTGACATATGGGCCCTCTTGTGGTAGACACACATGTCACCGGTGTAACTATTTACACTCCGAAGGACGGTATATCCTGGTAGTAATATTAGAATTGAGATTTAATGCACTTTCTTCCCCGTCTTCCACTCTTCTTCCTCCTCTCTTCCCCATCGTCGGCCGCACACCATTTCCCCCCGCTCACTGCTCGCCCGCCCGCGCTATCTTCCTTGGTAGCTCGCGCGTACCATATCCCCCCGCTCACTGCTCGGCCACACGAGGAGAAGCTTCTTCGCTCGCACGCCCGAATCCACTTCCCCGCTGGCTCGCAGGCACCGAAAACCACAATGGCAGAACCGACTGACACGCAGAGCCGCGATTGGAATTCCCTCCCCAATGTTCTCTTGGAGCAGATATGTAATCGTATGGACCTACTCAGCACCATCCATCTGGTGTCTTTGTACCGTCTACTCGTCTGCAACCAGCCGGCTCTTTTCAAGACACCCTGCTTGCTGATGCCCGATCCTCGCAGGTGGTCCAGACACCGACTTGACGATCCTACGGAGGTAGCCGTGGTTCCCCTCGACATGCTACCACTACCCGTCCACCTGCCCTTCATGCGCAGCCACTACTGGGCGGGCATGAAGGCCAACTGGATCGTCCTCATCCACAAATCCGGTAGTCCGTGGCGTCTCGTGGATATGTACACCCAGCGAGAGATCACCCTTCCATCTTTGGATACCGCCACCATCGAGCCTCGCGGCCCGCCGGACACTCCTGCCTACTACGCACGAGACGCGTCGAGCTTTTGGCTCGACCTCTGTTTGCTGAAGGTTGTAATCTGCGAAGTGCCCACACCATCAGAAGACTACATGGATTACAAGCTCATTGCCATGTTCAACATGGGATTAGTCTGTCTGGAATCCGGTCGCCATACATGGTTATGGCTCATCGTCGATCCTCTTCACCCAACACTTCTGTCTGATGCTATAGTGCACCATGGCATCGTTTATGCGGTCGACGCACAGATTGGTTGCCTATACTGGTGGAATCTATCGTCGTGTAATTGTTCTATCTCATCTCATCTTTACCTTAAGAATACGACTGCCTGTTCATTGTTACAAATTTAGAATATATAGTATGTCTATAACCACATCATTGCTATATGTTCCTCTTATTTCCTAGATTTTTATGACCACACATGTTATTGTTAGAGTTGATATGAGAACAATAGGTATCTAATGATTGTTAGAATAGATATTATGAGTATAACCTCATGATTGCTATATGTTACTCTCATTTCCAGGATTTTTATAACAACGCATGTTATTGCTTAGAGTTGATATGATAACTATAGTAAGTGCTATGGTAGAATATGAGTAGGCCCTGTCATATCTGTTTTCCTCTCATTGTTACATGATGTTTGAACCATGATATATTGCTAGAATATGAAAGCCATTGGCTTATTTTTTTAACTTGGGGTATGATTATGACCACGGCATTGCAATTCTCTGTCTATGATATGTGTCACTGTTATAATAATCTTAATTCCACACATACTCTGAACATGATTGTTTATTTTTGTCCTTTTGGTCTCCAGTTTGAATTGTTGCAACAGACGCAAATGCGCTGGCCTTCATGATTCCAGGACCTGGAACCATACCAGCCGATGGGTGGTGGTTTATCGCTCGTTCAGCTGACGGTGGTCATTTGATGCTCATTTGCACGTACCAAATTGACCAAACCATTTCATCAAACCACATGCAGTACAATGTATGGGGCGTTCGTGACATTGATGGCTATGGCTGCTTCGTGTTCGAGAAAGATCCCAGCTCCGTTGGGCCAGGCGTATTCAACTGGAGGCGGGTTTACAGCCTCGGCAACCACTCCATGTTCCTCGGGCTCAATTATCCGATCATCCAACCAATCATCGATCCTCTCACCGGCGATGATTACTGTGCTATGCAACTTCCATTCACCAGAGGGGGCTGTGTTTACACATCATACCATGGGTTTCATGAATCACCATATCCAGAGATTCGTCGACACAGCTTGTTGCAAGATAATCTTCAGTGTGTGAAAGGCATCAAGCTTCCATGCGATGGATGGCTTTTGCAAACCCGACATGCGGCGATGTGGTTCATGCCAACAGCAAATATGCACAACTTGATTCGTACTGATATGTAGACTGAGCCATGTATTATGCTGCTCTAGCACGACCCTCTTTTGTTGGATATTATGTACTGTTGTTAGTTTGAAGCACTCCTCTAGTTTGAAGGATAGATACCTTTCTGGGATCAAGTGCATCCTAACTCACCTGCGCAGGATGTACTGATAATGATGATGGAGATGCTGTGCGGTATATATATATATATATATATATATATATATATATATATATATATATATATCACTTAGGCTTCAAGTGCGTACTTGTTAGTTAAACCTATGGTTAAAATGTGACACTACATACGACTAGTAAGTAGTACAGTAGCAGTACTAGTATACGTCGGTCAAATTATTCATCATGTCCACACATTGAATTGACGTGACAACACGCTGCGCGTGAGGTGACACAAGAATCCCGACGGCGTGTTCGGGTATTCTGGACTTCAGATTTGGAGTACCACCTATCTGTCGAAATCTTTCATCATTCACTTAAAACAGTCAATTGATCATACATTGAGTACCATATAACCGGAATTAACCCATGCAAGTCAAAGAAGGATTGGCCGGTGCTGCCGGCTGGCGTCAAGTTTGATCCCACGGATCAGGAGCTGATCGAGCACCTTGAGGCCAAAGTGAGTACTAACAGCGCGAGATCTCACCCTCTCATCGATTTGTTCATACCAACCATCGACAGCGAGCACGGCATATGCTACACCCATCCTGAGAAACTTCCAGGTAAGTCACCAATCGGCCGTCTACTTGCACAAACATATTCCTTTGTTTATAGCTGTATTTTCCTTTTTAGACGCAGACCTTGTGAAGCAATTACAATTTGACAGTTAATAAAAAGTGAAACAAATGACTGCAACATGCCAAAGATGTTATGAAAATGCCAACTACGTACACTAAAACCTGTATTCGACAATACTGCAGGTATCACACTGAGTGGCCTAAGCAAGCATTTCTTCGAGCGCAATTCCAGGGCGTTCAAAAGGAGCACGTGGACGCGTCGCACACAGTCGGAGTGAGGCATGCACGCGATGTGGCACAACACCGGAAATACCTTGCCGGTGATGGTCAACGGCCGGCAGACGGGTAGCAAAAAGGTTCTGGTGCTGCACACCAACAAGAACTTTGACCAGTAGAGGACCAACTGGGTGATGCACCAGTGCCACCTCGGGGACCTGGAGCAAGAGAAGGAGTGGGAGCTGGTCCTCTGCAAGATTTTCTACCAGACGAACACTAGGGCCAGGAGTAAAAAGATTATAAGTTAGTTTGGTATTGGTACTTGTACTACCTTGTCGTCCGCAAGTTGGTATTGTTGTTAACGATCTTTTGGTATGAACTTGGCATTTGCTTCCAACCATCATGCCGAGGGTCGACGTGGATATAAAGCTGAATCATTTGTTTCGAAACGAATTTTCAGGCACCTGATTTTTATTTGATGGGTAGCATAAGCACCTGCCGTTCGAATTCCCAGCTCTCCAAATTTTTCGAAACAAGTGCATGCTCTTATTATCACGATGAAAAAACAATATCCCTGCTGCATCCCAGTTATCAGTCTGTACTTGTAGAATTCTCTCGTTTATTGAGCACGTATATTGTTTTTTCAGGACGAGCAAGTTTCAACTGGGCTGTAGACTGCCCAGGCTTGGTTTTGTTTTTAACAGGCCCAGCCCATGACGACAACGGGGCACAAAGATCCAGCAGGTATCTACTGGCCTCTGGCCCGCCAGCGTTAGTTATATTTTGTTTTACAACATCCGCATGCACTTTTTTACTGAATCAAACACACAGCCCAGTTCTAGTTTCCTCTTGAAACGCATGTCCTACATCCCTTTTCTAATCTCTACCTATAGTTTTACTAGTTCATATACACGTATCATTATATTGTAAATACATAAAATTCACTTTTCATATTTACATCCTTATTTTTGTTGTTGTTTTCCCTCCCAGCGCTGATCTTTTTACCACTGGTTTTCCCTTAAACCAACTCAATTGTCCCACGTCTTATTTGCTTACAAAAGAAAACGATTTTTTTGGCAAATCAAGAAGTTCTTAAAAATGTTTATCATTTCGGGATTACAAAAGTTCGGACTCCACCGAAATATGCAAAATAAGGTTGAACTTTTTGACCGTGGTCCTAGGCAGAAAATGGGTTGTAATAAATTACTTAAGAATTAGCAAATGGGCTGCAAATTATTAAAAAATAGCAAATGGGCTCTATGTTGTCTGCCACAGATTTGGAGGCTGACTTGTGGGCCTACTAAGTTCATGCGTACACAAGGTATATCAAAAAAGAAACTTAGTCAACAATCGACTCTACCAGCGTCAGACCGTTAGATGTCAATCTAACGGCAATCGTGCTTCTTCAGTCTATGATCTTCCTGCCCGAGCCGCCCAAACCAGCACCGCAGAACCGCCTGCTCCCGCCTCCCGTGGCCGGCTATGCTGTCGGGCAGGCCTCACGGCCCCATCATATACTCGCATCCCTGGCCTGTCTATCCCTCTACTCACCCACACCTCCTGTTATTTTCCGGCGACGGCAGCCGAACCAGTCAACCCTCATACTCTCCACCGCATGGGCAGCCACTACCATGTCTGCCCCGGCTCTGTGTCGTTCCCTTCATAGGCCTCGCCGTCGTGCACCGCCCTGGTGCTCTCGGCGCGGCGTGGTCAACGTGGTCAACGAACGACATCCATCGAAAGTGGACTGTACGTGGAGAGCTGACAGCTGGGTCCACGGCCGCACACAAGGAAATGCCTCCTTATTACACGCAAAATAATGATTCCTCCACCTAACATCTGGGACCCGCCGGAAGGGCCTCTGTATTGCGCGAAAAAACGTTCCCTCCGCTGACAGGTTGGACCCACCAACTATATCTTCGCACGCAAGGAAGTGCCTCCTTATTGCGCACAAAAAATGAATACCCCCTGCCAGCTGGGACCCACCACTATGGGAGGCTGACTTGTGGGCCTACTAAGTTGATGGGGATGGAGGGCTTTGTCAACTTAGTCAATATGAACGATTCTAGCTCCAGTGACCGTACGATGTCCATCCAACGGCCTTAGTGCTTCTTCAACCTCTGGTCTTCTTGCTCCAGCCGCCCAAACTAGCGCCGGTCGTGCCGCATGCTCCTGCCTCCCGTGGCCGGCTGTGCTGCCGCGAAGGCCTCACCGCCCCCATACTACTCCCACCGCTGGCCAGGCCATCCCTCCACTCACCCACACCCCCTGTTATTCTGCGGTGACGGCAGCCTCACACCGCAGCCGAACCAGTGAACCCTCGTACTCCTCTCCGTGTGGGCATCCACTGCCGCGTCTTCCCCGGCTCCGCGTCGTCCCCTTCCTAGGCCTTGCCTTCGTCCACCGCCTTGGTGCTCTCGATGCGGCGTGGTCAATGTGGTCAACGACCGACTTCCATCGGAAGAGTACTGTACGTGGAGAGGCTTACAGCTGGGTCCACGGCCACAGCCCAGTTTTTTTGTGATTTTCCAAGTAAGTCGCTTTGTCAGGCCTGATGGGCTGCAAATCTTTCAAGACGAGGAGAGCTTCATTCGGCTGGCCGAGAAAATGGCCTATCAGTAATGAGAAATGGGTTGTACATTTTTAAAACGCATCAAACCGGAAATTAGTTTCAAATTTCCTTTTTTCATTTTGAGATTTTAAATTGCATTGATTTTTATGCGTGGACAATTTGTTGGATTTTATATTGATATACATTTATTTTTAAAACCAGTTTGAATGTGACTCAAAATTTCAGGATTAAAAACAGTTTGGACCGCACCGAAATATGCAAAATTTCGTATAATTTTTTAACCGTGGCCACAATATGGGTTGTAATGCTAACAAAAAGAATATGGGCTCCAAAAAAACCTTAAGAATTAGCAAATGGGCTGTAAATTATTAGAAATAATGGCAGATGGGCTGTATGATGTTTTCCACAGATTTGAGGCTTTCCTAAAAAAAAGGTTGACGCATAAGCAGTGACTGTTGGATGTCCATCCAACGGCCGTCGTGCTTCTTCAATCTCTGCTCTTCCTGCTCCAGCCGCTCAAACAAGCGTCGGCGGGACTGCCTGCTCCCTCCTCCCCGCGGTCGGCTGTGCGGCCGCGCAGGCCTCACCGCCCCACCGTACTCCCATCGCTGGCCTAGCCATCCCTCAACTCACCCACACCTGCTGTTATTCTCCGGCGACGGCAGACGAACCAGTAAGCCCTCGTACAGTCGTACTCCCCTCCGCGTGGGAAACAACTGCCGAGTCTTCCCTGCCCCCATGTCATTCCCTTCCTAGGCCTCGCCATCGTCCACCGCCCTGGTGCTCTCGACGCGGGGCCTGGTCAACGTGGTCAACGACCGACATGCATCTGAAGTGGACTGTACGTGGAGAGGCTGACAGCTAGGTCCACGGCCACCACTACAAAAAAAAGACACATCCGTGACATTTTGGAACGAACGAAATTTTTTCTGTCATACATATGACACTTCTATGACGATAATTGTGACAAAACCCGGTATCATCATAGATGTGGTGGTCTCCTACTTCTATGACAAAAAATCATGACAGAAAATGGGCTTTACGTCCTGGGCGGGCCGGAGACGTAGCTGCATGACATTCTTTGGGCCGTCCATGACGGAAAAAACCGTGGTAGAAGCGAGGGGGAGGAAAATTTCGGGGAGTTCCCGGTTACGGCGGGAGGCCAGGGGCCGAGCGATGCGCGTTTCTCTCGTACACGTACGCGCATGTGTGCGAGGCGTTGGCTCTAACTGAACCCGAGCGAGGCGTTGGGCTCTAACTGAACCCGAGCGATTGCACTGCAGGCTACGCGTTACTGAACCCGAGCGATTGATCGATGGCTGTTAATTGAACCCGATCGAGCGATTCCTTCGCTACTGCTGCTAACTGAAGCCGATCGATGCTGCCTCTAGGATGAACAGTGAGTGTTGCGGGGGGGGGGGGGGTGGATGAACAGTTCCCGGTGGGGGTGGATGAATAGGACCCCGTGGTGTTGCCTCTGGATGAACAGGACCCCGATCGATCGAGCCAGTTGGGGCTGGATGAACAGGACCCCGTGGAGGGCAGGATGAACAGGACCACCCCGTGGAGGGCAGGATGAACAGTAGACGGTGGAGGTCTGGATGAACAGTAGCCCCGTGGAGGGGTGGTTGAACAGGAGCCCGTGGAGAGGGCTGGTTGAACAGTAGCCGGTGGAGTAGCGCGTGGTGGAGGCTGAATTAATAGGAGCCCGTGGATGAACAGTCGCAGGTGGAGGCTGGAGGAGGTCGACGGTGGATGAAGAGTAGCCCGTGAAGGCTGGAGGGGGTCAACGGTGGAGATGAACAGTGTCCCGTGGAGTCCCGTTTTGCGGTACGCCACACCCCTCCCGATGAACAGGACCCCCGTTTCGACCGTAGGAGGTCCGTTTCGTCCGTTTTGCGGTACACCACACCCCTCCCGATCAACAGGTCCCCCATTTCGACGGTAGGAGGTCCGTTTCCTCCGTTTTGCGGTACGCCAGACCCCTCCCGATGAACAGGATCCCGTTTCAAACGTGGCCAGTCGAACACAAGGCCGTTTCCTCCGTTCTGCGGTACGCTAGGCCTCGTTTCCATCGGCTGTTCCGTCCAAGCACTCCTGATGAACACGACGACGCATTCCGTTCCGACCCAGCCGGTTGGCTCCCCATGAACACGACGACGACGTTGTTTCTCCGTTCCGACCCAGCCATGTACACGAGCCCTGGCCGTACGTATGCGCGAGTAGGCGTTCGAGACCCTGCCCGTATGTACGTACGTGGCCGTATTTTCTTTCTTGCACACTGGCCATTGTACGTACGTGTACATGCTACATGTGCGCCTCTACTACGACACGTGCGCACCTCTACATCTACCAGTATATATGTACGTACACGTTCGCGACCAGAATGACAACGCTACGTACGCTTCGACCAGGTGGGTCCCGACTGTTAGGCACTTCCTTGCCTGCGAAGATCTAGCTGGTGGGTCCCAGCAGTCAGGGGGGCGAATCATTTTTTTTTCCGGACGCACTTCCTTACGTGCGAAGATGAAGCTGGTGGGTCCCAGCAGTCAGGGGGAAACGTTTTTTTCGCGAAATACTGTGGCCCGTCCGGTGGGTCCCAGCTGTCAGGTGGAGGAATCATTATTTTCCGCGTAATAAGGAGGCCCTTCCTTGCTGCGGCCGTGGACCCAGCTATCAGCCTCTCCACGTACAGTCCACGTCCGATGGAAGTCGTTCCTTGACCACGTTGACCACGCCACGCCGAGAGCACCAGGGCGGTGGACGACGGCGAGGCCTAGGAAGGGGACGACGGGGAGCCGGGGAAGACGCGGCAGTGGAAGCCCGCGCGGAGAGGAGTACGAGGGTTCACTGGTTCGGCTGCGGTGTGAGGCTGTCGTCGCCGCAAGGCCTGGCCAGCGGTGCGAATAGTAGGGGGCGGTGAGGCCTCCGCGGCAACACTGCCGGCCACGGGAGGCAGGAGCATGCGGCACGACCGGCGCTGCTTTGGGCGGCTGGAGCAAGAAGACCAGAGGTTGAAGAAGCACTACGGCCGTTGGATGGACATCGTACGGGCACTGGAGCTAGAATCGTTCATATTGACTAAAGTTGACAAAGGCCCCCGTCCCAGTCAACTTAGTAGGCCCACAAGTCAACCTCCCACCATGGTGGGTCCCAGCTAGCAGGGGAGTATTCATTTTTTTGTGCGTAATAAGGAGGCACTTCCTTGCGTGCGAAGATATAGCTGGTGGGTCCGAGCTGTTAGCGGCGGTAACGTTTTTTTCGCGAAATACAGAGGCCCTTTCGGTGGGTCCCTGATGTCAGGTGGAGGAATCATTATTTTGCGCGTAATAAGGAGGCATTTCCTTGCGTGCGGCCGTGGACCCAGCTGTCGGCCTCTCCACATACAGTCCACTTCAGATGCATGTTAGTCGTTGACCACGTTGACCAGGCCGCGCCGAGAGCACCAGGGCGGTGGACGACAGCGAGGCCTAGGAAGGGAACAACACGGAGGCAGGGAAGACTCGGCAGTTGTTTCCCACGCGGAGGGGAGTACGATTGTACGAGGGTTTACTGGTTCGTCTGCCGTTGCCGGAGAATAACAGCAGGTGTGGGTGAGTAGAGGGATGGCTAGGCCAGCGATGGGAGTACGGTGGGGCGGTGAGGCCTGCGCGCCAGCACAGCCGGCCGTGGGGAGGAGGGAGCAGGCAGTCCCGCCGGCGCTTGTTTGAGCGGCTGGAGCAGGAAGAGCAGAGATTGAAGAAGCACGACGGCCGTTGGATGGACATCCAACAGTCAATGCTTGTGCGTCAACCTTTTTTTTAGGAAAGCCTCAAATCTGTGGAAAACAGCATACAGCCCATCTGCCATTATTTCTAATAATTTATAGCCCATTTGCTAATTCTTAAGGGTTTTTTCGGAGCCCATATTCTTTTTGTTAGCATTACAGCCCATATTGTGGCCACGGTTAAAAAATTATCCGAAATTTTGCATATTTCGGTGCGGTCTTAACTGTTTTTAATCCCGAAATTTCGACTCACATTCAAACTGATTTTAAAAATAAATGTATATCAATATAAAATCCAACAAATTCTCCACGCATAAAAATTAATGTAATTTAAAATCTTGAAATGAAAAAAAAGATATTTGAAACTAATTGCCGGTTTGATGTGTTTTAAAAATGTACAACCCATTTCTCATTACCGATGGGCCATTTTCTCGGCCAGCCGAATGAAAGCTCTCCTCGTCTTGAAAGATTTGCAGCCCAACAGGCCTGACAAAGCGACTTACTTGGCAAATCACAAAAAAACTGGGCTGTGGCCGTGGACCCAGCTGTCAGCCTCTCCACGTACAGTACTCTTCCGATGGAAGTCGTTCCTTGACCACGTTGACCACGCCGCGCGGAGAGCACCACGGCGGTGGACGAAGGCGAGGCCTAGGAAGGGGACTACGCGGAGCCGGGGAAGACGCGGCAGTGGAAGCCCGCGCGGAGAGGAGTACGAGGGTTCACTGGTTCGGCTGCAGTGTGAGGCTGCCGTCGCCGCAGGGCCTGGCCAGCGGTGGGAATAGTAGGGGCCGGTGAGGCCTCTGCGGCAGCACAGCCGGCCACGGGAGGCAGGAGCATGCGGCACGACCGGTGCTGCTTTGGGCGGCTGGAGCAAGAAGACCAGAGGTTGAAGAAGCACTACGGCCGTTGGATGGACATCATACGGTCACTGGAGCTAGAATCATTCATATTGACTAAGTTGACAAAGCCCTTCGTCCCCGTCAACTTAGTAGGCCCACAAGTCAGCCTCCCACCAAGGTGGGTCCCAGCTAGCCGGGGGAGTATTCATTTTTTTGTGCGTAATAAGGATGCACTTCCGGTGGGTCCAACTGACAGCGGGGGGAACGTTTTTCTCGCGAAATATGGTGGCCCGTCCAGTGGGTCCCAGCAGTCTGGGGGAAACGATTTTTTTCGCAAAATACTGGTGGCCTGTCCGGTGGGTCCCCGCTGTCAGGTGGAGGAATAATTATTTTCCGCGTAATAAGGAGGCACTTCCTTGCGGCTGCCGTGGACCCAACTGTCAGCCTCTCCACGTACAGTACTCTTCCGATGGAAGTCGGTCGTTGACCACATTGACCACGCCGCGCCGAGAGCACCATGGCGGTGGACGACGGCGAGGCCTAGGAAGGGGACGACACGGAGCCGGGCAAGACGCGGCAGTGGATGCCCACGCGGAGAGGAGTACGAGCGTTCACTGGTTCGGCTGCGGTGTGAGGCTGCCGTCGCCGCAGAATAACAGGGGGTGTGGGTGAGTGGAGGGATGGCCTGGCCAGTGGTGGGAGTAGTATGGGGGCGGTGAGGCCTCCGCGGTAGAACAGCCGGCCACGAGAGGCAGGAGCAGGCGGCACGACCGCCGCTGCTTTGGGCGGCTGGAGCAAGAAGACCAGAGGTTGAAGAAGCACTATGGCCGTTGGATGGACATCATACGGTCACTGGAGTATTGACTAAGTTGACAAAGCCCTCCGTCCCCGTTAACTTAGTAGGCCCACAAGTCAGCCCAACAATATGGTGGGTCCCAGCTAGCCGGAGGTATTCATTTTTTGGGCGTAATAAGGAGGCACTTTCGTGCGTGCGAAGATATAGCTGGTGGGTCCGACCTGTCAGCGAGGGGAACGTTTTTTCGCGAAATACAGAGGCCCTTCCTGTGGGTCCTAGCTGTCAGGTGGAGGAATCATTATTTTGCACATAATAAGGAGGCATTTCCTTGCGTGCGGCCGTGGACCCAGCTGTCAGCCTCTCCATGTACAGTCCACTTCCGATGGATGTCGTTCATTGACCACGTTGACTAGGCCGCGCCGAGAGCACCAGGGCGGTGGACGACGGCGAGGCCTAGGAAGGGAACGACACAGAGCCAGGGAATACTCGGCAGTTGTTTCCCATGCGGAGGAGTACGAGGGTTTACTGGTTCATCTGCCGTTGCCGGAGAATAACAGCATGTGTGGGTGAGTAGAGGGATGGCTAGGCCAGCGATGGGAGTACGGTGGGGCCGTGAGGCCTGCGCGGCAGCATAGCCGGCCGCAGGAGGAGGGAGCAGGCAGTCCCGTCGGCGCTTGTTTGAGCGGCTCGAGCATGAAGAGCAGAGATTGAAGAAGCACGACAGCCGTTGGAGGGACATCAAACAGTCACTGCTCTCGTGTGTTGACTAAGTTGACAGGGCGTTGCGTGTGCGTCAACCTTTTTTTTATGAAAGCATACGCGTCAACCTGTAGTAGTCGCACAAGTCAGCCTCAAATCTGTGGAAAACAGCATACAGCCCATCTGCCATTATTTCTAATAATGTACCGCCCATTTGCTAATTCTTAAGAATTTTTTTGGAGCCCATCTTCTTTTTGTTAGCATTACACCCCATATTGTGGCCACGGTTAAAAAGTATACGAAATTTTGCATATTTCGGTGCGGTCAACTGTTTTTAATCCAGAAATATCGATTCACATTCAAACTATTTTGAAAAATAATTTATATAAATGTAAAATCCAAATAATTGTCCACGCATAAACATCCATGGAATTTAAGATCTTGTAATGAAAAAAAATTGAAACTAATTCCCGGTTTGATGTGTTTTAATAATGTACAGCCCATTTCTGGGAAAACCGAATGAAACTCTCCTCGTCTTGAAAGATTTGCAGCCCAGCAGGGCCAATAAAGCAAATAGGCCTTGTTTGGGTATTTCTTTAAAAAAAATAGAACTGGGCTAGCCATTTTCAGCAAGAAAAAAACACAACTGGGCTCATGATGTGGTAAACATAAATAAAACCCTGGCTAGACGGGCCACAGCCCCCGCACAGCCCCGTTGTTACCCTGATCCGTCGCTAAAACTAGTATAAATAACAACTGCTTGTTCCTAAAAAAACTGCGTGACTTGCTGGGTCCCTGGTGTCAGCCGCTCGTAGTGTAATTCTCTCGTTTATTGACTACGTTGACAATGGCGTGAGCCCCAGATGTCCAACCATTAGGAGGAACCATATTTTTGGGCTTGTACTATAGAGGCACTTGCTTGCGTACTGCCATGACGCTGGTGGGTCCCTACTGTCATCCTTTCCACGTACAGTCATCTCCTTGTTCCTCTCGGTTGTTGACGACGTTGACAACGCAAGAGGGCGGCGCACCGCGCACGGCGAGCGAACCAAGGCCGCAAGGGGGAGGACGACGGCGAGGCCTCAAACGGAATGAACAGGAGCCGTTGAAGATGCGCCGGTCCAGTCGCAGGCGGAGGGGAGTACGAGGGTTGACTGGTTTGGGCGCGGGTGCGTGTTGGGGCTGACGTCGCCGGAGAATAAGAGGACGTGTGGGGGACTGGCCAACGTTGGAGGGTACGTACGGTAGGGCGGCGGAGGCGCAGCCAGCCATGGGAGGCGGGAGCAGGCGGAGCCGACGGGGTGGTTTGGTTCGGGCGGCTGGAGGAAGAAGAAGACAAGAGATAGAAGGTACACGATAGATGTTGGATGTCAATCCAACGGCTGGTAGGCAGAATCGTTTGTTGACTGGCTAGTAAGTCGACACCACCTTGGATAGGCTATTTCCTCGCGGGTCCCAAATGTCAGAATCCAAATCTGTCACGGTCATGCAGCCTTTCCTATGAAAATTTACAGCCCATTTGATGTGCTAGTTCGAAATAAGTTTGTGGGTGGTGGTGGGGGCTAATCACTTGGCTTCTGTAATGCACAGTGAGCTCAAGCAGCCGGCGAGAGTGATGTTATTTCCCTTGGTTGGGATTTGTTACAATATTTCACTCTAAAAACGAATGGCAAGCCATTTGCCTTGTTTCAAAGAAAATATGACAGTCACTGCCGAGTTGAAAAGGGCAGGAACATCTAACTCCAGCTTACAAACTGTACAAAAGCACGAGGGTTAATTGTTCATCAGGTTTACAAAAAAAACCAGATTGAAAAGGGCGACAACATCTAACTCCAGCACTGTTTTCGGCAGTCACAGTCAAATGGATCGGTGAGGTCCATAGAATGAACATCCTGGGTCGTAAAATTTACTGGATTATGACCACAATATGTTGTAAATAGAACCCCGGCACGTTCAGAAGCTCTTTTGCCCACCTGAAACTCCTTTTTTTGCTCTTCGACATACCCATCCGTCAAAACCATGCTGCTGATAAACTTAAGCCTGATGGACAATAGTAACCTCGCATTCAGCAGGAAGAATGTGACAAATCTTGTGTTTGCACGGTTGGCTACATATCGTTCTAGCGTTATTGTCTTCAATCGAATCTCATGAGAAGTGAGAAAATCCCGATGCTTACGAATCCACCGATCGGTTATAACTTTCTTACCCCGTCCTGTTGCCTAAATAGACATGAAGATTGAAAATAGTTAAGGTCCAAAAGAAGAGTGTCGAAAGAGCAACAGCTGAACGGTTAATTCTAGTACACTATATGCGGGCTTCCAATGTGCGTGAAATTATCACCTTTATATACAACTTCTCCAGACATGGAAAGCATTGCAGCAAGCCAATAATCTTGTTCGGATCAAAACTATTCATTTGGATATATAAGATTCTGACAGAATCCAGCACCATTGACAGGCCATCCATGGAGAAACTCTTCATTGAGCATAGAACATAATATTAGTACAAAATGTGTACTCCAAGATGATATATAAATTATGCGCATAAATTTAAAATGCAGCTTATGGTTACAAGTGTAGATGATAATATAAAGTACCTGAAGAACTGTGGAGCCAAACACCATATTGAAATGAGCACAGAGATCATGTATTACACCCAAGGTCTCCAGTTTAGGCGCAGAGAGGACGGTTATTTGCAACAGTGAATAACTAGAATCAAGGATCAACCTTTGAAGTGAAGGGGCATCCTGGATGATGAGCTGCCTTCCGTCAAAAGAAATTCCAATTCTTACAAGGTTAGGCGACTTTATTTGGAGACAACCGATTCTAACTGTGAAAACAAGCACAAAGCACTCCAGTGCAGGGCAACTGGAGTGGATGATGCTGTGCAATGAGGCCTCCGATATACGAACCCGCACAAGTGAAAGTTTCTTGAGAAATGGGAGTCGAAGGTTTAGTACTAGATTGTCTGGTAGGTAGCACAGCGCAAAGGTGGCGGTGTGGAGAGAGGACGAAAACCGCGAGATGGACATCGGTGCTGAGGGCACAAGTTCATGGCGTTCGGTATGTGGTATGTGATTTCCAGGGGAATAGTATAACTCAAGCAGCTGTAGTTCTGTGAATTCAGGGGATTTCAGCCAGGCGTCCACCGTGCAGGGCATGGTATGCTTGCTCAGGTAGCATGATGGGATGCAGAGGCTTTGAACGGAGCCCTGGTGGGAGGAGATGATGGCTCTGGGGATTTCAAAATGATTGAAGAGAGATAGTTGACAACAGTTGAGATTAAGGGGCACGACGCGCCATAGAGGGCGCCACCGAATTGAGACGACTTGGGTGCGGCAGCAATCCTTGGTGGGGAGAAGCGAGATGATCTCCCCAAGGACGGCGTCCGGGAGATCGCTGATGCGGTCCACCCGAGATTCTACGGGTTCCTGGGATCCGGTGGGGGCGGGGTCGCCGCTTCTCCCTGCGCTGCCGGGTGCGGGATCTACAACAGGCATCGCCGCTAGCGGGAGCCTCATCTTCTTGGCGCTGGGGTCAGCCGACTCCATTTTCCTCGAGGGCGTCGCGTCGCGCTCACGAATTTGAGCAGAGTAAGGAATGACGAGCCTAGTTGTAGTGCGAGCGGAGAAGAAGGGGAGCTGGGGGTTTTCTGAAGGAGTGAGGAAGAAGGGGAGCTGGGGTTTTCTGTAGGAGTGAGGTGAGGAATTTGGGGGTACGAGTGGAGCGAGGTGACGTGAGGTGGGTGGGAGCGAGGAGGAAGAAGAGCACCCAGTGTGGATGGGCTTTTGAATTGATTTTACTATTTACTAGTGTGGATGGGCTGTTTTGTCTTGGGCCCAGAGAAACAATTACTACTAGTACAGTGGAGACACTCTACAGCTACCCAGAAAAACAATTACTACTAGTACAGTGGAGACACTCTACCGCTTCTGGCTCCTCCTAGGTCATTGAAACGTCTCCCTCTACTGAATGCCGTTATACTTTTGTTCACCGTCATGCGGGCCATGCAGCGCGCGGGCCCAAATGCCATCCACCAAATTAGAAGGCAGTATGCAGGCGGAGAGTCACCCCGGTCGTAGCACGGCAGTAACGAGCCGTCGTATCACAAAACCCCACCTCCCCGCAGTGTAAGTTTGACGGACGAAGCAACCATCATTTCACTCTTCGCCGAATCCCCTTCTCCCTCACCGTCTTCAAGAAAGGCAACACTCGGATCTGCCACTGTTCTTCTCTCCGAACGAAGGGAAGGTAAGCGGATCCGTGATGTTGGTATATTTTCGTTCAGAGAAAAAAAAGAACTTTTGCAAAGCAGTAACCGATCCTCACTCTTTTTTTTGTTTCATTGTCATTGCGATTGTGTTTTCCTTTCAGTGGTCTCCTAGTATTCGTCAGTTTCATGATGGACCAAGGAGAACCAGGCAAAGATCTGCCGATATTGGAGCAGACGCGGGAGGCTGATCCCCACGAGACAGAGAGCTCCAAGAAGATGGAGGCAACCACCGAGCTGACCCCAGATACGCTCACGGCCACTACTGAGATGGTCAACGCCCCATTTGAGGTTACAGCCCCCGTGGCACTGAGGAGCAGTTTTCCCCCTTCGAGGATGTGTCCCCCCCCCCCCCCCCCCCCCGCTGAGCTGCCGAAGGTGATTTCCTTCTTGGCCGATCTCGATTGTGGTTTTTCATCTAAGTATGTGGTGATTTTTTTTATAGAAAAGGAAGTATGTGGTGATTAATAATGGAAAATTTTATTAGCTTCGATGCCATGCTATACATAGTGGTTTAAATAACTTGTGTTTCTTATACTGAAAAGTAATTCAGAATTTGTTTCTGTTTCAATTAGAGCCCTGATGCAGACAAGGATTGTGTGGTTGTACATGTCACTCGCTATGAGGTGGACGACCTGAATATACGCACTGGGAAAACAAAGTTCTTAGGCTGTTGGATCCTCGAAGCCATTTGCGGTTATACCAATGAAGAGTTGTATTCCAGCCTCACTGTTGTCAGGCATGTTTTCCAGGGTGTACTGAAGCACAAGAAGTTCAAAGCTACTCCTTCGTTTGTGAGGCATACTGTTCTTGTCAAGCTTACGCAGGAAGATGATGTGGCATGCCTCCACAAACAAGTTTATCAGTGGCAAGGCCACAAGGTTGTCTTCATGAAGGTTCAAAGGATTGAGCTACTGCGGGACGTCCTCGATGATGTTCATGGCAAGGTCCGTCTTGTGTCCAACCCAAATTAGATCGAGGCATGAAATAGTTGCCCCAGCTAGTGTTTAATAGTAGTTTGGATTGTGTCTAATTATCCGAACCTTGCCTGTTATCGACCCCTCTGGGGCTAGTACTCTGTTTGAATCCGTCTATGGGAACTGCTGCTACTTTTGTGTGCCCGTGAATCATGTGAGAACCATCGTAATTGTTGCCGAAACAGATGCGTCCTCACTAGTTTTTTTGATGAATATGGCATGGTAAGACATAAGTTGTCACGGTTTATCATACGAGCAGTGTGTGTTTCGATGAAATAGAGCACTCGTTTGAGAACCGTGCGCTGACGTATACATAAGTACTTGTAAACATTGTTGGTGCTACCCCACTTGTAAGCAGTTGTGCAAAACACGGCACATTGGCTCAGCTCGCTTCAACACTAGGCTATCGACCAGCTAACAATCAACAATCTGCTGTCTGACATATAATCAACTATGTATCTTGTTACAGTGGTTCATGCAGTTAATTGAGGCCACAATGTAATAAATTCCAAACGTTCACACGCTAGTCCAGCGCTCATGTGGAACACTCACATTAAACTCGTCTTCATAAAAAACTTGAAAAGCATAAGTTAAGCAATTTTATACATCTCAATGATTCATAGAACATAACAAACATATACTAGTTCACAGCAAAAGACAAAGTTGTGAGAAGGTTTACAAATCAGGGAAAAACAAGCAAGGCTTCTCTGAGCAAAGGGCCTCCCGGCAGGCTTAAATTTCCTGGAGTTCACTCTGGTTTTTTCTTGTTGCCACCATTCAGGGTTAGGTTCTCTCATTCCAGAATAACCAATTATAATTGTGGTCTCAGCTGGAATGCTGAACTGAACCATGCACTGTACTGACTAGCTGAAATGCTTGTGCATTCCACTAAATTTAAGCACTGCTATTTGCAGAAATAAGCAGACCACGATGCCTCTTGTCTGCGCACCTGTCCAAAAAACCGCCGTGCAGCCGTGCCAGCTAGTCCTCGGTCCATGGATGAACTGGTAGAAAGTGCATTCCGGACTAGGATGCAGTTGTTTTCGCTCGTCCCTGCACTGCAATCAGGAAATAAAACGTACGAATCAGCTTCTTTTAGATTGCATTAGTCATTCTACCTTAGTTACTAGTACCAATGTAGGGATACCTTGAAGACGGGAGGTTAAATGACGGCAACGAGGGATAGCCATCTCATTTTGCGCAGTTGTACTAAAACTGGGGTGTGTGCTTTTGATTGCGCGGATAGAAACAATACGGAGACAGACATCCCGAAACGATATGTAGACAGACATCCCTGTTTGCGCAAATACGAAATACGGTTATTTAAACAGTGACATATATTACTACTTTCCCCCGTTTCCTCTTAGAACCAAGTCCTAGATTCATGCTACAGCTTTCCCACTTTCTTCCCTGTTTGAACCAACGCTTTGAGTCAACTGTATGAACTAGCTTTACTTCTAATAATAGTCGAAGTCTAGGTGGCTTTGGAACAGCGGACGGAAGTAGAAAAGGATCCACACGAAGGGAGCTGGGGCAGTAGAGCAAGGCAGGTTTCGAAGGAATATATACCTGAGGGTCGTCGGCATGTGGCAAAGACGGCGTCGGGAGGCCGCATCTTGGCCACAATACTGCAGGGAGGAAGAAGGGGTCGGAGGCCCTCCCGAGCTGGCGCTCTCTCGGAGGGAACGGCACGGCCGCCGATCGGGACGCGCGGGCAGCCGTTGGTCTCCTCCCTCACCGCCGACGACAGCGCGAACGATGCACCTACACCCCTGCCCCGGTCGAGGTTGTCCGGCCGGATTTGTGACCAGCCGTGAGCTGAGAGGGAGTGTGGCCGCCTATGTGTTGCTTAAATCTGGAGAGCATGAGAGAGTGAACGAGAGGAACCCTAGTAAAGCAAGCGCTAAGGCTCCTGCTTTTATATATAGTGGAGTGATTTTGTTGTACCAGCTTCAAAAAAATGCGCTCCTACGTGTACCCGCGAGTGGGTGTGAGAGAACTAGTGCGTGCGTGCACCGCTTCTCTTCGTGAGAGTACAATATACTATGCCCAAAGAACGTTCTCCGCAAGAGTAATAGTATAAGTGTGTGATGTGTGAGCTAAAATAAAATGTGCGCGCCGACTTTTGTTTTTTAGAAGTTCTGAGGGTAGGGTGTGAAGAGCATATATGTGCGTGACGTCTACCTGCAGATAGACGGTGGGTGCGACGTGCGAGTCTGCGAGAGGACTCGGGAGAGTCTTGACTCGTGAGGGTGCGTGTGCGTGAGAGAGAGGGGGGCACGTATCAATGCAATGCATGTGTCCGTAAATCATTATCCGACAAATGTTCGCCACAAGCCTTTTCCTGACGAACGCCGTAAGAACCGTTAGATCGGCATCCGACAGTGTCAGTTTTGCCATGTCATTTAACAGAACAGCCACTCCTCCTACACACAAATCTTCCACGTGAGTGTTAGCAACTGCTGTGTGCTCCCTCCGTTCCGAAATGTAGTGCATATAGCTTTATTGAAAATTCGAACCTCGCAAACTTTTACCGAGTTTTCGTGTACCAAATTGCACATGTAGAATACCATGTATATATCATTTCATTCATCTTCGAGAGGTAACTATAAATATGGGTGAGGAGTCTACAAAGAAAGACCATCGTATCACCCGAAGCAATTTCAAGCATCCTTTAGTGTCGAGGAATATCATAGGAACTCTATATGATATGATTTTTATAGGATTTTTTCCTTTAGAGCCAATTGGTTCATAGGAATAGATTCATATACTCCACATTTCAAAGGAAATAAACATGATATCATTTCTATAGCTTTAGAGCCACTTGGTTCATATGAATGGATTCCTATACTCCCTTAATTTCAAAGGAAAATAAACATTAGCGTATATTCAATAGAAAAGTTCCTATGATATGAACCAAATTACATCTCTTTTCTAATCCCTCCTCATAGGAATTGAGATACATGTCATCTCTAGATTCAATAGAAAAGTTCCTATGATGTGAACGAAATGACATCTCTTTTCCAATCCCTACTCATAGGAATTGAGATGCTCCATGTCATCTCTTTCCCTACAACTTCCATGTATACATCTTCTATTCCTAAATAGATAGTACAACCCACTAGTAGCTTTTTTCCAAAACATGCAACTATGGCATAAGAACTATATAGTGTGCCAATAACTTTGAAAGATGGTCGTTGGATGAAGCTAACCCGACAGTGCAGAGATAGGCAAATCCGAGCACTACTGGCCGTTGGATATCATCAACATTCCACCAGATCTGCCACATGTACAATTTAGAAGACTCCATGGTTGAACTTAAGCATAATGCACAAACCTCAAAACACAAGCACTTCTCCTTTGTTCTAGAATCTTCTGTATCATAATTGATTATTATTTTCTAAATGAATTGCCATTATTTGTTTTTTACTTTATGATTTACAATGCACAACCCCATGAATCTTAACATTTTTATAAAACTAATTGATTTTGAATGAGATGAACTATAAGAACTAAACGAACATCTACATCATGCATATATGACTCAAAGCTTTACATGCTATAGTGTGTATTTATTCGTAATTTGGTTTCGAAATCTCATGCGTTCAATACATGTGTACCTTACTAGTTTTGAGTAGAGTAGCAAATTTCACGCGGCCCCAGGTATATCAAAATGCAGGGCCCATGCATCATTGCCTTTCGGTCGAACCTACGTCCACAATTTATTGTGCGTACTATATCTCCACTGGTCCCCGAACCCAAAATGCTGCCTCGTTCCCGTAAAACCAAGCGCCCCACAGATATTTAAGGCGTCGACTCGAACCCGTTTACTACGACGTGGCCCCGCACGCCGTAGTACTCCTACAAACCCTACCGCCGCACTCATCATCGGTTTTCTTCAAGAGGACGAGGGAGAAGCCGATTTGTAGTGGAGGCGCTTTCAAAAAAAGGATCTATAGTGGAGACCCCTACCCTAGGGTGCCCTAGGTAGCTGCCGCACGCATCATTGTTTTCTCTTTTCTTTGTGCTCTTGCGCCCTAGAGTGAAATGATGGTTGCTTCGTCCATCCAGCTTAATGCGGGAAAGGTGGGGCTTTGTGATTTGACCCCTCATCGCTCATTTTCTACTACTGCGGCGCTACGACCGGGGTGCCTCCAATTCCAACCACTGCTCCGAACTGTAATTTGGTGCATCGCACGTGGAACAAGACGGTGGATGAGCCACATGTCGGCCAAAGGGTTCCTGAAGTGTGTCGCCATTTCGTGTGCGGACTGACCCTGCTTGAGTTGCTACGCCAACACGACAGGAGCAGCCTGCCACTTGCTTTTGCTCCTTGGTGAATCCCGACTATATTGCTAATTTTTTTTAAATAATACATTTTTTTATTAAATTACAGAAATAATACGCCGAAAATATTATTTTCAAAAATAATACACCGTCGGCCCGCTGCAGGCCGACTGGACCTTGTCGGCCCACAGCAGGCCGATCGGCTAGCAGCAGGCCGACTGCAGGCCCGGCTGGCACGCGGCGGCCTGTGGTTGGTCGGGCCACGTCGCGAGGGGGAGGGATTGGGCTGTCGCCGTGGGTGCGCCCCTGTCGGCCTACCGCGGGCCGATCGGCCAGCAGCTGGCCGACAGGGTGCTGCCACCTCGGCCGTCCCGTGCCTTATCCTCTCTTCCTCCCTTCTTCTTCTCCCCTTCCTCCCTTCTTCTTCTGTTCTTTGTGTTCTTAACTTCTCCTCTCTCTACACAAAAATGCCACCCATTTATACACCTAAATGAGCAAGTTTTTCGCGATTTTGGCACCATGAATGGATTCAACTCATTTAGGGCAGCCAAAAGAGGTCTCGATCTACTGATGGGGTAGCTCGTGGTGGTCGTGGTGAGCATTTTGGTGGAGGTGGTGGTGCTGAAGTTGGGGCAGTGTGGTGGTGGTGAAGTTGGGGCAGTGTGGTGGAGGTGAAATCCTTGTTCGTCGTTCTTCGTTGGAGGCGGAGCACCGGCAGTTTGGTGGCCGCCGTTCGTCGTTCTTCGTTCGCACGCACGCTTCAAGGGTATATTTCAGCCCACATTTTATTTTTCGTAGGTGCTCCGGTTGTATTTGTTAATATGTTACGATGTGAAATAAATTAGGTGTGCGATTATTGTTATTTGCCCCGGTAGTATACGTAAATATATTTAGATGTGAACTAATTAGTTGTGTAAAAATGTGTAGTTGCTCCGTTAATAATCCGTACTATATGTGGATGTCAAGTATTTAGGAGTGTAAGTATTTGTAGTAGTTTCGAAAAAAGGTCCGAATATAGGCAGTCCAGTCAAATATATTAATCTGTCAATATTTGTAGTTGCTACGGCAAATATTCGTAATATACTTGTAGGTGTGTGAATTGTATTAGTTGCTCCGTTAATATTCTGTAATATATAGCTAGGTAATTTATAGACATGTCTAATATTTGTTAGTGGGGATAATAAGTTGTTGCTTAATACTTGTATTTCGTTGTTGAAAAAAAATAGGCGAGTTGAGATGTCCGATGTAGTGAAGTTGAGATTTTACTATGGTCCTGGTACTGTCCAAACAACTGAGTTGGGAGCAGATCTGAGTGAATTTACTCACATAGAGGTGGCAATGAGCGCACCACAAACATGGTCTGTTAGTCAGTTGAAAGAATGGATTGCGGCAAGTTTAGGTCTTGATACTGAAACACGCACCGTCGGTGTTCATGCATTGTGGACACGGTCAAGTTCAAAAATTTACTTTTATTTGAGGCCAATAGAGGGAGACTCCGATTGGGTGCGGTGGTTACAAGGTTGTGAACGAAGGGGATGCAATCCTGTTGCTTTAGTGCTTCCCGTCGTGAAGGAGGTCACTGCACATGAAGGCGAGGGTGGCTACGAAGGACAGAGCAGTCAGGTAGAAGGAGGAAATGCTTATGGTTACGAACAAGGACAGAGCAGTCAGGTAGAAGGAGGAAATGCTTATGGTTATGAACCAGGGCAGAGTAGTCAGGTAGAAGGAGGAAATGCCGATGGTGATTACAATGGCGAGGTGGACGCTCACGAGGTAGATGGGCACATGCAGAACCAGATGGAAGAAGAAGACACCGATGTTGAAAGGGGTCATGCCGATCATTCTGACGAGTCAGATGAAGAAGAAAATGCAGAGGAGGTCCCGAATCCTGCATGGTGGAATCATGACTTATCATCTGCAATGACTGTGAATGATGGACATGATTCAGCCTGGCAATATCACCAGAACAATATTGCGACGGGTGCTATGTATCCGAACAAGCAAGCCCTGGAGGATGCAATAATTAATTGGGCAATGTCCACGCAAAGGGTTTTCACAGCTCATGTGTCCAGTCAGAAATTCCTGACAATGGTATGCAAGAACGCAGATTGTCCCGCCAGGGTGCACGGCTTTCTCCCTAAGTATGGCACAAGTTGGGTGATAAGTGACTTAGTTAATCACACTTGTCTTATTCCCTGCATCCCTCAAGATCATGCCAACCTTTCATCCACGCTTATTGCTCGATTGTTTTACGATGAGATAGTGCAGGGCAAAGCTATGGAAGTGAAGGCAGTACAGACAAAAGTCTTCGTCAGGTTCAAGTACAGAATTTCTTATGGCAAGGCTTGGAGGGCTAAGCATGCGGCGCTTGAGAGGAGATTTGGTTCTTATTTTCATGCATATGACTCTGTTGTCCACCTCCTCCACACCCTGCAGCAGTGGAATCCAGGCACCTATATCGATATCCAAGACATGTTCATGGCAGAGTTCCCAACTGTGAGGGTGTTGCATCGTCTCTTCTTCTCTTTTGGTGTATGCATCGAAGCTTTCAGGCATTGCCGACCGGTGATATGTGTTGATGGTACTTTTCTCACAGGCAAGTACAAGGGTCAGATCCTGACAGCCATAGGTCAAGACGGCCAAAATCAAGTCGTCCCACTGGCATTTGCTTTTGTGGAGAGTGAGAACATTGAAAGTTGGACATGGTTCTTAAGGCAGTTGAAAATATCAGTTGTGAAGGAGAAGCCCAATGTGTGCATCCTTCATGACATGCATGCAGGTATACTCAGTGCGATAAGGACACTGACAAACCTAGGCCCTGAGGAACAAGTTCCATGGCAGGACTTGCAGAGCCGTTGGTGCATGCGCCATCTGGGGGCTAACCTCGCGGAAACATACAACTTTGTCCTCAGAGGAAACCGGGCATTGCCACTTACAGCCATCGTTGAGGGTATTTTCTATGGCACCGTCAAGTATTTCAGAGACAGATGTCAAATAGCAGAGCAGCATATCTTGAACAACCCAAATACACGGTACTGTGAAAGAGTCACGAAGTACATGGACAACAAGATGCAAAAAGCTAGGTCACACACTGTAGTCGCCATCGGTAATCAAGAAAGAAGGTTTGAGGTCTGCTTAGCCAACAACAAATTCGGATGTGCAAATGAGTTGAGGACGCATGAGGTGAAAATTGGCAATGAAGCCTGGCCAACGTGTGAGTGCACATGCAATAAACCGAAATTGCTTCACCTACCTTGCTCACATGTACTTGCTGCTTGCGGGCAGCTTGGAATGGACGCAATATCGTTTGTGTCTCCATATTTTCTGAAAGAGTCTGTCCTCAATACCTGGACAGGTGAGCTGATGGGTTTTCGATCAATGGGTAATTTCAACAGCTTCAACCCCGCCGAAAGGCGTTACATTCCAAACCCAGAGCATATGCGTACAAGTAGAGGTAGACGGCAGTGTCAGCGCATCCGAAATGATATGGATGAATCTGAAGCAGGAGGTCCGACTAGGCAATGCATTCTATGCAATGAATTTGGCCATAGGGACACTAATTGTCCCACTTTTGTCACTGGGCATGGACGAGGCAACCGGGGAAGAAGAGGAGGTAGAGGCAGTAGAGGAGTAAGGGCGAGAGGACGAAGCTAAGCTAGCAGTTGTATGTTCTGAATTTGTATTAAGTGTGGTGTGGCACTATGTTCTGAATTTGTATTAAGTGTGGTGTGGCACTATGTTCTGAATTTGTATTAAGTGTGGCACTATGTTCTGAATTTGTATTAAGTGTGGCACTATGTTCTGAATTTTTATTAAGTGTGGCACTATGTTCTGAATTTTTATTAAATGTGGCACTATGTTCTGAATTTGTAATAAGTGTGACACTATGTTCTGAATTTTTATTAAGTGTGACACTATGTTCTGAATTTTGTATGTGCAGGAATGTCGGGATTGTGGTTGCTGAATGGGGACATTGATAGGGGTCATCGTGCTGCGATATGGTATGAGCGCAAGCTTGAGCCTCTGGTCACTCGCACTCCTAAGGAAAACTGGAAGATACACTCAGGATGGCTTCAGCGGTACGTGCTTTATTAATTTGCACACTGACATGCATATTAATGGTTGAAATGGGAGACACTAACTGAAAAGTTCTCTGATGAAGGTTGAAATGGGCCGGCCTTTTACCTTTCGCGCGTCTGGTTGAGTCTATCCCGGGTGAGAAACGCCTCGCCATCGATGGGTCTTTGCTGAGCTGCTTAGTGGACCGTTGGAGGCCAGAGACCCACACGTTTCACTTCAGATGGGGAGAGATGGCTCCTACTCTGGAGGATGTGTCACTTTTGCTCGGACTACCGTTGGCAGGTCATGCCGTAGGACCGTTGGACGCACCGGTTGGTTGGGAGCGAGCTCTTACAGAACGTTTTCATGGTGTTTTTCCGGATGCTCCGGATCCGGTATGGGAGCATCACGGACCTAAGTATGAGTGGTTGCTAAATTTCCGGGTAATTTCCCCTACCTATTATCTTCAAGTTATCGTGCATAAAGTTTTACAGAAAATAATTGCGGCTTACTAAAACTTTCTCTTCGCTTAATGCAGATCCAGAACTTCCGGGCGCCGTTGACTGCGGAACAGATCACTCGTTGCCTGGAGGCCTACTTACTGTGGCTTTTCGGCAAGGTGATGTTCACGGAGAACCATGTCACCACTATTAGCGCCCTCTACATCCCTATGGCACTCGAGATAGCGAGCGCTCAGACGGCGGATCAGATCAGACAGAGGAGTTGGGGTTCGGCGGTCTTAGCGGCTACATACCGAGGTATGTGCAACAGTTGCCAGCTTACATCGAGAAAGCCAGCCCTTCTTGGATGCCCTCTATTCCTACAGCTGTGGTCGTGGGAGAGGTTCTCTATAGGGCGACCAGATGTACGTGTTCATGAGCCTATAGACGCCATGTTTGATGTTGACGGCATCGACATGCCTACTTTCGGTCTGTGTTGGACTCGTCGCGAGGTATGCACCATGTTGTAGTTTAATGGAACTTTTTCTGCACAAGAGATAGTTCGATGCTAGCGGCTACTAACTTTTCTTCTCTGCAGAGACGCTTTGCAAGTGATCAGACCAAGAAGGCATACACAGCATTGAACGAGCAGTTCGATGCGTACACCGGGGTCATCTGGCAGCCCTACACGGAAGCAGCCATACAAGCGAGATACCCTGGTGGTATGTCTGTGCTATGCACAAGGGACCGAGATTACTGGATGACAAAATCTAAGATCATCTTCGATGTCTTCATCGAGGAGATGGCACAACAGAGGGTTATAAGGCAATTTGGTCTTCTGTAGTTGGAGCTACCTCCCCCTATAGAGAACCCGCTGCCAGCACACATCCACAGGTATTAACCCGTTTTTCAATGTTGCATTATCTTTCATAGTACTCCATTCAAAGCTTTAGGTAATTGTTGAACACACACCACAATTTTAGGATGACAAGGAAGGGCATGAACAGGACAACTACTGACTGGCTAGTTAGACTAGAGCCGTACGTTATAGAATGGGAGACAACAAACACAAATCTATGGCACGAGAATCACAATTTCGATCTCGATGAATTCAATCTCTATTTGCGGCGCTACATGACCGGAACATGGTTATGCATTGTTGAGTACTCCCACCCAGAGGAGATACCGGATCCTACTCCCTCGGATATGTACCCGAGCTATGATACTTCGGGCTCTAGGCAGTACGCGGTAAGATATATTTTCTTTACGTAATGTAGTCACATACTTTGACGTGCAAGAGACAGACATTATTAATCGTCATGGAAATTTGCAGGCTACCTTGACACGCGAACTCTACGACGACGTGACCACCTTTGGACGATCACTATCGTTTGGACCTCTTCTTCATCATCGTCCAGTGGTACAACCCTTCTTGGAAAGAATTCAGAATAAGATACGGACTGTGTACGAGGCTATCACGTGCACCCGGAGAACCGATGTTGTTCAGCACCAGCAGGAGCAGCCGCGTCACTCCATGCACCGACATCAACCACGTCCACGTCTAGCACATCAGCCGACAACCAGGCCACCCCGTCCTGACCAACCTGGCAGTTCTACGTGGCACCCGCAGCACTATGGTCCCACGTCGAGCTTCGTGTTTTCTCCACAGCCATAGCAACACGGTCCCTCGTCGAGCTTCGTGTTATCTCCACAGCCACAGCAGCACGGTCCCTCGTCCAGTTTCGTGTTTCGCCAGAGCAGACATCACAGCCAGCAGGTATGTGTCTTCATATTTATTGTTTTCAATATTAATTGACGCGACCTCATTCTTCATGATGAAACGTTCCATCGCGTAGGAGCCTATGGATATCAGGCGTCTATGTCGGCATCACATGATACGTGGGGGAGTGATCAACATCCCGAGGACAACATACAGGCTCAGATGTCGCAGCACACCCAGTGGATGAACATGCTTTCGACTCCTCCACCAGGCCCCACACAGGATACACAGCATGACCAGGGAGAGTCTGAGATTCCTCCTCGTCACATTAGGGAACCCGACAGGTTGGGATGGTCGCCGCTTCCAGATCTGCCTCCCCGCCAGGCCAGACGTCGTCACTGACGCTTCTATCTATTAGTAGAGACATTACCATCTATTTCTGTCTGAGACTTATGTCTATTCTATGTATGAGACAAATGACTATGTACTTATGTACGAGACATATGCCTACTCTATTTTAGTACTCTGTTATCGGAACTACAAGATCATATTTAGATAGAACATAATATTCATACAACGAGACATTACAAACAACTAGATAGAACTACATCTAAATTAAATGGTACGTAACTGAACTCACAACATACAGCATAAAAACTACCCGTTTCCCTCCTCCCATTTCCCGCCACCCATTTCCCGCCACCGGTTTCCCTCCTCCTATTTCCCGCCACCCGTTTCCCTCCTCCCATTTCCCGCCAACCCTTTCCCGCCATACCGCAGTCGTTCTTTCCCGCCATTTTCTCCTCTCTACCTATAAAACCCCCTTCAGACGGAGGTGGATAAGCATTGCAGTGTGGTGGTGGTGAAGTTGGGGCAGTGTGGTGGAGGTGAAGCTGTTGTTCGTCGTTCTTCGTTGGAGGCGGAGCACCGGCAGTTTGGTGGCCGCCGTTCATCGTTCTTCGTTCGCACGCACGCTTCAAGGGTATATTTCAGCCCACATTTTATTTTTCGTAGGTGCTCCAGTAGTATTTGTTAATATATTTAGATGTCAACTAATTAGTTGTGTAAAAGTGTGTAGTTGCTCCGGTAATAATCCGTACTATATGTGGATGTCAAGTATTTAGGAGTGTCAGTATATGTAGTAGTCTAGAAAAAAGGTCTGTAATATAGGCAGTCCAGTCAAATATATTAATCTGTCAATATTTGTAGTTGCAGATGGCTAAGGGTACTCAGTGGGTGCTTAGACCTATTGTTCATGTCCAAGGCTTTTCTCCAACTGTTGTGCAAGTTAGTGAAGTGGACCTCACTTTTGATTGGTTGAAGACTAAATTCATGTTGAAGCAAGGGTTGAAGGAAGACGATTTTGTGTACTACGTCAGCAGGAAGCAGTCAGATGGCCCTAGGGAAAGAAAATTGATTGACATAACTGATGATGGCAAGATTCAAGAAATGCTGAGCGAATGGGAATGGAAAAGGGTTGTTGAGTTGCATTGCTACAGGAAACCGAGTTATATGTGATGAATTTGTCATTCGAGATCCGCCTCTCCGCCAGGCCAGACGTCGTCACTGACGCTTCTATCTATCAGTAGAGACATTACCATCTATTTCTGTGTGAGACTTATGTCTATTCTATGTATGAGACAAATGACTATGTACTTATGTACGAGACATATGCCTACTCTATTTTAGTACTCTGTTATTGGAACTACAAGATCATATTTAGATAGAACATAATATTCATACAACGAGACATTACAAACAACTAGATAGAACTACATCTAAATTAAATGGTACGTAACTGAACTCACAACATACAACATAAAAACTACATGAAGTCATCATCATCATCCTCGATTGATGCAGAACTCTTG
Organism: Aegilops tauschii subsp. strangulata; assembly: GCF_002575655.3. NCBI lineage: Eukaryota > Viridiplantae > Streptophyta > Magnoliopsida > Poales > Poaceae > Aegilops > Aegilops tauschii. The sequence continues at coordinate 350,800,907 of NC_053039.3, forward strand.
CCCTTCGACGATGAAGAACTCTTGCCCTTCGACGATGCAGAAACCTTGCCCTTCGATGATGAAGAACTCTTGCCCTTCGACGATGCAGAACCCGGAAGCGGCGGCATGAAGATATCATCTTCGTCCTCGCTCTCCTCATTCCATAAACATGGATTATTTGCTGCAATCCTTCTGAAAGTTTCACTCTTCGGCACCACTACCTTCTTCCACCTGTCATGCAACCTAAGAAGCTCTTTATGTACCTCCTCATAGGTCCTTTCAGGCCACCCAGACCTACGTAATTGGTGAGCCAACTCATTCATTATGGTGTCACTACCGGTGAGTTCGTCCCATGGAACTATCCTATTATCCATCCTGAAATCGGTAGCTAGCCTTAGAAGAGTCCTGCTCATCCCAGGGTGAAAACTACGATCGAAAGGATAATGGGACATCTCAACTACACTACACTGCAATGCTTATCCACCTCCGTCTGAAGAGGGTTTTATAGGTAGAGAGGAGAAAATGGCGGGAAAGAACGACTGCGGTATGGCGGGAAAGGGTTGGCGGGAAATGGGTGGCGGGAAACGGGTGGCGGGAAACGGGTGGCGGGAAAGGGTTGGCGGGAAATGGGTGGCGGGTAATGGGTGGCGGGAAACGGGTGGCGGGAAATGGGTGGGCAGGAAATGGGTGGCGGGAAATGGGTGGCGGGAAACGGGTGGCGGGAAATAGTTGGCGCGAACAGATGGCGGGAAAGGGTTGTGTGGAATACGTCATAGTTTTACAAAAAAACCAGGGATCATTCGGAAAAAAATGGTGGCATGCACCAGTCGGCCCACAGCAGGCCAACTGAGCCTAGTCGGCCCACTGCAGGCCTATCGGCCAACTGCAGGCCAACTGGACCCTGTTGGCCAACTGCAGGCCGACTGGGCTTGATCTGGTGGCCGACAGCCCAATCGGCCAGCAGCAAGCTGATGGGCCACCAGTCGGCATGTTGTGGGCTGACTGGGCTCAGTCGGCCTACAGCGGGCCGACGGTGTATTATTTTTGAAAATTCTTTTTTCAGCGTAATATTTCTGTAATTTAATAAAAAAATGTATTATTTAAAAAAATTAGCGACTATATTGATCTAAAAAGATACGTGCTGAACTACCCTCTCCGTCTCGGTTTTTTTATTTTTAGGCGTCTCGGTTTATAGGGCCTGCACGTAGTTCTAGGTCATCCATTTGACTAACTAAATATGAGTTACTTGTAGCGACCCGACCCGAATGGATCAAGTCTCTGTGCTTAAGTGTCATCCCTGGATCGGTACACACACAGTACTCGAGGATTTATAACAGAGGTAAATCACATGTATAAAGTAACGTAAATACTATTACCTCAATCCAAATAGCGGAAGTAACAAGGTCGTGGATTCCCATCAACACCAACGGCAAAGTTGAGTGTAGAAATCGTAACCCTAACATATCACTTACTTGTCGTAAGAATCCTGCAACATGAAACGTTGCAGCTCGAAAACGGGTCAGCACATGGAATATGCTGGCAATATAACACATAGAGAAATGATGAACAAAGGCTATCACTACATGCATATATGGCTGGTGGAAAAGCTCTATGGTTATAATGTTTTTGCAAAAAGCCAATTTTTTCCCTACTGCAAAGGAATAAATTTTATTTAACTATCATGGTGGTTGTGAAACATTGAGATGGTTGACAGCATCTCAATCCCAATTAAGTATCATCATTAACCCAACAAGATTAATTAAAGTAACATGATGAGATCAATATGAATATCCAAAGACCAGAGACTCAAAATTGCCCATAACCGGGGACACGGCTAATCATGATTAGTTTCTACACTCTGCAGAGGTTTGCGCACTTTTCCCCACAAGACTCGATCTCCTCCATTGGATTTCTCGCACTACTTGGTGTTTGAGAAACGGATGATCGAGACACAGTCTTTCAGAAGCATTTACTCTCTACTCCGGGCAGACCATTACACCTACAATCTCCCTACATCTGCTAGTCCACCTCTTCAAGAGCTCACACAACTTACTAAACTATGCCAGAGCCCATAATGGCTTGTGGATGCACACGGAAGTTTCTAGCATGAATAATCTTATGATCCCTTTGAGTCTGGGTGGCGGTCCATAGGATGATCACATGGGTACTCTGGGATATCCAAAAATACAGGCAACACTGGGTTCTCCAGGTGCCTCAATCCACCCAGATGTGTATTTAAGTAGCCACCTTAAGTTGAACCATTAATTAACAATCTCACATCTGTCATGGAAATTCACTCAAACCCAATCCACATCTACGAGCATAGCATAGCAATATACGCAAACGTAGAAGTAACTCCCAAAGGTTTGATAATAAACAGGGCAATAGGTACTACCTCATCTACTTCCCAAAACCCACATATTAATCAGATCCTAATCATGCAATTATTTGAGGATTGATCTAATGCAATAAAACTGGGTAGTAAAGAGGTATGATCAAAGTGTTACTTGCCTGCAATGTTGATGAAGATGATTCGCACTCATAACTCTTGATAGTTGTACTCGTCACACCCAGTTCAATCTATCGTGAGCAAGCAATAGTAACCACACATAAGCAATCACTCAAAAGATCGGGAAGAACGAAGAAGACAGTTCGGAAAACATCAAAACCAAGCAAATAACTCTTGCAACATAAAACAATTTCTAACGGTACCAAAATTATATGAATTTGGCCTTATCAGAAAGTTTAGGTCAAGAGCTTCGATTAGCAAAAAGAATCAACTCAAACGGAGCTACGAAACTCAAGTTACGATCAAACGAAGTTTGAATTCAAAACTGATCTAATTAAAATTTTAAAACTTTCAAAAAAAGGTTTAAGTTGTTTTACTGGATAGAGGGGATCATAACGAAGAAGTGGGCGTTGGTTTCGTTGGATTTGGATAAACGAGTAAAAAGTTGTGGTGTTTTGAAAATCAGGGACTGAACTGAAAAAATAAAATCTACACCTAGGTCCCTGGCCACGTGTCAGAAATCTATTGGTTAAAAACCGTTCGCTACGAAGGCCAAGCAGTGAACGTTCACTAAGTAAAAAACACGATTCGAATAAAAAAAGAACTAATCTAATCCTATCCATCTAACCTAGATCGGACGCACGAGGAGCACCCGCGGCTTACCGCGGTGGTGGGCGTCGACGTCGCCGGAGAAGGAGTCGGCAGCGGCGTCGGGGTGGCTGCTCCGGCGGTCCTCCGGCGTGGCCGCGGGGTCTGGGAGAAGCAGCGCAAGGAGGGGAAAGCGATGGCGGCGTCGGCGGAGGTCGAGGTGACGGAACGGGGCACGGCGACGGCGGCATATCTCGTCGGAGGCGGGAACTCCGGCGAGGGCGGCGGTGGCTGCGGTTTGCGGCAAAGGAGGAGGAACGGGGCCCGGGCGGCGGTATAAATAGGAGGAGGGGTCGGCTTGTGCGAGGGGCAGAGGGAGAGGAGTCCCGAGCGGGACTCGGCATCGGCCGGCGACGGCGTACGGGAGCTGGACTCCTGCTTGGCTTGGGGAGGAAGAACCCGACAGGTGGGTCCCATCTGTCGGTGGCTGGGCGTGGCGGCGTGCAAGCGAGGGAGCGAGCGGGCGCGCGAGGCGTAGCCGGTTCGGGCGTGGGGAGCTGCTGGGCTGCGGCTGGCCTGGCCTGGTGGCTGGGCCGGCCCAGTTCGGTGGAGGGAGAGAGAGGAGAGAGAGAGCAGTGCGGGGCTTCGGCCTGGCACTGTTCGAAGAGCTTTTTTTTAAAAAACTATTTTCCAAACAAAGAAAAATAATAAAAACGAAATAAATAAAACTATTATATAGGCATATAATATAACAAAATTTTCAGAAAATTATTTCCTACAGCATGGGCATTTTTCTAGCATTAAATAAAATCCACACGAATTCAAATAAATCAAAAGTGCTACTGCTCTACTAAAATCCAATAAAAATCATTTTAAAAAATACCAAAATTAATTCAAATTTATTTCTCTCCAATTTTCTGATGTAGGGAATCATGTTACCCTATTTTCCATATATTTTTATTTTGGAGAAAAATGATTTGAATAAAATCCAAATAACTCCAAATTGAAAATATTTCAAAAGGACTTTGAATTTGATCCTTTGAAACTCCCTACTCATATTTCATATATTATGAAGAAGTCATTTTATCTTCTCTCGTGAAAATCATTGAGTTGCATAAAGTTTCAGAATTGGAAATATTTTCAAATGAAATTCAAATATTTTCAACACCCCTTGTCATTTAAATAAATGGAAGAAGTCATGTCATCTTCTCTCCAGAGTTTTGTGGTGAAAAGAATTTGAATTCACGGAGATCATAAAAGCAAAAATGAAAGTTTGGGAAAGTCCTTTTATTCCCTCTCATTTAACTTTCAAAAAAATTGAATTTCACTCAATCAATCAAACAATCAATCAAATCTATCTATTTATTATAATATTCCAAAATTTAGAATTTTGGGATGTTACAAACCTACCACCCTTAAAATGAATCTCGTCCTCGAGATTCGGAGAGGCTAGAAAGAAAAAGGTTAGGTTTGGGGTCTTCTCAAAATCCATCGATCATCACAGGGGGGGTCTGGGGTGCTACCACCCTTAGAAGCATTGTTACTGTTCCATCAAAACTCATATACTCCATCCTTATCTTTGACAGTGTCAGTCTTCTCAGATCTTCAGTATAATTCCTTCTCTGGGCTCTTCCGGTAGTGGCATAACCTTTACCACAATTCTTCTGTCCTTTCATCTTGGTAAGGTTCTTCCATGACTGGGTCTTCTTAGCTAACGAGTCAGGCGCCAATACTAAACAACTATCGACATCTCATGGTGGTCAACAATTTATGGTTTCCCCTGCAGGGAAATGGGTCTGGGTTGAACCTCACCGTATAACCTACGGTTGGCAACAACTGTCGTGTACAAGGGACAATACCTATACCATTCTAAGGTTTAAACAAGGTTTAAATCGTCGTCACTCTACTATAGGTAAGTCACTCAGATTTACCATCCCGTATAGCAAGGCGAATAATAAGAGTAAGTCGGTATGGTGATCAATCCATCCCGCACCCAAATCATTACCTTGTACATGGTTTAGCGAATCTCGCATTCTAACACTCGGTCATCCTCGCAAGCATTGCAGAATTTCTCTTGTCGATGAACCAAGTTCGGATAAATCCATGGATTCTGCAAGCCAAACAAACATCTATCGTTCCTTCCCAACCCTCAGGTTTTGCGTAACTCCTATAAGATCGTCTATAGATAAAATCGTAACTTCTTCCTGTGACACCCAAAAATTTTATTTGGTTTTATCAAAATCTTTATTTGATTTGAAGGAGGTTATTTAATTTTTTTTAAAAGACTCTACTTCTCAAAAGATTTCTTTTATGACAAGTATTTTGTTTGGATTCATCCAAGACTTGATCTTTGGTCTTGGAGGTTTTTCATCTTGTGTTGACTCAACACAAATGTTCTTCATTGGGAAAGTTTTTGAAAATCTTTTCTTTTATAAATAGCCCTATGGCTTATGGGGTGATCTTTTCCCTTTCAAAATTTATCTCTTGCCATGACCTAAGTTGAAAACCCCTCCCAAAGGCCATCTTCCCACTTTATGTCAAGTCAAACTTCCAATCCAGCAAGTTTAACTCCCCCATGATTTTATCTCCACTTATTTTTAATCAAAAATCTTTTCTGTCTTCTATTTTGGCCCTTAGAGATTTACAAAGGAACCACAAGATTTCCTTTGAGTTTTGATTCCAAACAAGTCTCCCTGACTAGTCCTTAGAACCCTCAACCAAGATCCAGGAAGATCCACTGGTCCCCAGTTCAAAATTTTCAAAATATGCTTGCTGCAAGTTTGGGCCATATTTGCCAAATTTGGTGAAATTCATTTGTTTTCTTCTCCTGAAAATCTGAGAAAAATCAGGCAGCCTCTAGATGCATCAAGAGGTCACCTCACCAAGTCCCAGCTCCAGAAAAATTTTCCTCGTACCCAAATCATATCGTCGAACACCTGGCATGCACTGTTCCTGCCAAAGTTCAGAGTTCAGAGAACAGTTTCAGGTGTCAGTGTCATTTTCCTCTGAACCTCACTTCGATCTCGCCAGTAGCCGCGGTGGCGCCTTGCTCCCTGTTCCTCCTTCTTATCCACCGCGCCGCACGGTCGCCTGGACGCTTGCGGGCGTCGGCGGCAAGCTGGCAGAGGTGTGTCGCCCCGTGAGCGGCGGCAGCAGCGCCCGCTGCGGCTGCCAGAGAGGCGCAGTGAGGGACGGCACCGTCCAGCACCGCCCAAGCCACCAGAGGCCACCGCGTGGCCGTCCCCTCCCCTGTGCATGCTGCAGAGCCATCGTTGTGAACCGGAAGGCACGGAGCGCGCTCCCTGCCGCCGACGTGCCCGTACGGCCGTTCCGTCGAGGGCCGGAGTATTACCCAAGTCCGACCGAGGTTTTAACTACGAAACGGTACCAGTGGACCACCACGATGATGCCAAATCACCTAAACCTCCTGCCCGACCTCTACCTCGCCGTAATTGCTCGCCGGCATTATCCCGTTCACGGCCACCTCCTCGGATCGTCTATAAAAGGAGGTCCCGAACTCGATCTCGACCACGCACCATCACTCCACCCCACAAGAACCACGCCAAGCCACTGGGAAGGCCTCGAGGAGGTCTTCTTCCCCAACTCCGGCCGCCTCGACCCGCTTCGGGATCCGGCAAGATTCGCTCCAGTGCATGCACCCCCGCCCCTCAAGACATGCCAGTAGCTCCCTAGTGCATCCACCTCTCTAACCCGCGCCCTAATTTGAAGTTTGTAGCACCCACCGGAGAGTTTCATCCTCGCCCGAACCACCGTCCGCCGGAGATAAGGCCGCCGTCGCCGTGGTGCTCGCCGACGGTCAAGTCCACCACCCACCGACGCGGAAGGGCACAGTGAACCCGTAGGTACCCTCCGATCCCCTACCTCGCCGTGGATCAACGTCGGCGACCACCGCAGCCCTCGGGCGCCGGCGAGCTCTGTTCGGAGTTTGAACCTGACGGGTGGGACCCCCCGTCAGCCTCTCTTTCTTTTCTTTGAACCGTTTTCTGAAGGCGCCTTCGGGCAAAGTGTGTTTTCCTTCTAGGCTGGCGTATTTCGTACCGGAGCGTTTTCTGCTTTTTCAAACGAGCCCCTGGATCTTTTCTGTTTCATCACAGATTAGTCCTTGGACTAAAACCCTTATATCTTTTAAACAAAAGATGCTTTTTGAGTGATTCTTTTTTTGTCAGTCTTATATTTTTGTCTAGTTTTTTATAGTATTTATTTGGAAAAATTTGGTATAATTTTTATACACACACGGTATTCACGTTAGTATACGGTTTCTTTATACCGTAGATACCGGAGTAGGTGACGGAGCCGCGAACTTCGCCGAGCTAGACTCTGACTTCTCCGAACCAGGCAAGCATGTTTGAACCTTTGATATGATGAGCGTTTTGCATGTTTGCTTGCATAGTTAGTGCATAGCAGGTTTATGTATGCACCAGTGAGTGTCATGTTGCATGCAAGGCAACTACCAATATGCTTCGAATATTGATGTGATCTTTAGGATGGGAGATAACCTGATCATGTGGTGACATGAAAGGTGGTAAGATGGTATTGTTGAAGCATGCCAGTCTTATGTCAACCATTAAACTCCAACGTTAACGTGGACCGAGTCACGTTACCGTCCATCCCTTTTCGTGCTACCACATGTTTTCTGCAAAGAATACGGTTTAGTAAGTTCCAAACCTCTTTCCGTGTACACACCAAACAGAGGGGCCGTGATGAGGGTTCCATGGCCCTGGATTAAAGCCAGTCATCCGGTCAGGGGGCATGGGTGTTTCCGGTTGGGACCGAGAGGGGGGCACCCCTTAGAGCGCGCGATATAAATTTGATCCCATGCTACGCGAGGTTGTAGCCTCCCCGTCTCAAGGTTTTTCTTGAACGTTGCCTAGGGTGATTCCTGGCAACGGAATGTGGAAAGGGTGTGTACTGGTTAGATGTGTTTCTCCTAAAATACCGTAAACGGAACTAGTCCTTTGTGACTACTGAAATCCGTTGGCTGTGGTTAAAAGTACAAACTCTGCAGAGTCAAAACCTTCCGAGAAATTGTGTCCATGGTCAAGGACCTTGGTCAACATATCCATATCAATACCCATGTCAGTCTCTGTGTCAGTCTCCGTGAAAATCCCCGGTGAACAAACATGAGTGGTAATCCAGGTTGAAGGTTATTACTGTGGATGGACTAACCGTTTTCATTATTACATACCTGAGCATTCCCTTGAGATGAGTTAAATTCATGAGCCACTTGAATTCGTAAAAATGAAATATAAGCCCTTTATGTGATGTCGCTCAGACGTCCGACTGTGGCACTCTTGTTATTTACTTTCGATATAAGCCCTTTATGTGATGTCGCTCAGACGTCCGACTGTGGCACTCTTGTTATTTACTTTCGATATAAGCCCTTTATGTGATGTCGCTCAGACGTCCGACTGTGGCACTCTTGTTATTTACTTTCGATATAAGCCCTTTATGTGATGTCGCTCAGACGTCCGACTGTGGCACTCTTGTTATTTACTTTCGATATAAGCCCTTTATGTGATGTCGCTCAGACGTCCGACTGTGGCACTCTTGTTATTTACTTTCGATATAAGCCCTTTATGTGATGTCGCTCAGACGTCTGACTGTGGCACTATTGTTATTTACTTTCGATTTAAGCCCTTTATGTGATGTCGCTCAGACGTCCGACTGTGGCACTCTTGTTATTTACTTTCGATATAAGCCCTTTATGTGATGTCGCCCAGACGTCCGACTGTGGCACGCACCGTCGTCTATATTCCAATATAAGCCCTTTATGTGGTGTCGCCCTGACGCCCGACTGAGGCTTTGTTTGATTTATTTTTACCCTTTCAAGGCGTCATTTCAGACACTCGATTGGCCTTCAGTATTACATTGGGATTTCGGGAGGACTACCGCCCGACTTCCTTTTTATTTCCCCATGCAGTGCAAAGTTTAATATCGGAGTGTGCATTACTAATCTGCTCATGTGCATCATGTTTGCATTTGTTATATCTTATGTCCAAACTGTCTTGCGAATACTTTCATAGTACTCACCTGGCTTGTTGATTTGGCTAGATGTTGACGAAGGCGATCTTATGGATGAAGAGTTCGATAGCGAGTCCGATGCCTAGAGGAGTCCCAGTCAGTCCCGTGCGATCCTGGAATTGGTCACTTTTATTATATACGCTTCCGCTACCCAAAATAAAAGTCCTCGAGCCTCACTCCGACGCTCGATGAGCTGTAAGATTTAGGAGTCATGTCACCCACTTCACTGTGACATATCCACCACCACTTTTATTACGAGTCAGTAGTTATGCCACCATATCGCTTGTGTCATATCCGCCTTTATGTATAATATCGGCGTGCTTGTAATAAATTGTTGAGCAGCCTCCGCTCAACCTTGTATTATATTTAGTACTCCTGGATTTCTGTATCAAGGATTTGTCTATCAGTAAGAAGGGTTCTTCTATACTGGTCTGTTAAAGGGATCGGTTTCCCAATAAATGTTTTATTGGAAAACCGGTCGTGACAAACTTCGTATCAGAGCCAGGCTGACTGTAGGAAGCCACTAGGTGCGATCGCTAATCGGTTATTAGCGTTTTCAGTGCTTTTTTAGCATTTTGCAAATGTAGCTATTTTCTGTTGGTCATCATGAATTTATGATTTGACTATTCGGAATTTTTGCCTACTTTTGTAGATGGCTGGCAACGACTGCGAGTCACAGGTGTTCGCTAATGTGCCTGAGGGGTTTGTCAAGCTTCTCGTCTCCATCACCAAGCTCACGATCGGGCCATCGACTCGTCCAGAGTTCACACTCTACCAGCACAAGATCAGCGACAACGTGTCTATGCACCAGGCCGTGGTGCAATTCAAGGGAGGGCGTTCTACGTCTCGCCACTTCCGTTTTGTGGGAAGGGCCATGCCTACGGAGAGGCATGCCATGCAGATGGCTGCCCGCGAGGCGATAGCTCGTCTTCGGGATGTTCTTCCTATGATGAAGACTCGTCGCTGCCACTACCTCCCATGCCATGTGCCATATACTTGTCACTATGCATTCACTTGCCATAGGGGAGAGAGAGATGAAGCTATTGAGATGCTTGTTGAATATCTCAAAGCTCTTGAGGCAGCTTTTGACAACCTCGTGGACGACCTTGTGGCTGCCCGTATGGACTCAGTTCAGGGCTGTTCCGCCAACAGGAGGGAGCTTCTCCACATGGCACCGCCACTGACTTTCGTCTCGTCCTCAGCATCCTATGCACCTGCCATTTTAGCCACCGCTCGCCGTCTGCCTACCACTGAGGAGTTTGACCAAGTCATTGCTCCTACTCCAATCAGAGCTGCACCACCTGCCGCACCCGCACCAACTCCTCAACGCAGTGCTTCGCGCCTGGAGCCTATTAGTGAGGAGGAGGTTGAGTCTCCTGCACCACTGGGGCTTACCCTCGGCAGGCCGAGGAAAGTTTTCACCATCTCCGACTGAGTGCTCCTAGCAGCCGTGCGATGTGCCAGCTTGTATGATATGTTTATATGTACATAGGTTTCGTGAGTAGTAGTTTGTGTGCGCATCATGTAGAAACTCGGAGAAGTGCACTAGCCTAAATAACATGTCAGGAATGCGTACGCACATCCTGAGTGATGTATTGTATAATTACGAATCGCGTGTAAAATATGTACTAAGCAGTCCTTCTCCATGCGCAATCAAGTATTTTTCTTGAAAAATCTTGGGGTCTTTTAATTTTCGCCTTTGCAAAATTATTATTTGTGCCACACAGTTTTTCTCATGAATTTTGCAAAAATACCCCAGAGTGGAAATGCCTCGTCGCTGGACTCGTTCCATGCCTAGTTCGCCGGAAGAAAATTATGGTGCCCAGACAAGCAACAACTTCACACAAGGGCAGTCTAGTCAGCAAGGCAGTGAAGCAACATTTTCTCAAGTATGCCGCCTTTATGAGCAAAGCCAGCAGCAGCACCGAGAAATGATGAATCATGTCATCAATATGGGAAATCATCGTGAACCATACCAGCCGCAATCCAAATTGTCTGAACTACAAAAGACACGTCCCTCAACGTTCGCTCACACTGATAGGCCGCTTGAGGCCAATGATTGGCTTCGAGACATCGAAAGGAAATTAATTATTTCACAATGTTCAGGCCGTGAGAAGGTACTTTATGCACCTCACTACCTCACTGGAGCAGCTGCAGCATGGTGGGAAAATTTTCTGCACATGCACCCCAATGAAAATAACATCACCTGGGAAGAGTTTAAGGAAGGTTTTCGTGGGGCGCACATTCCCAGGAGCATTATGAAGATCAAGAAAAGGGAGTTTGATGACCTCAAGCAGAGAGGTATGACAGTAACTAAGTACAATAGTCAGTTTACACAATTATCTCGTTATGCCAACGAAGAGCATATGACTGAAGATAAAAGGATGGAGAAATTTTGGACGGCCTGGTGCCAGCACTTAAATGCCAGCTGGTCGTACACACCTTTCCAGATTTCAAAACACTGGTTGATAAGGCTATTACATTGGAGAATGAGCACCGCAGCCTGGAGGATATTCGCAAGCGCAAAAGGGACAAGACGACTCATGCTCGCAACAACCGGAGCAAGACTGATATTCAGAGGAATGAAGCGAGCAAATCCACGACCACTGCTCTAAGGCCAACCAAACATTTTCATTCAAGGGACAAGGACTTTACGTACCGCCCAGGTGTTACTTGCTATGCTTGTGGAGAGGAAGGGCACTATGCCAAACAGTGCCCAAAACCAATGAACTCGGCCCCCAAGCCGAACCATGGTGGGAATAATCCAGCCCCCAAGCGTAACAACTTCAACCCCAATAACAATCACAAGAAGGGTCACCTGAACCATGTGACCAAGGAGGAAGCACAGAATGCCCCAGACATCGTGCTCGGTACGTTCCCTGTATACACAATACCTACCACGGTTCTGTTTGATTCTGGAGCTTCTCACTCGTTCATTTCGAAGAGTTTTGTTTTGCAACATAGTTTTCCGATACTTCCTTTGGAAAAGTCCATGATCATCAAGTCCCCCGGGAATAAGCAGATCACTCAGAGTTACTGCCAAGGTGTGACTATTGAGTTTGAAAGACTAAAGTTTCGGGCGAATGTCATCGTATTGGAAAATAGAGGACTGGATGTGATCCTAGGAATGGACTGGTTAACCACCAACAAGGGATTTATCGACTGCTTCAATCGGACTGTAATCCTCACTCACCATCACGGCAAGACAATAAAAGTTGCAGCCCAAGAAAGACCAAGGTCACGGAAACCAAAGTTGAACAAGGTGGACATTTCAGAATTAAGAAAATTTCCAGTGGTGTGTGAGTTTCCTGACGTATTTCCCGAAGAACTACCAGGCATGCCACCAGACCGGGAAATAGAGTTCAGCATTGAACTAGCACCTGGCACCACCCCCATTTATAAGAAACCTTATAGAATGGCACCCTCCGAGTTGGTAGAATTAAAGAAGCAAATAAAAGAATTACTGGACAAAGGTTTTATACGAGCCAGCTCCTCACCTTGGGGTTCACCAGTATTATTTGCCAAGAAAAAGGATGGGACACTGAGATTATGTATAGACTATCGAGCACTCAACATGGTCACCATCAAAAACAAATATCCAATGCCACGGATAAATGATTTATTTGACCAGCTCGCACAAGCCAAGGTGTTCTCAAAAATTGATTTAAGATCGGAGTATCATCAATTAAAGGTACGGACAGAAGATATCCCTAAGACAGCATTCACCTCCAGATACGGATTATATGAGTTCACAGTAATGCCGTTTGGACTGACGAACGCCCCCGCATATTTTGTCCACCTCATGAACAAAGTGTTTATGAAATTTATGGACAAATTTGTTGTGGTGTTCATTGATGATATTCTGGTATACTCAAAGACACCGGAAGAACATGCGGAACATCTCAAAATTGTACTGGGAGAATTAAGGAAACATCAATTATACGCCAAATTCAGCAAATGTGAATTTTGGTTAAGACAGGTTGGTTTTCTAGGCCATGTATTGACCCAAGAAGGCGTTGCCGTAGACCCAGAAAAAGTCAAGGCCGTACTTGGCTGGAAACCACCAGCCAACATAACAGATGTACGAAGTTTCCTAGGAATGGCTGGATATTACCGAAGGTTTATTGAGGGATTCTCCACCGTGGCAAAACCAATGACACAGTTACTCAAGAAGGATAAGAAATTTGTATGGACTGAAGCGTGCGAGAAAAGCTTCCAAGAACTCAAAAGGAAATTAACAACAGCACCGGTTTTGGTTGTGCCAGACATACACAAAAGTTTTGAAGTGTGTTGTGACGCATCTCGGAAGGGCCTCGGGTGCGTATTTATGCAGGACGGCAAAGTTGTCGCATATGCTTCCAGGCAAGTACGGAAGCTTGAACAAAATTGTCCTACTCATGACTTGGAGCTAGCAGCAGTCATCCATGCACTCAAAGAGTGGAGACACTTTTTGCTGGGGAATCGTTGTGAAATATATACGGATCATAAAAGCCTTAAATATATTTTCACACAACCAGAACTCAACTTACAACGACGCTGGTTGGAATTAGTCAAGGACTATGACGTCGGCATTCACTACCATCCAGGAAAAGCGAATGTAGTGGCAGACGCTCTTAGTCGGAACCCCAGCTTGGGCAACGACAGTCTACAGAACTTGAGGCCTGAATTTCAGCAGGAGTTCGCCAAACTCAACATGGTGATGGTCACTGAGGGCAACGTATCAAATCTGGAGATACAACCCACCCTAATGGAACAGATTAAGAAGGCTCAGCATGGACATCCCAGCATCAAAGGTATAAAGAGAAAAGTGAGGCTGGGCAAGGCTTCAGAGTTCGTCGTAGACAATGAGGGAGTATTATGGTACGGGGACAGACTTTGCGTACCAAACATTGAGGACCTCAAACAACAAATTCTAACCGAAGGCCACACCGCCCCATATTCAATCCACCCTGGAGGAACCAAAATGTATAAGGACATTCAGGAAAGATTTTGGTGGCACGGTATGAAAAGGGATATAGCCACATTCATTGCTTGTTGTGATTCATGTCAGCGCATTAAAGCCGAGCACGGTCGCCTGGACGCTCTCGGGCGTCGGCGGCGAGCTGGCAGAGGTGCGTCGCCCCATGAGCGGTGGCAGCAGCACCCGCTGCGGCTGCCAGAGAGGCGCAGCGAGGGACGGCGCCGTCCAGCACTGCCCAAGCCACCAGAGGCCACCGCGTGGCCGTCCCCTCCCCTGTGCACGCTGCAGAGCCATCATCGTGAACCGGAAGGCACGGAGCGCGCTCCCTGCCGCCGACGTGCCCATACGGCCGTTCTGTCGAGGACCGGAGTATTACCCAAGTCCGACCGAGGTTTTAACTACGAAACGGTACCAGTGGAGATGATGCCAAATCACCTAAACCTCCTGCCCGACCTCTACCTCGCCATAATTGCTCGCCGGCGTTATCCCGTTCACGGCCACCTCCTCGGATCGTCTATAAAAGGAGGTCCCGAACTCGATCTCGACCACGCACCATCACTCCACCCCACAAGAACCACGCCAAGCCACTGGGAAGGCCTCGAGGAGGTCTTCTTCCCCAACTCCGGCCGCCTCGACCCGCTTCGGGATCCGGCAAGATTCGCTCTAGTGCGTGCACCCCCGCCCCTCAACAAATGCCAGTAGCTCCCTAGTGCATCCACCTCTCTAACCCGCGCCCTAATTTGAAGTTTGCAGCACCCACCGGAGAGTTTCATCCTCGCCCGAACCACCGTCCGCCGGAGATAAGGCCGCCGTCGCCGTGGTGCTCGCCGACGGTCAAGTCCACCACCCACCGACGCGGAAGGGCACAGTGAACCCGTAGGTACCCTCCGATCCCCCTACCTCGTCGTGGATCAACACCGGCGACCACCGCAGCCCTCAGGCGCAGGCGAGCTCTGTTCGGAGTTTGAACCTGACGGGTGGGACCCCCCGTCAGCCTCTCTTTCTTTTCTTCGAACCGTTTTCTGAAGGCGCCTTCGGGCAAAGTGTGTTTTCCTTCTGGGCTGGCGTATTTCGTACCGGAGCTTTTTCTGCTTTTTCAAACGAGCCCCTGGATCTTTTCTGTTTCATCACAGATTAGTCCTTGGACTAAAACCCTTATATCTTTTAAACAAAATATGCTTTTTGAGTGATTCTTTTTTTGTCAGTCTTATATTTTTGTCTAGTTTTTTATAGTATTTATTTGGAAAAAATTTGGTATAATTTTTATACACACACGGTATTCACGTTAGTATACGGTTTCTTTATACCGTAGATACCGGAGGAGGTGACGGAGCCGCGAACTTCGCCGAGCTAGAGTCCGACTTCTCCGAACCAGGCAAGCATGTTTGAACCTTTGATATGATGTGTGTTTTGCATGTTTGCTTGCATAGTTAGTGCATAGCAGGTTTATGTATGCACCAGTGAGTGTCATGTTGCATGCAAGGCAACTACCAATATGCTTCGAATATTGATGTGATCTTTAGGATGGGAGATAACCTGATCATCTGGTGACATGAAAGGTGGTAAGATGGTATTGTTGAAGCATGCCAGTCTTATGTCAACCGTTAAACTCCGACGTTAACGTGGACCGAGTCACGTTACCGTCCGTCCCTTTTTGTGCTACCACATGTTTTCTGCAAAGAATACAGTTTAGTAAGTTGCAAACCTCTTTCCGTGTACACACCAAACAGAGGGGCCGTGATGAGGGTTCCATGGCCCTGGATTAAAGCCAGTCATCCGGTCAGGGGGCATGGGTGTTTCCGGTTGGGACCGAGAGGGGGGCACCCCTTAGAGCGCGCGATATAAATTTGATCCCATGCTACGCGAGGTTGTAGCCTCCCCGTCTCAAGGTTTTTCTTGAACGTTGCCTAGGGTGATTCCTGGCAACGGAATGTGGAATGGGTGTGTACTGGTTAGATGTGTTTCTCCTAAAATACCGTAAACAGAACTAGTCCTTTGTGACTTCTGAAATCCGTTGGCTGTGGTTAAAAGTACAAACTCTGCAGAGTCAAAACCTTCCGAGAAATTGTGTCCATGGTCAAGGACCTTGGTCAACATATCCATATCAATATCCATGTCAGTCTCTGTGTCAGTCTCCGTGAAAATCCCCGGTGAACAAACATGAGTGGTAATCTAGGTTGAAGGTTATTACTCTGGATGGACTAACCGTTTTCATTATTACATACCTGAGCATTCCCTTGAGATGAGTTAAATTCATGAGCCACTTGAATTCGTAAAAATGAAATATAAGCCCTTTATGTGATGTCGCTCAGACGTTCGACTATGGCACTCTTGTTATTGACTTTCGATATAAGCCCTTTATGTGATGTCGCTCCGACATCCGACTGTGGCACTCTTGTTATTTACTTTCGATATAAGCCCTTTATGTGATGTCGCTCAGACGTCTGACTGTGGCACTCTTGTTATTTACTTTCGATATAAGCCCTTTATGTGATGTCGCTCAGACGTCTGACTGTGGCACTATTGTTATTTACTTTCGATTTAAGCCCTTTATGTGATGTCGCTCAGACGTCCGACTGTGGCACTCTTGTTATTTACTTTCGATATAAGCCCTTTATGTGATGTCGCCCAGACGTCCGACTGTGGCACGCACCGTCGTCTATATTCCAATATAAGCCCTTTATGTGCGCCCGGACGCCCGACTGAGGCATTGTTTGATTTATTTTTACCCTTTCAAGGCGTCATTTCAGACACTCGATTGGCCTTCAGTATTACATTGGGATTTCGGGAGGACTACCGCCCGACTTCCTTTTTATTTCCCCATGCAGTGCAAAGTTTAATATCGGAGTGTGCATTACTAATCTACTCATGTGTATCATGTTTGCATTTGTTATATCTTATGTCCAAACTGTCTTGCGAGTACTTTCATAGTACTCACCTGGCTTGTTGATTTGGCCAGATGTTGACGAAGGCGATCTTATGGATGAAGAGTTCGATAGCGAGTCCGACGCCTAGAGGAGTCCCAGTCAGTCCCATGCGATCCTGGAATTGGTCACTTGTATTATATACGCTTCCGCTACCCAAAATAAAAGTCCTCGAGCCTCACTCCGACGCTCGATGAGCTGTAAGATTTAGGAGTCATGTCACCCACTTCACTGTGACATATCCACCACCACTTTTATTACGAGTCAGTAGTTATGCCACCATATCCCTTGTGTCATATCCGCCTTTATGTATAATATCGGCGTGCTTGTAATAAATTGTTGAGCAGCCTCCGCTCAACCTTGTATTATATTTAGCACTCCTGGATTTCTGTATCAAGGATTTGTCTATCAGTAAGAAGGGTTCTTCTATACTGGTCCGTTAAAGGGATCGGTTTCCCAATAAATGTTTTATTGGAAAACCGGTCATGACACTTCCAGGGTTTTTCCTTCAGCAAGAATGTGCTGGCTTCTTGGCAGGTCCTGGGGCCTGTGGGTTATGGCCCATCTCATCACTTGTAGTTCCTTGAACTTATCATCGAGCAACTGATCATTACTCCAACTTCCAACTTCCTAGCATTCTTAAATCCATCCAATTTTATTGTCCTTCTTCCTTCTATTAGCACCAAACTAAGACATGATTACTCAGACTCATCATGGAATTTCCATTGATCCATATTTCCAACATCCTACCTCCTTTATATCCAATAGTAATTTATCTCTTCATCCTCGTGGGATATCCCACATACCGGGATAAAACTTATACTTATGAAGTCCATACTCCACTTCGTGGAACATCATTATCCTTTCCAGGGTCAAGCGTCCTTACAGGGGAATATTGGCCATCTCTGCATGGCACTTCTTCAATTGGGAAACATGAAACACATCATGAACTCCTAACAGTCCTTCGGGTGACTCCAACTTGTTGGCCACCACTCCCATACGCTCCAAAACTCGGTATGGTCCTACAAATCTTGGGGCTAACTTTCCCTTAACTCCAAATAGTTTAACTCCTCGCAGAGGGGACACACGAAGACATGCTCTGTCTCCAATTTCATAGACTACCTCCTTGTGTTTATAAGTCTGCATAATTCTTCTGCCTGGACTGAGCTACCTTCAGTCTATCTTGAATCAACTTAACATTTTCTTCTGACTCCTTGATCACATTTGGTCCAAACAACTGACGGTCTCCAACTTCATCCTGCATCAACGGTGTCTGGCTCCTTCTCCCATACAAAGCTTCAAAAGGGGCCATCTTAAAACTGGCTTGGTAACTGTTGTTGTATGGGAACTCCGTGTAAGGTAGGTTATCATCCCTACTAGATCCATAATCTAGCGCACACGCTCTCAACATGTCCTCCAGAATCTGATTGACTCTCTCGGTCTATCCATCTGTCTGCAGATGAAAGGCTGTACTGAACTCTAGCCTAGTACCCAAAGTCTGGTGCGGCTGATTCCAAAACTTTGAGGTAAACCGTGTTCCTCTATCTGATACGATGGTCCTCGGAACTCCATGCAGACATACGATCCTGGTCATATATATCTTGGCCAACTTCGCACTTGTATAGGTGGTTTTCATTGGGATAAAGTGAGCCACTTTGGTCAAGCGAATCAACTACTACCCAGATAGAATCATATCCCGATCGGGTTCTGGGAAATCCGGTAATGGAATCCATGCCAAGCTTATCCCACTTCCATTCGGGTTTCGGCATAGGCTGTAGTAATCCGGCTGGCTTCTGATGCTCTGCCTTTACTCTCTGGCATACATCACCTACGACTACATACTCCGCAATATCCTTCTTCATACCAGTCCACCAGAAATGCTCCTTCAACTCCAAATACATCTTGGTGTTTCCAAGGCGAATCGAGTATGGTGAGTCATGAGCCTCCTAAAGTATTAACTTCCTGATCTTTGCATTATTGGGCACATATACACGGTCCTCGAACCATAAGGTGTCGTGCTCATCCTTACGAAAATCTTTGGCCTTTCCTTTGCTCATTCTCACTTTTATCTCGGCAATCTCTTTGTCATCCTTCTGAGCTTCACGGATCTTTCCCAACAATGTAGACTGAACTTCCATTGCTGCAACAAAACCTTTGGGAACAATCTCCAACCGAAGTTCCCTGAGATCCTTTGCTAACTCCTTTGGTAATCCTCCGCTTATGAGGGTATTCATCCTTGTTTTCTTTATGGTTGTGTCCTATTTCTCCACAAAGCTTGCATGCACAGGTTTTCTTCATATCCTTCCCATAAGGCCTCAACTTTTGGGACACAAGCCAAGATTTTAACAAAGTCCACTTAAATTCCTTCCAAGTGGTTACTCCTTGCCACCCATTGATGGTTTGGTACATCCTCTACCAGGTAGTGGCACCTCTTTCAAAGCACTCAAGAGCATGCTGGGTCATATCCTTTCCGGCTATAGGGTTATTCTCCATGTGATCCTCCATGTTCTGAATCCATCGGTCCGTCTCCAATTGACTTATCGGTCCAGAAAATACAAGCTCATCTTCATTCATCCTCTATTGGGTCCATGGGTTTGGGGTGAGATAAGAGAGGTAGAGAGTGATACACACAATGCAAAAAATAGTTTTGAAAAGAAATATTTTATTTGTGGCTGTCGGGAAAACATCAAACAAATGACAGCTCACAAACGTCGCATCTAACATAGGTATAACAGGGGTTTGGTCTTCTAAAGGTCAATAAATCTTCAACGTCATCAAACTCTTCAAGTCCTGTTCATGTCTCTGATGGCTTCTTCCAATCATGCTAGTCCTTCTCAAGTTCTTTTGCCAGACCCTCTCTGTTGCCGTGAAGTCTCTCATGGCGTCCTTTAATAATTGCGTTCCAAACTTCTGGGTCTCAACATCCTTGGCATGAACCATCGTACTACTGTCCTTCAGTTCTTGACGAGTCTCCGTTATCTCGAGGTTTTGCTTTCCCAGCTTGGCTACTCTCAGTTTCTGGGTTCTGAGTTCTTCACGAAACACTTCTTTGTCAAATACAGCTTCCTGCAGGTCCATCCTAAACTTCTTGATGTAATACTCCAGATCCTGGTGATACACCGGTCTAAACTTAAAACTTCATCTTGCTGATAGGTGCTCCATCAGCTTTCTACCATCCAATCCTTCCATGCATCTGCATGCTTAACTCTGCACGGTGACAATAGCATAAACGGGTAATAACACCATGGTCAGCCGTGTCTATGCCCATGTTACTGCCATGAGCTTTCATTCCATAACTGATATCTCCTGTCTTTGGGTTTTCTTAATAAAAACTTTGAGTTCTAATGCTCCATGTTCCAGTCTTTCTCCGATACACCTTGGTCTCGGGTATTGACGGCTACCATAGTCTACCAAGTTCCATAAGGGTAGCCTTCCTATACCAATCGGGAAATTCTTTAGAGCCTTCAAATTCTCCTAGTCTTCGGAGTCTTCAACCGTTGTAGTTTCCATTATCATAATGCACGGTAAAATCCTCTTCATTCCGAATGGTCTTAGTTGTCCGATATCTTGTACTTATTGAAGTGGTCTCATCCGTCGAATCTTCGAGTGGTCCAAAGGGAAAAGGGGTATAGTCTCACTAAAAGGGAAATTTGAATAAGACTCACAAAAGGAGAGAGAGGTAAAAGATCTTTTTGAAAACGAAAGTTTTAGGGAAAATCCTTCCTATGGGCTTGCCAGTTTCTAGGGTCACGTCCTACAGTCAACATGTGCTCTGATACCATCTTGTAGCAACCCGACCCGAATGGATCAAGTCTCTGTGCTTAAGTGTCATCCCTGGATCGGTATGCTGACACACACAGTACTCGAGGATTTATAATAGAGGTAAATCACATGTATAAAGTAACGTAAATACTATTACCTCAATCCAAATAGCGGAAGTAACAAGGTTGTGGATTCCCATCAACACCAACGGCAAAGTTGAGTGTAGAACTCGTAACCCTAACGTATCACTTACTTGTCGTAAGAATCCTGCAACATGAAACGTTGCAACAAGAATATGCTGGCAATGTAACACATAGAGAAATGATGAACAAAGGCTATCACTACGTGCATATATGGCTGGTAGAAAAGCTCTATGGTTATAATGTTTTTGCAAAAAGCCAAAAAATTTCCCTACTGCAAAGGAATAAATTTTATTTAACTATCATGGTGGTTGTGAAACATTGAGATGGTTGACAGCATCTCAATCCCAATTAAGTATCATCATTAACCCAACAAGATTAATTAAAGTAACATGATGAGATCAATATGAATATCCAAAGACCAGAGACTCAAAATTGTCCATAACCGGGGACACGGCTAACCATGATTAGTTTGTACACTCTGCAGAGGTTTGCGCACTTTTCCCCACAAGACTCGATCTCCTCCGTTGGATTTCTCGCACTACTTGGTGTTTGAGAAACGAATGATCGAGACACAGTCTTTCAGAAGCATTTACTCTCTACTACGGGCAGACCGTTACACCTACAATCCCCCTACATCGTCCCACCTCTTCAAGAGCTCACACAACTTACTCTACTATGCCAGAGCCCATAATGGCTTGTGGCTGCACACGGAAGTTTATAGCATGAATAATCTTATGACCCCTTTGAGTCTGGATGGCGGTCCATAGGATGATCACACGGGTACTCCGGGATATCCAAAAATACATGCAACACTGGGTTCTCCAGGTGCCTCAATCCACCCAGATGTGTATTTAAGTAGCCACCTTAAGTTGAACCATTAATTAACAATCTCACATCTGTCATGGAAATTCACTCAAACCCAATCCACGTCTACGAGCATAGCATAGCAATATACGCAAACGTAGAAGTAACTCCCAAAGGTTTGATAATAAACAGAGCAATAGGTACTACCTCATCTACTTCCCAAAACCCACATATTAATCAGATCCTAATCATGCAATTGTTTGAGGATTGATCTAATGCAATAAAACTGGGTAGTAAAGAGGTATGATCAAAGTGTTACTTGCCTGCAATGTTGATGAAGATGATTCGCACTCATAACTCTTGATAGTTCTACTCATCACACCCCGTTCAATCTATCATGAGCAAGCAATAGTAACCACACATAAGCAATCACTCAAAAGATCGGGAAGAACGAAGAAGACAGTTCGGAAAACATCAAAACCAAGCAAATAACTCTTGAAACATAAAACAATTCTAACAGTACCAAAATTATATGAATTTGGCCTTATCAGAAAGTTTAGGTCAAGAGCTTCGATTAGCAAAAAGAATCAACTCAAACGGAGCTACGAAACTCAAGTTACGATCAAACGAAGTTTGAATTCAAAACTGATCTAATTCAAATTTTAGAACTTTCAAAAACAGGTTTAAGTTGTTTTACTGGATAGAGGGGATCATAACGAAGAAGTGGGCGTTGGTTTCGTTGGATTTGGATAAACGGGTAAAAAGTTGTGGTGTTTTGAAAATCAGGGACTGAACTGAAAAAATAAAATCTACACCTAGGTCCCTGGCCACGTGTCAGAAATCTATTGGTTAAAAACCGTTCGCTGCGAAGGCCAAGCAGTGAACGTTCACTAAGTAAAAAAACGATTCGAATAAAAAAAGAACTAATCTAATCCTATCCATCTAACCTAAATCGGACGGACGAGGAGCACCGGCGGCTTACCGCGGTGGTGGGCATCGACGTCGCCGGAGAAGGAGTCGGCAGCGGCGTCGGGGTGGCTGCTCCGGCGGTCCTCCGGCGTGGCAGCGGGGTCTGGGAGAAGCGGCGCAAGGAGGGGAAGGCGATGGCGGCGTCGGCGGAGGTCGAGGGTGACGGAACGGGGCGCGGCGGCGGCGGCAGATCTTGTCGGAGGCGGGAACTCCGGCGAGGGCGGCGGCGGCTGCGGTTTGCGGCAAAGGAGGAGGAACGGGGCCCGGGCGGCGGTATAAATAGGAGGAGGGGGTCGGCTTGTGCGAGGGGCAGAGGGAGAGGAGTCCCGAGCGGGACTCGGCATCGGCCGGCGATGGCGTACGGGAGCTGGACTCCTGCTTGGCTTGGGGAGGAAGAACCCGACAGGTGGGTCCCACCTGTCGGTGGCTGGGCATGGCGGCGTGTGAGCGAGGGAGCGAGCGGGCGCATGAGGCGTAGCCGGTTCGGGCGTGGGGAGCTGTTGGGCTGCGGCTGGCCTGGCCTGGTTGGCTGGGCCGGCCCAGTTCGGCGGAGGGAGAGAGAGGAGAGAGAGAGCAGTGCTGGACTTCGGCCTCGCATTGTTCGAAGAGCTTTTTAAAAAAAAATATTTTCCAGACAAAGAGAAATAATAAAAACGAAATAAATAAAACTATTATATAGGCATATAATATAGCAAAATTTTCAGAAAATTATTTCCTACAACATGGGCATTTTTCTAGCATTAAATAAAATCCACACGAATTCAAATAAATCATAGAGTGCTACTGCTCTACTAAACTCCAATAAAAATCATTTTTAAAAATACCAAAATTAATTCAAATTTATTTCTCTCCAATTTTCTGATGTAGGGAATCATGTTACCTTATTTTCCATATATTTTTATTTTGGAGAAAAATGATTTGAATAAAATCCAAATAACTCCAAATTGAAAATATTTTAAAAGGACTTTGAATTTGATCCTTTGAAACTCCCAACTCATATTTCATATATTATAAAGAAGTCATTTGATCTTCTCTCGTGAAAATCATTGAGTTGCATAAAGTTTCAGAATTGGAAATATTTTCAAATGAAATTCAAATATTTTCAACACCCCTTGTCATTTAAATAAATGGAAGAAGTCATGTCATCTTCTCTCCAGAGTTTTGTGGTGAAAAGAATTTGAATTCACGGAGATCATAAAAGCAAAAATGAAAGTTTGGGAAAGTCCTTTTATTCCCTCTCATTTAACTTTCAAAAATTTTGAATTTCACTCAATTTCACTCAATCAATCAAACAATCAATCAAATCTATCTGTTTATTATAACATTCCAAAATTTAGAATTTTGGGATGTTACATTACTATGTCACAAAAAGTATATCATTGGATTCTTAAGTGGATGTAGTTGTATTTAAAAGTCGAGGGCGGGGCTTTTCCTGTGCGGTAGGCGGGGCAGTTCCGCCTAGTCGGTTCGACAGAGACGCGAGAAGACGAGGGAGTAGGCTGCTGCAAACGTAGGGCTGTGTGATTTGACAGCGAGTTACTGCTGGACAGGTGGGGCCCCGTGATTTGACTTGCCATTATCATTTCAACTGCGGCGCTACGACCGGCGTGAGTCTCCCGATTCCTGACCACCTCCATACAGGTGCCTCTCCCAATGCTCCACCATGTAGTAGAGATTGTCTCTTGCATGAGAGCCCACTTCTCCACTTTTTCCTTGCCTCTCTTTCCTCCACATATGCAAAAATGCCATGTAAAGCGCACTATTGTACTTACTTTTACTTGCTCCTACAGGTGCTTAAGCTTGCCACATAGGCATAAAGTCTGATGTGGCAAGTTAATCAAGAAGAGAGAGACTAGTTTGGTGACCCAAGGAAGAAACGGTGCTAAGCGCGTGTACCTAGGTGAAAAGACAATTTTGAGTCTATAGCTAATTAAATGAAGCAAACTTAGCAACACCATTTCATTGGAAGAGATCACTCCTTGGCAAATGCAATAAATACTAGTACTCCCTGTGTCCCCTAATATAAGAACGTTTTTGGCACTACACTAGTGTCAAAAACGTTATTATATTATGGGACACAGGGAGTACGAAGAAAGAGATAGAGAGGAGTAAAAAATACACTTATAGCCAACCTTATAGCCAACCTTGTTGTAGTATGAGTGACTAAGTGATGACTATGTATGACATGCCAACATCAGATAGCCTAACGCACCGTGTTAAATCTCCAAGGGCTGGTGGCAGCCCTTGGATCTGAGATCAAACGGTCGCATGCTAAGTTGCTGAAAATTTGCAGAATAACCCTCTAGGATAGGATATTCACCCATAGGTCTAGAATCACGCCATGCAACCGTTCGATCTCAGATCCAAGGGCTCTCGGAAGCCCGTATCATGGGAGAATGGAAATCCACTACCCAGCCGTTCGCACGCTGGCAGTTCGCTCCTACTCGTCCCCACACGTCCTTCAATACTACGGCGGTTCGCTCCTAGTCGTCCCGTCCATTCACATTACGGCAGTTCCACTAATCCTAACCCTCCTCCCAAATCCATGGCGTCCCAAATCTCCACGATCGGCGGTGAGTACAAGGTTAGAACCATCACCGGCGATGAGTTCGACGTCATATACACCCGTTCTTCCGCGACGGTGAAAGGATGCCTTTCCCGCTTCAGACGCATGTTCGAAAACTCAGATGATGAGTGGGTCGCTGGGCTAGATGTTGAGTACACCACAGTCCTGGGACGAGAGAAGGATCTAAAGGACGAAGAGAGGAAGAAGCCCGCCGTGATCCAGGTTTGCGTACATAACGTTTGCTTGGTCTACAACATATGCCATGCCGACGTTGAGTGCCAGGATTTTAAGAACTTCCTCAAGGACAAAACAGTGAAATTCGTTACTGTAGACTTTAAGAACGACAAAGAAGTCCTGGGTCGGATAGGCCTCGTTGTAGGCTACCCCTTCGACCTCCAGAGGAATCGGCTGGTGCCCTCTCGTCAACCTTCAATGCTGACCCTGGCAGGAGCCATGGTTCATCCTTCGTACCGTAAACTGGAGAAACCTCATAACACGTTTCATCGTCATGCATGGCAGTGGAATGTACTAGATATAGACCACATCCACTACGCTGCAATGGATGGCTACCTTTGTTTCAATATCTACAAGGGTTGGATGAAGAGCAACAGCCAAGTGTGTGGTTCAAGCAAAGAAGTATCGGCCAAGAGGAAGAGGGACAAGGACGAAGTCGAGGGCGTGGACGAGGACTCCGAGTAAGGTGGCAGTGTCGTTGCTCATGGTGGTTCTAAACTTCTAATGCAGTGTCTACCGGATTAGTTGCATAGTTTAATTTCAGGTGTGCTTAGTTTAATTTGAGGGGTGTGTTGTGCTGAGCCCCCAGCAGAACTATGTTATGTTTCTTCTCGTTACTTTAACTCTTCAGTATGTACATACTACTAGTATTTCTTTAATAGAATTTAGCAGCCCAATTAAGCACGTACTAGCTTTTTTAATAGTACTATATGCATAATTTGGCGACGAGCGCTCTCTATATGTACCACCTTTTTTTTAATTTCAATTTTTGCTCCATGGCGCAATCCATCGATAGTACTACTGTACAAAAGTATACATTTTTTAAAAGGCTAGAGTACTGTTCATCACATATATAGCCAGTTAAATTCTCAACCTAGAACGACGTGCATGCCATGTAGTAAACCGATACGGAGGAAGTATAGTAAAAATGAGGTGATTTTACCGAGCGATCGGCGGGGGAGCATGGCCTGTCATGCGGTCCCACGTGTCATGATGTACCAAGGCGATGTGCGTGTCCCTCTTGAGGCAGAAGCAATACTACGTGGTTTGAGATGATGGCGAACCGAAGTGTGAAATAATGGTTGCTTCGTCCGTCTGGGAAGGTGCGGCATTGTGATTTGACGTCTCATTGCTCATTACTACTACTGGGCCGGTACGAGTGGGGTGTGTCCCCCCTGCTGTTATGCACTATTATTTGGTGCTTGACACGTCGACCCGGTTGCTATATGTCCCACATGTCGGCGACAGGAAGTACATAATTCATGAAAGGAAGCGTCGACGGAGGAGTATACTACAGAATTCATGAAAGGGAGCGACTTAGTTTTGGGAAAATCTGTTTTTACGGAGTACGTACCCACTAGGGTTTATAGGGCTCATCTGAAAAACATTCGTTTTTCCGTTTGATAAGTCTCAATTCTACTATACTAGTACTAGTACCATTACATGTTGGATTTCGAGGTGCGTTAGATCACCCGACGCAAGCAGTGCAAGAGGAAACTAACCAATGCATGTACAAGTTCATGGAAATTTAGTGGTCATTCATGCATTCGTTCTAATTAATGCCTCGGTAAACATAACTTCTTGAGAAAAATGAGCGTACTAATTACTTGTGCAAACTATGAAATTAATTTGACCACTCACCGTCTACCTTGGTTGGAGAGATTTTGAAACTGAGCCATAAGCTGGAAAGGAGGGAGTAGTAAATTTTGTCTCGATTACTATTTGTGGCCTTGTATAGATGCAAAATGTATTTTTTTATAGTGGCCTTGTATAAGTAAATGGAGGGAGTACTAACCAAAGTACTTAGTAGGGACGAGGAGTAAACGGAGGGAGTAGTAAAATTTTCTCCTCGTGCTGCGAGCCACCGCACGCGTGGGCGAGGGAGCGGGCGTAAAGGCGTACAGTAGTAGTAGTACTACTACTACTACTACTCGTAAGCAAGCTTCACCTCATCCTGCAAGCCACCGCGCCCGTGGGCAGGGGAGACGGTGTACTAAGCAAGCTTCTCCTCGTTCTGCGAGTTGACGGGACACATCAAAAGTACTCCAGTGTATAGAGCCTTGCCTCTAAGGTAGGCCCCACATGGTTTGCCTCTTTTTTTAATTTAACATAACGCGTCAAGTCGCAATTTGTTTGTTCACCCGTGGTAGACGATCCTCCCTCCACCAAGTGGACAACCAGTACACGTGCCAAATTACCACATGAGCTGCCTTTTTCGTACAGAAATGAGCTCCACCGTGTACCCGCACGGGTGTGGTTGGGAAAGAGACGGGAGTACGTGCGCCGTGCGTGCACCTCTTCTCTTCGTGCACGTCCCCCACCTACGTGGGTGTGTGTGAGAGAGATACAAACCTATACATAATGCGCCGTCCATCCCCATGCCTCCGCCCAGTCCGACCACCAGTCACCACCACGCCCCACTCCTCCTCACCTTATCTCTCATCTTTCTCCCTCCATTTTTATATA
Organism: Aegilops tauschii subsp. strangulata; assembly: GCF_002575655.3. Taxonomy (NCBI): domain Eukaryota; kingdom Viridiplantae; phylum Streptophyta; class Magnoliopsida; order Poales; family Poaceae; genus Aegilops; species Aegilops tauschii. The sequence continues at coordinate 350,828,853 of NC_053039.3, forward strand.
CAAGGGGCCACTATCAAAGTTACAATTTGCAGATATACAAGGCCACTAACACTAATCGATGCAATATTAATGGTGTTTGCCTTGTGTTACTAGCAAAGGAGGACATTAATTACCCCTTGCATGCATGCGGGAGTTTGTAAAAAAATGCATCTTGATGTTCCGTGCAATGCACGGGCATCTTGCTAGTCCATGAAAACAACACATGGCAAAATTCCACGGCAAACGAGGGATTTGAATCTGTTGGGAGGGGCTGTTTGGATCTTGCCCGGGGTAGCCAAAATATTGGCGACCCTTTTGTCCACCGGTGCCTTTGCCACCGATGAACGAGGAATGGCTCGGGTGCTCATGCTGTCATGCATCCTCCAGCGCGCACGTTGGAGACGAGCTCGCACGAGCTGTGTTTTTTTGTCCCACAACGCCGCCCGAGCCGCCCGCAGACCAACCGGCGACCCGCAAATTACGCCATCCAACCGTAGCCGCACACATTATGACAACAACTCAACCAACCGGACGAAATTCACGCAAACACGTAGACAAACTGATATTTCATATAAACAACGACGGAAATCATATAAAGTACCGGATTTTCATACAAACATGACGGATTTCATTACATTCAAATGAACTACACGGTGCTAGTTCTGGACAGCACAGGTATATAATACCTGGCCTAAATGGTCGCCCGCCGATCGATTTGTGTTCCTCATGTCTGGCAGCACGATCACCGGACTGCCGGGAGCCCCGGAGGTATATGCTTCAGCGCAAAGGACGGCTCGCTTCCCCACTGCCCAACTGATATCACTGGCTGGTGCCTAAGATGATGGTGGCCGGCACCGGTTCGAGTTCATCACCGGCCACTACTTCGCCATGGCCGGCACCGGCTCGAGTTCATCCTAACATTCCCCTCTTTCGTGGAGCCCATGCGGGGTCGACGAAGGTCCTCGCAACAAAAGGATCCGGCAAGACACCTGCTGTGTACGCCGGCGTCGCCTCCGCGGTGGCCTTCATGGGACCCAAGCGGCGGCGGCCTCCCGTGTTCTACTTCTCCTCGATGATGGCGGCGGACGCGGAGGCGCTGGCCACCGACTCGTCGCTCTCCGCGCACCCGGCTTCTGTCGCTGCTTGCATGGTGCGGCCGCCGGCATGGGAGTCTCGGCCACAGAAACGGGAGACGCGGTACGAGGCGGCAGCGTGGACGGCAGCAACGACGCCCGTGCGCCGCTCCTCGTCGAGCTGGCCTGGAGCGGCGAGTTGCTGAACCGCGCGCCGGCTTGGGGCGGCAACTGGCTCTGTCAGGCAAGGGGAGGGAGGTGGATCAGCGAGCTGCATAGCTCGTATCCGGCGAGCTACCCAGCCGGCTTGGATGCGGAATAACTACTCTTCGTAAGCCATTGTAAGAGTGCACAAAATGGTGGAGGAGATAGGGAGCGGCGGAGGTGTGCGATTCTTGGCCGGTGTTTGGCCTCGTTTAAATAGGAGATTAAATAGACGGCGGACGGGAGGAGCTCGGCCGGCGTTGCGTTTAACGCTGGCCCGGTCATGAACGGACGTGTGTCCAGAGTGGGTTTCTGGGCTTCCACACGGGCGGGTTTCATGGAGGCGTTTGAATGCGGCACGGAGGCGTGTTCAGCCGGGCGTGCCGCGAGTGGCGCCCTCGACTCTGACCTAGGACACCGCGCCGTTCTTCCACTGACGTGTGGGCTCTTTGGGTGCATAGCCTGCATGTCAGTGACCCAACGCATGCAGCGCACAGCAGAGGAACCTTTGGTGGGCCTGGGCAGTCAGAAGCGGGCATTTCATAAACCGATGATTGTTCATTGAGTGTGACGTCATCTTTTTCATGTAGATAAGCCTACTATGTTGATAGCCCGTTCGATACATTGTGATTCATAAACACCGCTGCAAACATCAATGTTCTGCTTATCACAGATAAGATTGATTAATACCCGTAACAATCCATGTCCTTAACAAAGGGTGCATGCACGTATAGGTTGAGCGTGTGTCTTGCGTCGTGTGCTGTGTGCATGCAGGCGTGCGAGTGTTGCGTGCGTGCAAGGGTACGTTTCACTGTTGCATGCATGGGTGCGTACGTGCGTATGTTCGTGAGTGCATGTGTACGTGTCAGTGTTGCACGCCAGCATGCGTGCGTGTGTACGTGTCAGTGTTGCACGCCTACATGCGTGCGTGTCTTGCGTGCGTGCATGTGTACGTGCGGGGTGAGGCTACACGTCAGTCGACTGACTTTTTCATCTCTGGTGATTAGATTTTCCAGCCGTTGGATGCGAAATCAAGGGCCTCCAGTTTATCATCAAACTCCACCCCCTTGAGCCGCCAGCCACCACCGGCCGAACCGCCATCCCCCGCCGCCCGCGGCCGGCCCGCCCTCCCCGAAACCACTCCCCATCGCCGGTCCGCCGCCGCACCGACCATCCCTCTAGCCCCCCCCCCCCCCGCCGCCAAGCTTTTTCTCCGGGGGTCCCCACCCCATCGCCCAACGAACGCCCCCCAACCGCCGGTGACTGCCAACCAGAGGTCTCACGACTTCGAATACCCACCGACCACTAATTTATTACCATTTATGTCCTTCATATACGCGCTGACGGGTGGGCCCTATGGTAATGTGCACTGCTGAATGTGGACCGTTTGACTGGTCAATTGATCGTGTTATCAACAAATTACGGAGCTGTATGGTGAGCCAGTGACCGTATGATCACCCTAAAATGTACTCCTATTGTATTAACACAGTACAGACTCAAACTACCATTTCTTTCTTTCATATACGAGCTGACAGGTGGGCCCCACGGTTACGCACCCCGATGGTGCAACACTAGTTGCGCCGCGTGGAACGTTTGACTGGTCAATTGATTGTTTCATCAACAAAATACGGAGTTGTGCGGGTGAGCCAGTGACCGTATAATCATGATATGTACTCCCTCTGTCCCAAAATATAAGAACGTTTTTAACACTACACTAGTGTCAAAAACGTTCTTATATTATGGGACGGAGGGAGTATTTGTTTAACACGGTACAGACGCAAGGGCTCATATATACGCGCAAGCACTCACCGCTACAAGCACGCACACGCGAACCCTACCCCTATGAGCACCTTCGAGAGAGTGGGCCAGCATATATGATCTTGAGATTTTACGAAGTCACAATAGGTGCCTCGTAGTCGAGTGGAACGTCTCCTCCCACTGAACGTACATCGCCGGAAAATACTGAAATTAACACAAGATAAATGCGAGCACCGGGACTTTAACCTTGGTGGGCTTGAGAAAACACTGTCCTCTAACCATCCAACCACATGTTGGTTAGCACGACAAAATGTATGTGGTGACCGTGATGAGCTTATTCTGAAGTCCAGTGACCATATCGTGCTTTCGCTTCAAATACAATGACCGTAAGTGTCGTCAACAAAATACGGAGCACGCATCAAATGCAAAGTTCGTCGGTGTCATCAACAAAATATGGAGACGTATCGTGAGCTAGATACCGTTGTACTATTGTATATGCTTATTTTATTAGTGGCCGATTGCGTGTGTGGTGTGGTGGGCACATCATTTCTAGTTGTGGTGGGTCAACATGAAGACTCATGGGTCGGTTCCATCCTGCGCCACATATAGGTTGGACCGAGACGTGTTATACGAAGACCCATGTGGAGGACTCGGCGTACAACACGAAGCTACCAGAGTCGCGGAGGACTCTATCCCCACTGGTGATAAGCCGACTATATATGATTTGTAACCCTAGGCCCTTAGTATGTTATACAAGCTTGGGGGCTAGTTCGTCAATAGTATACACACACGCACAATGCATGGTATTCACGTGTACTTTGTACACACCCCTATCACTAATATACAGTACCAGGAGTAGGCTCTTGCTTCAACTGCAAGGGTCCGATCCGAACTAGGGTAAAACTTTGCCTCGTATTACCATCCAGCCTAATAGCCAGGGGTATCCTACCGAATGAGATGATGAAATCATATCTGCCAACTACTAAGAGAGAGGTGTGTCGGGGGGGGCAATGTGTGCGAGAGAGGCCTAAAGATAATGTGCGTGCGGGAGACATGTAGGCACATATATGTGTGTATAGAGGGCTAGTAGAGATCGTGCATGTGTATATATGCATGTGAGAGAAATAGTGTTTTCCAACTGAGATTAGTGAGAAGAGTGGTACATAGTAGTCAGAAAGAGAGAGAGAAACAAAGAGAGCATCTGCGTGAGACACCCCGACACCCTAAGAGAGATTGTGAGCATGTGTGAAAGAGAAATGCCGATGCATATAAAGTGTGTGCACTTATGCGTTAGATAGAGAGATATATAACGCGTTTGTGAGAAGGGGCGAGGCATAGTGCATCTACGTGTAAAAGGCGGCTCTACGCATTAAATTAAAATATAAATGGCATTATTATTTTTGGATGAGATCATGAATTTTGCAAATTGCGTATGGACGAAAATCGGTCTATCAGACACCCATACTCTATTGAATTCTAGCATGTGCATGTGTTTATTTCATATTATCAATCCATAGAGTGTGAGCGGTTTGAAATACAGGCAATGGATGCTTTTGCAATTCATATATAAACATTAATTAGTGCACTCCATGTTGTTAGTGTGAAGCACTTTATACATTTGTCACTTGCATGGATACATTCCAAATTCTAGCTGCGAAATAGAATACATGTCGAATTCAACATGAAGGGGGTTTCGAAGATTCGAATTCATAGGAAGTGCATTCATCTATTTGAACCCGAGATAATGGCATTTGTAAATCAGATGTAAAAGGAGGCATCAATCTTTGTTGTGAGTTTGAACATACTATATATATTCATACGCATATCTAACTTTTTTTGCAACCAAGGAGATTATATCTGGAACCATGCATGAACTGAGGTAAGTTGCATATTTTTTAATATATACTCGTGTACAATGTATATTCAAATGTACCCCCTCCATTCCAAAATAATCATAGCTTTAGGATTTTCAAGAGTAAAGATTTGTGAAGTTTGACAAATCCTGAAAGTTCAATTCAAGAGAACCGAAAACGTTAATGCTTCTGCTCCCAAATATTGAACGAAGCGCCAAATAGGCCTCTGGTCACCCGAAACCGCGCGAGACTAGTGTTTTGGTGATAGGAAATTACTGTCCTGACTCTGGCCCGTGTAGCCTATCAGCCCGATGTCCAAAGGTCTAAACCAGGGTAGGTTTGTAACTTCACCAAGACGCCAGTCTCAACCGCCTCCGAGAAGCATTCATACGCCGTGGGCGCCTACCCATGCGCTCGGCCAAAATCTATCCCGCCCACATTTGGGACATCTGACATGACTGTCCTACCCCCAACCCGCAATATGTCCGAAATTTTAGATGGGGGCAAAGTTTGTAACTTTCCCCAAATTTCAAACAAGCGCGTCTCAAACCAAAACATTGTTCCCCCTTAGTTCCCCGCCTCCCTCCGTTTCCCCATTCATACTCCGTGGGCGCGAAAACGCCCTCTCCACCAGCCGCGAAACCCCAGCCTCCTCCGTCCTCCACCCCATAGCGGCCAATCCACCACCGCCCTCCTCCATCATGCCGGAGCCGGTACCCCGGCGTCGTCGTCCAACGCAACCGCAACCGCAACACCCTCAAGGACTTAGTAGCTGAAGCCAAGACAGAGCTGCCTCCACGACGCCGACGCCGACGTGCACTGTACCAGAACCACTCCGACCACGCCGTCCTGCACCTCACTGCTGCGGCTCCACTGTCGCAACCGTCCACCGCACCGGAGCTGTTCCCGCTATGCCGTCGTTCGCCGCCTCGGATCTGCTTCCCCGCCGCCGACAGACGGCCACCGCACCACACTCAACAACTTGCCATGGGTTCGTCCAAGGCTCCACCGTCCTCCACAACTTCTAGTTTCCGACGAACAACAAGAAGATCATCGGAAAAACAGAAGGAGGACACATCACTGCCAGCAGAAAGAGGTACTCCTCTTCCCTTATTCGTGCAAATCTTACGTCTCCGCTCACACCGTATTCATCCCACGAAAGAAACTAGTTGAGCGCTTCTTACTGCATCTTCTTCGTGATACTAAATGCACAAGGTTTCCTCCCTTTTACTATTTCACCTTTGCTAGAGGTCAGTAGCCCGCCTGGATTTCAATTCAGGGTCAGTCAAACCGCAATTAAAAGAAGCAACACCCGCTTAGGCGCGTGGAGCACCTAGTCCGCCTGTTCCCCGGGGAAGCGGCGCATCGGTGTCTATCATAGGGGCGTGGGGTGCAGGAGCTGCTTGCACCCGATCTGGAGGTCGGCGGGGCTTGAATGGATGGCCGGGGAGCGGTGCCAAGCACGGAGGTGCGGTGAGGTCGAGGGGAGGGTGCAGGCAGGGGAGGAATACTAGGCCAGTGGTCGCTGGCGTTTCGAGGAAGATCGTCAACACTGACTGGCTGGAGGTAGATGAAGGCGATCTGCCCATTCTTTGTACATCGGACGGTGCAGAAAAAATGGACTGACCTATTTGCTTTCAGTCGACTGTTATTTTCATACAATCCTGTAGTAATTTAGTGTGCCATGCATGTTCTAGAGCTATCATATGTCTCCCGTCATTTATTTCTCACCGACCTGCTATCTACTACCTTTACACTGTACTAGTTGTGCACACACTTCACCCATACTCACACTATTGTTTTTTATGCATGGGTATTTCAGACTCTGACACAGTGTTGATGAATACAGAAAAGAAAAGACAGAAGTCGCTCCAGTGTAATTCGAAGATAAGCAATAAGCGTTTCAGCGCTCTAATGGGTGCAGTGTCAGCAGTTGGAGACAGTAAACGTAGCTCTGCAGTTGATGATCTCAATTGCCACACACAACCATCCCAGGTGCTTGCTTTAACTTCGCGCTGTCAAATGTGGTTGCATGTTGCATATGGTGTCTAGCTTGTATTGCTTCCAATTTGGTTAAATTGCATCTGCTTACTTTACACATTATACCTTTGATAATGACATGCCTTCCTGTTTTTGATACATACTACATATGTCTATTAACCATGTTTGTACATCAAACTAATGCTCTTTTGTATCCCTCGTCAATCACTTATGATGAGACAGTCACCCGAGTGGGTTACTGTGAGACGCCCTACTCGTTTAAAGAGTGCAGTGTCATCCTCCCCACATGATTCTCAAGAAACAGCAAGGCTAAATGAAGATACTCAACGTAGCTCTCTAGTTGATCACCGCAATTCCCCCACACCACCATCGCAGGTGCTTGCTCTTACTTGGCAGTGTGATATGTGGTTGCATGTTGCATATGGTGTCTACCTTGTAATGCTTCTAATTAGGGTAAATTGCATCTGCTTAGTTAACACATTATACCTGTGAATATGACATGCCTTCCTGTTTTTGGTACATACTACGTCTTTCTATTAACCATGTTCTTACATCAAACTACTTTTCTTGTGTATCCCTCATCAATGCTCCTAATTTGTTAAATTGCATCTCCTTAGCTTACACATTATACATGTGAATATGACACGCCTTCCTGTTTTTGGTACATACTACATCTGCCTATCACACCATGTTCTTACATCAAACTACTGTTCTTGTGTATCCTGCGTCTATCGCTTATGATGAGACAGTCACGCGCGTGGGTTAATATGAGACGCAATACTCTTATAAAGAATGCAATTTCATCCTCTCCACATGATTCTCAAGAAACAGCAAGCCTAAATGAAGATATTGAACGTAGCTCTGTACCTGAAGACCACACTTCCCCTACACCACCATCACAGGTGCTTGCTCTAAATTCGCACTGTGATATGTGGTTGCATGTTGCATACGGTGTCTAGCTTGTAATGCTTCTAATTAGGGTAAATTGCATCTGCTTAGTTTACACACTATACCTGTGAATATGACATGCCTTCCTATTTTTGGTACACACTACATCTATGTGTTAACCTTGTTCTTAGATGAAACTACCTCTCTTCTGTATCCTGCATCAATCACTTACGATGAGTCACCTTTATTCGTTGCATATTGCATATTATTTCTAGCCTGTTGCCATGTATTGCTTCTAATTTGGTCAAATACATTTGTTAGGGCACCCTTTTAATTTGGCAGAGTGATATTGGTTTCATCTTTCATATGGTTTCTAGCTTGCATCGATTCTAACAAGTTCAAGCACCTTGTGCTTAGTTTACACTTTATACATCATGCATGTCAATATGTCACGCCGTCCTATTTTTCATACATATTCCATCCTCCTATCATGCGACTGCCTTACATGAAAGTAGTGTTCGTCGGTATCATGCATCAATGAGTTCTGAAGAGCAAATTTTATTCCTTTTTCTTGTGGGTTGACTTGACAAGGCAAAATCAAGAAAGAGGAAGGAAAAGAGTAAGGAAGGCGATGATGGTGGTGCTCTGCAGCAACGTAAACGGAGCATCTGTACCGATTCTCCTTGTACTGATAGTGCATTACAAGGTCCAAGTCTCCGCTCCCCTACTCCACCATCCAAGGTGCTTGCTCTAACTTGGCAGTGTGATATCTGGTTGCATGTTGCATATGGTGTCTAGCTCGTATTGCTCCTAATTAGTGTAAACGGCATCTGCTTAGCTTACACATGATACATGTGAATATGACACGCTTTCCTGTTTTTGGTACATACTATATCTGTCTATCACACCATGTTCTTACATGAAACTACTCTTCTTGTGTATCCTGCATCAGTCACTTATGATGGGACACCTTTAAGTTGGCAGTGTGATATTGGTTTGCGTCTTGAATATGATTTCTAGCATGTATTGCTTCTAGTTTGATGAACGCCGCCTATGACGAGACAGTTTTAACTTGGCAGAGTGATATTGATTGCACCTTCCATATGGTGTCTTGCAGTGTTTCTAATTTGTTGAAGTGCCTTCTGCTTAGTTACCACATCATAGGTGTGAATATGTCAAGCCGTCCATTTTTCGTACATATTCCATCCTCGTATCATGACTTTGCCTTTCATCAGAGTAGTGTTCATCAATATCATGCATGAATGAGTTCTGAAGAGCGAATGATATTCCTTTTTCTTGTCGGTATGACCTCACAATGCAAAATCACTAAAGCTGAAGGAAATTGGCAAGGCATTGGATGATGGTGGTCCTTCCGAGCAACTGAAATGGAGGTTCTCTACAGATTCTACTCCGCCATCCTCCCAACAAGATTCGCAAGACAACGCAAGGCTAGACAGTCAACGTAATTGTGTAGATGATGAGCACATCTCCCCTACTCCACCATCACAGGTGCTTGCTCTAACTTGGCACTATTATATGTGGTTGCATGTTGCGTATGATGTCTAGCTTGTATTGCTTCTAACTTTGTTGAATTGCATCTGCTTACTTTACACATAATGCCTGTGAATATGACATGTGTTCCTGTTTCGACATCAGACTACTATTCTTGCATATCCCGCATCAGTCACTTATGATAAGGCACCTTTAAGTCGCCACTGTGATATTGGTTGTGTCTTGCATATGATTTCTAGCATGTATTGCTTCTAATTTGTTGAAACGCCATACAGTTTGAACTTGGCAGAGTGATATTGGTTGCATCTTTCATATGGTGTCTAGCTTGCAGTGCTTCTAATTTGTTGAAATGCCTTCTGCTTAGTTACCACATCATAGGTGTGAATATGTCACACCATCCTGTTTTTCATACATATTCCATCCTCGCATCATGTGTTTGCCTTTTATCCGAGTAGTGTTCGTCGGTATCATGCATGAATGAGTTCTGAAGAGAGAATTTTATTCCTTTTTCTTATCGGTTTGACTTCACAATGCAAAATCATTACAGCTGAAGGAAATTAGTCTCGCAGTGGATGATGGTGGTCCTTCGGAGCAACTCAAACAGGGGGTCTCTACAGATTCTACTCCGCCATCCTCCCAACAAGATTCGCAAGACAACACAAGGCTGGACAGTCAACGTAGCTGTGTAGATGATGAGCACATCTCCCCTACTCCACCATCACAGGTGCTTGCTCTAACTAGACACTATTATATTTGGTTGCATGTTGCATATGATGTCTAGCTTGTATTGCTTCTAACTTGAATTGCATCTGCTTACTTTACACATAATGCCTGTGAATATGACACGTGTTCCTGTTTCTAGAACATACGTGTACATGATGAGCACATCTCCCCTACTCCACCATCACAGGTGCTTGCTCTTACTTGGAACTATTATACGTGGTTGCGTTTTTCGTATGATGTCTAGTTTGTATTGCTTCTGATTATGTTGAATTTCATCTGCGTAGCTTACAACTTATACCTGCAACGATCACTTACCCATAAGACACATTTAACTTGGGACTGTGATGTAGGTTACATCTTGCATTGTCTTCTAGCTTGTACTACTTCTAATTTCTTGAAATGGCACTTACGACGAGACACTTTTTACCTGATAGAGTGATATTGGTTGCATGTTCGTATGGTGCCTAGCTTTCATTTCTTCTAATTTTGTTGAAATGCCTTCCGCTTACTGTTTTTTCATACATATTCCATCCTCCTATCGTACGTGTGAATATGAAACGCTGTCTTTTTTTGTATATATTCCATCCTCCTATCCTGCGCTTGCCTTACATCAAAGTAGTGTTCGTCTGTATCATGCATCAACCAGTTATGAAGAGCTAATTTTATTCATCTTCTTGTGGTTTTGACTTCATAAGGAAATATCAGAAAAGAGGAAGGAAAAGAGTAAGTTAGGGGATGTTGGTGGTCCTCCGGACCGACGCAAACAGAGACTCTCTAGATTTGCCACTGCTACTGCTAATGAAGTTGAAGTCCCAAGTCTACATGATGAGTTCATCTCCCATACTCCACCATCGCAGGTGCTTGCTCTAAGTTGACAGTGTGATAATTGGTTTCATGTTGCATATGTTGTCTAGCCTGTATTTCTTCTATTTTGATTAAGTTGCACGTGCTGAGTTCATACGTTATACATGTGCATATGACATGGCTTTCTATGTCTAGAATACACTGCATCTATCTATCATACCATGTTCTTACATCAAAGTACTGCTGTTGTGTATCCCGCATCAGTCACTCGTGATTGGACGCTTTTAACATGGCAGTTTGATAGTGGTTGCATCTTGCATTGATTTCTATGTTGTACTGCTTCTAATTTTTCAAATTGCCACTTATGACAAGACACTTTTAACTTGGCAGAGTAATATTGGTTGCATCTTTCATATGGTGTCTAGCTTGCATTACTTGTATTTTCTTGAAAATCCTTCTGCTTAGTTTGCACATTGTAGCTGTGAATATGTCATGCCGTCCTGTTTTTCTTACATATTCCATCCTCATACGGTTGTCTTACATCAAAGTATTGCTTGTCTGTATCATGCATCAATGAGTTCTGAAGAGTGATTTTATTCTTTTGTGTTGTGGGTACAACTTGACATGGAAAAGTCAAAAAAGAGCAAGGAAAATAATATAGTAGGGAGTGCTATTACTCATCGGGTGAAACGGAAAAGGTTCTGCCATCGAGATTCTGCTGGTACTTATAGTGCAGTAGAAGGTCCAAGTCCACCGGCTAAATCTACAAACACAGTATCACCTGCTCCACCAGCTGCAGCATCCGCTTCAACTGTACCAGCATCTCAACCAGCTACTCGTTCGTTTGCTCCGGAACTGGCCAGTTCCCAAGCTGCCTTCACACCTAACACTACTTCCGAAGCACTGCTGACACAACAGGACTTGGCAAGATCAGATGAACCTCATGAGCATCAACACCAAGACGGTACCTGACCGAGTCAAGTTGCAGTTGCATGCTCCTTTATATGTACTCTCGCAATTTGATGTACACTAACACTTTCCATATTCGTTGTTGAACTAGCACCACGGCGCAAGCGGAAACAGACATCAGGGATAATGCTTGACAGATTAACAAAATCTAAAGGAGGAAGAATGGAGATCCATTTTGAGGCAGGTTTAGAAAGGCCACATGATGCTACAGAGTCAGCCAAGTTAGTATCAGAGGCAGCCGTTGTCATTAGGTGTCATGCACGTATCCTCCCAACGTGGATCCAGTACAGGAATGAGAAAGACATACCCAGTTTAACACCTTCCTTGACCATTTATCCGTAAGTAATGTTATTCATCGCAATTAGTAATATTGTCTTGCTTTGTCCCATACTTTCTAGCTTCCTCCTAATAAGACTCACATTCTTTTTTCAACAGATGAGGTTCAAGTTGGATCCGAAAGATGATGCAGCTAAACAAGCATGCACTCATGTTTTTCAGTCTGCTCTGCGACAGTATCGATACCACCTTAGAAAATCTCACTTTGAAGGCAAGGCTAACAATGAAATCACCCAAACATCTCCAGTGGAATATATTACAGATGAAGACTGGACAGCCCTCGTTAAACACTGGTCTGATCCAAAGTATCAGCTAGGCTATATGTATTTGATCAGACCACATATTGAACTTGTATTTATGTATGTGCCTTACAAGTGTATCTTCTTCTAGGCTAACTATTTGAAGAACAAAACCAACCATTCTAAAGTGAAATTCCAACAGACAACAGGATCTTGTAGCTATATTGCACACTGCAAGGCTCTTGTAAATAGCTGCTACTTCCTTCTTCTTTTTTGTGCCATATTATCGTATCTATATTGACTTGTTCCAAATACAGAGGAAAGCCCGTGCGGACCAAAAAGAACCTGAACCGAATGCAGTGCAAATCTTCAAGGATTGCCACACCAGCAAGATGAAGGGCATGAGCACACCAGTTCAAGCCGCTGTTGTAAGTCCTTACTCCTCCTGCCTTGAACTGATTGGCACTTTGATGTGTTCATTTAACTACTTGGTTTGCAGCCAATGTTAGTTACTCTGTTCACTTTTATTCACAGTTGTCTTAATGTATCATTTCACCTTACATGGTTTAAAAGATATGAAGGATATTCTTTTGGTCTTGATCTGTAATCTAGTTGTTATGTTCACGTGCGCACACAATGATAAAATAGCCTGTTTGTTTTATATCTGTTTGCCCATGATATGAATGATGTCATACTATGTTCATCCTACTTTAAACCATGTCTCTTTATCCTTAGATGTCAACGAATGTGAGGAAATAGACAATACAGTAGGCATGCTACATGGACATATGTTCCGAAAGTGATTTTATTATGTAGTTGGCACTACAATACATGCTAATGTATTACAGTAGTTCACCAAAATAAGTTATGTATAAACGTTTAACCTACTTTGTTTGTTTTTGTCTCATTAGTACCTTATCTGGTACACTAATCTACAAGTTCAAACTTTCAGGAAGCTATGGAACAAATGATTGAACAGCCACAACCACCTGAAGGTGACGAGGCTACTACAGGCACATTGTCACCTCTTGCTGCAGTGCATCAGTATCTCTCCACTAACAGTGCAAAAAGCACCATCCTGCGTAATTCTGGGTTGGTTGTCAAGGTAACCTCGTCCAAATCGCCTACTGAAAAAATCTTCCTGCTAGACAGAGTGATATATCTGTGCTCCAGACACAAGTCCAATCCTTAATGGACGTTGTTTCGGAAACAAGAATAGTGGTTGAGAAATGTCGTCAAGATATGAATGGTTTTGAAACCAGACTATCAGACATTCGCTTCGTTGTTCAAGAGCAATGGCGGAAAAAAGGTGGAGATCGTGCTGCTCCATCAGATTCTACAGCCTGAAACATTAGCACTCAGGTCAAATGATCTGTGCTTCTATACATTTGATGGTGCTTTTATCTGGAAGGACTGTAAACTTTATGCCAACAGGCCTTTTGTTGTATGGTTGGAATTTATTTTGTTGTGATACAACATTTATGATGCTGCCTCAGGCTGCAGTAATTACGACGCTATTTTTGTATAGTGTAGGTTTATCTTAGTAATGTATTCCGCCGAAAGCTTCGTAGGAGCCCAACATGCCAACATTCATCGCGCCCATTCCAATTGGGCTAAAAACGATTACGGGCCGAAATTCGCATGTAGCCCACTAAAAATATCTGGGCCTAAATCAGCATAAGCTTTCATATTTTTTTGGTAGGCCTGTGCTCATAGTGGGCCTTTAACAGGCCTAAACATAATTTGGGCCCTCAGTAAAAATAGGTCGTTTAGAGGTGTAAATATCTCGAGCCCATAAAAAACATGGGCCTTTAATAGACCGAAAGTGAGATTGGGCACATTTACGATGCAGATCTTTGACAGGCCGAAATTCAGACGGGCCGTAATTGCGCCGACCTAATACACGGGCCTTTAACAGGCCGGAACTTCGGTCGGGCTAGATTATCGTCATTTTTATATGGGCCGTTAATGGGCCCGATATGACATTGGGCCACATATGGCCCATGGTTTACGTACGGCGTTAACAGGCCGAAAATGACAACACGCCGAAAATGGCCCAAAGCTATAGTGGGCCTCTAACAGGCCGAATGTCAGACATGGCCGAATATGACCCAAATCCTTCACGGTCGTTTATGGGCCGGAAGTTTTGATGGCCTGTAAATGGGCCCAAATGAAGCCGGACCTTTAACAGGCCGGAAATACACCGGGTCGTAATTCGGCCCAATTACTTATGTAGCGACCAGACCTCAAATGGTCTGTGCTGCTGTGCACCAGTGTCATCCCTGGATCAGTAATGCTGACACGCACAGTACAAATGGAGGATTTATAACAGAGTAGCAACCACACACTAATTACATCGAATATCTCCGAAGAGATTAAGTATGATAAACATGGCTTAAGGCCATCTAACAACGATAACAGCGGAAGACTTGGAAGATAAGTGAGTCCATCAACTCCAGCGGCATCACTGAGTATAAGACCACGACCTAAGGCACCTTACTCGTCGTCTGAAAAGTCTGCAACATGAAACGTTGCAGCCCGAAAACGGGTCAGCACATAGGATATGCTGGCAAAGTATCACATAAAGAGTAATGAACAACAATAATGCTATACTACATGCATATATGGCTGGTGGAAAGCTCTATGGTTACAGTTTTGCCAAAAGCCAATATTATCCTACTTCAAAGGAATAAATTTTATTTAACTATGATGGTGGTTGTGAATCATTGAGAAGGTACCTCCAACTCAATCCCAATTAGGTGTCATCATTAACCCAACAAAATTAATTAAAAGTAACATAGTGATGAGATTCAAATGATAATCCAGGTACTAGATACTCAAGTTGTCCATAACCGGGGACACGGCTAACCATGATTAGTTTGTACACTCTGCAGAGGTTTGCGCACTTTTCCCCACAAGACTCGATCGCCTCCGCTTGATTCTCGCACTGCATGATGTTTGAGAAACGGATGACCGAGACACAGTCTTTCAGGAACAATCACTCTTTACTCCGGGTGGACCGGTACACCTACTTTCCCCTACATCTGCTAGCCCACCTCTTCAAGAGATCATGTAACCTACTCAACTATGCTAGAGCCCATAGTAGCTTGTGGCTGCACACGGAAGTTTCTAGCATGAATAATCTTATGATCCCTTTGAGCCTGGGTGGCGGTCCTTATACAAACAGGCAACACTGGGTTCTCCAGGTGCCTCAATCCACCCAGATGTGAGTTTTAGTTGCCACCTTAAGTTGAACCATTAATAAACATCTCACATCTGTCATGAATATCTCTCAAACCCAATCCACGTCTACGAGCATAGCATGGCAATAATAATAGCAACGTAGAAGTAACTCCCAAGGGTTTGATAGTAAACAGGGCAATAGGTACTACCTCAACTACTTCCCAGCTCCCACAATTTAATCAGATCCTAATCATGCAATTGTTTGAGGAAAAGATCTAATGCAATAAAACTGGGTATGAAAAGTATGATCAAAGTGTTACTTGCCTTGCTGATGATCCGCAAAACCTAACGAGTCGAAGTAACAAGCGGCACACTCCGGGTACTCTATCGCAAACAAACAAGCATACAATCAGTACTCATCTAATGCACAGGTAAAACTCGAATGAAAGATCAACCAGAAAGTTCAACTTAAGAACTCCGGTTTGCAAAAAGAATCAACTCGAAAGAAGCAACGCAAGTCAAACTGCGAAAGAAAGAAGCTTCGTTTACTAATCTGGATCTAGGTCAAATTTTACTGTAGCAAAAACTTGTTTGAGTAGGTTAAACGGAAAGAGAATTTCGAGACAAAACTCTAGGCGCTTGAATCGCCTGATTCCCATAAACGAGCGAGAAGTTAAATAGAAACGAAGATTCGATCAGAAATCGAATCTGAGATAATCGCAGAAAAATCCGATGAAAAAGAAAAACGGATGAACGGTTAAAGAACGGACGTTCGTTAACAGAGAAGAATCGACGAACGCGTTCGCTAAAACGAACGGTTCGGTGAACGCTCGCAAAATAACAAAACCGAAAAAAAACCGATCTAGGGTTTTTTTTAAACGAAGGGTTTTTTTAAACAAAACCGGCGTTTGAACCGGGCAGCAGTACCTCGTCGGGGACGGGGGTTCCGGCGGGGCTCCGGCGCTCGGGGGGGAAGGGGCGGCGAGGGGGTGCGGGGTGCGGGGCTCGGGGGGTGCAAGGGGCGGCGGCAAACGGCGGCGGCTCCCGAGCTCACACTGGCGGCGGCGGGGCGGCAAGTGCGGCGGCGACGGCGGCGGCGACGAGATGAGAGGAGAGAGAGGGGGGGTATATATAGGAGGGAGGGGGGCTCCGGTGGCTTGGGGGAGGGGGCAAGCCGAGCGGGAGGCGGCTCCCGTGGCCATGGCGGACTCCGGCGGCGGCGGGCGCGTGCTGGAGAAGGAGAGGGGCGCGGGCGGGCCGGCGCTCGGCTGGGCTGCGGCCAGGTCGGGCGTCGCGCGTTTTTTTTTAAATAAGTTCCGCGGAAAATAATTCGTAGAAAAATAAATAAAAGTCCAAAAAATATAAAATAAATTTTCTCCGTCTAGTTAGAAAATCTAGATTAGGGTGAACATTTTTTTTAAGACAAAATAAATATTTTGAAAACATGCAATATTTTTAATGCAATAAAAATTGCAAATAAAATCCAAATAAATTCCAATAAATGATTTTAACATTTTTCCTCCAGTATTTCAATTGTTTTGGAGAAGTCATATTTTCTCCTCTCGTTTATTTTTAGAATGAAATATTATTCCGGAGAGAAATAATTAAAACCAAAATCCTCGTCTTATTATTTGATGAAAATCAAATATGAAAATTCGAGAAAAATCCCCAACTCTCTCCGAGGGTCCTTGAGTTGCTTAGGATTTATCGAGGATTTGTCAAAATGCAATAAAACATGATATGCAAAGATGATCTATGTATAACATACCAAATTGAAAATTTGGGATGTTACAAACCTACCCCCCTTAAGATGAATCTCGCCCTCGAGATTCGGGTTGGCTAGAAAACAGGTGGGAGTGGTCCTTCCGTAGATCTTCCTCTCGCTCCCAGGTGGCTTCATCCTCCGTGTGGTGACTCCACTGGACTTTGCAAAACTTGATAACCTTACTGCGGGTAACTCGGCTGGCATACTCAAGAATCTTAACTGGTTTCTCCTCATAAGTCAAATCACTTTCCAGCTGAATTGCTTCCAGCGGCACGGTATCTCTCAATGGTATCTCAGCCATCTCTGCGTGGCACTTCTTCAACTGAGAAACATGAAATACATCATGTACTCCAGACAATCCTTCGGGCAATTCCAGCTTGTAAGCAACCTCTCCCATACGTTCCAATACTCTGTATGGTCCGATAAAACGGGGCGCTAACTTTCCCTTAACTCCAAAGCGCTTCACTCCTCGAAGTGGTGATACTCGAAGATACACTCTGTCTCCGACTTCGTTAACTGTCTCCTTTCGTTTAGAATCAGCATAACTCTTCTTCCTGGACTGGGCTACCTTGAGCCTATCGCGAATCAACCTCACTTTCTGTTCAGACTCCTTAATCAAATCTGGTCCAAACAACTGACGGTCTTAAACTTCGTCCCATAACAACGGTGTTCTACACCTCCTTCCATACAAAGCTTCGAAAGGGGCCATCTTCAAACTGGTTTGATAACTGTTGTTATACGAAAACTCCGCATATGGCAAATTGTCGTCCCAACTAGATCCATAATCTAGTGCACAAGCTCTCAACATGTCCTCCAAAATCTGGTTGACTCTCTCGGTCTGTCCATCTGTCTGTGGGTGGAAAGCTGTACTAAATTCCAGCCTGGTTCCCAGTGTTTCATGTAACTGCTTCCAAAACTTTGAGGTAAATTGGGTTCCTCTGTCTGATACAATGGTCCTCGGAACTCCATGCAAACATACGATCCTGGTCATGTATATCTTTGCCAACTTAGCACTGGTGTAAGTGGTCTTCACTAGAATGAAATGAGCCACTTTCGTCAAACGGTCGACTACAACCCATATTGAGTCATAGCCTGAACGAGTCCTGGGTAATCCTGTGGTAAAATCCATGCCTATTTTATCCCACTTCCATTCCGGTATCGGCAATGGTTGTAGCAATTCTGCTGGCTTCTGATGCTCTGCCTTCACTCTCTGACATACATCAGAAACTGCTACGTATTCTGCAATATCCTTCTTCATTCCGGTCCACCAGAAAGTATTCTTCAAATCCAAATACATCTTCGTATTTCCTGGGTGAATCAAGTACGGTGAATCATGGGCTTCTTGCAAAATCAACTTCCTGATCGCCGGATCATTTGGCACATAAACGCGGTCCTCAAACCATAAGGTATCGTGCTCATCCTCACGAAATCCCTTGGCTTTTCCTTTGCTCATCTTCTCCTTTATCTCTTCAATCTCCTTGTCTGTCTTCTGAGCTTCTCTGATCCTTTCCATCAAGGTAGACTGAATCTCCAATGTCACTAAATAGCCTCTTGGGACTATCTCCAAACATAGCTCGCGAAGGTCCTCGGCTAACTCCTGAGGTATCTCTCCTGTCATGAGGGTGTTGACATGACTCTTGCGGCTCAACGCGTCTGCTACTACGTTAGCCTTTCCTGGGTGGTAATGCAATCTCATATCATAGTCTTTAATGAGCTCCAGCCATCTCCTCTGTCTGAGATTTAATTCCTTCTGCGTGAAAATATACTTCAAACTCTTGTGATCCGTGTACACCTAACAATGGTTTTCGGTGAGAAAATGTCTCCATGTCTTCAATGCATGCACCACGGCTGCTAATTCCAAATCATGCGTAGCATAATTCTTCTCATGGGGTTTAAGTTGTCGTGAAGCATATGACACAACTCTTCCTTCCTGCATAAGCACTGCTCCAAGTCCTCGACGAGAAGCGTCACAATAAACTTCATAGTCTTTGCGTTGATCGGGCAGAATCAACACTGGTGATGTAACCAATCATTTCTTCAACTCTTGGAAACTAGCTTCACATTCCTCAGTCCAATTGAATTTGGTGTCCTTCTTCAATAGCTCAGTCATGGGCTTAGCAATCTTTGAGAAATTCTCAATGAATCTCCGGTAGTATCCTGCAAGCCCAAGAAAACTCCGGATTTCTCCAACTGTCGTGGGTGATTCCCAACTTGTCACTGTGTCGACCTTGGCAGGGTCTACTGCTATTCCTTCTCCAGAAATAACATGTCCAAGGAATCCAACTTCCTTCAGCCAAAACTCACATTTGCTGAACTTGGCATATAACTGATGTTCTCTGAGCTTCTCAAGTACCAATCGTAAATGCTCCTCATGCTCTTCTTCATCCTTGGAAAAGATTAAAATATCATCAATGAACACCACGACGAACTTATCCAAAAACTCCATAAACACTTTGTTCATCAGGTTCATGAAATAGGCAGGTGCGTTAGTCAGTCCAAATGACATCACGGTATACTCATACAGTCCATATCTGGTGGTAAAAGCCGTCTTGGGTATATCCTGCTCTCGAATCTTTAACTGATGGTATCCTGATCGTAGATCAATCTTGGAAAATACTTTAGCTCCTTGTAGGTGGTCAAACAAATCATTGATCATCGGCAGTGGGTACTTGTTTTTGATGGTCACTTCATTCAATCCTCGGTAATCAACAACCATCCTCAGCGATCCATCTTTCTTCTCCACTAGAAGTACTGGTGATCCCCAAGGTGACGAACTTGGGCGAATATAGCCTTTATCCAGTAACTCCTTGATCCGCTTCTTAATTTCCTCCAAATCCTTTGCGGGCATCCTGTACGGTCTCTTAGATATTGGCCCTGTGCCTGGCAAAAGTTCAATCAAGAACTCAATGTCTCTATCTGGTGGCATGCCTGGCAACTCTTCTGGAAATACATCCGGATAATCCTTCACCACTGGTACTTCCTCCTGTACAACTCCTGATAAGGAATTCACTTGAGTCCTCTTCGGCATATGCCGGGATACATACTTGATCCTTTTTCCTTCCGGGGTGGTAAGCAAAATCGTCTTGCTGGCACAATCAATGTTTCCTCCATACAACGATAGCCAATCCATTCCCAAAATTACATCCAAACCTTGCGATTCCAAAACAATGAGGCCTGAGGGGAAAACATGCCTACCAATGGCCAATGGTATCTGAAAACATCCTTGGGTTGCCATATACTCTGCTCCTGGCGAGGTTACTAACATAGGGGTTTTGAGAACTTGGGTGGACATCTTAAACTTATTCACGAATCCCCTTGATATGTATGAATGCGATGCACCAGTATCGAAAAGAACGGTTGCAGTAAATGACTTAACCAAAAACTTACCTATTACTGCATCAGGCTGAGCTTCAACTTCCTCCACGCTCACGTGGTTCACATGCCCTTTGTTGAACGGGTTCGGCTTCTTCCCAGAGCTTCCATTGCCATTTCCATTTTGGGCTTCAGGACAATCAGTTGCATAATGTCCCGTCTTCTGGCACTTGAAACAAGTAATGTGACTTAGATCCCTCTTGGTTGGGGTAGATGGGTTGGTGCGGTTCTGTCCGTTTCCTCCTCCATTCCCATTACCATTCTTGGAGCCATTATGGTTGTGCGAACTACCTCCTCCATGGGTATGCTGAAACTGTCCTCCCGGCTTCGGGGTAAATCGTGGCTTCTGCTGGGCTCCAGAATTGTACTTCCCTTGTCCATACTTCCTCTTGCGGTTCTCAATCTGCTGTTTCTTCCCTTCAATCATGAGAGCTCTATCTACCAGCTCCTGGTAGTTGTTGAAGGTTGCTACCATCAACTGCATACTCAGTTCATCATTCAGCCCTTCCAAAAATTTCTCCTGCTTGGCAGCATCTGTAGCAACGTCATCTGGTGCATAACGTGCTAGCTTACTGAAATCCTCCACATACTGGCCTACGGTGCGTCCTCCTTGGCGTAGGTTGCGAAACTCACGCTTCTTCATAGCCATAGCTCCTGCTGAAACATGAGTTGTACGGAAAGCTTGCTGAAACTGGTCCCATGTGACAGTGTCAATAGGGTGCGTGGCTGTATAATTCTCCCACCATGATGCTGCGGGTCCATCAAGCTGATGTGCGGCAAAACGCACTCTTTCCGCATCTGTGCATCCTGCAGTGGTCAACTCCCTTCCAACTTTGCGGAGCCAATCATCTGCTACAATCGGCTCGGTGCTACTGGAAAACACCGGCGGGTTTAGCCTTAAGAAACGGGCTAAGTGATCAACAGGTGGTGGTGGAGGTGGGTTGTTGTTGTTGTTGCCTTGGTTCTGCACTAACACTTGCATCAGGGCATTCTGTTGCTGAATCAACTGGGTGATCTCTGGCGGGAAAACAAATCCGGTGTCGCGTCTCGGAGGCATCTGATAGGTTTAGAAAAGATGAGAGTTAAGAATAGAATGAGGTCTAGAGAGAAAACACTACCCATACGCTCATGAGACAAATCAATCAATATCACTCAATCAATTCAAACAAGGCAAAACAATCGATCTAACTAGCGTTACAAAGTGCTTGAACTATACTATTAAATGGGGGAAAACTACTACTGATATGGTGGTCTACTAGAAATTCTGATCCGTTGAAGACTCCATGATGTCTGCTCCAGCTTCATCAACAAAGTCATCTTCACTTGGTTCTGAGTCGGTGTCGTCGATGATGATGTAGTTATCCGGACAAGTGCATTCGTCGACTTCTGCTTTTGGCACTGGATTTCCCATGAATACTCCAATCTTCTTCTCCAGGTCGTCATTCTTCCCTACTAGTGCGTTGATTTCCTCCAAATAATCTTCGCGTGTAGCCTTGAGTTCTTCTTGGAGCTCCTTGATCTTGGTTAACGCCTTCTTCAGTTCTTCCTTGTCCGTGCACATCTGGTTCTCCTGGCGACGAATATGTTGGTTCTGCTCCTGGATGAAAACTGTGATTGATCCATCCTTCTTGGTTCTGATCATCTCCCATTGCGCGTCTCAGCGTCCACAAATTTGGTAAATTGTATCCTTAAGCTCCTGGTGATAGACTTCTCCAATGCGTCCCATGGCGATGTGTGCGGCCATGCTCTTCCCTAAACTCCAAGTTGGTGCTTCGAAAACCAATCTTATGGGTTCAGTAACTGGCACAAACGTCCTTCCTGGAATGAGAACTTGAATCTTCCAGCTCTCCTCTTCAGGTAATGTGGCGTTGTAGGTTCCGGTGATGCTTGGTATTCCTATGTTCAAGTACTTGGTGACTTCCTTCAAGTGTCGACCAAACGGCGTGTCTTCATCTGGTTGCATGAACTTGCTCCTTGCATTCGCCATTCCTAAAAGAGTAGAAAAAGGAGAGGGGTCAGAAATGAGAAGAGAGAAGCTTTCTAGGGCTTAAGCTTAGTGGTCGTGTCCTACAGTCAGCGTGTGCTCTGATACTAACTTTGTAGCGACCAGACCTCAAATGGTCTGTGCTGCTGTGCACCAGTGTCATCCCTGGATCAGTAATGCTGACACGCACAGTACAAATGGAGGATTTATAACAGAGTAGCAACCACACACTTATTACATCGAATATCTCCGAAGAGATTAAGTATGATAAACATGGCTTAAGGCCATCTAACAACGATAACAGCGGAAGACTTGGAAGATAAGTGAGTCCATCAACTCCAGCGGCATCACTGAGTATAAGACCACGACCTAAGGCACCTTACTCGTCGTCTGAAAAGTCTGCAACATAAAACGTTGCAGCCCGAAAACGGGTCAGCACATAAGATATGCTGGCAAAGTATCACATAAAGAGTAATGAACAACAATAATGCTATACTACATGCATATATGGCTGGTGGAAAGCTCTATGGTTACAGTTTTGCGAAAAGCCAATATTATCCTACTTCAAAGGAATAAATTTTATTTAACTATGATGGTGGTTGTGAATCATTGAGAAGGTACCTCCAACTCAATCCCAATTAGGTGTCATCATTAACCCAACAAAATTAATTAAAAGTAACATAGTGATGAGATTCAAATGATAATCCAGGTACTAGATACTCAAGTTGTCCATAACCGGGGACACAGCTAACCATGATTAGTTTGTACACTCTGCAGAGGTTTGCGCACTTTTCCCCACAAGACTCGATCGCCTCCGCTTGATTCTCGCACTGCATGATGTTTGAGAAACGGATGACCGAGACACAGTCTTTCAGGAACAATCACTCTTTACTCCGGGTGGACCGGTACACCTACTTTCCCCTACATCTGCTAGCCCACCTCTTCAAGAGATCATGTAACCTACTCAACTATGCTAGAGCCCATAATAGCTTGTGGCTGCACACGGAAGTTTCTAGCATGAATAATCTTATGATCCCTTTGAGCCTGGGTGGCGGTCCTTATACAAACAGGCAACACTGGGTTCTCCAGGTGCCTCAATCCACCCAGATGTGAGTTTTAGTTGCCACCTTAAGTTGAACCATTAATAAACATCTCACATCTGTCATGAATATCTCTCAAACCCAATCCATGGCTACGAGCATAGCATGGCAATAATAATAGCAACGTAGAAGTAACTCCCAAGGGTTTGATAGTAAACAGGGCAATAGGTACTACCTCAACTACTTCCCAGCTCCCACAATTTAATCAGATCCTAATCATGCAATTGTTTGAGGAAAAGATCTAATGCAATAAAACTGGGTATGAAAAGTATGATCAAAGTGTTACTTGCCTTGCTGATGATCAGCAAAACCTAACAAGTCGAAGTAACAAGCGGCACACTCCAGGTACTCTATCGCAAACAAACAATCATACAACCAGTACTCATCTAATGCACAGGTAAAACTCGAATGAAAGATCAACCAGAAAGTTCAACTTAAGAACTCCGGTTTGCAAAAAGAATCAACTCGAAAGAAGCAACGCAAGTCAAACTGCGAAAGAAAAAAGCTTCGTTTACTAATCTGGATCTAGGTCAAATTTTACTGTAGCAAAAACTTGTTTGAGTAGGTTAAACGGAAATAGAATTTCGAGACGAAACTCTAGGCGCTTGAATCGCCTGATTCCGATAAACGAGCGAGAAGTTAAACAGAAATGAAGATTCGATCAGAAATCGAATCTGAGATAATCGCAGAAAAATCCGATGAAAAAGAAAAATGGACGAACGGTTAAAGAACGGACGTTCGTTAACAGAGAAAAATCGACGAACGCGTTCACTAAAACGAACGGTTCGGTGAACGCTCGCAAAATAACAAAACCGAAAAAAACCGATCTAGGGTTTTTTTTAAACGAAGGGTTTTTTTTTAAACAAAACCGGCGTTTGAACGGGGCAGCAGTACCTCGTCGGGGACGGGGGTTCCGGTGGGGCTCCGGCGCTCGGGGGGGAAGGGGCGGCGAGGGGGTGCGGGGTGCGGGGCTCGGGGGGTGCAAGGGGCGGCGAGGGGCGGCGGCAAACGGCGGCGGCGGCGGCTCCCGAGCTCACACCGGCGGCGGCGGGGCGGCAAGTGCGGCGGCGGCGGCGGCGAGATGAGAGGAGAGAGAGGGGGTATATATAGGAGGGAGGGGGGCTCCGGTGGCTTGGGCGAGGGGCAAGCCGAGCGGGAGGCGGCTCCCGTGGCCATGGCGGACTCCGGCGGCGGCGGGCGCATGCTAGAGAAGGAGAGGGGCGCGGGCGGGCCGGCGCTCGGCTGGGCTGCGGCCCGGTCGGGCGTCGCGCGTTTTTTTTTAAATAAGTTCCGCGGAAAATAATTCGTAGAAAAATAAAAAAAAGTCCAAAAAATATAAAATAAATTTTCCCCGTCTAGTTAGAAAATCTAGAATATGGTGAACATTTTTTAACACAAAATAAATATTTTGAAAACATGCAATATTTTTAATGCAATAAAAATTGCAAATAAAATCCAAATAAATTCCAATAAATGATTTTAACATTTTTCCTCCAGTATTTCAATTGTTTTGGAGAAGTCATATTTTCTCCTCTCGTTTATTTTTAGAATGAAATATTATTCCGGAGAGAAATAATTAAAACCAAAATCCTCGTCTTATTATTTGATGAAAATCAAATATGAAAATTCGAGAAAAATCCCCAACTCTCTCCAAGGGTCCTTGAGTTGCTTAGGATTTATCGAGGATTTGTCAAAATGCAATAAAACATGATATGCAAAGATGATCTATGTATAACATACAAAATTGAAAATTTGGGATGTTACAACTTAGCGGACTGTTAATGGGCCAGAAGTGACCATGGGCCGCGTTGATGACAAGTTTAGGACAGGCCGTTGACGGGCCGATTTGACAGAGAATGTTGGGCCTTTAGCTGGGCCAGCCATTGTGGTCTGCAAAATCTTGTGGGCCTTTAGCTGGGCCGGCCCATTATGGTCTGCAAAATCGCGTGGGCCTTTAGCTGGGCCGGCCCATTATGGTCCGCTAAAATTTGTGGGCCTTTAGCTGGGCCGGCCCATTATGGTCCGCTAAATCTTATGGGCCTTTGGTTGGGCCAGCCCATTTAAACTTTGTGGGCCACTTTTGGGCCGGTCCACGTGTCAACATATCATAGGCCCATCTCGACCGTTGGATGAGTGACACCTGTGCCAACGCGGAGCTGACGCGTGGATCCGTCAGCCAATGAGAATTTTACACGGGGAAAATCGGCATTGGTCCTGGCTGTTAACGGGTTATCGGATCCAAAATCCGACCCGATAGCTTAACGGCGTTCCGTTACGGTGGATGCCATGTGTCGGTCACCCTTGATGAAAGCACTTCTGTGATGCGTGATTTATCGTCATGGAAGTTGACACTTCCGTGATGATAATTTTGGCAATGTCATGGAACACTTCTATGACAGCACAGGTATGACTATCTTGATTCTGTCATAAATTTGTCATGGATGTACATGCATGACAGAAAACGCGACCTACTGTGAGACAAACACGTATCATCACGGAAGTGTATTTTTTTGTAGTGCACACGCAAGGAAATGCCTCCTTATTACGTGCAAAATAATGATTCCTGCACCTGACATTTGGGACCCACCGAAAGGGCCTCTGTATTTTGCGAAAAAAACGTTACCGCCACAGATAGCTTGGACCCACCAGCTATATCTTCGCACGCAAGGAAGTGCCTCCTTATTATGCACAAAAAAATTAATACCCCCTGCTAGCTGGGACCCAGTATAGTGGCAGGCTGACTTGTGGGCCTACTAAGTTGACGGGGACGGAGGGCTTTGTCAACTTAGTCAATATGCACGATTCTAGATCCAGTGACCGTACGATGTCCATCCAACGGCCGTAGTGCTTCTTCAACCTCTGGTCTTCTTGCTCCAGCCGCCCAAACCAGCGCCGGTCGTGCCTCGTGCTCCTGCCTCCCATGGCCGGCTGCGATGCGGCGGAGGCCTCACCGCCCCCTACTACTCCCAGCGCTGGCCAGGCCATCCCTCTACTCACCCACACCCCCTGTTATTCTGCGGCGACGGCAGCCTCACACCGCAGTGAACCAGTGAACCCTCATACTCCTCTACGCGTGAGCATCCACTGCCGCATCTTCCCCGGCTCCGCGTCGTCCCCTTCCTAGGCCTCGCCGTCGCCCACCGCCCTGGTGCTCTCGGCGCGGCGTGGTCAACGTGGTCAAGGAACGGCTTCCATCGGACGTGGACTGTACGTGGAGAGGCTGACAGCTGGGTCCACGGCCACAGCAAGGAAGTCCCTCCTTATTACGCGCAAAATAATTATTCCTCCACCTGACAGCGGGGACCCACTGGACGGGCAACTGTATTTCACGAAAAAATGTTTCCCCCTGACTGTTGGGACCCACCAGCTACATCTTCGCACGCAAGGAAGTGCGTCTGGGCAAAAAAACGATTTGCCCCCCCTGACTGCTGGGACCCACCAGCTACATTTTCGCAGGCAAGGAAGTGCCTGACAGTCGGGACCCACCTGGTCGAAGCATACGTAGCATTGTCATTCTGGTCGTGAACATGTACGTACATACTGGTCAATGTAGAGGCGTGCACGTAGCATGTACACGTACGTACAGCGGCTAGTGTGCAAGAAAGAAAATACAGCCACGTACGTACATACGGGCAGGGTCTCGAACGCCTACTTGCGCATACGTACGGCCAGGGCTCATGTACATGGCTGGGTCGGAACGGAGAAACAACGTCGTCGTCGTGTTCATGGGGAGCCAACCGGCTGGGTCAGAATGGAATGCGTCGTCGTGTTCATCGGGAGGGCTTGGACGGAACAGCCGATGGAAACGAGGCCTGGCGTACCGCAGAACGGAGGAAGCGGCCTTGTGTTTGAGCAGCCACGTTCAAAACGGGATCCTGTTCATCGGGAGGGGTCTGGCGTACCGCAAAACGGACGAAACGGACCTCCTACGGTCGAAACGGGGGTCCTGTTGATCGGGAGGGGTGTGGCGTACCGCAAAACGGAGGAAACGGACTTGTGTTGGAGCGCTACGGTCGAAACGGGGGTCCTGTTCATCGGGAGGGGTGTGGCGTACCGCAAAACAGGACTCCACGGGATACTGTTCATCTCCACCGTCGACCCCCTCCAGCCTCCACGGGCTACTGTTCATCCACCGTCGACCTCCTCCAGCCTCCACCTGCGACTGTTCATCCACGGCCTCCTATTCATCCAGCCTGCACCGCGCGCTACTCCACCGGCTACTGTTCAACCAGCCCTCTCCACGGGCTCCTGTTCAACCACCCCTCCACGGGCTACTGTTCATCCAGCCCTCCACCATCTACTGTTCATCCTGCCCTCCACGGGGTGGTCCTGTTCATCCTGCCCTCCACGGGGTCCTGTTCATCTAGCCCCAACCGGCTCGATCGATCGGGGTGCTGTTCATCCAGAGGCAACACCACGGGGTCCTGTTCATCCACCCCCACCGGGAACTGTTCATCCAAACCCCCCAGCAACGCTCACAGTTCATCCAGAGGCAGCATCGATCGGCTTCAGTTAGCAGCAGTAGCGAAGGAATCGCTCGATCGGGTTCATTTAACAGTCATCGATCGATCGCTCGGGTTCAGTAACGCGTAGCCTGCAGTGCAATCGCTCGGGTTCAATTAGAGCCCAACGCCTCGCTCGGGTTTAGTTAGAGCCCAATGCCTCGCACCCACGCGCGTGCGTGTACGAGATAAACGTGCATCGCTCGGCCCCGACCACCCACCCTAACCGGGAATACCCCAATATTTTCCTCGCCCTCGCTTCTACCACGGTTTTTTCTGTCATGGATGGCCCAAAGAATGTCATGCAGCCGCGTCTCCGGCCCGCCCAGGACGAAAAGCCCATTTTTTGTCATGATTTTTTGTCATAGAAGTAGGACCCCACCACATCTATGATGATACCGTGTTTTGTCATAATTATTGTCATAGAAGTGTCATAAGTATGACAGAAAAAAAAATTGTTCGGCCCAAAATGTCACGGATGTGTCTTTTTTTGTAGTGTTGGTCTATGCTGCCTGGTTATATGTCCACCCGAAACTCCTCCTACCGGTCATGGCGGAACGACTTGACAGGAAAGACTAGTTTCGTGGGTGATGAGAAGAGGAACTATGAAGTAATTTTCGACTGGGTAGTTTTTATAGCCCGGTGCTAAGTGTGAACACATATTAGTTTGATCGGTGTGAACACATATTAGTTTGATCTATGTGAACAGATTTGCAATTACTTATTGTGTTGTAATCTATAATGTGATGAGAAACAAAGTCAAAATTTATTGATGGTTCTGCCTACAAAGCCCCGTTTCCGTTGTTCTGCCTCATCGCAAATAGTTCTTTTGGACCAACCGTATGACATGCATCGGAAGCCCGAAACGTGGGCCCTTGTTCTCAGATGTACGTGTACGTGTCTGCCCACTATCACACATGGTCATGATATCACCATCGTGTCCTATGGATGCGCTGTCGCGTCTCCCACGGGTGCCAGAAGGTTGACCACGTGGTTGCTCGCCGTGGCATCTCTGCGCGCGCTCTACGCGCCGTTGAGGCAAATTTACAATGGCAACGGTTAATAATTGTCTTACATATTCAGGATAATTTAAAATGCCACGTGCGGCAAGGCACAAAACACTCACGACCTACTTATACATACAATTATAATAAAATATAGGGTAAAAGGCTGAGCCGGCGGCCTTCCGACGACGGTCTTCTCGGACTCCATGATCAGCATATCACCCTTGCGGCCGTTCATTATGTGTAACTTACTAATCATCGCACACGAGTACTCGCAGACGCATCGTGTGTGATACTCCTAGCCACCGCAAGCAACTAGTTTGCATTTTTCAAAGTTTTTTGTACGAACAGAATCGCACACGAACATACTGTAGTAACCGTCTATGTTATAATTTCTCATCGCAAACAGTTCATCCGAGTGGGCTGTTTGCTGCGTATCACACACATCTGGTTTAC
Source organism: Aegilops tauschii subsp. strangulata (assembly GCF_002575655.3). NCBI lineage: Eukaryota > Viridiplantae > Streptophyta > Magnoliopsida > Poales > Poaceae > Aegilops > Aegilops tauschii. Next base: position 350,858,558 of record NC_053039.3, read on the forward strand.
ACGAATCATTTGTGTTCTTTTGGCTCATCGAAAATGCCGCATATCACACACATCTTGTTAAGATGAACCGTTTCCGTTCTCTTGCCTAATCGAAAACAGCTTGTCTGATTGAACCGTATGCCATATATCACACACACCTTGATCTGGCTGACCGTTTCTATTGCATTCCCTAATAGCACACAGTTCATCAGAGCAAACTGTATGCCGTATATCGCACACACATTGATATGGCTGCCCGTTTCTGTTGTTCTTCCTCATCGCAAACAGTTCTGCTGGATCAACTGTATGCCCAGTATCGCACACGTAACTAAAATCTGAACCGTGTTTGATGTCTCTGCCATCGCATACATTTTGCATCTTTTTAACGATTTTTTACATCCCGTTTTGCGATTAATGCATCGCGCACAGTTTCATCAAAGGGTCTCTTATCGTAGTGTCGCGTTAGCAGCATCCTGCAGTAGTGTTGGGATTTGTCACTCCGTATGACGGAGAGGTATCTCTGGGCCCTCTCAGTAATTACAACATCACAATAAGCTTGCAAGCAAAGTAACTAAGGAGTTAGTTACAAGATGATGTTTACGGAATGAGTAAAGAGACTTGCGGGTAATGATATTGAACTAGGTATGGAGATACCGATGATCGAATCTCGGGCAACTAACATACCGATAGACAAAGGGAACTACGTATGTTGTCATAAAGGTTCAGCCGATAATAATCTTCATAGAATATGTAGGAACCAATATGGGCATTCAGGTCCCACTGTTGGTTATTGACCGGAGAAGCGTCTCGGTCATGTCCACATCATTCTGGAACCTGTAGGGTCCGCACGCTTATTCCTTGACGATATAGTATTGTATGAGTTATGTATGTTGGTGACCGAATGTTGTTCGGAATCTAGGATGAGATCACGGACATGACAAGAAGCTCCATAATGGTCCGCAAGTAAAGATTGATATATAGGATGAAGGTATTCGGGTTCTGGAAGAGTTTCGGAATGCACCGAATATTTGTCGGATCACCGGAAGGGGTTCTAGGAAGGCCACGGGAGTTATTGGGCCTAAACAGGCCAAGGGGAGGGAGCACACCAGCCCACAAAGGGGCTGGCGCGCCCCCATCCTGGCTGCCGGCCCTAGGGGAAGTATAGAGGAGGGGCTAGCCCCTCCCGCCTTTCTGCTCGCTCAAGGAAAGGACAGGGGGCGCCTCCCCTCCTGCCCTTCTCCCACGCGCCTAGGAAGGAAGGGGAGGGGCGCCTAGGGCATGCGCCCTAGGGCTGGTCACCGATCCCTTGGGGGCGCCCTAGGCAGCCTCCTCTCCCCCTCCAGCTATATATATGTGAGGAGGGGAGGGGGCAACACACACCACAATTCCAAGCCGTGTGCGGCGCCCCCTCACCCTCTAGTTCTAGTTCCTCCTCCGTCCACGTCCGTTGTGCTTGGCGAAGCCCTGCGGAATAGTTTCACTACCACCGTCATCACGCCGTCGTATTTCGGAACTCATCTACTACTTCTCCTCTCTTGCTGGATCGAGAAGGCGAGGATGTCAGAACGTGTGCTGAACGCGGAGGTGCCATGCATTTGGTGCTTGATCGGTACGGATTGTGAAGGTGTACGACTACATCAACCGCCTTGATAAACACTTCCACTTATCGATCTACGAGGGTATGTAGATGCTCTCCCCCTCTCGTAGTCATCCATCTCCATGGATACATGTTGCGTGTGCATAGAATTTTTTTGTTTTCAATGCAACATTCCCCAACAGTGGCATCATGAGCCAGGTCTATGCGTAGATGATATGCACGAGTAGAACACAAAGGAGTTGTGGGCGGTGATGTTCATATTGCTTCCCATCAATGTCTTATTTTGATTCGGCGGCTTTGTGGGATGAAGCGGCTCGGGCCAACCTTACATGTCCACGCACATGAGACCGGTTCCACCGACTGACATGCAACTTGTTTTGCATAAAGGTGGCTAGCGGGTGTCTGTTTCTCCCACTTTAGTTGAACCGGATTTTTCTACGGCGGTCCTGGCATAAGGTTAAATAGCAACTTGATAATCACCGTTGTGGTTTTGCGTAGGTAAGAACGATTCTTGCTAGTTGCCCGTAGCAGCCACGTAAAACTTGCAACAAAAAGGTAGAGGACGTCTAACTTGTTTTTGCAGGGTATGTTGTGATGTGATATGGTCAAGATATGATATGATATATGTCTAATGCGGCTTGAAGCTACGTCGGTATTTCCCCAAAGAGGAAGGGATGATGCAGCACAGCGGCGGTAGGTATTTCCCTCGGTGATGAAACCAAGGTTATCAAACCAGTAGGATAATCAAGCAACACAACGTAAACAACACCTACACACAAATAACAAATACTCGCAAGTCGACGTGTAAAAGGGGTTGTCAATCCCTTTTGGGTAGCGGCGCCCAAGATAGGCAAACGGACGTGAATAAATTATAGTAGATTGATAGACCGAACGCCAAATAAAATAAAATAGGAATAAATTGCAGCAAGGTATTTTTGTCTTTTTGGTTTAATAGATCTGAAAATAAAAGCAAAGGAAAATAGATCGCAAAGGCAAATAATATGAGAAAGAGACCCCCCCCCCCGGACCGCCCGGATCCCACGAGTGGGCCGTAGGTTTCACTAGTGGCTTCTCTCGAGAAAAATAGCACGTTGGGTGAACAAATTACTGTTGGGCAATTGATAGAACTTCAAATAATCATGACGATATCCAGGCAATGATCATTATATAGGCATCACGTCCAAGATTAGTAGACCGACTCCTACCTGCATCTACTACTATTACTCCACACATCAACCGCTATCCAGCATGCATCTAGTGTATTAAGTTCATGGAGAAACAAAGTAATGCAATAAGAACGATGACATGATGTAGACAAGATCTATTTATGTAGAAATAGACCACATCGTTTTATCCTTAGTAGCAATGATACATACGTGTCGGTTCCCCTTCTGTCACTGGGATCAAGCACCGTAAGATCGAACCCACTACAAAGCACCTCTTCCCATTGCAAGATAAATAGATCAAGTTGTCCAAAAAAACCCAAATACCGGAGAAGAAATACGAGGCTATAAGCAATCATGCATATAAGAGATCAAAGCAACTCAAATAACTTTCATGGATATAAAAAGATAGATCTGATCATAAACTCAAAGTTCATCCGATCCCAACAAACACACCGTAAAAAGAGTTACATCATATGGATCTCCAAGAGACCATTGTATTGAGAATCAAACGAGAGAGAGGAAGCCATCTAGCTACTAACTACGGATCCGAAGGTCTACAAAGAACTACTCACGCATCATCGGAGAGGCACCAATGGAAGTGGTGAACCCCTCTGTGATGGTGTCTAGATTGGATATGGTGATTATGGACTCTGCGGCGGCTGGAATTGATTTTCGTCGACTCCCCTAGGGTTTCTGGAATATTGGGGTATTTAAGTAAAGAGGCGGTCCGGGGGCACCCGAGGTGGGCACAACCCACCAGGGCGTGCCTGGGCCTCCAGGCGCGCCCTGGTGGGTTGTGCTCCCCTTGGAGCAGCCCCAGGTGCTTCTTCGGCCCATTGGTTGTCTTCTGGTCCCAAAAAATCTCCAAAAAATTTCGTTGCATTTGGACTCCGTTTGGTATTGATTTCCTGTGATGTAAAAAACATGCAGAAAGCAACAACTGGCATTTGGCACTATATTAATAGTTAGTACCAAAAAATGACTATAAAATGATTATAAAACATCCAAGATTGATAATATAACACCATGGAACAATCAAAAATTATAGATACATTGGAGAAGTATCAGCATCCCCAAGCTTAATTCCTGCTCGTCCTCGAGTAGGTAAATGATAAAAATAGAATTTTTGATGTGGAATGCTGCCTAACATGTCATCTCAAATTCTTTTCTTTATAGCATGGACATTTAGACTTTTATGTGATTCAAAGCAATAGTCTAGTTTTGACATGATAACTTAAATACTCAAGCATACCAACAAGCAACCATGTCTTTCAAAATATCAATGCTAAAATAAGCTATCCCTAGCCCATCATGCTCAATCATTGATCCATTCATGAAACACACTCGCATATTAGCTACACCCAATACTCAAGTACGATCATAGTGCCTCCTAGTTGGTGCTTTTATAAGAGAAGATGCAGACTCAAAATAAAAATAAAAATTGCATAAAGTAAAAGAAAGGCCCTTCACGGAGGGAAGTAGGGATTTGTAGAGGTGCCAGAGCTCAAACCAAAAATTGAGAGATAAAATCATTTTGGGAGGTGTGCTTTTCCCACCAACGAAAACGACTTAGAGTTCCCAACACTTTCCATGCTAGATATATCATAGGTGGTTCCCAAACAGAAAATAAAGTTTATTCCTTTTTCCACCATACTTTCACTTTCCATGGCTAACTGTATCCACAGGTGCCCTCCATACCAACACTTTCTAAGGAATTTATTATTTGACAACATAAAGTAAATTAATTTTTCATTTCAGGACAGGGCATCCATAATACCTTTGCCTTACTCACGTGCAATAACAAGTGAATAAACACTCATCATGAGAATAACACATCTAGCATGGAAAATATTAGCCACCCCTCACCGCTCCGTGAGCGGTACGAACACACAAAAGAGAAGTTTATTTTGAAAATTAGAGATGGCACATATAAATTTGCTTAGAACGGCAAAAGAATACCGCATATAGGTAGATATAGTGGACTCATGTGGCAAAACTGGTTTAAAGGTTTTTGGATGCACAAGTAGTGATCATACTTAGTGCAAAATGAAGGCTAGCAAAAGATTGAGAAGCGCACAACCAAGAAACGAATAATCTCATAAGCGAGCATTACGCATAATTAACACTGAATAATGCACCACAAGTAGGATATAATTTCATTGCATGACTATTGACTTTCGTGCTTGCATAGGGAATCACAAACCTTAACACCAATATTCTTACTAAAGCATAATTACTCATCAACATGACTCACATATCACATCATCATATCTCAAAACTATTACTAAGAATCAAGTTTATTTTGTCCAACGATCTTCATGAAAGTTTTCATTATATCCTTCTTAGATATCTCTCACTTTGGAACTAATTTTCATGTGTTGCTTTTGATAAGCTCAAACAAATATAAGTGAAGATCATGAGCATAATATTTCTTTCTCCCAAATTAATTTAAGTGAAGTAAGAGAGAATTTTTTGAAAAATACTAAAGCACAGCATGCTCAAAAAGATATAAGTGAAGCACTAGAGCAAATCCATAGCTCATAAAAAATTTAAGTGAAGCATAGAGAGCAACTCTAACAAGTCATTGCATAATTTTGGCTCTCTCATATAGGTGTGTCCAGCAAGGAATCAAGACTTAAAACAAAAAATAAAACAAGTAAAGAATCATATCATACAAGACGCTCCAAGCAAAACACATAATATGTGACGAATAAAAATATAGTTTCGAGTAAAATACCGATGGTCGTTAGAAGAAAGAGGGGATGCCACTCGGGGCATCCCCAAGCTTACTTTCTTGCTCTCTTTGGATAATAGCTTGGGATGCCAGGGCATCTCCAAGCTTAGGCTGTTCTTACTCCTTATTCCTTCATCGATCGTAAGATAACCCAAAACTTGAAAACTTCAACCACACAAAACTCAACAAGACCTTTGTGAGATCCGTTAGTATCAGAAAATAAATCACTAGTATAAGTACTGTTGTAAACCAATTCATATTTCATTCTTGCATTATATCTACTGTATTCCAACTTTTCTATGGCAAAAAGTCATCAAAGAAAACCATAGAATCATCAAAACAAGCACACAACGCAAGGAAAATAGAATCTGTCAAAAACAGAACAGTCTGTAGCAATCTGAATCGTTCGAATACTTCTGTAACTCCTAAAATCCTGTAAAAATAGGACGACCTGAGAAATTTGTATATCAATCTACTGTAAAAAATGCAGAGTTTTTGTCGCTTCTGTGATTTTTAAAAATTCCAACTCTGGACGCAAAAGTTTCTGTTATTTCCAGCAAGATTAAACAACTACCACCCAAGAAGATCCTAAGGTTCTACTTGGCAGAAACACTAATTAAAACACAAAAAACACAATAATAACAGTAGAATAATTGTGCAAACACTCAAGAACAGAAAGCAAAAGGCAAAAATAAATTTTATTCATTGGGTTGCCTCCCAACAAGCGCTATATATTTACGCCCCTAGCTAGGCATAAGATTTCAACGATGCTCACACGATAGATAATAATTGAAACACAAAGAGAGCATCATGAAAAATGTGACAAACACATTTAAGTCTAACATACTTCTTACGGATAGGAATTTTATAAGCAAACAAATTATCAAGACAAGAAATATCAAGCATATGCAAGGAAGAAGAAAGAAACAGTAGCAATCTCAACATAACGAGAGGTAAATTAGTAACATGAAATTTTTTGCAACCATACTTTCCTCTCATAATAATTACATGTAGGATCATAATAAAATTCAACTATATAGCTATCAAATAAATTTTTCTTTTTACGATCCAATGCATGCAAAGTTGACACTCTTCCAAACCCACTTGCAATATTATCGCAAACAATTCATCATGAGGCTTAAATAAATTTTCAAGATCATAAAAAGAATCACCCCAATCATGATCATTGCAACAAGTAGTAAACATATCAAAATTAGCATCCCCAAGCTTGGGGTTTTTCATAATATTAGCACAATTGACATTAATAGAATTTATAGTAAAATCATTGCAATCATGCTTTTCATTCAAGGAGCGATCATGAATCACTTCATAAATTTCTTCATCACAATTTTCAGATTCACGAATCTCAAGCAAAACTTCATAAAGATAATCTAGTGCACTCAATTCACTAGCAAAATGTTCATCATAATTGGACCTTTTGAAAAGATTAGCAAGTGGATGAGGATCCATAACAATATATTTTTAGCAAGCAAAGATGCAAGCAAATAGAAGGCACATGGCAACACAAGCAAACATGAGATCTGATGAGAAAAAGGCAAACGAAAAAGAGGGCGAATAAAATGGCAAATTTTTGTGAAGTGGGGGAGAGGAAAACGAGAGGCAAATGGCAAATAATGTAAATTGCGAAGAGATGAGATTTGTGATTAGGAACCTGGTATATGTTGAAGATCCTCCCCGGCAACGGTGCCAAAAATTCCTTTTGATGCGGCTTGAAGCTACGTCGGTATTTTCCCAAAGAGGAAGGGATGATGCAACACAACGGCGGTAGGTATTTCCCTCAGTGATGAAACCAAAGTTATCGAACCAGTAGGAGAATCAAGCAACACAACGTAAACAGCACCTGCACACAAATAACAAATACTCACAACCCGACGTGTAAAAGGGGTTGTCAATCCCTTTCGGGTAGTGGCGCCCAAGATAGGCAAACGGACGTGAATAAATTGTAGTAGATTGATAGATCGAACGCCAAATAAAATAAAATAGGAATAAATTGCAGCAAGATATTTTTGTATTTTTGGTTTAATAGATCTGAAAATAAAAGCAAAGAAAAATAGATAGCAAAGGCAAATAATATGAGAAAGAGACCCGGGGCCGTAGGTTTCATTAGTGGCTTCTCTTGAGAAAAATAGCACTTCAAATAATCATGACGATATCCAGGCAATGGTCATTATATAGGCATCACGTCCAAGATTAGTAGACCGACTCTTGCCTGCATCTACTACTATTACTCCACACATCAACCGCTATCCAGCATGCATCTAGTGTATTAAGTTCATGGAGAAACGGAGTAATGCAATAAGAACGATGACATGATGTAGAAATAGACCCCATCGTTTTATCCTTAGTAGCAACGATACATACGTTTCGGTTCCCCTTCTGTCACTGGGATCAAGCATCATAAGATTGAACCCACTATAAAGACCTCTTCGCATTGCAAGATAAATAGAACAAGTTAGCCAAACAAAACCCAAATATCAGAGAAGAAATACGAGGCTAAGCAATCATGCTGAAGGAAATATGCCCTAGAGGCAATAATAAAGTTGTTATTTATATTTCCTTATATCATGATAAATGTTTATTATTCGTGCTAGAATTGTATTAACCGTAAACTTAGTACATGTGTGAATACATAGGCAAACAGAGTGTCCCTAGTATGCCTCTACTTGACTAGCTCGTTAATCAAAGATGGTTAAGTTTCCTAGCCATGGACATGTGTTGTCATTTGATGAACGGGATCACATCATTAGAGAATGATGTGATGGACAAGACCCATCTGTTAGCTTAGCATAATGATCGTTTATTTTTATTGCTATTGCTTTCTTCATGACTTATACATGTTCCCTCTGACTATGAGATTATGCAACTCCCGAATACCGGAGGAACACCTTGTGTGCTATCAAACGTCACAACGTAACTGGGTGATTATAAAGATGCTCTACATATGTCTCTGAAGGTGTTTGTTGGGTTGGCATAGATCAAGAATAGGATTTGTCCCTCTGTGTATCAGAGAGTATCTCTGGGGCCTCTCGGTAATGCACATCACTATAAGCCTTGCAAGCAGTGTGACTAATGAGTTAGGTGCGGGATGATGCATTACAGAACGAGTGAAGAGACTTGCCGCTAACGAGATTGAACTAGGTATGATGATACCGACAATCGAATCTCGGGCAAGTAACATACCGATGACAAGGGAACAACGTATGTTGTTATGTGGTTTGATCGATAAAGATCTTCGTAGAATTTGTAGGAACCAATATGAGCATCCAGGTTCCGCTATTGGTTATTGACTGGAGATGTGTCTCGGTCATGTCTACATAGTTCTCGAACCCGTAGGGTCCGCACGCTTAACGTTCGATGACGATTTGTTTTATGAGTTATGTGATTTGATGACTGAAGTTTGTTCGGAGTCCCGGATGAGATCACAGACGTGACGAGGAGTCTCGAAATGGTCGAGAGGTAAAGATTCATATATTGGAAGGTTGCATTCGGACATCGGAATGGTTCCGAGTAATTGGGCATTTTTCCGGAGTACTGGGAGGTTACCGGAACCCTCCGGGAGAAGTATTGGTCCTATTGGGCCTTATTGGAGGAGAGGAGAGAGGCCACGTAGGAGCCCCCCTCCCCTTCCCCAAACCGAATTGGACTAGGGGAGGGGGTCGGCCCCCCTCTTTCCGTCTCCCTCTCTCTCCCTTCCCCTTTTCCCTCTCCGGTGGAAGGAAGGAGGGGGGCCGAATCCTACTTGGACTAGGAGTCCAAGTAGGACTCCCCCCTTGGCGCGCCCCCCTTGGGTTGGCCTCCTCCTCCCCCCCACCTTTATATACGTGGGGAGGGGGCACCCCAAAGGCACAACAAGTCTTCTCTTAGCCGTGTGTGGTGCCCCCTCCACAGTTTAACACCTCGGTCATATCGTCGTAGTGCTTAGGCGAAGCCCTGTGCCGGTAACTTCATCATCACTGTCGCCACATCGTCGTGCTGACGGAACTCTCCCTCGTCCTCAACTGGATCAATAGCTCAAGGGATGTCATCGTGTTGAACGTGTGCTGAACACGGAGGTGCCGTACGTTCGGTACTTGGATCGGTTGAATCATGAAGACGTTCGACCACATCAACCGCGTTACTAAACGCTTCCGCTTACGGTCTACGAGGATACGTGGACACACTCTCCCGTCTCGTTGCTATGCATCTCCTAGATAGATCTTGCGTGATCGTAGGAATTTTTTTGAAATACTAAGTTCCCCAACACATGCATATAAGAGATCAAAGAAACTCAAATAACTTTCATGGATATAAAAAGATAGATCTGATCATAAACTCAAAGTTCATCCGATCCCAACAAACACACCCCAAAAAGAGTTACATCATATGGATCTCCAAGAGACCATTGTATTGATAATCAAATGAGAGAGAGGAAGCCATCTAGCTACTAACTACGACCCCGAAGGTCTACAAAGAACTACTCACGCATCATCGGAGAGGCACCAATGGAAGTGGTGAACCCCTCCATGATGGTGTCTAGATTGGATCTGGTGGTTCTGGACTCTGCGGCGACTGGAATTGATTTTCGTCGACTCCCCTAGGGTTTCTGGAATATTGGGGTATTTATAGAGTAAAGAGGCGGTTCGGGGCACCCAAGGTGGGCACAACCCACCAGGGCGCGCCTGGGCCTCCAGGCACGCCCTGGTGGGTTGTGCTCCCCTCGGAGTAGCCCCCAGGTGCTTCTTCAGCCCATTGGTTGTCTTCTGGTCCAAAAAAACTCCAAAAATTTTCGCTGTGTTTGGACTCCGTTTGTTATTGATTTCCTGCGATGTAAAAAACATGCAGAAAACAGCAACTGGCACTTGGCACTATGTCAATAGGTTAGTACCAAAAAATGATATAAAATGACTATAAAATGATTATAAAGCATCCAAGATTGATAATATAACAGCATGGAACAATAAAAAATTATAGATACATTGGAGACGTATCAATGTCAATGTATGAGATGGTCATGTTTTGTAATAAGTTCACGACTTGCATGTCGATGAGTGCGACAACCGGCAGGAGCCTTAGGGTTGTCTTTAATTATTGTATGCCATGTGTGTCAATCACTAAGCTCCATGTAATTGCTTTACTTTATCTCTATGCGTTAGCAATAGTTGTAGAAGCAATAGTTGGCGAGACGACCCCGACGCAACGATGGAGATCATGCCGATGCTTTGGAGATGGAGATCAAAAGCACAAGATAATGATGGCCATATCATGTCACATATTTTGATTGCATGTGATGTTTATCCTTTATGCATCTTATTTTGCTTATAAACGATGGTAGCATTATAAGATGATCCCTTCACTTAATTTCAAGATAAAAGTGTTCTCCCCGAGTATACACCGTTAGGTCATCGTTTCGAAGCACCTCGTGATGATCGGGTGTGATAGACTCTACGTTCACATACAACGGGTGTAAGTCAGTTTTGCACATGCAGAATACTTGGGTTAAACTTGACGAGGCAGGTGGGGGGTTCTCGGCAGTTCTCTATCCGGTGGAGGGAGAAGAGGCTGTTGAAGCATTCCCCCTTGGCCTTGTCTTTAAGAAAGGCAAGGAACAAATGGGGAAGGAAGCTCTTTGCGCTCCATGAATGCCCCGACGCTGCTATTTATTGCGGCGATTGATTGTGCGTTGATCCTCAAGAAGGCATGCATATCGCTCCCGAAGCCACCAGCCTTTGTCAACTGGATGGGCTAGCCATCGAGGTAGGGCTTGGTCTGACAAGCTACACATGAAGCCAAGCTTTACACGCCAGAGGGGACTTGGGTCGCTGCCTGCATGCGCCCCCTCCCCTTGAATCCTGCCTGAAGAAGAAGACAGAGTGGGATGACCGCCGATGGGGGTAAATGGCCTTTCCCTTTTTAGGCGAAGCAGAGGGCAGCACGGATAGTAAGGCATCCTTGAAGGATACTGTGGTAGGTGGCAAGGCGGATGGCGAGGAGAGCGGGTTGTAGGACAGATCTAGTTCGCGTGGGCTGAGGTCTCTATGAGTGGCGGTGGTGTGCGGCAGTGGCCGAAGAGGTCCGCCGTCGGTGTGGCTTGGTGGTTGGGGCTAGGAAAGAGCGGGAGATTCGGTCTCCCGGGACTCTCCATCGCACTTTTTCCAAACAACTCTCTTGAACCTTTTTTATCTAGCATTCTGGCACTTGTTACTGCTTGCTTTCTGTTTTCTAGAATACGCTTGGGAAAGGTGTATTATGTTCAATAGAAGAAATGCCAAGCAGCCAGGTCCCCGCTGCTCCAAACCCCAGGATGCTTGAGAGCCGCGATGAAAAACAAAGTTGACTCTTAGAGACGTTATACATGTGAATATGACATGCCTTTCTGTTTTCTAGAATACACTGCATCTATCTATCACACCATGTTCTTACATCAAAGTACTGTCGTTGTATATCTTGCATCAATCACTTATGATGGGATGCTTTTAACTTGGCATGTGATATTAGTTGCATCTTTCATTTATTCTAACTTGTGCTGCTTCTAATTTTTTGAAATGCCACTTATGACGAGACACTTTAAACTTGGTAGAGCGATATTGGTTGCATCTTTCATATTGTGTCTAGCTTTCATTGCTTCTAATTTCTTGAAATTCCTTCTGCTTAGTTTACACGTCATAGGTGTGAATATGTCATGCCGTCCTGTTTTTGTACATATTTCATCCTCCTCATACAGTTGTCTTACATCAAAGTATTGACCCCTGTATCATGCATCAATGAGTTCTAAAGAGCGAATTTTATTTTTTTGTCTTGTGGGTACGGCTTGGCATGGAAAAGGTCAAAAAAGAGTAAGGAAAATAGTATAGTAGGGGATGGTGTTAGTCGTCAGGAGCAACAGAAAAGGAGCAACTGTCGAGATTCTGCTGGTACTTATAGTGCAGTAGAAGTTCGAAGTCCACCGGCAAAATCTACAAACACAGTATCCCCTACTCCACCAGCTGCAACACCATTGAACAAAGCACGAACCAAACAAACAGTTGCCACTATACAAGCAATGACCCTAGTGGATGCAACGCCTCCTTCCACAATACCGACATCTCAACGAGTTACTCGTTATGCTCCGCAAGTGGCATGTTCCCAAGCTGCCTTCCCATCTAACACGACTTTTGAAGCACTACTGACACTACATGACTTGACAAGATCAGATGAACCTCATGAGCATCAACAACAAGAAGATATGTGACCGAGTCAAGTTACATTTGCATGCTTCTTTATATGTACTCTCACAGTTTGATGTGCACTAACACTTTCCATATTCATTGTTGAACTAGCACCTCGGCACAAGAGGAAACAGACATCGGGGATAATGCTTGACAAGTTAACAAAATCTAAAGGAGAAGAATGGAAATCCATTTTGTGGCAGGTTTAAAAAGGTCATGTGATGCTACAGAGTTAGCCAAGTTAGTATCAGAGGCAACTGTTGTCATTAGGTGTCATGCACGTATCCTCCCAATGTGGATTCACTACATGAATGACAAAGACGAAACCCAGTTTAACACCTTCCTTGACCGTTTACCCGTAAGTAATATTATTCATCGCAATTTGTAATATTGTCTTGCTCTGTCCCATACTTTCTATCTTGCTTCTAATGAGAGTCCCATTCTTTTTTCAACAGATGAGGTTCAAGTTGGGCCCGAAAGATAATGCAACCAAAAAAGCATGTACTCATGTTTTTATGTCTGCTCTGTAACAGTATCGGTATCACCTTAGAAAAATTCAGGCAAGGCTAACAATGAAATCACCCAAACATCCCTAGTGGAATATATTACAGATGAAAACTAGACAACCCTTGTAAACACTGGTCTGATTCAAAGTATCAGGTACGATATATGTATGTGATCAGATCATATATTGAACTCATATTTCGTATGTGCCTTACAAGTCTATGTTCTTCCAGGCTAACTGTTTGAAGAACAAGACCAACCATTCTAAAGTGAAATTCCAATAGACAACATGATTTCGTAGTTATATTGCAGACTGCGAGGCTCTTGTAAACAGCTGCTATTTTCTTCTTTTTGTTGTGCCATATTATCATATCTATATTGACTTGTTCCAAATATAGAGAAAAGTCTGTGCGGGCCCAAAAAACCTGAAACGAATGCAGTGGAAATCTTCAATGATTATCATACCAGCAAGATGAAGGGCATGACTACACCAAAGCCGTTGTTGTATGTCCTTACTCCTTATGCCTTTGAACTGCTTGTTACTGTGGCGTGTGCATTTAACTGCTTGCTTTGCAGCCAATGTCAGTTACTCCGTTCACTTTTATACATAGTTATCTTAACGTATCATTGCACCTTACACGGTTTAAAAGAGAGGAACGATATTCTTTTGGTCTCTATCTGTAATCTAGTTATGTTATTTAGGTGCCCACACAATGATACAGTAGTCTGTTTGTTTGATATCTGTTAGCCCGTGATATGAATGATGTCATACTATGTTCATCGTATTTTAAACCGTGTCTCTTTATCCTTAGGTTAATAAATGTGAGGAAATAGACAATAAGGCATGATACATGAACATATGTTTCAAGTATGATTTTATTATGTACTTAGAACTAAAAACATGCTAATGTATTATGGTGGTTCACCAAAATAAGTTATGTATAAACGCAAAAGCTATTATGTTTGTTTTTATCTCATTAATAACTTCTTATGTGGTACTACTAATCTACAAATTCAAACTTTGAGCAAGCTATGGAACAAATGATTTAACAGCCACAACCTTCTGAAGGTGACGAAGCAACCACATGCACAATGTCACCTTTTGCTGGAGTGCGTCAGTATATCTCCACTAACACTACCAAAAGTTAGTTGTTATGGTAAGCTCATTGAAACCGCCTCCTGAACAAGATCTTCCAGCTAAACAGATATATATATATGTGCTCGAGACACAAGTCCAATCCCTAATGGAGGCCGTTTCTGAAACAAGAATAGTGGCTGAAAAATGTCGTCAAGATATTAATGGTTGTGAAACTAGACTATCAGAGATTTGCTTCGTTGTTCAAGAGCAATGGCGGAAAAAAGGCGAAGGTCATGCTACTCCATTAGATTCTACAGCCTGAAACATTACCATTCAGGTCAAATGATCTCTACTTCTGAACTTCTCATGGTGCATTTATCTGCACTGACAGTAAAATTTTATACCAACCTGCCTTTTGGTGTATGGCTGTAATTTATTTTGTTGCAATACAATATTTAACGTGCTGTCAAAGGTCGTAGAAATTAGCAAGCCATTTTTGTATAGTGTAGGTTTATTCTTAATTAATGTATTTGGCATCATCCGTCTCCTTTAAGATGAAAGAATCGTAGGAGCCCAAACAGCCAATATCCGGCCGGCCCACAACTTGAATGCAGCTAAAACCAATTATGGGTCGTAATCGGCATGTAGCCCATAGAAAATAATTGGGCCTAAATTAGCATAAGCTCTTCATATTTTGGATCGTCCCATTAGTAGACCCGTGACCATAGTGGGCCATTAACAGGCCTAAACATAATATGGGTCCATGGTAATAATGGGCCGTTAACATGTCTAAATATTTCACAGGACTTATTTAGCCGATAAATGCCACGGGTCGTTAACAGACCGAAACGCAGATTGAGTCTTCATTGGGCCACAAGATACCCAGGGCTTCTAGCAGGCCGAAAGATGATTGGGCGTAAAATATGCCAAATAGCCCACTGGCCATTAGCAGGACGAAATGTATCTCAGGCCATGGTTGTCCCATTTACATGGTGGGCTATTAACAGGCCGAGAGCGAACACGGGCCATAAATGCACCGACTTACTATACAGGCCTTTAACAGGTCAAAAGTGCGGGCGGGCTCGATTTGTGTCATCGAGAATATGGGTTGTTAATAGGCTAAATGTCACGTCGGGTCACACATGGCCCATGGGTGGCGTCGGCCGTTAACGGGACGAAAGACACATCAGGATGGAAATGACCCAACTCTACAGCAGGCCGCTAATAGGCTGAAAGTCAGACCTGGCCGAAAACGGTCTAATACCAACAAGGACCGTTTATGGGACGAAAGTATCATCGGGCAACAAATGAGCTCAAATGTAGTAGGACCTTAAACAGGCCGAAAACACATCAGTCCGTAATTGGGCTCAAATATATAGCGGATTGTTAATGGACCAGAAGTGACCATGGGCCACAATGATGACAAATCCGCAACGGGCCGGTGACGGGCCGAATTGACACTATCCTTACAGGTCGTACGGATCGTGCATGTAAATGGGACGTGTGCAAGCAGGTCGTTAATGGGCCAGCCTGCTAAGTTTGACTGGCCAACCTTTTTTAAGTAAACGGGCCACTGTTGGGTCGTGCCACGTGTCAATGTTTCGTTGGCGCGACTCGTCCAATGAACGGATGACATCTATCGCAACGCAGAGCTAACGCATGGTCCCGTTAGCGAATAACAAATTGGCGCGTGGAAAATCGTCATTATTCGGTGCTATTAACAGGTATTGGATTTAAAACCGGCACCGGATAGTTTAATGGCGACCCGTTATGTTGGATTCCACGTGTCGGTTACCCTTGATGAAAACACTTCCATGATGCGTCATTTATCGTCATGGAAGTGTCCACTTCTGTGATGATAAATGGAGTATTGTCATGGAACACTTCTACGACAGCACATGTATGGATATCTTGATTGTGTCATAAAATCGTCACGGATGTACATGCGTGACAGAAAACGTGACCTACTATGACAAGCACATATCATCACATAAGTGTTTTTTTATCGTAGGCAAGGGTGAGAGAGGGACTCCCGGGACTCTTCGTCGCACTTTTTCCAAATAACTCTCTTGAACCTTTTTTATCTAGCATTCTAGCACTTGTTACTGGTTGCTTTGTGTCTAGAATACGCTAGGGAAAGGTGTATTCCGTTCGATAGAAGAAATGCCAAGCGGCCAGGTCCCCGCTGCTCCAGAGAAATTGGATCTTTTGCCCCACTTTACTTCTCCATTGGATCATTTGCCCCCCCCCCCCTGAGAGGCTACCGGGTGGATGAGGACGCGATGGCAAACAAAGCCGACTCTTAGGGATCGTATGGTAGCTAGGGATCCTCCCGGGATCTCGACCCATTCTAGGGATGCTCCAGTCCACGAGGTTTTGTCAGTTCGATCCTCGTGATTTCCCCGGGATAGGATGCATGCCTCACGACATTCGGAAAGAATCCACTGCCCCGTTCGCTCGGCACGGCTGTCTTTGACCTTCCCCTCATGCGAGCGCATCCTCCCTCCCTGCCACACCGTGATGCTTCTCATCCCCTCCTTCGTCTCTGCCTTCGTCGTGCTCACTAGCGGGGAACACAACGTTAGATTCTCCACTAGATCACGCCATAAGGGAGGTTTCCGGCGGCGGTGACGGGGTGGTGGTAGCCGTAAAGACGACGGGGATGCATGTCCAAAGTGCGCTCACTGGCAGCAAGATCTGAATGTACCCCCTCCGAACGTGAAGCCACCAGGACGGTCGTGCGCCTAGCTATGACATGAAGCCTAATAGGATGGGCTTGCTGTGTTTTGATTCTGCTTCAGCTCTACAAGACCTCCTATTTAGCACATCGTGCGGTGCGAAACTCGCACCATCGACTCCCCTCGAGCTCCGATTTGAGCCGGCCCATGTCGAGCGGGGCGTTCTTTTTTTGTTTTACTCTTTTGTTCTTTTTTTTTAGTTTTTGTCTTTTGCTTCCTTAAATCAAATTCGGGATTTCAAAAACTGTCCACGATTTCAAAAAAAATTAAAATATGTTCACAAATTTTTAAAACTTTCCAGGTTTCAGTTTTTTCAAATTTATAAAATGTTTAGGGATTTTGAAAATGTTCATGAACTTGAAAGAAATGTTCACAAATTTGAAAAATTATTCATGAGTTTGAAAATGTTCTCGGATTTCAAAAGTGTTCACAAAATTAAATAATGTTCATGAGTTTGAAAGTGTTCTCGGATTTCAAAATGAGTTCACAAAATTGAAAAATGTTCACGATTTGAAAAAAAATCTCAAGTTTCAAAAAATGCTCACAAATTTGCAAAAAGTATTCCTGAAATTCCAAAAATGTGCCAAATTTTAAAAATGTTCACAATTACAAAAAAAATCAGAAAAAATGAAAATGTTCTTGAATTTCAAAAATGGTCATGAATTTTGAAAACAAATGTTCTCAGAGTTCATAAAATGTTTACAAATACGAAAAAATGTTCATGATTTAAAAAATATTCTCGGATTTATAATAATATTCCTAGCACCATGTACCGACTTGGGTAAAGATGTAGACGAAGTTGCTTGCTCAACTGTCAATTTTATCTGACACAACGATATAACACAAACTAGTTTTTGGAGAGCCAAATAACTAGGATCTGTACGGCTAGCGACTTAAAAGAGTACATGATATGACGAAAAAGGGTTTCGCCCCCCTTTATATTATACAACAACCGCACCAAAGTCATCCAGAAAGACAAGAGATCAAAGTTCAAGTATGACAAGAAAACCAAAAAAAGGTCTGGCTAGGGGCATAGCACAACAAACCCCAAAACTCCACAGGGAGATGGCGGAGGAGCGGAGACCAGCGATGATCACGTCGATGTCGTCCTGATGTCGCCGCTTGCTAAGCGGTCGCCAAAGCTGCAAGAAGCCGCACATTTCGTAAATGGCGTCAGTAGCCCTTCGAGGGATCACATGTTCGATCACAAGTTTATTGCGCACATTCCAAAGCGTCCAATCTAAAGCGCTAATCGCGGCCCAAAGGGATGGTCGCGTTCCGCACAGAGAGCTAAGAGTCTCACGGAACAGGTCAGGAAGGTTACCATGGCACGAGTTGCCCCCAACCACCTCGCGGAAGCAACTCCACAGGAAAATGGGGGCCGGACAACGGAGGAAGATGTGGTTGGTGTCTTTCGGGACGTCACATAGCGGGCAAGTCCCATCACTAGGGCCATTGCGTTTGAGCACCTCCGTTCCCGAGGGAAGGCGGCCTCGCACCCATTGCCAAAGGAAGATTCATATCTTCAACAGCACCTTAATCTCCCAAAGGATATTTAACTCCTGAGGTCCAGGAGTGGCCACCAGTGCCTGATAAAGGGACTTGATGGAAAACAGCCCATTGGGCTCTAAATGCCATGACATGGCATCAGGCTCCAAGGAAGGAGAGTGTAGAGCGATGCACTCTAGCAAATCCTCCCACTGGCCCTGCTCCTAGGAACCAAAGGTACGTCTAAAAGTTAAGCAAGAGAGGTCCGCCAGGGCCGCCCCAACCGTGAGTTGAGGGCGAGCACAAATAGTAAAGAGTGAGTGGAATCGCTCGGCAAAGGGCCTAGTGCCAGACCAACGGTCCAGCCAAAAGAAAGTACAGTATTAGTGCCCGAACCAATACTAATCGAAGAGCCTATCCGAAGAACTGGCAGCAACTGGATGATCGATTGCCAGAATTGGGAACCGCCCATCCTAGGAGCAAAGGCGAGTGGCTGACCCGCAAGTATTTATTGCGGATGATGTGGAGCCAAAGACCACCATCGCCGGTCTCAATGCGCCACAACCACTTAGACACGAGGGCAATGTTCATCCGTTTAGAAGAGATGATCCCAAGCCAAAGAGTACAGGATATACAAGCACAGTTCAACTATTGGTAAAAACAGGGGATCTTCCATCCTCCAGAAGAACCTACATTTAGCAACTTGGATATGTGAGATTTCACTCCGATCACTTCTCAAGTTCGGAACATCTATGCCCATATTCTAGGCATGGATGACCTCCGATAGACGGAGTATAAATCAAACATGTAAAATACTCTACCAACCAACGATTGCAACGATGCTCAATTGCTCATAAAGGTAGCTGCTGCTGAAACTTCTGTACAAAAAGTAGCAATATGGAAATATGAAGAAGGGATTGCGCCACCCAAGTGCACAAATGAAGTATGGTACTACCAACATATTGACCTAACTATGCAATACAAGGCAGCACAAGACAAGTGCAGGAAACATTTCAGTTTTTTTTCCGATCACCGGTTCAGAAGGGGGCTTCTATGGCTATGGCGTTCAGACCGCCTACACACCAATTATCAACTGATGGTTGCTTTTTTTTTGGATAGCTACTATATTTAGGATCATTATACTCTAGCTTAGTGGCTGAATGAAAGACAGTAGCCCTAAATGCGCCAATAAACTGGTCAATTGTTTCAAATGAATCTAGGCTTCAGATTTTAAACACAATGGTGATTTCATGGAAACAATAAACTGTCTACATAATCCACAATACATGGCAGCAAGCTGGTGGAGTTACCAAAGCAGGAGAAGATTGGATAGGCGACACGAGCTGCAATTTGACTCAAAGAGCACATGAAACATCAGGCTATCCTTTGATGTTTGGAGAGATGGAGTTTGGAGTAGCTGCTTGCTGAAGATGCTGATATTGCTAGGTATTCAATGACCTGAAACACAAAAACATAAGTTCAGTCCTTTGTCGAAAGCCAAAATCAAGGCGACCACATGAACACATCTAGTATATGAGATAGAAAATGAGAGAACTCCATCAGGCCAAATTACAGTTATGGTGTATCCAGCAAAGGTGATACAAAAACATCTGCAATTTGGATTACACAATTGCAAAAGTAAAATTAACATCTGACCTTACTAGTACAGCTGCAATATCAAGCACCAGATGTCATATTAGACCATGGAATTTATGACATTCATCAACTAATTACCAATTGATGTGACCCAAGTAGTACAGGGAGTGTCAGACTCAAGAGTCGTGGAACAAAGACGTGCTATTTCACCCAGTAAAATGAAACGACATGCAAAGAGCAGAACATAAAATTCATAATCAGGGCAAAGATTTATCTAGGCTGAAAGCAGAGACATGATTAAATTCTTTTCGGGAGTAAAAGTATAGTTATAAACTGAGGTTATCTAGAGGTCCTATAAGAAAGCATGTGACCGGTATAAGAACAGCATATAACTATAGAACACAAACGAGTTGACCACCCATGTATAGAGTATAGACCACCTTTGATTATTACAATGATGGCCGTCTCATTTTAGGGCCTTGCTAAATTTGATATGATACTCCAACATATTGACCTCACTATGAGGTGGTACAAAACAGCAGCAAGTAAGGCAGGAAACATTTCAGTTACATAGCATACACATTACATCACACGGCCATCATTTTCTTCTTCTCATTTATTAGCAAAATCCAGAAACCAGAGAAGCATCGATCATCCTTTCTCGAAGAACATAAATCAAACCCAGAAGCGTGATAATTCCTGCATACACTGCAGAGACTGAAATTCAACCTAGCACCACTTCAATTTGGGCCGTGGGGCAGCAGATTCTATCCAGAACGGCGCGTTTCTCCTCGTCGCTCCACTTGCTTCGCAGGGTCACCATCTCCCAGCAGCAGGGCCCCTTCTCCTTGACATGCCCGTGCTTGAACAGAGCAACACGGTTCAGCGCCGTGGACACTTCCACGGCGTACCTTACAAGGTGAAGATGCCTCTCACTACTGGAATTTTCATGTACGCCGGGTGTAATGCTCTTCGCCGAGTGCTAAAACACGGACACTCGGCAAAGCAAGATTTGCCGAGTGTCAATCTCGGCAAACCCACCGCTGCCTCACGGCAAAGAGGCACCGCACGGCAAAGTTGCAGACGCCGAGAGCCGCTCACGGCAAAGAGGAGCCACGTGGCATGCCCGTCCGCAACAGACGGCTCCGTCAGTTACTGCGTACTTTGCCGAGCGTCACCCTCGGCAAAGCATATGCAACATCCTGTTTTTTTTTGTGTGTCTTCTTTCTAACTGACATGTGGTCCCACTGGTCACATTTATCAATAAAAGTTTTAAATAACTTGCTAAATATTTTTGAAAAAAAATGATGATATCTTTGCCGAGAGCTGCTCTCGGCAATCCTTCTGACCAGTACGACAGTGTGGCCCACATGGAGGCTGACACTTTACATAGCTTTGCCGAGAGCTATGCTCGGCAATGCTCGCCTTCTTTTCCAAGAGCTGCTCTCGGAAAAGTTGTGGCACAACAGTAGTGTCCCAGACGACCATGTTTCCGAGAGGAGCTCTCGGTAGTATATCGTTTTCCGAGTGTTGCTCTCGGAAATCTTTCCCATCCATTCTGCTGTCAAACTTTTTCTTTTCTGATCCCTGTAGATAAAAACAACTGCAGTGCAATTTGATCATATATAGGCATAATTTGATCTAGTCCACACATATATAGGCATAATTTGATCATATATAGGCATAATTTGATCTAGTCCACACATATATAGGCATAATTAGGGATAGTCCATATATTGTCACACACAAGTCGAATGTATTATCCTAGTAGATGTCACACACAAGTCGCAAATTCATACATATTGTCACTACTTGCAAAACACGTGCACGTCACAATAGAAGTACACTTGTTCATATATAGATCATCTTGAGGAGGAGAGGCCATCGGCTTAACATTCCGGAGGAGGAGGAGGAGCATCACTTGCACTGCTTCGAGATTGCATAAGAACCTATAAGATGAGAGTCACGTGAGGGTAGTTCGTCCATATGTAATGAATCTTCTACTCTAGTTTAGATAATGTTCTACCTGTAGTTGATCCTCAAGCAGCTTCAACCTCTTGTTCGTGTCTTCCCGTTCCTTTTCTCTGGACTCCTGCTCAGCCTGCCGCCTTTGCTCCTCTTCAACAGCCCGCTGCGCCATTAAATCCTGTAACATGGCATTAGGCTCATATAGGTTGGAACGGTGCTATTTCGAGGCATGGACATAAATGAAAGGTTAGGATGCTAACCTTGAGATGCGTTATCTCACGTGATGCGGCGGTTGGGCGACTCCGTATGGACGGAGTTGAGCTGGTGCTCGACGCGCGTATCTCGTGCAGCTTGCGATGCGAGGAGGTGGCGATCGCCCCGTTGCAAAGGAGGTGGCGCCCATGGCCCTTCCCCTCACCAGCAATGATGAGAAGCTCAGGATCAAGGGGCTTGGACGTAGGTTCGGCTTCCTGCCCGTGCACCTCCTGGAAGACCTCTTTGAAGGCCCCCCACTTCTCCTCCGCCGACTCGCTGCAGAACTCGGCGCCATCCTTCCCCTTGTGGCCTTCTCTCCAGGCTTCCAGGATGTGGACCGGGCGACCAGCCTTCGCCTCCTGCAAAATTAACCATCAAGTTGAATGAACCAAGATGCACCGTGCGAAAAAGTTAACATCTTAATCCACATACCATGTGTTGCTTGAGAGCGGTTAGGTTCCGGCTCCCCTGGACATGAGCCGGGCCTGGCATTTTGGCCCGTTCGTTTCCCTTCTCCACATGTTGCGCCTGCCATGCTGGGTCACACCACATGTCAACCAGGGCCTCCCAACAATCCTCCTTCATCCAGGGTTCCTTCGCCTAGTCAGACAAAATCGAATAATTGAGGAACAAGAGGGATGAATCAAAGTACTAGCAACCGATGTAGTCACTTACCACTGACAGGTATTCTTCTTGCGACAAGTTGGTCTGGCAAGCAGTCTTCCTTGTCATCTTCTCTCCCTTCTCATCGAGTGGCTGACACTGCATCACGGCTTTGTACCGCAGCGTGTGCTTGGTGTCAGAGAGTATCTTTCGGGCAGATTTCACGATGCCTTTGATCGCCTTCTGCTTCTCACCATCCACGCAAGAAAATGTTTGCTACAAGAAAGCATATGGCATCTTCTCACCATCCACGCAAGCAAGGATTTGGATATGGAAAAATGCAGTGGTCGGAGCGAAGATACTTACAAAAAAAGCATTGATGACCCGAGTGGCCATGGTGACATCGTGCTCATCCTTGTTGTGTAGATAATGCTCCTAGGTTAAACCTGGCGACGGCGGATCGTCATCACCCGGCTTGGACAATCCAGGGAAGTGCTTCCTCAAGAGGGAGCCGATGACGTGGTTCGGCGGGCGGGCCCCCTTAGGTTGTGTCGGGATAAATTCCCACTGGCTGCATGATATAAAAGACAAGCATATGTGAGTGTCAAAGCTGTGGCATCCAAAATATGATGGAAATGAAATGCTTGCATACCCCTCTCCTGTCGGGCAAATGACAGGACGGTTGCTGGCAGCAGTTGGTTCCGGGACCTTCCCCGGACCACGCCCGGATTTCTTCCTCTTGGAAATGTTGCTCGAGGTAGACCCCGAGCCGTCTGAGGCCTTCATGTCGCCCGACTCGGTAGCGAGCGGATCTGGTCCATCTAAGTCCACTCCGACATCGCCATCCGATGATGACTCGTCGTCGGGAGTGGACTGGTGGGAGGCGGACGACTCGGTCCTACAAATCGTGACTCTCCGGTACTTACTAGTGCCCCCATCAGAATCTGAAAAACAAAATAAATATGATGAATATTAACCACACTACTTCAAAAGGCATCAAACTTTTTTTTGATCAAAGAAGGGTTTTCCCCTTCCGATTTTCATTAAAGAAAACCAAGCCAACAGGTATTCACTTTGTTGATTAGTTTACATATCTATGTTAGGGACGATGACCAGTTGGATGCTTGGTTTCATTTCAATATTTCAATATAAAAGTGGAGTCGGCCTATATGTCCAAACTAAAAAAATCGTAAGTTATGTGAAAGAAGAGTATAAGCACAACCAAAATGGTAAATAAAAAGTATTGAAGCATACTCCATGGTTTATTCAAGCTTCATTTTAACTGGATGTAATATATGCCAACAAGCATAATTCATATATGATTCCCACTCTTTAGATCTTATCAAATCTGACTTGGATATAGAGTTCGCAACATGCTCCTCTAAATCCGGACACAATAACAACATGTATTTCATTGTTCTTGATGATAGGCGGAGATTAAAGTTCACTCAACATATGTGGATTACGGCACCATGGACTTTCAAGTACTCTTAGAAGGACCCCATGATTTGGATAGATGGCTGAAAGCTACAATGCTTAATCGTTGCGGTCTATTCCAAACTTCGTTACACAAGCAAGCAATTTATCCATGGTTCGACTTTGAAACCAAATAATGTATGATTCCTTAATGGTTACACAAGCAAGCATCTAACATTCACTACTGGAATCGCCCTATACCTGCATGTAACATTCACTAATGGCCTGAGAAAGAGGATGCCCCTGCCACCACGACTCTCAACGGCGGAGGAGGACAAGATACAGAGACGAGAGAGGGAGGAGGGGCCGGTTTTGTACTAACCTGAGGGCATCTCCAGCTGCCGCGCTACCCGAGGAGCTCCGTTGTGGCGGCCGTCCTCGGGCCGCATCGAAGAACCGCCGCGCCGGCCGCCGGCCATGAAGCTTGGTGGCGACGACAGTTGGGGGCGGTGGCCGCAGTTGGTGGTGGAGGAGGAGGGGTGGCGGTGGCTGCAGTTGGGGGAGGTGGAGGAGGGGTGGCGGCGGTGATTTCGGCGGCGGCGGCGGTGGTGGCGCGGTGGTGGCGCGGGGAATAGAGAGGGGGCGGTGGCCGCAGTTGGTGGTGGTGGAGGAGGGGTGGCGGTGGCTGCAGTTGGGGCGGTGGAGGAGGGGTGGCGGCGGCAGTTGGTGGTGGTTGAGGGCGGCGATGGCGATTTCGGCGACGGCGGCGATGGTGGCCCGGGGAACAGAGAGGAGAAGAATGAAGATAGAAAGAAAGGGGAACGGTACAGATCTAGGTTAGATGCTTTACCGAGAGTGACTCTCGGAAAAAGCGGCCATTACCGAGAGCCGATAATCGACCCTCGGCACCTGCTAATTTACCGAGAGCCTAGAGTCAACCCTCGGTAACCACTCCTCTATCGAGAGTCCTCTCGGCATAACTGCAACAGCCAAGTGCCTTCAGCTCCCAGCGCATGCCTCTTTGCCGAGTGCCGCCCTCGGTAAAATTTTGTTCCTAGTTCTGTTCATACTACTTTTTGCTCGAGTTGGTGCAGCAAAAACATTTATACAATACTCAAACTTGCATTCCAAGTCACACAGGTTAACAACAAACTCACATAAGCATTAATCCATAAATAGTTCACACAAGCTTCATTTCAAATCACAAAGTAGCTCTTTAGTACAAGTGCCTACTTACTAATTAAACAACA
The DNA here is from genome assembly GCF_002575655.3 of Aegilops tauschii subsp. strangulata. Lineage (NCBI taxonomy): Eukaryota > Viridiplantae > Streptophyta > Magnoliopsida > Poales > Poaceae > Aegilops > Aegilops tauschii. Next base: position 350,884,135 of record NC_053039.3, read on the forward strand.
AAGTGGTCTGCATGCACGCACCATATGATAAAAAGCAACACCACAATTATGACAAACTGAAAGAGAATTATGAAGTTCTTCAACCCACTGAACCAGCTAAGCCGTGTCTGGCTTGCACCATTGCGTAATTCTGTTTTTCTCTTTTGCTTAAGCAAATACTGATTGTAATGATACTCTGCCATCTCTCTGTTGTTGAATGAGGCGAAGGAGTTGCCTTCATAATGAAGTATTTGTTCATTGCATTCCGACCATGAATTATAGACTCCTGGACATCGTCCTCTGTACACCACATACCACTTCATCTACAAAAGAAAAAGAAAAAAGGCACATCATACATAATCAACATAAGCATTCATCACTCATACAATCAAAAGCATCGCAAGTGGCCATCCAAATCCATATCAGCAGGTACATAACTATACTACTAAATCAATGTCAAACTATCTAGGTGACTACTCCAAGGTGTAGTCGGTGAAACCAGTGATCGTCGAGTTAGAGCACGTGGGGGCATCCCCCACAGTGGAGGACCAAGCTTCGTCGGGAATGATGATCGGTGGACTCAATGGCTCCTTGCGTGGTGGAGTCTTGCCCTCCTTAGCTGGGGGATTCTTCTTGGCCAGATCCACAAAAAACTTCATTAGGATCAACTGTGGGTTCTTCTCAAGGAGTTCCTCCAAGCGGTCCTCGGAGCTCTTCTTCGTGTCCGTGGAGTCGACCCAAATGGAAGCTTCATCGTTCGAGGAGGCCATAGCCAAAAAATCGATCGATGCTAACACCTTTCATCACACAATGGAAAATAACATAAGAATCAAACATGAAAGATATAACATGAAGAGCTCACGTAGATCGACCGCCATCATCAAAAGTTGATTTTCTTCCTCCAAGAACAACTCTCAACGACACTCTCTCACGTATATACGGTGGACACTCTCGCTGGTGGTGGTATATATGGTGGACACTCTCTCACGGGTATTTCAACTTTCGGTGATGGTTGAGCTAGGTGAGCCCCTCGTGCGTTATCAAGATATAACATGAGGAGCTCACACAGATCAACCGTCATCGCTCAAAAGTTGATTTTTCTTCCTCCAAGAACAACTCTCATCAACACTCTCTCACGTATATACGGTGGACACTCTCGCTGGTGGTGGTATATATGGTGGACACTCTCTCACGGGTATTTCAACTTTCGGTGATGGTTGAGCTAGGTGAGCCCCTCGTGCGTTATCAAGATATAACATGAGGAGCTCACACAGATCAACCGTCATCGCTCAAAAGTTGATTTTTCTTCCTCCAAGAACAACTCTCATCAACACTCTCTCACGTATATACGGTGGACACTCTCGCTGGTGGTGGTATATATGGTGGACACTCTCTCACGGGTATTTCAACTTTTGATGATGGTTGAGCTGGGTGAGCCCCTCGCGCGTTATCAAGATATAACATGAGGAGCTCACACAAATCAACCGTCATTGCTCAAAAGTTGATTTTTCTTCCTCCAAGAACAACTCTCATCGACACTATCTCACGTATCTCATCGGTCACATCCGCACATAGCATCCATGCATACAACATTATCAACAATTATCTACATTTTTTTTAAAAAAAATGTATCTACATGGCATCCATCCATCTATCAATCCATCCATCTATCTATGCACCCATCTATCAATCCATCCATCTATCTATGCATCCATCTATCAATCCATCCATCTATCTATGCATCCATCCATCTATCTATGCATCCATCTATCTATACACACATGGAGAGGAGGAGGGGGGCTCACCGGAGGGAGGAGCTCGGTGTGGTGTGGGGGGCGGCAGTGGAGGGGGCGCCGGTCGGTGGGGAGCAGAGGAGGAGGGGCGCCGGTCGGTGGGGAGCTGAGAGAAGAAACAACAGGGGGGAAATATGCTTAAGTAGTCGACGTCACATTTGTCGAGTGCTTGTCGGTGCGGCCCTCGGAAAAGAAATCAACTCTAGATCTAGGTTAGATGATTTACCGAGAGCAGCTCTCGGAAAATACGTCCCCCTAGATCTAGGTTAGATGCTTTACCGAGAGTCACCCTCGGAAAATGTAGACATTCCCGAGGGACGATAGTCGACCCCCGGTAAGTACTGCTCTAATATTTTTCCCCTTCTCTTTTCGTCTTTGTTTTGCACTATCTTTTTTGTATCTCATATTTCATATGATTTTACGACCAAAGTTTATAAATTCCATGACTTTTGATGATTTTTTTCAAAACTCAACTTTAAAGAGTGTAAAGTAAAAAACATGAGAAGAAGCAGTTGTTGACCGTGGGGGTAGCAATGCCACTGGAGCATCGCACCGGGCCATCATACATGCCGTACGGTGTGGTGGCATGTCCAAAGAGGCGGCACGCGTCTCCGGGGTGTGGCCCCCCTCACGGACGGCGATGACACAGTAGTAGACGTTCTGCGGTAACGATGCGGCGTGAATATTATTAAATACTCGGAGCGCGATAAAATCATGAGTTTTTTACACGACGTGGGCACATGGGCTATAGGACTGATGATAATTTTTCATAATTTTTGGTGGTGGAGAAGTATGTGAACACTTCCCTCTCCGCGGATTGCTCTTCGCGTGTCTACGACTGTGGCCGGCGGCCTCCGGGGGCTAGCACATGCCGCCAAATCTTGCATAGGCGGTCTCTCACAAGTCTGGAAGTGTTGTGGCGGATGCAAACGCCCGGCCCGTGTCTCCTGGGTGTGCCCCCCCCCCCTCACGGACAGCGCGGCCGCCGGCACCTGGAGGGGGGAAACGGACGCGTCGGGTCTACACGGATGGGTTCTTGCTGTGGCTTTGGCCCGGATGTTGCTCCAAAGTATTCCTATGGGCTGACCTAACACAACCAGGTGGAGAGTTCCACTGGTCAAAGCCCGTCCGTGCAAAGTCAAAGGGCTAGATCCCGTGGTCAAACGCTACAGGGTTAGGCGGGACGGGGGCCCTGGGGGGCAGCAATGCCACCGGAGCATCACATCGGGCCCTCATACATGTCGTACGGTGTGGTGGCATGTCCGAAGAGGCAGCATGCGTCTCCGGGGTGTGGCCCCCCTCACGGACGGCGATGACACAGTAGTAGACGTTCTGCGGTAACGATGCGGCGTGAATATTATTAAATACTCGGAGTGCGACAAAATCATGAGTTTTTTACACGACGTGGGCACATGTGCTATAGGACTGATGGTAATTTTTCATAATTTTTTGTGATGGAGAAGTATCTGATAAACTTCCCTCTCCGCGGATTGCTCTCGCGTGTCTACGACTGTGGCCGGCGGCCTCCGGGGGCTAGCACATGCCGCCAAATCTTGCGTACGCGGCCTCTCACAAGTCTGGAAGTGTTGTGGTGGTTGCAAACGCCCCGCACGCGTCTCCGGGGTGTGCCCCCCTCACAGACGGCGCCGCCGCCGGCACCTGGAGGGGGGAAACAAACGCGTCGGGTCTACACGGATGGGGTCTTGTTGTGGCTTTGGCCCGGATGTTGCTCCAAAGTTTTCCTATAGGCTGACCTAACACAACCGGGTGGAGAGTTCCACTGGTCAAAGCCCGTCCATGCAAAGTCAAAGGGCTAGATCCCGTGGTCAAACGCTAGAGGGTTAGGCGGGACGGGGGCCCGGGGGGTAGCAATGCCACTGGAGCATCGCACCGGGCCCTCATAGATGCCGTACGGTGTGGTGGCATGTCCGAAGAGGCGGCACGCGTCTCCGGCGTGTGGCCCCCCCTCACGGACGGCGATGACACAGTAGTAGACGTTCTGCGGTAACGATGCGGCATGAATATTATTAAATCCTCGGAGCGCGATAAAATCATGAGTTTTTTACACGACGTGGGGACATGTGCTATAGGACTGATGGTAATTTTTCATAATTTTTGGTGATGGACAAGTATCTGATAAACTTTCCTCTCCGCGGATTGCTCTTCGCGTGTCTAAGACTGTGGCCGGCGGCCTCCGGGGGCTAGCACATGCCGCCAAATCTTACGTACGCGGCCTCTCACAAGTCTGGAAGTGTTGTGGTGGTTGCAAACGCCTGGCACGCGTCTCCGGGGTGTGCCCCCTCACGGACGGCGCCGCCGGCGGCACCTGGAGGGGGGAAACGGACGCATCGGGTCTACACGGATGGCGTCTTGCTGTGGCTTTGGCCCGGATGTTGCTCCAAAGTGTTCCTATGGGCTGACCTAACACAACCGGGTGGAGAGTTCCACTGGTCAAAACCCGTCCTTGCAAAGTCAAAGGGCTAGATCCCATGGTCAAACGCTACAGGGTTAGGCGGGACGGGGGCCCTGGGGGGGTAGCAATGCCCCTGGAGCATCGCACTGGACCCTCATACATGCCGTACGGTGTGGTGGCATGTCCGAAGAGGCGGCACGCGTCTCCGGGGTGTGGCCCCCCTCACGGACGGCGATGACACAGTAGTAGACGTTCTGCGGTAACGATGCGGCGTGAATATTATTAAATACTCGGAGCGCGATAAAATCATGAGTGTTTTACACGACGTGGGCACATGTGCTATAGGACTGATGGTAATTTTTCATAATTTTTGGTGATGGAGAAGTATCTGATAAACTTCCCTATCCGCGGATTGCTCTTCGCGTGTCTACGACTGTGGCCGACGGCCTCCGGGGGCTAGCACATGCCGCCAAATCTTGCGTACACGGCCTCTCACAAGTCTGGAAGTGTTGTGGTGGTTGCAAACGCCCGGCACGCGCCTCCGGGGTGTGCCTCCCTCACGGACGGCGCCGCCGCCGGCACCTGGAGGGGGCAAATGGACTCATCGGGTCTACACAGATGGGGTCTTGCTGTGGCTTTGGCCCGGATGTTGCTCCAAAGTGTTCCTATGGGCTGACCTAACACAACCGGGTGGAGAGTTCCAGTTGTCAAAGCCGCCCGTGCAAAGTCAAAGGGCTAGATCCCGTGGTCAAATGCTACAGGGTTAGGCGGGACGGGGGCCCTGGGGGGCAGCAATGCCACTGGAGCATCGCACCGGGCCCTCATACATGCCGTACGGTGTGGTGGCATGTCCGAAGAGGCGGCACGCGTCTCCGGGGTGTGGCCCCCCTCACGGACGGCGATGACACAGTAGTAGACGTTCTGCGGTAACGTTGCGGCGTGAATATTATTAAATACTCGGAGCGCGATAAAATCATGAGTTTGTACACGACGTGGGCACATGTGTTATAGGACTGATGGTAATTTTTCATAATTTTTGGTGATGGAGAAGTATCTGATAAACTTCCCTCTCCGCGAATTGCTCTTCACGTGTCTACAATTGTGGCCGGCGGCCTCCGGGGGCTAGCACATGCCGCCAAATCTTGCATACGCGGCCTCTCACAAGTCTGGAAGTGTTGTGGTGGTTGCAAACGCCCGGCACGCGACTCCGGGGTGTGCCCCCCTCACGGACGGCGCCCCTGCTCGCACCTGGAGGGGGGAAACGGACCCGTCGGGTCTACACGGATGGGGTCTTGCTGTGGCATTCGCCCGGATGTTGCTCCAAAGTGTTCCTATGGGCTGACCTAACACAACCGGGTGGAGAGTTCCACTGGTCAAAGCCCATCCGTGCAAAGTCAAAGGACTAGATCCCGTGGTCAAACGCTACAGGGTTAGAAGGGATGGGGCCCTGGGGGGGTAGCAATGCCACTGGAGCATCGCACCGGGCCCTCATACATGCCGTACGGTGTGGTGGCATGTCCGAAGAGGCGGCACGCGTCTCCGGGGTGTGGCCCCCCTCACGGACGGCGATGACACAGTAGTAGACGTTCTGCGGTAACGATGCGGGGAGAATATTTTTAAATACTTGCAGCGCGATAAAATCATGAGTTTTTTACACAACGTGGGCACATGTGCTATAGGACTGATGGTAATTTTTCATTATTTTTGGTGATGGAGAAGTATGTGATAAACTTCCCTCTCCGCGTATTGCTCTTCGCGTGTCTACGACTGTGGCCGGCGGCCTCCGGGGGCTAGCACATGCCGCCAAATCTTGCGTACGCGGCCTCTCACAAGTCTGGAAGTGTTGTGGTGGTTGCAAACGTCCGGCACGCGTCTCCGGGGTGTGCCCCCCTCACGAACAGCGCCGATGCTGGCACCTGCAGGGGGGAAACGGACCCGTCGGATCTATACGGATGGGGTCTTGCTGTGGCTTTGGCCCGGATGTTGCTCCAAAGTGTTCCTATGGGCTGAACTAACACAACCGGGTGGAGAGTTCCACTGTTCAAAGCCCGTCCGTGCAAAGTCAAAGGGCTAGATCCCGTGGTCAAACGCTACAGGGTTACGCGGGACGGGGGCCCTGGGGGGTAGCAATGCCACTGGAGCATCGCACCGGGCCCTCATACATGTCGTACGGTGTGGTGGCATGTCCGAAGAGGCGGCACGCGTCTCCGGGGTGTGGCCCCCCTCACGAACGGCGATGACACAGTAGTAGACGTTCTGCGGTAACGCTGCGGCGTGAATACTATTAAATACTCGGAGCACGATAAAATCATGAGTTTTTTACACGACGTGGGCACATGTGCTATAGGACTGATGGTAATTTTTCATAATTTTTGGTGATGGAGAAGTATCTGATAAACTTCCCTATCCGCGGATTGCTCTTCGCGTGTCTACGACTGTGGCCGGCGGCCTCCGGGGGCTAGCACATTCCGCCAAATCTTGCGTACGCGGCCTCTCACAAGTCTGGAAGTGTTGTGGCCGTTGCAAACGCCCGGCCCGCGTCTCCGGGGTGTGCCCCCCTCACGGACAGCGCCGCCGCCGGCACATGGAGGGGGGAAACGGACGCGTCGGGTCTACACGGATGGGGTCTTGCAGTGGCTTTGGCCCGGATGTTGCTCCAAAGTGTTCCTATGGGCTGACCAAACACAACCGGGTGGAGTGTTCCACTGGTCAACGCCCGTCCGTGCAAAGTCAAAGGGCTAGATCCCGTGGTCAAACGCTACAGGGTTAGGCGGGACGGGGCCCTGGGGGGTAGCAATGCCACCGGAGCATCGCATCGGGCCCTCATACCTGCCGTACGATGTGGCGGCATGTCCGAAGAGGCGGCACGCGTCTCCGGGGTGTGGCCCCCCTCACGGACGGCGATGACACAGTAGTAGACGTTCTGCGGTAACGATGCGGTGTGAATTTTATTAAATACTCGGAGCGCGATAAAATTATGAGTTTTTTACACGACGTGGGCACATGTGCTATAGCACTGATGGTAATTTTTCATAATTTTTGGTGATGGAGAAGTATCTGATAAACTTCCCTCTACGCGGATTGCTCTTCGCATGTCTACGACTGTGGCCGGCGGCCTCCGGGGGCTAGCACATGCCGCCAAATCTTGCGTACGCGGCCTCTCACAAGTCTGGAAGTGTTGTGGTGGTTGCAAACGCCCAGCCCGTGTCTCCGGGGTGTGCCCCCCTCACGAACGGCGCCACCGCCAGCACCTAGAGGGGGGAAACGGACGCGTCGGGTCTACACGGATGGGGTCTTGCTGTGGCTTTGGCCCGGATGTTGCTCCAAAGTGTTCCTATGGGCTGACCTAACACAACCGGGTGGAGAGTTCCACTGGTCAAAGCCCGTCCGTGCAAAGTCAAAGGGCTAGATCCCGTGGTCAAACGCTACAGGGTTAGGCGGGACGGGGGCCCTGGGGGGTAGCAATGCCACCGGAGCATTGCACCGGGCCCTCATACATGCCGTACGGTGTGGTGGCATGTCCGAAGAGGCGGCACGCGTCTCCGGGGTGTGGCCCCCCTCACGGACGGCGATGACACAGTAGTAGACGTTCTGCGGTAACGATGCGGCGTGAATTTTATTAAATACTCGGAGCGCGATGAAATCATGAGTTTGTTACACGACGTGGGCACATGTGCTATAGGACTGATGGTAATTTTTCATAATTTTTGGTGATGGAGAAGTATCTGATAAACTTCCCTCTCCGCGGATTGCTCTTCGCATGTCTACGACTGTGGCCGGCGGCCTCCGGAGGCTAGCACATGCCGCCAAATTTTGCGTACGCGGCCTCTCACAAGTCTGGAAGTGTTGTGGTGGTTGCAAACGCCCAGCACGCGTCTTCGGGGTGTGCCCCCTCACGGACGGCGCCGCCGCCGGCACCTGGAGGGGGGAAACGGACGCGTCGGGTCTACACGGATGGGGTCTTGCTGTGGCTTTGGCCCGGATATTGCTCCAAAGTGTTCCTATGGGTCGACCTAATACAACCTCGTGGAGACTTCCACTGGTCAAAGCCCGTCCGTGCAAAGTCAAAGGGCTAGATCCCGTGGTCAAACGCTACAGGGTTAGGCGGGACAGGGGCCCTTGGGGGTAGCAATGCCACTGGAGCATCGCACCGGGCCCTCATACATGTTGTACGTGTTGGGGAACGTAGTAATTTCAAAAAAATTCCTACGCACACGCAAGATCATGGTGATGCATAGCAACAAGAGGGGAGAGTGTTGTCCACGTACCCTCGTAGACCGACAGCGGAAGCGTTATCACAACGCGGTTGATGTAGTCGTACGTCTTCACGATCCGACCGATCAAGTATCGAACGTACGGCACCTCCGAGTTCTACACACGTTCAGCTCGATGACGTCCCTCGAACTCCGATCCAGCCGAGTGTTGAGGGAGAGTTTCGTCAGCACGACGGCGTGGTGACGATGATGATGTTCCACCGACGCAGGGCTTCGCCTAAGCTCCGCAACAGTATTCTCGAGGTGTAATATGGTGGATGGGGGGCACCGCACACGGCTAAGAGATCTCAAGGATCAATTGTTGTGTCTCTGGGGTGCCCCCCTGCCCCCGTATATAAAGGAGCAAGGGGGAGGCAGCCGGCCAAGGGGAGAGGCGCGCCATAGGGGGGGTCCTACTCCCACCGGGAGTAGGACTCCTCCTTTCCTTGTGGGAGTAGGAGAAGGGAGGGGGGAAGGAGAAAGAAGGAAGGGTGCGCCCCCCTTCCCTAGTCCAATTCGGACCAGACCATGGGGAGGGGTGCGGCCACCTTTTGAGGCATTTCTCTCCTTTCCCGTATGGCCCATTAAGGCCCAATACGAATTCCCGTAACTCTCCGGTACTACGAAAAATACCCGAATCACTCGGAACCTTTCCGAAGTCCGAATATAGTCGTCCAATATATCGATCTTTACGTCTCGACCATTACGAGACTCCTCGTCATATCCCCGATCTCATCCGGGACTCCGAACTCCTTCGGTACATAAAAACTCAATAAAACTGTCATCGTAACGTTAAGCGTGCGGACCCTACGGGTTCGAGAACTATGTAGACATGACCGAGATACGTCTCCGGTCAATAACCAATAGCGGGACCTGGATGCCCATATTGGCTCCCACATATTCTACGAAGATCTTTATCGGTCAGACCGCATAACAACATACGTTGTTCCCTTTGTCACCGGTATGTTACTTGCCCGAGATTTGATCGTCGGTATCTCGATACCTAGTTCAATCTCGTTACCGACAAGTCTCTTTACTCGTTCCATAACACATCATCTCGCAACTAACTCATTAGTCACAATGCTTGCAAGGCTTATAGTGATGTGCATTACCGAGTGGGCCCAGAGATACCTCTCCGACAATTGGAGTGACAAATCCTAATCTCGAAATACGCCAACCCAACAAGTACCTTTGGAGACACCTGTAGAGCACCTTTATAATCACCCATTTACGTTGGGACATTTGGTAGCACACAAAGTGTTCCTCCGGTAAACGGGAGTTGCATAATCTCATAGTCATAGGAACATGTATAAGTCATGAAGAAAGCAATAGCAACATACTAAACGATCGAGTGTTAAGTTAACGGAATGGGTCAAGTCAATCACGTCATTCTCCTAATGAGGTGATCTCGTTAATCAAATGACAACTTATGTCTATGGCTAGGAAACATAACCATCTTTGATTAACGAGCTAGTCAAGTAGAGGCATACTAGTGACACTCTGTTTGTCTATGTATTCACACATGTATTATGTTTCCGGTTAATACAATTCTAGCATGAATAATAAACATTTATCATGATATAAGGAAATATATAATACTTTATTATTGCCTCTAGGGCATATTTCCTTCAGTCTCCCACTTGCACTAGAGTCAATAATCTAGTTCACATCGCCATGTGATTTAACATCAATAATTCACATCACCATGTGATTAACACCCATAGTTCACATCTCTATGTGACCAACACTCAAAGGGTTTACTAGAGTCAATAATCTAGTTCACATCGCTATGTGATTAACACCCAAGAGTACTAAGGTGTGATCATGTTTTGATTGTGAGATAATTTTAGTCAACGGGTCTGTCACATTCAGATCCGCAAGTATTTTGCAAATTTCTATGTCTACAATGCTATGCATGGAGCTACTCTAGCTAATTGCTCCCACTTTTAATATGTATCTAGACCGAGACTTAGATTCATCTAGATATAGTGTCAAAACTTGCATCAACGTAACCCTTTACGACGAACCTTTCGTCACTTCCATAATCGAGAAACATATCCTTATTCCACTAAGGATAATTTTGACCGCTGTCCAGTGATCTACTCCTAGATCACTATTGTACTCCCTTGCCAAAATTAGTGTAGGGTATTCAATAGATCTGGTACACAGCATGGCATACTTTATAGAACCTATGGCCAAGGCATAGGGAATGACTTTCATTCTCTTTCTATCTTTTGCCGTGATCGAGCTTTGAGTCTTTACTCAATTTCACACCTTGTAACACAGGCAAGAACTCTTTTCTTTGACTGTTCTATTTTGAACTACTTCAAAATCTTGTTAAGGTATGTACTCATTGAAAAACTTATCAAGCGTCTTGATCTATCTCTATAGATCTTGATGCTCAATATGTAAGCAGCTTCACCGAGGTCTTTCTTTGAAAAACTCCATTCAAACACTCCTTTATGCTTTGCAGAATAATTCTACATTATTTCCGATCAACAATATGTCATTCACATATACTTTTCAGAAATGTTGTAGTGCTCCCACTCACTTTCTTGTAAATACAGGCTTCACCGCAAGTCTGTATAAAACTATATCCTTTGATCAACTTATCAAAGTGTATATTCCAACTCCGAGATGCTTGCACCAGTCCATAGATGGATCGCTGGAGCTTGCATATTTTGTTAGCACCTTTAGGATTGACAAAACCTCCTGGTTGCATCATATACAACTCTTCTTTAATAAATCCATTAAAGAATGCAGTTTTGTTTATCCATTTGCCATATTTCATAAAATGCGGCAATTGCTAACATGATTCAGACAGACTTAAGCATAGATACGAGTGAGAAACTCTCATCATAGTCAACATCTTGAACTTGTCGAAAACCTTTTTGCGACAATTCTAGCTTTGTAGATAGTGATACTACTATCAGCGTCCGTCTTCCTCTTGACGATCCATTTATTCTCAATTTCTTGCCGATCATCGGGCAAGTCAATCAAAGTTCACACTTTGTTCTCATACATGGATCTCATCTCAGATTTCATGGCCTCAAGCCATTTTGCGGAATCTGGGCTCACCATCGCTTCTTCATAGTTCGTAGGTTCGTCATGGTCTAGTAACATAACCTCCAGAACAGGATTACCGTACCAATCTGGTGCGGATCTTACTCTGGTTGACCCACGAGGTTCAGTAATAACTTGATCTGAAGTTCCATCATCATCATCATTAACTTCCTCACTAATTGGTGTAGGAGTCACAGGAACAGATTTCTGTGATGAACTACTTTCCAATAAGGGAGCAGGTACAGTTACCTTATCAAGTTCTACTTTCCTCCCACTCACTTCTTTCGAGAGAAACTCCTTCTCTAGAAAGGATCCATTTTTAGCAACGAATGTCTTGCCTTCGGATCTGTGATAGAAGGTGTACCCAACTGTCTCCTTTGGGTATCCTATGAAGACACATTTCTCCGATTTGGGTTTGAGCTTACCAGGATGAAACTTTTTCACATAAGCATCGCAACCCCAAACTTTAAGAAACGACAACTTTGGTTTCTTGCCAAACCACAGTTCATATGGTGTCATCTCAAACGGATTTAGATGGTGCCCCTTTTTTTTACGTGAATGCAGCTGTCTCTAATGCATAACCCCAAAACTATAGTGGTAAATCGGTAAGAAACATCATAGATTGCACTATATCCAATAAAGTACGGTTATGACGTTCGGACACACCATTATGCTGTGGTGTTCCAGGTGGCGTGAGTAGTGAAACTATTTCACATTGTTTTAACTGAAGGCCAAACTCGTAACTCAAATACTCTTCTCTATGATCAGATCATAGAAACTTTATTTTCTTGTCACGATGATTTTCCACTTCACTCTGAAATTCTTTGAACTTTTCAAATGTTTCAGACTTATGTTTCATCAAGTAGATATACCCATATCTGCTCAAATCATCTGTGAAGGTGAGAAAATAACGATATCCGCCACGAGCCTCAATATTCATTGGACCACATACATCTGTATGTATGACTTCCAACAAATCTGTTGCTCTCTCCATAGTTCCGGAGAACGGCGTTTTAGTCATCTTGCCCATGAGGCATGGTTCGCAAGCATCAAGTGATTCATAATCAATTGATTCCAAAATCCCATCAGTATGGAGTTTCTTCATGCGCTTTACACCAATATGACCTAAACGGCAGTGCCACAAATAAGTTGCACTATCATTATTAACTTTGCATCTTTTGGCTTCAATATTATGAATATGTGTATCACTACGATCGAGATCCAACAAACCATTTTTGTTGGTGTGTATGACCATAAAAGGTTTTTATTCATGTAAACAAAACAACAAGTGTTCTCTAACTTAAATGAATAACCGTATTGCAATAAACATGATCAAATCATATTCATGCTCAACGCAAACACCAAATAACACTTATTTAGTTTCAACACTAATCCCGAAAGTATAGGGAGTGTGCGATGATGATCATATCAATCTTGGAACTACTTCCAACACACATCGTCACCTCGCCTTTTACTAGTCACTGTTTATTCTGCTACTCCCGTTTTCGAGTTACTACTCTTTAGCAACTGAACCAGTATCAAATACTGAGGGGTTGCTATAAACACTAGTAAGTACACATCAATAACATGTATATCCAATATACCTTTGTTCACTTTGCCATCTTTCTTATCCACCAAATACTTGGGGTAGTTCCGCTTCCAGTGACCAGTCCCTTTGCAGTAGAAGCACTTAGTCTCAGGCTTAGGTACAGACTTGGGCTTCTTCACTTGAGTAGCAACTTGCTTGCCGTTCTTTTTGAAGTTCCCCTTCTATCCCTTTGCCCTTTTCTTGAAACTAGTGGTCTCGTCAACCATCAACACTTGAAGTGGTCTCGTCAACCATCAACACTTGATGTTTTTCTTGATTTCTACCTTCGTCGATTTCAGCATCACGAAGAGCTCGGGAATTACTTTCGTCATCCCTTGCATACTATAGTTCATCACAAAGTTCTACTAACTTGGTGATGGTGACTAGAGAATTCTGTCAATCACTATTTTATCTGGAAGATTAACTCCCACTTGATTCAAGCGATTGTAGTACCCAGACAATCTGAGCACATGCTCACTAGTTGAGCGATTCTCCTCCATATTTTAGCTATAGAACTTGTTGGAGACTTCATATCTCTCAACTCGGGTATTTGCTTGAAATATTAACTTCGACTCCTGGAACATCTTATATGGTCCATGACGTTCAAAACGTCTTTGAAGTCCCGATTCTAAGCCGTTAAGCATGGTGCACTAAACTATCAAGTAGTCATCATATTGAGCTAGCCAAACATTCATAACGTCTGCATCTGCTCCTGCAATAGGTCTGTCACCTAGCGGTGCATCAAGGACATAATTTTTCTGTGCAGCAATGAGGATAATCCTCAGATCACGGATCCAATCCGCATCTTTGCTAGTAACATCTTTCAACATAATTTTTCTCTAGGAACATATCAAAAATAAACACAGGGAAGCAACAACGCGAGCTATTGATCTACAACATAATTTGCAAAAATACTATCAGGACTAAGTTCATGATAAATTTAAGTTCAATTAATCATATTATTTAAGAACTCCCACTTAGATAGACATCCCTCTAATCCTCTAAGTGATCACGTGATCCATATCAACTAAACCATGTCCGATCATCACGTGAGATGGAGTAGTTTCAATGGTGAACATCACTATGTTGATCATATCTACTATATGATTCACGCTCGACCTTTCGGTCTCCGTGTTCCGAGGCCATATCTGTTATATGCTAGGCTCGTCAAGTTTAACCTGAGTATTCCGCGTGTGCAACTGTTTTGCACCCGTTGTATTTGAACGTAGAGCCTATCACACCCGATCATCACGTGGTGTCTCAGCACGAAGAACTTTTGCAACGGTGCATACTCAGGGAGAACACTTATACTTTGATAATTTAGTGAAGGATCATCTTATAATGCTACCGTCAAACAAAGCAAGATAAGATGCATAAAGGATTAACATCACATGCAATCAATATAAGTGATATGATATGACCATCATCATCTTGTGCTTGTGATCTCCATCTCCGAAGCACCGTGCTTGTGATCTCCATCTCCGAAGCACCGTCATGATCACCATCGTCACCGGCGCGAAACCTTGATCTCCATCATAGCATCGTTGTCGTCTCGCCAACTTATTGTTTTTACGACTATCGCTACCATTTAGTGATAAAGTAAAACTATTACATGGCGATTGCATCTCATACAATAAAGCGACAACCTTATGGCTCCTGCCAGTTGCCGATAACTCGGTTACAAAACATGACCATCTCATACAACACATTATATCACATCATGTCTTGACCATATCACATCACAACATGCCCTGCAAAAACAAGTTAGACGTCCTCTACTTTGTTGTTGCATATTTTACGTGGCTGCTACGGGCTTAGCAAGAACCGTTCTTACCTACGCATCAAAACCACAACGATAGTTTGTCAAGTTGGTGCTGTTTTAACCTTCGCAAGGACCGGGCGTAGCCACACTCGGTTCAACTAAAGTGAGAGAGACAGACACCCGCCGATCACCTTTAAGCAACGAGTGCTCGCAACGGTGAAACCAGTCTCGCGTAAGCGTACGCGTAATGTCGGTCCGGGCCGCTTCATCTCACAATACCGCTGAACCAAAGTATGACATGCTGGTAAGCAGTATGACTTATATCGCCCACAACTCACTTGTGTTCTACTCGTGCATAGCATCAACGCATAAAACCAGGCTCGGATGCCACTGTTGGGGAACGTAGTAATTTCAAAAAAATTCCTACGCACACGCAAGATCATGGTGATGCATAGCAACGAGAGGGGAGAGTGTTGTCCACGTACCCTCTTAGACCGACAGCGGAAGCGTTATCACAACGCGGTTGATGTAGTCGTACGTCTTCACGATCCGACCGATCAAGTACCGAACGTACGGCACCTCCGAGTTCTACACACGTTCAGCTCGATGACGTCCCTCGAACTCTGATCCAGCCGAGTGTTGAGGGAGAGTTTCGTCAGCACGACGGCGTGGTGACGATGATGATGTTCCACCGACGCAGGGCTTCGCCTAAGCTCCGCAACGGTATTCTCGAGGTGTAATATGGTGGATGGGGGCACCGCACACCGCTAAGAGATCTCAAGGATCAATTGTTGTGTCTCTGGGGTGCCCCCCTGCCCCCGTATATAAAGGAGCAAGGGGGAGGCAGCCGGCCAAGGGGAGAGGCGCGCCATGGGGGGGGGGTCCTACTCCCACCGGGAGTAGGACTCCTCCTTTCCTTGTGGGAGTAGGAGAAGGGAAGGGGGAAGGAGAAAGAAGGAAGGGTGCGCCCCCCTTCCCTAGTCCAATTCGGACCAGACCATGGGGAGGGGTGCGGCCACCTTTTGAGGCCTTTCTCTCCTTTCCCGTATGGCCCATTAAGGCCCAATACGAATTCCCGTAACTCTCCGGTACTTCGAAAAATACCCGAATCACTCGGAACCTTTCCGAAGTCCGAATATAGTCGTCCAATATATCGTTCTTTACGTCTCGACCATTTCAAGACTCCTCGTCATATCCCCGATCTCATACGGGACTCCGAACTCCTTCGGTACATCAAAACTCAATAAAATTGTCATCGTAACGTTAAGCGTGCGGACCCTACGGGTTCGAGAACTATGTAGACATGACCGAGATACGTCTCCGGTCAATAACCAATAGCGGGACCTGGATGCCCATATTGGCTCCCACATATTCTACGAAGATCTTTATCGGTCAGACCGCATAACAACATACGTTGTTCCCTTTGTCACCGGTATGTTACTTGCCCGAGATTTGATCGTCGGTATCTCGATACCTAGTTCAATCTCGTTACCGGCAAGTCTCTTTACTCGTTCCGTAACACATCATCTCGCAACTAACTCATTAGTCACAATGCTTGCAAGGCTTATAGTGATGTGCATTACCGAGTGGGCCCAGAGATACCTCTCCGACAATTGGAGTGACAAATCCTAATCTCGAAATACGCCAACCCAACAAGTACCTTTGGAGACACCTGTAGAGCACCTTTATAATCACCCATTTACGTTGGGACATTTGGTAGCACACAAAGTGTTCCTCCGGTAAACGGGAGTTGCATAATCTCATAGTCATAGGAACATGTATAAGTCATGAAGAAAGCAATAGCAACATACTAAACGATCGAGTGTTAAGTTAACGGAATGGGTCAAGTCAATCACGTCATTCTCCTAATGAGGTGATCTCGTTAATCAAATGACAACTTATGTCTATGGCTAGGAAATATAACCATCTTTGATTAACGAGCTAGTCAAGTAGAGGCATACTAGTGACACTCTGTTTGTCTATGTATTCACACATGTATTATGTTTCCGGTTAATACAATTCTAGCATGAATAATAAACATTTATCATGATATAAGGAAATATATAATACTTTATTATTGCCTCTAGGGCATATTTCCTTCAGTACGGTGTGGTGGCATGTCCGAAGAGGCAGCACGCGTCTCCAGGGTGTGGCCCCCCTCACGGACGGCGATGACACAGTAGTAGACGTTCTGCGGTAACGATGCGGCGTGAATATTATTAAATACTCGGAGCGCGATAAAATCATGAGTTTTTTACACGACGTGGGCACATGTGCTATGGGACTGATGGTAATTTTTCATAATTTTTGGTGATGGAGAAGTATCTGATAAACTTCCCTCTCCGCGGATTGCTCTTCGCGTGTCTACGACTGTGGCCGGCGGCCTCCGGGGGCTAGCACATGCCGCCAAATCTTGCGTAGGCGGCCTCTCACAAGTCTGGAACTGTTGTGGCAGTTGCAAACGCCCGACCCGCGTCTCCGGGGTGTGCCCCCCGTCACGGACGGCGCCGCCGGCGGCACCTGGAGGGGGGAAACGGACGCGTCGGGTCTACACGGATGGGGTCTTGCTGTGGCTTTGGCCCGGATGTTGCTCCAAAGTGTTCCGATGGGCTGACCTAACACAACTAGGTGGAGAGTTCCACTGGTCAAAGCCCGTCCGTGCAAAGTCAAAGGGCTAGATCCCGTGGTCAAACGCTACAGGGTTAGGCGGGACGGGGCCCCTGGGGGGTAGCAATGCCACCGGAGCATCGCACCGGGCCCTCATACATGCCGTACGGTGTGGTGGCATGTCCGAAGAGGCGGCACGCGTCTCCGGGGTGTGGCCCCTCTCATGGACGGCGATGACACAGTAGTAGACGTTCGGCGGTAACGATGCGGTGTGAATATTATTAAATACTCAGAGCGCGATAAAATCATGAGTTTTTTACACGACGTGGGAACATGTGCTATAGGACTGATGGTAATTTTTCATAATTTTTGGTGATGGAGAAGTATCTGATAAAGTTCCCTATCCGCGGATTGCTCTTCGCGTGTCTACGACTGTGGTCGGTGGCCTCCGGGGGCTAGCACATGCCGCCAAATCTTGCGTAGGCGGCCTCTCACAAGTCTGGAAGTGTTGTGGTGGTTGCAAACACCCGACACGCGTCTCCGGGGTGTGCCCCCCTCACGGACGGCGCCGCCGCCAGTACCTGGAGGGGGGAAACGGACGCGTCGGGTTTACACGGATGGGATCTTGCTGTGGCTTTGGCCCGGATGTTGCTCCAAAGTGTTCCTATGGGCTGACCTAACACAACCGGGTGGAGAGTTCCACTGGTCAAAGCCCGTCCGTGCAAAGTCAAAGGGCTAGATGCCGTGGTCAAACGCTACAGGGTTAGGCGGGACGGGGGTCCTGGGGGGTAGCAATGCCACTGGAGTATCGCATCGGGCCCTCATACATGCCGTACGGTGTGGTGGCATGTCCGAAGAGGCGGCACGCATCTCCGGGGTGTGGCCCCCCTCACGGACGGCGATGACACAGTAGTAGACTTGATCTACACGGATGGGATCTTGCTATGGATTTGGCCTAGACTTGGTGTGTCATCTCGCGATGACATGCACTAACATGGAGAAGCAGTTATTCACCATGGACTACACCCTCTCGGTGCCGATCAACGCCCTAGACTGTCGGGGCCACCGGAGGGGTGCCGGTCTCTAGAACCGGGCGAGGCCCATCATTTGAAAAAGAAAACACAAGACGGTAATTATGATGTGCTAAGGTTGTTTGCCAAGCATGGAAGAGAACAACAAAAAAAGTATAATACATATTACGGAGAATGCACAAGAAGGATGCTTTACCGAGAGTTCCTCTCGGAAAATGCGGCCATTGCCGAGTGCTGCTGGACGACCCTCGGTAAATTCTGTCGGTGCGGCTCTCGGAAAAGCCCCCGAGATCTAGGTTAAGACTTTTACCGAGTGTCGTTAAAAGTTGGCTCTCGGAAATGTTTCCCGCGGGGACTTATGCAAAATTTCCTCCTCGCGCGCGCTCACTTCTCTCTTCTCTCTCTGTTTCTCTCGCCCCCGCCCCCTCTGTCCGCCGCCGCCCCTTAGTGCCGCCGCCCCATCCGGCGAGCTCTGCCGCCGCCGCCTCCGCCGCCGCTGCCACCGGGAGTGGCTCCCCCGACCCCTCCACCTCCACCGAGCCCCCCCATCGCCACCTCCACCGAGCTCGTCCACCGCCACCATCTCGGCCAAGCTTCACCGAGCACCACCGGCGCAGCATCCCCTCCACTGAGCTCTACCTCGTCCGGCATCCACCTCCCCCGCCGCCCCCCTGCCCGTTGGTGAGCCCCTACTCAATCTCGTTTTTTAATAAAAGGGGTTTCCCCCTCTCCATTACAACAAAAGGTGTATATATATGCATAGTGAATAATGTGTGTGAGTGTGTGCTTTGTATGTGTGTGTGTCAGCGAGTGATGTTGGTGTATGTGTGCATATATAATGAATGGTTTTTTTATATTTAGGTGTGTATATATGTGCATATATAATGAATGGTGTATGTGAGTGTGTGTGTGGGAGAGCGGTGCTATTGATGTGTGTGTGTGTGTGCATGTGTGAGTGAGTGTGTGATGTGTGTGTATGGATATGTGAGTGTGTTTGTGTGTGGGGGTGTGTGAGTGAGTGTTATTGATGTTTGTGTGTTTGACATATGATTGACACAACTTCATTCTTTCATGCAGGACATGCATCTATTTTGACAATAGATAGAGTGAATTCCGTTGCACGCTTCAAGGGTAATCTCTTCCCGTTCATGTGTAGGTTTTCATTATTTGTAGATCACCTCAATAGTCGCGTAACCTAGGTGTCTCCCGTTCGGAAGGGTTGTATCTATAAATATGCAAGTCTTTGCATATTTATAACCTCAACTCTTTCGAATTGTCCACGTTTTCCATGGACAACCCGAGGATGTGTAGGCGGGTCGTTTTCATGATGTACTTAGATCCGAGACAGAATTTCGACAGTGTCTCCTTGTTGTTCTCTAGATACACATCCTCTTGGCTTATTGCTGAGACGTGTATTTGGAGAACAACGGGGAGGTGCTGCCGAAATTTTGTCTCGGGTCGGAGTACGTCATGAAAGCGGACCCAGCCTACACATTCTCGGGTGGGATTAGGACCTATCTTTACCTATTACAAGCTCAGTGCATGTCGTAAAACTTGATGGAACCACTTGTTACATAAAAAAATTATGTGCGTGTTTCACTTTATATCAGAGGATGGAAGAACGTGAGTGGATGTACACCGGACATCCCAGCATGGAGGGTATGACCCCTGAGTGGAGGTCGAAGACCAATGATTTCCTGGAATTAGTATTTGCTGGAGAAACGCCAGTTCGTGGAATTTGGTGCCCATGCACGGAGTGTGATAACCAGACTGAAAGAGATAAAATTACTATGAGTAAACACTTAGGCAAATATGGGTTTACGCCAGGCTATTACCGGTGGATCTTTCACGGTGAGACAGAACAATCCAGGGCGGAGGTGGTGCGACAACGCACCGGCGAATATGATACTCGGATTGAAAACCTGTTAGATGACATCCGCCGTGCGGATCCGCGGGGGGACCAGAACTCCGAGGAGCCGCCGGAAAGCCCTGAAGAGTATCATGCAGCTTTGTTTGCGGCACAAAAACCCCTTCACGCCCATACAAAGGTTACTCAACTAGATGGCATTGCACGCCTAATGGCCCTGAAGGCAAACCATAACATGAGTATAATTTGCTTCAATGAATTATTGTCAGTTATTGCTAGCCTGTTGCCTAAAGAAAATATATTGCCAAAGAACATGTACGAGTCGAACAAAATCCTCGGTTCACTTAAGATGTCGTATGAGCAAATACATGCTTGTCCAAACGGATGCATGTTATTTAGAAATGAACATAAAGATACGAATTATTGTGTCAAGTGCAAATCCTCTAGGTATATTGAGGTAATAGATGATGATGGTAGCAAGAGGCAGCTCACAATTGCCGTCAATATCCTTCGATATCTTTCATTCACAGAAAGGATCCAGAGGCTTTATATGACCGAGGAAACTGCCCAATATATGAGATGGGCCGCCGAAGGGAAGATGTACAATACAAAAAAGATGCAACATCCACGGGATGGTCAAGCATGGAAGAAATTTGTTGAAATTCATAAGAAAACAGATGACTGGAAGAGTGTAGCTGTTGGGATAACAACCGACGGGTTCAATCCATATGGTTTGATGGCTGCCATATACAGTTGTTGGCCAGTATATGTTATCCCCCTGAATCTGCCCCCTGGCGTTTGCATGCAACGACATCACATGTTCCTGACGTTGATAATTCCAGGTCCTAACTATCCCGGGAAGCATATGAGTGTGTATATGGAGCCATTGGTGGACGACTTACTTGTTGCTTGGAACAACGGGGTCCGGACATATGATGCCGTTTCAAAGAAGCACTTCAATATGCATATCTGGTACCACACATCGCTACATGACCTACCGGCATGTGCGATATTTTGTGGTTGGTGAGTAAAGGGGAAGTGGCCTTGCCCAGTGTGTCGAAAGCGTGACTTTCATTTGGCTGGCTAAGGGTCACAAGTATGTATGCTTTGACCAACATCGGCAGTTCCTTCGTCTTGATCACCCATACAGGCAAGACGCTATGCACTTCCAAAAAGGTGTTATTGTTGATGACCCGCCACCACCTATTATGACCGGTGCCCAGCTTAAGGATGAGTTAGATGCTCTCGAGGAAAAGCTCGATGGGAAAGGTTTTGTGGGATATGGAGAGACACACCAGTGGACTCACATTCCAAGCTTATGGAGGCTCCCTTACTTTAAAGATCTTCTACTTCCACACAACATTGATGTAATGCACACTGAAAAGAATATTGCGGAGGCCTTACTCGGCACGCTCCTCGACACCGAGAAGTCAAAGGATAACATTCAGTCTAGGATCGATCAAGCCAAACTATGCAACAGGCCAAAATTAAATTTGGTGCCTCGTGCAAAAGGTAATTCTTGGAAGAAGCCACCAGCCCCTTTCACCCCTTCAATGCCCCAAAGGAAGGAAATTCTCCAATGGATTGTGAACAACTTGTACTTCCCTGATGGATATGCAGCTAATATCATGAGGGGAGTGAATATGGCTACAAAGCGAATAGGAGGCCTCAAGGGTCATGACTACCATGTATGGCTTGAGCGGATAATGCCTCTGATGATTCGAGGGTATGTCAGAGAGGATATTTGGTGAGTGCTGGCGGAGTTAAGCTACTTCTTCCGTCAGCTTTGTGCCAAAGAACTAGATTATGAAGTGGTTGCAAAGTTGGAGGAACAAGCACCTGAGTTGCTATGCAAGTTAGAGATGATATTTCCGCCAGGTTTCTTTAATCCGATGCAACATATGATCTTACATCTCGCGTATGAGGCTAGAATGGGAGGACATGTGCAGTTCCGATGGCAGTATGCACCTGAACGGGAGTTCAAGCATCTTCGTGGGAAATGTAAGAATAAAGCCCGCATTGAAGCCTCCATAGCCGAGGCATACCTGAACGAGGAGGTGGCCACGACCACGACAAAGTACTATCATGACAGTATTCAGACTAGGTTAAATCCAGCTCCTCGTTACAATGAAGAACCCACCAGTAATGTTTCCGACCTTAGCCTCTTCGAAGGCCAAGGTGGCAAAGCAAGTGGACCGAAGCCCAAGAACTTTTCACCTACTGAGTGGTCGACTATTATGATCTATGTCTTGACCAACATGGAAGAAGTGCAACCATACATAAAGTAAGTGTAGAACACCTTTATTGACAACTACTCACTAGTCTTGAGTTCTAACTCGAATTCTTCCTATTGCTAGGGAATTCCAGAATGAATTCTGGAAGCTACCACGGCCTCCTAGCGATGAAGAATCAGCAGACCTTCTTGAAGATACCAATGCTGATGGCGGTTTCATTTCTTGGTTCTCAAGAAAAGTAAATTTTCTAACTTTATGTTACTTCAAGTTGATCTTACTTGCCTGTAATGCTTCCACTAATGAACCAGACAATCTCCTATTAATCTTGTAGGCATATCAGGAGGTTGATATGGACGCCAAAGTGAGAGAAGTAGCCAAAGGTTTTGAATACGAGGCCAAGTCATTTAAGGCTTACGACATGAATGGGTATCGCTTCCACACTGATAAACACACGCGTGAGAGGCCCAACTGAAGGTTAATAAATAGTGCGGTCTATTGTCTAGGGATAGATGGACGTCACTACTATGGAACCATCGAAGAAATTTATGAGTTGCAGTATTGTGGTTTACAAGGAGTGAAGCCCATCGTATTCAGATGCAGCTGGCTCAATCCTGAGAAAGTGAGACGAACCCCTAGTATTGGCTTTGTCGAAGTTGAACGAGCATCGAAATATGCAGGAAATGATGTCTATATTATGGCTCAACAGGCTACACAAGTGTTTTTTCTCCCATACGCGTGCACATCTACGGAATATATCGATCTCTTGAAGTGGGATGTCGTGTACAAGGTACCCCCGCGTATCAAGGTACCTACACCAAACCAGGACGATTAGCATATAAACCCTAACACATATGAGGGAGAGTTCTTTCAAGAAGCAGACACTGACGAAGACAAAGATGATGCAAAGGAAGATGATGGCGTGCATCATGGACATGATGCTATGGAACATGTGGTCATGGATGACATGGAAGTAGATAATGCAGAGGACGAATACGAGGATGTTTCTGACCCTCGAGATTTGGCATTACTTATGCGATGGCACATGGGGCTAGATGAGGATGAGGGCCCCCCTGAAGACTTCGAGGATGAATGTATGAACGGGCGTGATAGCGATGATGAAAGCCCTGATCCAAATGTTGCACCTAATATTGACCCTTATTTCTAACAACTCCATGTAATCGTGTGAGAACTCTATGTATGTGTGTCACAACTCTATGTATTCATGTGTGTAACAACTCTATGTATTCGTGTGTGCAACAACTCTATGTATTCGTGTGTGCAACAACTCTATGTATTTGTGTGTGTAACAACTATATGTATTATTGTGACAATTCCATTTATTCTTCATATGTGATATATTTATTGTATTTACATCAAGTTGTATCATCTGTACTAACTGGTTTGTTCTTCTTCGTATCAGGTGATTGAAACATGACAGGTAGCAAGAAGATTCCAAAGGAAAGTTTGAAAAAAGTGAATGATGCTCGACCGGTGAAAGCAGTTGCCGCTCCTTCATCGGTTCCACAACCGCCAAGAAGGCCAAAGGATTGGCGGGTCTAGACACCCGTCCGGCAAAACGTGCGAAACAATGTCGAGTACCACGCGGGGGAGGACTAGGAGGCGGACGAGGAGGGGGAGTAGGTGAGGCAGGAGGAGGAGGCGGACGAGGAGGGGGAGTAGGTGAGGCAGGAGGAGAAGGCGGACGAGGAGGGGGAGTAGGTGAGGCAGGAGAAGGAGGCGGACGAGGAGGCGGACGAGGAGGGGGAGTAGGTGAGGCAGGAGGAGGAGGCGGACAAGGAGGGGGAGTAGGTGAGGCAGGAGGAGGAGGCGGATGAGGAGGCGGACGAGGAGGGGAGTAGGTGAGGTAGGAGGAGGAGGCGGACGAGGAGGGGGAGTAGGTGAGGTAGGAGGAGGAGGCGGACGAGGAGGTGGACGAGGAGGGGGAGTAGGTGAGGCAGGAGGAGGAGGCGGACGAGGAGGGGGAGTAGGTGAGGTAGGAGGAGGAGGCGGACGAGGAGGTGGACGAGGAGGGGGAGTAGGTGAGGCAGGAGGAGGAGGCGGACGAGGAGGCGGACGAGGAGGGGGAGTATGTGAGGCAGGAGGAGTACGTAAAGCAGCCCGGAGTAGAGCACCTCTTTCTTCTCCTCGACCCTCTGATGCAGTGCTTCACCGTACTCAGGAGGAGGAAACAGAGGATGGGGATGAGGCGTGTGAGGAGGAGGACGAGGAGGATTTTGCGGAGGAGGTGGTGGAGGATGAGGAGGAGGAGGTGGTGGAGGACGACACCGCCGAGAGGAGGCTGGTTGTTCGTCAAGTTTCTGAGGGTGGGGATGGACCCTCACGGGTGACAGAGCACCACGAGGTGAGCGGTTCGCAACAGAGCGGTTCGACTATCAGCACTACTTCCGGAGGGAAAGTGTGGCTGTGTGGTCCTTCAAAGCTTCCAAGACGTCCATATGTGCATAGAGACGTGTTGATTAAACCAATGGGAGAGAAGTAAGTGGTTATCTCGACTCATCCCATATAAATTGTACCTTTTTTCATTTCCTCGCATATAATATGACTTCACTCTTCAAAATGCAGAAGCTTAGTAAAAGGTAGTGAGAGGCGTCTGCCACGGTCGCCGAGTGGCATCATTGGGGGGTCTTTGTAGGTTAAATTATCCTGGACTGGTCACTTTGCCGAACGGTATCATTGAGCCAGCTTGGTCATGGGATCACTACAAACTTGCACCGGATTTCCTGGATATGCGTCAGAGGGTTTAAGATAACAGAGCCATGCGAGTGGTCAACGATTTCTGGGTAAGTCCTTTCAAACACCTAAATGTCAATACCAAAAGGTTTAAATTTTCCATAGTCATGATTTAACCCTTCTCACATGTATGCATGTTTGTAGGATTTCTATACATGCGTTGAGGGTCAGAAGGATCGTGCAAATGTGGTGGTCGAGAATATTGCCAAGAAACTAGTCCACGACATGCACTATGAGGAGCGCGTCCGGTTAGTGGTCAAGTATCACGCGGACTATCTCAACCATAGGATTTCCAAATAGGAGGCTCGAGGGACGCATCTTTCACGGGACAATTACTTCAAGGCAAGTGACGATGGATGCTTGCTATTCCCTACATTGCAAAATTAGAATCCTTACTAAGATGTATTTGTTTAATTTACAGGTGATTCCTCGGTGGTGCGCTGACAAACGTCCGTGCTGGGAGAAGATCGTCGAACGGTGGACAGATCCAGGGTGGCAGGATGAACACAAAGTAATATCTGAACGGCGTAAGTTGATGGGGGGTCGAGGACACAAGGCAACCTCACCATCCCAGGTGTCGTCTCAAAACATGTAGGCAACCACATCCTTTCCATCATGTTCTCTTTCATTTGTGAGCATTACCTTGATTGTTTGGATCGCTTTCTTTTGCAGAAAGAAGACACTGGCAAGGATATCACTTACTTCGAGGCATGGACCATCAAACGTACCAAAGACAACAAGGACAAGGACCCTCTCCACCCGGAGAGGGACTGGATCAGCTCTAAAGCCCGGTCAGATGGAGAGAACTACAGCAAAAAATTGAAGGAGACGTACGGGCCTGACGCTGATCCTCACGTGCTACCGTTTGACCCTCTTGTGGCCATTGCCGCGGCAGGCGGTAGACCGAATGGCCGGATGGCGGTTCACCTTGATTCTGTCATAACCTCCTCCCTTCCGAGAGTCAACACGCTCCGTGCTATGAGTACTGGCTCTATCCTATCGTAGAGCGTCACGTACCACATTCCGTGAGCATTATTGAGGATTTTCAGGTCAGTGCTTCTTCATTGATCCTTCATGGTCCTGCATATTTGCATTTCAACATGAATGACATTTGCATTGCCATATTGTAGACTCGACTGATTGATACCGAGAAAGAACGAGATGAAAACCGGGCCAAGCTGAAGGCACAAGATGATCTAGTGAAGTCTTTACAACATATGGTGGCCAATCTTTATTCCATGCAAGGCCAACCAGTGCCAGAGATGCCACCGACGCTAGAGTGGAACATGTGAGTTTCGTTCAAACTATTTCTATCACCATTTTCGGCATTACCATATGCATTCATCTCACTATTGGGTCAATCCATCACAGCTCAACCCATCACAAGGGTCGAACAATGTTCCGGTAGTTCCACCTCAAGTTGGTGGAGTTGGAGCAGCAAAGGGAATGATGCCTTCTAATGTTGATGTTATCACTCCGGTTGATGGAGTTGGGGCAGCAAACGGAATGATGCCTTCTAATGTTGATGTTATCACTCCGATCTCCAAAATCGCGTGAACTTCATGTTATGTTATGTTTGAAACTGTTCCTTGTATGTTGAGAACTCTTGCATCTTGAGACTTGTAAACTTGTGGTAGTCGAGTGTCTTCACTACTATTTCACCTTTTATGCACTATTGCTTTTATGTGGAATGCTTTTCAGAATCATTGCTTCTTTTGTTCAATGATGCCTATATGTGACATGTTCTATGTGTGGTGAACTATATGATGCTGATGTATATGTTTCGCTGCAGGAAAGAAACAGAAACAGGAAAAAAAGGCTCCTGGGCACACCATTACAGAGGGTGGCTCTCGGTAATAACTGTGAAACTGGACCATAATGCACCCTTTACCGAGAGGCCTCTCGGTAAACATGTACCAACCAGTAGAACCTGACACTTTACCGAGAGGCCTCTCGGTAAAGGTAATAACCTGTGGTGCCCCTGACAACTTTACCGAGAGTGGCTCTCGGCAAAGAAGGCCCTCGGCCTGTTCGCCTGGTCCCACATGTCAGGAGCTGACACGTGTCAGCCACCTACTGGGTGGCTTTGCCGAGAGTGGCTCTCGGCAAAGATGACCCTACGTAAGAGAAGCTTCCAGGAGGCCACGAGGTAGGGAGGCGCGCCCTCCACCCTCGTGGGCCCCATGTTGCTCCACCGACGTACTTCTTCCTCCTATATATACCTACGTACCCCCAAACGATCAGATACGGAGCCAAAAACCTAATCCACCGCCGCAACCTTCTGTACCCACGAGATCCCATCTTGGGGCCTGTTCCGGAGCTCCGCCGGAGGGGGCATCCATCACGGAGGGCTTCTACATCATCACCATAGCCTCTTCGATGAAGTGTGAGTAGTTTACCTCAAACCTTCGGGTCCATAGTTAGTAGCTAGATGGCTTCTTCTCTCTTTTTGGATCTCAATACAATGTTCTCCCCCTCTCTCGTGGAGATATATTCGATGTAATCTTCTTTTTGCGGTGTGTTCGTTGAGACCGATGAATTGTGGGTTTATGATCAAGATTATCTATGAACAATATTTGAATCTTCTCTGAATTCTTTTATGTATGATTGGTTATCTTTGCAAGTCTCTTCGAATTATCAGTTTGGTTTGGCCTACTAGTTTGATCTTTCTTGCAATGGGAGAAGTGCTTAGCTTTGGGTTCAATCTTGCGGTGTCCTTTCCCAGTGACAGTAGGGGCAACAAGGCACGTATTGTATTGTTGTCATCGAGGATAACAAGATGGGGTTTTTATCATATTGCATGAATTTATCCCTCTACATCATGTCATCTTGCTTAAGGCGTTACTCTGTTTTCATGAACTTAATACTCTAGATGCATGCTGGATAGCGGTCGATGAGTGGAGTAATAGTAGTAGATGCAGGAAGGAGTCGGTCTACTTGTCTCGGACGTGATGCCTATATACATGATCATACCTAGATATTCTCATAACTATGCTCAATTCTGTCAATTGCTCAACAGTAATTCGTTCACCCACCGTAAAATACTTATGCTCTTGAGAGAAGCCACTACTGAAACCTATGGCCCCTGGGTCTATCTTCATCATATTAATCTTCCAATACTTTGTTATTTCTTTTGCTTTTTACTTTGCATCTTTATCACAAAAATACCAAAAATATTATCCTATCATATCTATCAGATCTCACTCTCGTAAGTGACCGTGAAGGGATTGACAACCCCTTATCGCGTTGGTTGCGAGGAGTTATTTGTTTTGTGTAGGAAAGAGGGACTCGCGCGTAGCCTCCTACTGGATTGATACCTTGGTTCTCAAAAACTGAGGGAAATACTTACGCTACTTTGCTGCATCACCCTTTCCTCTTCAAGGGAAAACCAACGCAGTGCTCAAGAGGTAGCAAGAAGGATTTCTGGCGCCGTTGCCGGGGAATTCTACGCAAAAGTCAACATACCAAGTACCCATCACAATCCCTTATCTCCCGCATTACATTATTTGCCATTTGCCTCTCGTTTTCCTCTCCCCCACTTCACCCTTGCCGTTTTATTCGCCCTCTCTTTTCTGTTTGCCTCATTTTCGCTTGCTTGTCGTTATGGCTAGTCCTCTATCTTCTCCGTTGTCTCCCGAGAATGAAGTTCTAAATTTTAAGCAAAGGGAGGGAGAAAATCTAAAAGATGCTTGGTATAGAATTTGCAATGCTCAAAATAGATCTACCAGGAAGCAATCTACTTCCGTTCTTCTCCGCAATTTTTATGTAGGTGCTAATCCATAGTATAGATATATCCTTGATACCATTACCGGAGGGAATTTCTTAGGTAGCCATACTTTTGATTCCTATAATGCTATGATAGATTTGTTTGGCTCACCCCCTCTTTTGGTTAATGGAACTATGTTAACTTTGGAGCATGTAATGCAAAGGCTTGAAATTATTGAAAATAAGGTTGCTACCGTAGAGTTAATTGAAAATTTGGATAAAAAGATCCACAATCGAATCTCTCAATATGGATCTAAAGTAGGAGTCACTTTGAAAAATATTAAAGAAAAGGAACCCATAGTTAATGAGAAAATAAATCAGGATTCCACTAGGATCGATAAACTTGAAGATATCATTACCAACTTGGGAACCGCTTTTTCTTCCGTAAAGAATACTCCAAGTCCTACTACTAAAATTTCCAAGCTTATGTATGTTCCTAAAAATAAGGGTGAATCCTCTAGTAAGGAAACTGCGGATCTCAAATCTATAACTATTCATCCCAATCTTGTTGCTATCATTAAGGAACCATTTGCTACAAATGAATTTTTCGATCTTGTGCCTAAAAGTTTGATAATTACTAAAAAGAAGGAAATTTCTAAGGATGATAGATGTCTCATTTAAGAATTGCCTACCAAAGATGGCAATACCTAGATCTATCCTTGCTTTTATGCCTAGCTAGGGGCGTTAAACGATAGCGCTTGTTGGGAGGCAACCCAATTTTATTTTTTGTTTTTTTTGCTTTTTGCTTCTGTTTAGGAATAAATATTTGATCTAGCCTCTGGTTAGATGTTTTTTTATGTTTTAATTAGTGTTTGTGCCAAGTTAAACCTATAGGATCTTCTTGGATGATAGTTATTTGATCTTGCAGAAATTTCCAGAAACTTTCTGTTCACGAAAACAATTGTTAAAAATCACCAGAATGTGATAAAATACTGACTCAAATTGCTTCTGATCAATAAACAAATTGCCTAGGCCGTCCTATTTTGGATGATTTTTTGGAGTTCTAGAAGTTTGCATTAGTTACAGATTACTACAGACTGTTCTGTTTTTGACAGATTCTGTTTTTCGTGTGTTGTTTGCTTATTTTGATGAATCTATGGCCAGTAAAATAGTTTATAAACCATAGAGAAGTTGGAATACAGTAGGTTTAACACCAATATAAATAAATAATAAGTTCATTACAGTACCTTGAAGTGGTCTTTTGTTTTTTTTTCGCTAACAGAGCTCACGAGATTTCTGTTGAGGAATGTGTTGTGAAGTTTTCAAGTTTTGGGTGAAAGATTTTGATGGATCATGGAACAAGGAGTGGCAAGAGCCTAAGCCTGGGGATGCCCATGGCACCCACAAGATAATCTAAGGACACCAAAAAGCCAAAGCTTGGGGATGCCCCGGAAGGCATCCCCTCTTTCGTCTACTTCCATCGGTAACTTTACTTGGAGCTATATTTTTATTCACCACATGATATGTGTTTTACTTGGAGCGTCTTGTATGATTTGAGTCTTTGCTTTTTAGTTTACCACAATAATCCTTGTTGTACACACCTTTTTAGAGAACCATACATGATTTGGAATTTGTTAGAACACTCTATGTGCTTCACTTATATCTTTTGAATTATATAGTTTTGCTCTAGTACTTCACTTATATCTTTTAGAGCACGGTGGTGGATTTGTTTTATAGAAACTATTGATCTCTCATGCTTCACTTAGATTATTTTGAGAGTCTTAAATAGCATGGTAATTTTCTTAAATAATCCTAATATGCTAGGTATTCAAGATTAGTAAAAACTTTCTTATGAGTGTGTTGAATACTAAGAGAAGTTTGATGCTTGATGATCGTTTTGAGATATGGAGGTAATAATATCAAAGTCGTGCTAGTTGAGTAGTTGTGAATTTGAGAAATGCTTGTGTTGAAGTTTGCAAGTCCCGTAGCATGCACGTATGGTAAACGTTATGTAACAAATTTGAAACATGAGGTGTTCTTTGATTGTCCTCCTTATGAGTGGCGGTCGGGGACGAGCGATGGTCTTTTCCTACCAATCTACCCCCCTAGTAGCATGCGCGTAGTTCTTGGTTTTTGATGACTTGTAGATTTTTGCAATAAGTATGTGAGTTCTTTATGACTAATGTTGAGTCCATGGATTATACGCACTCTCACCCTTTCATCATTGCTAGCCTCTTCGGTACCGTGCATTGCCCTTTCTCACATTAAGAGTTGGTGCAAACTTCGCCGGTGCATCCAAACCCTGTGATATGATATGCTATTTCACACATAAAACTCCTTATATCTTCCTCAAAACAGCCACCATACCTACCTATTATGGCATTTCCATAGCCATTCCGAGATATATTGCCATGCAACTTTCCACCATTCCGTTTATCATGACACATTCATCATTGTCATATTGCTTAGCATGATCATGTAGTTGACATAGTATTTGTGGCAAAGCCACCGTTCATAATTCTTTCATACATGTCACTCTTGATTCATTGCATATCCCGGTACACCGCCGGAGGCACTCATATAGAGTCATACTTTGTTCTAGTATCGAGTTGTAATCATTGAGTTGTAAATAAATAGAAGTGTGATGATCATCATTTAATAGAGCATTGTTCCCAAAAAAAGAAAGGCCAAAAAAAGAAGGCCCAAAAAAAAGAAATAAAAAGGGGCAATGCTACTATCCTTTTTTTCCACACTTGTGCTTCAAAGTAGCACCATAATCTTCATGATAGAGAGTCTTTTGTTTTGTCACTTTCATATACTAGTGGGAATTTTTCATTATAGAACTTGGCTTGTATATTCCAACAATGGGCCTCCTCAAGTGCCCTAGGTCTTCGTGAGCAAGCAAGTTGGATGCACACCCACTTAGTTTCTTTTGTTGAGCTTTCATACATTTATAGCTCTAGTGCATCCGTTGCATGGCAATCCCTACTCCTTGCATTAACATCAATCGATGGGCATCTCCATAGCCCATTGATTAGCCTCGTTGATGTGAGACTTTCTCCTTTTTTGTCTTCTCCACATAACCCCCATCATCATATTCTATTCCACCATAGTGCTATGTCCATGGCTCACGCTCATGTATTGCGTAAAGGTTTATAAAGTTTGAGATTACTAAAGTATGAAACAATTGCTTGGCTTGTCATCGGGGTTGTGCATGATGAGAGCATTCTTGTGTGACGAAAATGGAGCATGACTAAACTATATGATTTTGTAGGGATAAACTTTCTTTAGCCATGCTATTTTGAGAAGACATAATTGCTTAGTTAGTATGCTTGAAGTATTATTATTTTTATGTCAATATGAACGTTTATCTTGAATCTTTCGGATCTGAATATTCATACCACAATTAAGAAGAATTACATTGAAATTATGCCAAGTAGCACTCCGCATCAAAAAAATCTGTTTTTATCATTTACCTACTCGAGGACGAGCAGGAATTAAGCTTGGGGATGCTTGATACGTCTCCAACGTATCTATAATTTTTGATTGCTCCATGCTATATTATCTACCGTTTTTGACAATATTGGGCTTTATTATCCACTTTTATATTATTTTTAGGACTAACCTATTAACCGGAGGCCCAGCCCAGAATTGTTGTTTTTGCCTATTTCAGAGTTTCGCAGAAAAAGAATATCAAACGGAGTCCAAACGGAATGAAACATTCGGGAGCGTGATTTTTGGAGCGAACATGATCCAGGAGACTTGGACCCTACGTAAGAGAAGCTTCCAGGAGGCCACGAGGTAGGGGGGCGCGCCCTCCACCCTCGTGGGCCCCATGTTGCTCCACCGACGTACTTCTTCCTCCTATATATACCTACGTACCCCCAAACGATCAGATACGGAGCCAAAAACCTAATTCCACCGCCGCAACCTTCTGTACCCACGAGATCCCATCTTGGGGCCTATTCCGGAGCTCCGCAGGAGGGGGCATCCATCAGGGAGGGCTTCTACATCATCACCATAGCCTCTCCGATGAAGTGTGAGGAGTTTACCTCAGACCTTCGGGTCCGTAGTTAGTAGCTAGATGGCTTCTTCTCTCTTTTTGGATCTCAATACAATGTTCTCCCCCTCTCTCGTGGAGATCTATTCGATGTAATCTTCTTTTTGCGGTGTGTTTGTTGAGACCGATGAATTGTGGGTTTATGATCAAGATTATCTATGAACAATATTTGAATCTTCTCTGAATTCTTTTATGTATGATTGGTTATCTTTGCAAGTCTCTTCGAATTACTAGTTTGGTTTGGCCTACTAGATTGATCTTTCTTGCAATGGGAGAAGTGCTTAGCTTTGGGTTCAATCTTGCGGTGTCTTTTCCCAGTGACAGTAGGGGCAACAAGGCACGTATTGTATTGTTTCCATCGAGGATAACAAGCTGGGGTTTTTATCCTATTGCATAAATTTATCCCTCTACATCAAGTCATCTTGCTTAAGGCGTTACTCTGTTTTCATGAACTTAATACTCTAGATGCATGCTGGATAGCGGTCGATGAGTGGAGTAATAGTAGTAGATGCAGGCAGGAGTCGGTCTACTTGTCTCGGACGTCATGCCTATATACATGATCATACCTAGATATTCTCATAACTATGCTCAATTCTGTCAATTTCTCAACAGTAATTCGTTCACCCACCGTAAAATACTTATGCTCTTGAGATAAGCCACTAGTGAAACCTATGGCCCCGGGTCTATCTTCATCATATTAATCTTCCAATACTTTGTTATTTCTTTTGCTTTTTACTTTGCTTTTATTTTACTTTGCATCTTTATCACAAAAATACCAAAAATATTATCCTATCATATCTATCAGATCTCACTCTCGTAAGTGACCGTGAAGGGATTGACAACCCCTTATCGCGTTGGTTGCGAGGAGTTATTTGTTTTGTGTAGGTACGAGGGACTCGCGCGTAGCCTCTTACTGGTTTGATACCTTGGTTCTCAAAAACTGAGGGAAATACTTACGCTACTTTGCTACATCACCCTTTCCTCTTCAAGGGAAAACCAATGCAGTGCTCAAGAGGTAGCAGCCACCTAGTGGGTGGCTTTGCCGAGAGTGGCTCTCGGCAAAGATGGCCCTCGGCATGTTCGCCTGGTCCCACATGTCAGGAGCTGACATGTGTCAGCCACCTACTGGGTGGCTTTGCCGAGAGTGGCTCTCGGCAAAGATGGCCCTCGGCATGTTCACCTGGTCCCACATGTCAGGAGCTGACACATGTCAGCCACCTACTGGGTGGCTTTGCCGAGAGTGGCTCTCGGCAAAGTTGGCCCTCGGCCTGTTCGCCTGGTCCCACATGTCAGGAGCTGACATGTGTCAGCCACCTACTGGGTGGCTTTGCCGAGAGTGGCTCTCGGCAAAGATGGCCCTCGGCATGTTCGCCTGGTCCCACATGTCAGGAGCTGACACGTGTCAGCCACCTACTGGGTGGATTTGCCGAGAGTGGCTCTCGGCAAAGATGGCCCTCGGCATGTTCGCCTGGTCCCACATGTCAGGAACCGCCGGCACCGTCTGCTTTCCGTTAGTTACTTTACTTTGCCGAGTGGTACTGTTTGGCTCTCGGCAAAGTCTTTGCCGAGTGCCCGTGTTCTGGCTCTTGGCAAAATCCTGTTTGCCGAAAAGGTGTACGCCGGGTGGCTTTCGCCGAGGGTGACACTTGGCAAAGGCTTTGCCGGCGGTTTTCGACCCTTTGCCGAGTGTCCGTGGAACTCGGCGTAGCCCAGAATTCCAGTAGTGTCTCTGTTCCCTGAAAGCCGACGACCACCAGCTCCTTCAGATGGCGGTGGTGGCGCGCAGTCGAGGGCGGCCGCGGCGTCTTCTGGCACGGCTCCTTCTCGGGTTTGGGAACATGGACGTGAATGCTCTCAAGCAATGGCGCTGCGTCGATGAGGAGGTGGGGCCCTGAGCCCGAGACGTCCCAGAAGGAAGGCACGTCCGCAATCAGCAGCCTCCTGACGTTGGCCATTTGACATACCGGATTCTTCAGGGCGATCCACATACCTGGCCCGGCAATCCGCAGGGCGAGGTCCGTCATGCCGACGGCGCCTTGAAAGAACCGCATGAGGATGGCAGAGATGGTCTCCAGCTTCGAGTTGTACCGGAAAGAAGAACCTTCCCGCTGATCAACGGAGAAGACGAAGCTCGCATGCTCGAGGCAAGGGGAGGCGGCGGAGCTCAACAGCAGGGTGGCGTGCAAAACAGTGAGGCTCTGGAGCTTCGGGAGAGAGCGGATCTCAACTAGCATCAAGGGGCCGTCCACGAGCAGCTCCCTGATTCCTGACAGTGCAAAGGCTTTGCTTTTGTACCCGCAGTGGATGAGGTGCAGAATTTGCAGCTGCGGGCACGCGGCAATCGCCCTCCGGTAGACGGCCGCCGGCGTTGATCTGGGCAAATCTTGCAAGATGAGCGTGGTGAGCGCAGTGAACCCCTCAAGCGGCGGGGGCAAGCAGTTGGCGAGCTTGAGGCTTTGCAGGCGAGACTCGCCTGGCTTTCTGCTGATGCGACCATGGGGGAAATCGTAGGCCGGCGGCGTGTTCACGGTCCGCTCGGTCGGCGTGGCAACGACCACGAGATCCTGGACGCCCCAGGAATCGACGGCGTCCACTATAAGGCTGTTGATGCAGGCCGAGGTGCTGTCTTCGAAGATCTCGAGCGATAGCCGGTTCACACGCCGGTGAAGTCCGCTGGCCAAGAGGCTCCGGACAGAGGCGACCATGGAGCGCATGGCGCGGCGCTGGTACCGCCCGGCGATATCCTCTAGCTTTCTGGCATTCTGGGCTAGTCGCAGCGATCTCGTGGCTTCGCGGCGGCGGAGGAGGCATCGGCGGTAGCGCTGTGGCAGTGTGTCGGTCGCTTTGAGATCCAGCGCGGTGAGCTCCCGGGGGAGGTGAGCCCAGCGCTTGGAGAGCGCCGCGGCGCCGTGTGCGGTGCGGCTGTCGAGACGGTGCAGGATAAGGAGGAGCAGATCGTCAGGGAGCGCGCTGAGGCGGTCATTGCCGCAGGCCCGCCGGCGACGGAGGAGATCCTTCCGAGTCATTGGAGATTCAGCAGGAACGAAGCTCCTGTGAATTCGTGGATCGCAACGGGAGTAGAGGATGGGGAATCGGGGACGGCGACCTTGCTCCGCGAGACTGCGACGTCTTGTCTAGGGTTAATGGGATGCGCTTTAGCCTAATTTCGGACGGTCGCCGGCCGGACGTCGGACTTGGAGAGCGCGAGCGAGATTCCGTCGAGGCAAGGGGCTACCGTCGTCGGACGATCTTGCTTGTTCTCACCCGCACCAGCGCGCTGGAGATATTCATGTGCAGCTGCAGGGCTTTGCTGGGACGGGAGGCGCGGGCGGTGCGGCGGTGGCGGTGCGCAGCGGAAGGAAGAACGATCCGTGGAGCAGACCTGGTCCTCTGGGCCGGCCCACCCTTAAACTTGCCTGGCACGGCAAACTGGCCGCAACGGGCGGCGCCGTGTGAGGGAGCGCCATATTGCCCGGCCCAGCTCGTGGGAGGCCTCAGACTCGTTTTTTTCCCCTGTTTTTCTTTCACTTTTTTGTTTTCTACTTTGCTTTTTCTTTTATTTGTTCACATCCTTATACTCCTTCCATTCCTAAATATAAAACCTTTTAGAGATTCCACTATGAAATACATAGGAATCTATATAGACATATTTTACATTGTAGATTCACTCTTGCTTCGTATGTTCTCTAAAAGGTCTTATATTTAGGAACGGGGTATTATATTACAAAAAACCACTCTACATAAAAAAATAAAAAATGTTACTCTAGCATTTGAAAAATCTTAAATATGTATGTTCCTTACATCTACGGAAAAGTTATCCAAAAAATATAAAACGTGTATGAAAAAAGCTGATAATGTATTTTAAGAAATGTAAATCAGCAGTTTGAAAAACAAATTGATCATGCAACAAAAAAATGTTAAACATTTATCAGAAAATATTTCTGATATATGCCAAAAATATACAGTGTGTATGGAAAAAGTAGACCTCATATACAAATTATTTTAAAGAATGATAATCATCTATTTAAAAAATGTTAAAGGTGTACAAAAATATGTTCCTAATGTATACGAAAAATGTACAACGTGTATTAAAACAATTGAACATAAAAAATTGATACAAAAATGTTAATCATACATTTCAATAATGTTAAACATGTATTAAAAATGTTCCTGGGATATATTGAAAATGTACAATGTGTATGAAAAAAATAGTCATGAAACACATTTTTATTAAAATTTTAGTTGTATATTTAAAAAAATATTAAAGGTGTAAAAAATGTGCGTGATGTATAGAAAAAAATGTAGAACATGTAGTTAAAATGTTGAAAAGAAAAACACATTTTTATTAAAAATTTAGTTGTCTATTTAAAAAATGTTAAAGGTGTAAAAAATGTGTGTGATGTATATAAAAAATGTTGAACGTGTATTTAAAATTTAGAAAAGAGAAAATGTGATAGTGTATCAAAAACAGTTTAATCATATATTTTAAAGATTTTAAATATGTATTTAAACATGTTCCTAAGAGCATCTCCAGCCGTTGGCCCCCCCAGGACGCATAAAAATCGCCCCCTGGAGGCGAGCCGACGATACAATCGGCGCTGGGGGCGGTTTTGCGTCCAGCCGTCGCCCCCAGGCGCCGATATTGGCTCACTTTTCGGCCCACTTTCGGCGAATAAAGGGCCCGTATGGGCGAGAATAGGCCCATATTCGGCGTGATTCGTCGTGGCTCGGCGTTCAATTATCAACATAAATATTTTTTATCACATAGTTCATCACAGAAAATCAAATAGTTCAACAAAATAGTGCAACAACAAATCGTTCAATACAAATTATATAGTTCAACAAATAAAAACTCATATTTCATCACACGTCGCGCCCGGCGTCGCCCTTGAGCCTCCATAGGTGCTCCACCAGATCCTGCTGCAGCTGATGATGCACCTGTGGGTCTCGGATCTCCTGACGCATACTGAGGTAGGCAGTCCAGGTTGTCGGTAGCTGGTGATCAACTTCGGCTAGAGGACCCTGCCTGTAGTATGGTTCAGTGTCAAACACTGGGTCTTCTTGCTCGCTCTTGATGATCATGTTGTGCAAGATGACACAGCAAGTCATGATCTCCCACATTTGATCTTTCGACCAGGTCTGAGCAGGGTACCGAACAACAGCAAATCGAGATTGGAGCACACCAAAAGCCCGATCGACATCCTTCCTGCAAGCCTCCTGACACTTGGCAAAGTAGGACTTCTTGCCTCCTGGCACAGCGTTTGAGATAGTCTTCACAAATGTAGACCATCTCGGATAGATGCTATCAGCTAGGTAGTACCCCTTGTTGTAGTGCCGCCCATTAATCTCGAAGTTCACTGAAGAAGAATGACCTTCAACAAGCTTGGCAAAGACAGGGGAGCATTGCAGCACGTTGATGTCATTGTGAGTTCCTGGCATACCAAAGAAGGAGTGCCAAATCCAGAGGTCCTGTGTGGCCACCGCCTCAAGTACCACACTACAACCTCCTTTGGCGCCTTTGTACATCCCCTGCCAAGCAAATGGGCAATTCTTCCATTTCCAATGCATGCAGTCGATGCTTCCAAGCATCCCAGGGAATCCTCTTGCTGCATTCTGTGCTAGGATCTGAGCAGTGTCTTCCGCATTGGGTGTTCTCAAGTATTGCGGTCCAAACACTGCCACCACTGCCCGACAGAACTTGTAGAAACACTCTATGCTGGTGGACTCGGCCATGCGCCCATAGTCGTCGAGTGAATCACCGGGAGCTCCGTATGCAAGCATCCTCATCGCTGTCGTGCACTTCTGGATCGAGGTGAATCTAAGTTTGAAGGAAATATGCCCTAGAGGCAATAATAAAGTTATTATTTATTTCCTTATTTCATGATAAATGTTTATTATTCATGCTAGAATTGTATTAACCGGAAACATAATACATGTGTGAATACATAGACAAACATAGTGTCACTAGTATGCCTCTGCTTGACTAGCTTGTTGATCAAAGATGGTTATGTTTCCTAGCCATAGACATGAGTTGTCATTTGATTAACGGGATCACATCATTAGGAGAATGATGTGATTGACTTGACCCATTCCGTTAGCTTAGCACTTGATCGTTTAGTATTCTGCTATTGCTTTCTTCATGACTTATACATGTTCCTATGACTATGAGATTATGCAACTCCCGTTTACCGGAGGAACACTTTGTGTGCTACCAAACGTCACAACGTAACTGGGTGATTATAAAGGTGCTCTACAGGTGTCTCCGAAGGTACTTGTTGGGTTGGCGTATTTCGAGATTAGGATTTGTCACTCCGATTGTCGAAGAGGTATCTCTGGGCCCACTCGGTAATGCACATCACTATAAGCCTTGCAAGCATTGTAACTAATGAGTTAGTTGCGGGATGATGTATTACGGAATGAGTAAAGAGACTTGCCGGTAACGAGATTGAACTAGGTATTGAGATACCGACGATTGAATCTCGGGCAAGTAACATACTGATGATAAAGGGAACAACATATGTTGTTATGCGGTCTGAACGATAAAGATCTTCGTAGAATATGTAGGAGCCAATATGGGCATCCAGGTCCCGCTATTGGTTATTGACCAGAGAGGTGTCTCGGTCATGTCTACATAGTTCTCGAACCCGTAGGGTCCGCACGCTTAACGTTAGTTGACGATATAGTACTATGAGTTATGTCTGTTGGTGACCGAATGTTGTTCGGAGTTTTGGATGAGATCACGGATATGACGAGGAACTCCGGAATGGTCCGGAAGTAAAGATTGATATGTGGATAGTAGTGTTTGATCTCCGGAAAGGTTCTGGAATCCATCGGAAGGGGTTCCGGATGTTTCCCGAAATGTTTGGGCACGAGAACACTTTATCTGGGCCAAAGGGGGAAGCCCACGAGGTTTTTGGAAAGCGCAAAAGGAAGTTTTGCGGGGTCCAGGGGCCAGACGCCAGGGTCCCTGGCGTCTGGGTCCAGACGCCGGGAACCCTGGCGTCTGGCCCTAGAGTCCGAGAAGGACTCTTGCCTTTCGGGTGAAACCGACTTTGTGGAGGCTTTTACTCCAAGTTTCGACCCCAAGGCTCAACATATAAATAGAGGGGTAGGGCTAGCACCCAAGACACATCAAGAAACACCAAGCCGTGTGCCGGCAACCCCGTCCCCTCTAGTTTATCCTCCGTCATAATTTTCGTAGTGCTTAGGCGAAGCCCTGCGGAGATTTTTCTTCACCAACACCGTCACCACGCCGTCGTGCTGCCGGAACCCATCTACTACTTCGCCCCTCTTGCTGGATCGAGAAGGCGAGGACGTCACCGAGCCAAACGTGTGCAAAACTCGGAGGTGTCGCGCTTTCGGTACTTGGATCGGTCGGATCGTGAAGACGTTCGACTACATCAACCGCGTTGATATACGCTTCCACTTATGGTCTACGAGGGTACGTAGACAACACTCTCCCCTCTCATTGCTATGCATCACCATGATCTTGCGTGTGCGTAGGAATTTTTTTGAAATTACTACGTTCCCCAACAGTGGCATCCGAGCCTGGTTTATGCGTAGATGTTATATGCACGAGTAGAACACAAGTGAGTTGTGGGCGATACAAGTCATACTGCTTACCAGCATGTCATACTTTGGTTCGGCGGTATTGTTGGATGAAGCGGCCCGGACCGACATTACGCGTACGCTTACGCGAGACTGGTTCTACCGACGTGCTTTGCACACAGGTGGCTGGCGGATGTCAGTTTCTCCAACTTTAGTTGAACAGAGTGTGGCTACGCCCGGTCCTTGAGAAGGTTAAAACAACACTAACTTAACGAACTATCGTTGTGGTTTTGATGCGTAGATAAGAACGGTTCTTGCTCAGCACGTAGCAGCCACGTAAAATTTGCAACAACAAAGTAGAGGACGTCTAACTTGTTTTTGCAGGGCATATTGTGATGTGATATGGTCAAGGCATGATGCTATATTTTATCGTATGAGATGATCATGTTTTGTAACCGAGTTATTGGCAACTGGCAGGAGCCATATGGTTGTCGCTTTATTGTATGCAATGCAATCGCCCTGTAATGCTTTACTTTATCACTAAGCGGTAGCGATAGTCGTAGAAGCAATAGTTGGCGAGACGACAACGATGCTACGATGGAGATCAAGGTGTCGCGCCGGTGACGATGGTGATCATAACGGTGCTTCGGAGATGGAGATCACAAGCACAAGATGATGATGACCATATCATATCACTTATATTGATTGCATGTGATGTTTATCTTTTATGCATCTTATTTTGCTTAGATCGACGGTAGCATTATAAGATGATCTCTCACAAAATTTCAAGGTATAAGTGTTCTCCCTGAGTATGCACCGTTGCGAAAGTTCTTCGTGTTGAGACACCACGTGATGATCGGGTGTGATAGGCTCTACGTTCAAATACAACGGGTGCAAAACAGTTGCACACGCGGAATACTCAGGTTAAACTTGACGAGCCTAGCATATGCAGATATGACCTCGGAACACTGAGACCGAAAGGTCGAGCGTGAATCATATAGAAGATATGATCAACATAGTGATGTTCACCATTGAAAACTACTCCATCTCACGTGATGATCGGACATGGTTTAGTTGATATGGATCACGTGATCACTTAGATGATTAGAGGGATGTCTATCTAAGTGGGAGTTCTTAAGTAATATGATTAATTGAACTTTAATTTATCATGAACTTAGTCCTGGTATTATTAGCATATCTATGTTGTAGATCAATTGCTCGCGTTTAGCTCCCCTGTTTTATTTTTGATATGTTCCTAGAGAAAACTAAGTTGAAAGATGTTAGTAGCAATGATACGGATTGG
Source organism: Aegilops tauschii subsp. strangulata (assembly GCF_002575655.3). Taxonomy (NCBI): domain Eukaryota; kingdom Viridiplantae; phylum Streptophyta; class Magnoliopsida; order Poales; family Poaceae; genus Aegilops; species Aegilops tauschii. The sequence goes on from NC_053039.3 coordinate 350,926,092, forward strand.
ATCCGTGATCTGAGGATTATCCTCATTGCTGCACAGAAGAATTATGTCCTTGATGCACCACTAGGTGACAGACCGATTGCAGGAGCAACTGCAGACATTATGAACGTTTGGCAAGCTCGATATGATGACTACTTGATAGTTTAGTACACCATGCTTTACGGCTTATAATCGGGGCTTCAAAGATGGTTTTTGAAATGCCACGGAGCATATGAGATGTTCCAAGAGTTGAAATTAGTATTTCATACTCATGCCCGTGTCGAGAGGTATGAGACCTCTGACGGTACTTTGCCTACAAGATGGAGGAGAACTGCTCAGCTAGTGAGCATGTGCTCAGAATGTCTGAGTACTACAATCACTTGAATCAAGTGGGAGTTAATCTTCCAGATAAGATAGTGATTGGCAGAGTTCTCTAGTCACTATCACCAAGTTACTAGAACTTCGTGATGAACTATAATATGCAAGGGATAACGGAAATGATTCCCAAGCTCTTCGTGATGCTGAATCGACGAAGGTAGAAATCAAGAAAAACATCAAGTGTTTGGTTGACAAGACCACTAGTTTTAAGAAAAAGGCAAAGGGAAGAAGGGGAACTTCAAGAAGAACGGCAAGCGAGTTGCTGCTCAAGTGAAGAAGCCCAAGTCTGGACCTAAGCCTGAGACTAAGTGCTTCTACTACAAAGGGACTGGTCACTAGAAGTGGAACTGCCCTAGATACTTGGCGGATAAGAAGGATGGCATAGTGAACAAAGGTATATTTGATATACATGTTATTGATGTGTACTTTACTAGTGTTTATAGCACCCCTTAGTATTTGATACTAGTTCAGTTGCTAAGATTAGTAACTCGAAACGGGAGTTGCAGAATGAAACAGAGACTAGTTAAGGGTGAAGTGAGGATGTGTGTTGGAAGTAGTTCCAAGATTGATATAATCATCATCGCACACTCCATATACTTTCGGGATTAGTGTTGAACCTAAATAAGTGTTATTTGGTGTTTGCGTTGAGCATGAATATGATTTGATCGTGTTTATTGCAATACGGTTATTCATTCAAATTAGAGAATAATTGTTGTTCTGTTTACATGAATAAAACCTTCTATGGTCATACACCCAATGAAAATGGTTTGTTGGATCTCGATCGTAGTGATACACATATTCATAATATTAAAGCCAAAAGATGCAAAGTTAATAATGATAGTGCAACTTATTTATGACACTGCCGTTTAGATCATATTGGTGTAAAGCGCATGAAGAAAATCCATGCTGATGGGCTTTTGGAATCACTTGATTATGAATCTTTGCTAATGAATGACAATTCCTGTGGAGCAACAATGGCATACAACTACATATGAAGATATGTTCCATGGGTGATGCGATAAGGAGATTTGGATGAATGCCATTAAAATCTAGATATGCATCAAGATTGAGTTCAATGATTGTGTCGGAGGGATTGACCACGGGTAGCCTCATCAGCACCCCTTAGCATTTCAAGACATCAGGGCTAGCAGAGCCCCTCGTACCTCCCAGGCGCATGGTCGTCTCCTTGGGCCGGCTGGGCCCAAGCGGTCGGCTCCTAGAAGACGGCGCACCCTCAGAAGGCGGCTTTGGGGGAGGACGACTCCAACCAGGCGGCCCTCCCCCCCCCCCCTTGGAGTCTGCACCCATTCACTACGACAAGATGGGGCGTGGCTACAGGGGCCTCCCCTCCCCCGGATCACGGAGGTGCGTGTCTACAGTGCGGCCTGACCAAACGGTCACCTCACTAAAGGCCAAAGAAGTGCAATGTTTGTTTTGATTTTTGGTGATTTTCTTGGTTTGGCTTTTCCTTTTCGAATAGCGGATCATTATAATACTCACCAGAAGTACAAAGCATCACATAATAAAATTTAGAGACAAATACACGGGAAAGCCTTCCTCCCCTCGATCTCCACCCGCGAGTCTGTGGATTCGCCTCCCCTCCGCCTACCGCTTCGGCGGCCGGTGTCGGGAAGGGGATTTCTGGTACCTCGAATCTGGCTAGTAGATAAATAGGGTTTTAGTCCTCCTCAAGTTCGTCCGTTGGGATGGATTAGACGGAGCTCCGGCGTAGATTCTTGCCAGCTTCTCGGGGCGGCGAAGTTAGGGTTTGTCATCTTGCGTACACAACAGCGATATTTAGTGGCAGGTTCGTTCAAATCTATTCAAGGATTCAACAGCGATGATTGCGGCTCCAAGGCGCTCGTCCTTAAGGGCACGTGCACGAAGACTTCTCGGTTGTCATTGACAAGGTCAGGCCGGCTCCGATATGGGAACAGCGTCAGGTTCGGTGGTCCATGGACCTTGATGTGATTTTTATTATGTTTGAGGCGTTTTATAATTCCGGTGAATCTTCATAATAGATTTGATCTTTTCGAGGAAAAAAAACACGGATGATACATCAAGTTGCAGCCCTCGCAAAAAAAAAAGATACATCAAGTTGCAAAGAATGAGCACTTTAATGCCTATAAAGTTGAAAACAAATGGTGCATTTTCGCGGTGCAATTACGGTGCAAGTTTCATTCGTAGCCGTCAACAGCACCTACATGGCATGCACTGTGGCGGATTTTATCTCTCATCAAGGTCGAGACAAACAAGCTCCATGAACCGTTACAGAGGGAGCGGATTTTATCTCTTTTCCGGACCTGAATCCTTGACTTGGCCAGATCATTCCAACTTCAAAAAATTCTCACGCCCAAGGGAATCGCGTAGGTTTCAAGTATTGACCCTTCTGCTGAGGCCAACGGTGAAGAACCGGAGGTTCAGATGGGACGCGCCATTGCCGGTCCACAGCCGGCAACGTGGCGCCCGGCGCGCCCAGGCACCGGCTCATGTCGGATGTCTGCCGGTTGCAATGCCGACCGGCCCGCCCCGCGTCCGGCACGTCTCGCTCTCGGCTGGCCGCACAGCGGAGTCGCCCCGCCGCCGCCGATCCGAGCGGTCAAGCGGGGTCACGTACGTCACCGGAGCGCGCGCGGGCGCCTAGTTTTCCACGCAGAATTCAATTACCGGCCGTCCCGGTCCGTGTTGCTCCCTACAACGACGCCATTCGGCCACGGACGATCCAGGGAGGGAACTGCTAGGACTCCCAGCCGCTCCTGCTACACCCGTCCCTACGCATCGTATCCTATCCTCCTCACCGACGGGAACCCACCGGCGCTGTCAGTGCCAAGTCTCGCCATCTAGCCAGATCGTACCGTCAGTTCGTGACGACGATCAATGGATCGACAAGGGCCAAAATTCAAGGCGCGTTCACCATCGCAAGATCGCCGGCACCACAGGCTCGTTCCGTAGTCCTCGATCGTTCGTCAGTGCACATGGACAGGTTGAGAAAATTTCCGCTGACCTTGGAACCTTCGCCCGTTTGAGATGGCAAGTACTCCTCCACCCCGGACTTGTTCCGAGGCCACTAATGGACCTGTTTGGATCCATGGGTTAGAGGTAGTTTGGGTTAGTTTGGACTCAACTAACCCAAAAATATCCAAACAGAAGGATTAGTTTGGGTTAGATGCATCTAACCCGTCTAAAAAATCTAACCCACCCAAGAGGTGATTATTTGGATCAGTTCTTCTCGGGATCATTAAAAAAACATCTTTTTCTTTCGCTCTCCCCGCTGCAGATCCCTTCACACTTCCTCGAAGCTTCTCGTCCTCTCCCTCCCTCCCTCTCGCACCGTCCGTGAAGGCGCCTTGCCGTATCCGCGTTCCATCTAACCCTGCCATCCAAACACCTCTTTGGTTAGAGTTAGTTCAGGGTTAGTTCAGAGTTAGAATCTAACTCTAACCTCTAACTGAGTTAGAGTATTCAAACAGGGCCGGCGCCGGTGCGCCGGCCGAAACTTTCGGCCGGTCTGCTACCAGCCCTAGGATTGAAAAGGCAACACCCTCCGATTCATCCCTATTCGTGTACGCACACCCGCATAAAAAACAGAATCCTGGTTCGGCGGCCGCCACTGCTGCACCGAGCGCGGCCAAACGTCGCCGCCATGGACACCACCGGCTCACCGCCTCGAAGCACCGCCGCACCATCGGCCCGCCGCCTCTCACCGCCATTCGCTCACCCACCTCCCGATGCAAGAAATTGCCGTCGGTTTGGTCGCCGTTGCAGCATCCGCCGGCGCGATTCCTGGTCGTCGCCGTCGCCGTTGCAGCTCCCAAGGGTCGCCCGCCGTCGCCATGGCAGCTCTCAAGTGTCACCGCCGTCGCCATTGCAGGTCTCCAGCACACCGTGCTCGTGGTGGTCACCGCTTGCAACATCCCGTGTGCATGGTTCCAGCTAGCCGTGGTGACCGTTGTAGCAAAAAACAACGCGCCGTGCTCACCATGGTCACCTCTGTTGCCCAAGTCACCCCTCGCGCCCGCAGTCGTTGTATGCCCTTGCAGCTTTTTCCGCGCGTGGATGTAGCTATGCGATTGCCGGTTGCAGCTCCTCCACCGGCAGCCACCAGTGCTGGAGACGGTGGATACGTGATTCTGTGACTGCGGCGAGAGCAAATGCTGGAACTGTGGGAACCAAAAGCCGGAACCAACGGCGGGATTGTTGAAGAGTCGACTCGTCGGTTGCAGCTCCTATAAAGCCGGTCGTAGCTTCTGCAGTCGCCGAATGAAGCTTCTGTTGTCGACGGTTGTAGCACGGGGGCACGACTATCGCAGCTCCCCTGCCCCCGCCATGGTTGCAGCTCCCCGTGCAGCCGGATGTAGCTTCTGCCGTCATGGTTGTAGTACCGGGCGCAGCTCCCGGTCGTCACAGTTGCAGCTCCCCGCGCAGCTGGATGTAGCTTATGCTGTCACGGTTGTAGCACCGGGCGCTGCCGTCGCAGCTCCCCCGTCGCTATGGTTGCAACTCCGGCTTGCTCTCGTCTTCGTCGCAGGGCACGACGCTGCTTGCGGACGGGGAGTGGCTGGAGCAGCGGCACAGCGCAAAGAAAGGAAAGACGAGATGGAGAGAGAGAGCGGCGGCGCAGTGCAGAGAAAGGAAGAGACGAGGTGGGAGAGAGTGATGTGTGTGGTCGGGGAGAAGGAAGGGATAAGGTAGAAAAGTCGTGGGCGGCAAATGGGCCACGTGCGATGCGTTGTGGCTGTGTGCGAGAGCGCAGCGCGCTGACTCAGGAGGCGCCAGCCGAAGCTTCGACCAGTCCGCCAATCGTTTTCCCCCAATAATGCCCGAACGTTCGGTCCGGGCGGAAGCCACGTCGTACGTTTGCGTTCGATTTACTCGGGGCTCCGGGCGAAAGTTTTTGTTCGCTGCCACGTATTATCAGGTGCACCGAGCCAATTTGTGCACCTAATGCACCGGTGCATTCAGGACCCTTAGATGAAAAACTAATGGGCCAGATTTTGGTCAAAAGAAGGATGATTTTTTTTTGCAAAGACAAACTTGCACTTTCTACAAACTAACCCGCACTCCGCAGCACACAGTCCCATCAAAGAAATCTGTATGTTTATTTTTCTGGCCCAAACACAAACTGGTTCATATATTTGAACCGAATGATCAATTTAAGATCCGTTTTGACTGTCACTTTTGTCTTCACAAGATATTCAAAATAAGATTGATATTCAATATGTTTCCAAAAAATTATTATTTGCTGGGTTTCTTAAGCTTGACTGGGAACTTGTGATGTATTAGAAGGATTTGCACCCGGGAAGTGCATGTGAGAAAGATGCAAAACATGTATGTGTTGCAGTCAAGTTTCGAGTTCAATTTCAAAAAGTAAAAACATATTAATTTTTAGAAGCATACTCAATATTGATCTTGATTCGAAGATCCCGTCAAAACAATGATGATCAAAATGGATCAGAAATCGGACACTTAGTTTAAAATATATGACACCTTTTTGTTTGAACCAAACAAATTATAAAACACGTAGATTTATTTATAGGAGGGGGAGATGTGTAGTGTGGGTTGATTTTGATAAATAAAAAGGACTATTATGCAATGTTCCAACAATCCAACTACCAGGCTGATCATATCCTTCAATATTTTATCCAATGGCTCATACAACATGGGTGCATTCGATGCATGAGTTGGCTCGGTGAACCTTTTTCTTTTGAGGGAAATCATGGTCTCTTTATTGCATGATGATATATGGTACAATTGTAGTGTCATTTGGCTGCAGCAGCCAGTTATATCGACCATGAGCTAATGATACAACGCTTTTTACAAAATTGTGAGCCTCCATATTGGACATTCTGCATTCATGAATAATCCGGACCTCTTCGAACTCCTGACGACGAATGTTGATCTCATGTATAATCTGGCTGTAGATAGCTTTACTTCCTCCATTAATCTGTTTAACCCCCAGCCCGAACCCATCGCCAATAATGAAACGTCTCGTGTGGGAAGAAATAAATGGGCTAAAAAAGGCCCAGTTTTGAGCGCCAAAATAACCCCAGCTTTGAGCAACAAAAACCCAACAAAATTGCCATTAAGTACAAAAAGGAATTTCCCATGTGCTGAGATATAAAAATACCAACGTATAAACAGAAGGTGAAAAGAATACCACAAATAGAATTTTGGTGACCTGACTAAATTATACGCATTACAACAAAATTGCCATGATTTTCTTAACAACAAATGACATTTTCCAAAAAAAATTGCCATTCGAGTAGAACAAAATATTTACAATTTGGGATGATGTTGCTTTTTTACAATGTTGGGTTTACAACATTTTTATTTCTAAAACAAAAAGGCATGGCAAAAAATTATACTACTCCGTCCCATAATGTAAGACGTTTTTGCAAACTAACATAGCTTGCAAAAACGTCTTACATTATGGGACAGATGGAGTAACAAATATCTCTAATAAAGATCACACGGCAATTTTTTAAAAATTTGCCACGACGAAAACTGATGTTAGGAAATTGCCATGGAAAAATTAACGGTAGAAACAGAAATTCTGAACAAAAACTTACCATCAGGATGCATGTTAAATTCATTTGCCATGCTATTTCAAATTAGAATTGCCATCTTATGTACAAGCAAAATTGTCATGTATGTGAACTAACACAAATTATGAACAAAAAATGACATGGCGGATGAATATTAAAATTTGCCATGGTATTTTTAATTAAAACTGCCATCTTTTTGTGTAAGAAAATTGAAATGTATGTGAAATAACAAAAAAATGGCCAAAAAGTGCCATGGAAAAATGCATATTCAAGTTCCCGTTGTCCAAAAGATAAATTTCCATGTTATATGTTTGCCCTCATCCCTGCTAAAAATACAGAAATTTGCCATGTCAAAAAAATGGACAGATTGCCATGGGTAATAAAAGTTGGATGTCGATATCTCCCGAACCTTCGGGGAGGGGAGGAGCTAGATTGAACGTTATGTTCGATCCAGGAGAGGGGTCGAACAAACAATTTTGTTCGATACAATCTCCCTCCCTCCCAAACGACCTGCTACCTCCCCTCCAATGGACCAGCAGAAAAGAACCATTGCCTTCAAGAACTAAAAAAACATAGAATTACAATATTTTAGGCCCAAAACTGCTTCTGTCCCAACAAATAGTGAAAACGCAAAAAAGGCCTAAAAATGCACTGGACCAAGAAAAACTCTCCCTGAAAGCAAATCTAGTAACAGAAAGTTGCCCTGCTATAATGAACAAAACTACCATATAATCATGAAAAAGGTATATATTAAAGAAACTTTCATGATTTGCCATGATGTTCAAAGACACTTCATGACAAATTGAGTGTGAAAATTTGGCCATGATAATATGAAAAAACAATAAAACACAAAAAATGGACATATAGGATAGAACAGAAAAAATCTACAAAAATTGCCATTGGGCATGTATAAAACAATTCTGAGCAATGCCATATCAATGGATCAAAAATTCTTAACTTACCCATCTTCCAATACACAAATTTACTTGCATTTTTCTTAGACACAACCAACAGAAAGTAAAAACTTGGACAATCCATGACACGATTGGTATACTCGATGAATTTGCCGTAGAATATAAAATAAATTGGCCATGATAAAAAAACAAAAAAACAACATATACATGAGAAAATGCTAGTACTAAATGAGAAAACATGCATATTTAAAGTTTTTGCCATGGGCCATAGCAATCTTTGATGGAAAATGTTCTACATATCATGGAAATTTTAGGTAACAAAAGGTTTACACTTGTGATTGTTTTTGCCATGTTATGAAGTATGAATTTTCCATGGTACTTGGATTGAATTTGCCATGGTCCATAAATTAATTTTGCCATGGTCCATAAAAGTAAGTTTGCCATGTTAAAAGAGATAAAAAAATATGGCAAATTTGACATATAAATTTGCTATGTCTATATGCACCATGGTAGTATACATTTGAAGGAAATGATGGTAACTATTTGAAAGATGGTAAGTTTGCCATGATTTTGAAACTTCCAAAATTTTCCATGTTTTACTGATCGTTTTGTCATGGCAATTTTAGATATGTCTAAAAACATGGAAAATTTAGACATGATACTTGCGTTAAACTCGTCATGTAAAATCTATAAAGAAAACTGTCATTTATGTAAAATAGTATGGTCGTGATATGACAAAAGAATTTTTTCCATGGTACTTGAATTAAACTTGCCATGGTCCATCAATTAATTTTGCCATGGCCCATATGGTAAGTTTGCCATGTTAGAGAAATAAAAAACTAACATACATTTGAAGAAAATGGTGACAAATTATTTGAAGGATGGAGAGATTGCCATGTTTTGGAAACTTCCAGAATTTATGTTAGTTTTTCATGGCAAAGCACACCGTAAAAACAAATCTTAATTTGCCATTGCAAAAACACATCTTAATTTGCCATTGCAAAAACACATCTTAAATTGCCATGGTAAAAGTATATCTTAGTTGCCATGGTACATGGATTAAACTTGCCATGGCCAATACATTAATTTTGCCGTGGTCCATAAATAAGTTTGCCATGTTAAAATACATAAAAAATAATATAAATTTGAAGAAAATGGTGGTAAACTGTTTGAAAGATGGCAAGTTTGCCATGATTTAAAAACTTTCAGAATTTGCCATGTTTCAGTGATCATTTTGTCATAGCAATTTTAGAAATGTATAAAAACATGGCAAGATTTACACATGGCACTTGAGTTAAACTTGCCATGTAAAATCTACAAAGGAAAAAAAATTTCATTTACGCAAAATATTTTGGCCGTGATACGACAAAAGAAATTTTCCATGGTACTTGAATTAAACTTGCCATGATCCATCAATTAATTTTGCCATGGTCCATATAGTAAATTTGCCATGTTCAAGAAATAAAAACTAACATACATTTGAAGAAAAATGGTGGCAAACTACTTGAATGATGGCAAGATTGCCATGTTTTAGAATCTTTCAGAGCAAATCTACATTTCCCATGTGCCCATGGTCCCAAATTTACCATGGCAGTACTTGTTCAGTTGTCGTGGAAAACACACATCATAGTTTCATAAACCTATATATGTAAACAAATTTGTTTATTCCCTAAAACAAGGGCAAGTTTGCCATGGTAAAATACTAGTAAACATAAATTACACCTAAAAAATGCCGTGTGATCAGTCCATTCAATGTACACAAAATTGCCATGTGCTATATATATATCATTTTTTTCATGAATTTGTCGTGCAACTACTTGCAAGCTTTGTAAATTTGCCATGATGATGTGTAAACTCCATCAGCACTAGCGCCACCCAACCACCAGCATCACCACATCCAGTTATCAACTCCCCCTAGTAGGGAAAATCTGCCACAAGTAATAGTAGTCTACACACGTGCTCTTTTTTGTACAGAATTGGAAACTCACATTCAGTCATGTTTTCTTCAGTATTGCTTCTGAGTTTTTTTACATGCCCAAGGTAAAATCCGCCACTCCACTAGTGACTAGTTGTTTCTACATAGGGTCTTTCAGCTTATGTTTTTAATCAACTAAGAATGTCTATATCATTTCTGAATTTTCTGTTTCCATGCGGAACACACATTTTTCAGTATGCACAGGGAGGGGTGTGTAGGATCGAAGTATGTCTAGAGGGGGGCGATTAAACTACTTGACCAAATAAAAACTTATCATTTTCCCAATTTTAGTTGTAGGCAAGTTTTAGCAATTCTATCAAGTCAAGTACACCCTACAGATGCAAGGCTAAGAGTTGTGCAGAGGAAAGTAAAGACTTTGCATATGAATGTAAATGAGGGATTGGAGATTTCAAACGCAACGAAGACGCGGTAATTTTTGGCGTGGTTCCGGTAGGTGGTGCTATCGTACATCCACATTGATGGAGACTTCAACCCACGAAGGGTAACGGTTGCGCGAGTCCAAGCAGGGATCCACCTACGAAGGGTCCATGGAGAAGCAACCTTGCCTATTCTACCATGGCTTACGTCCACGAAGGAGTAGCCTCACTCGGGTAGATCTTCACAAAGTAGGCGATCTCCTTGCCCTCACAAACTCCTTGGTTCAACTCCATAATCTTCGAGGATCCCAATTGACACCTAACCAATCTAGGAGACACCACTCTCCAAAAGGTAATAGATGGTGTTGTTGATGATGAACTCCTTGCTCTTATGCTTCAAATGATAGTCTCCCCAACACTCAAACACTCTCTCACAGATTGGGCTTTGGTAGGAGAGGAGATCGAATGGAAAGCAACTTGGGGAAGGCTAGAAATCAAGGTTCAAATGGTTGGACTGGAATCTCTTGATCTCAACAAATGAGTAGGTGGTTCTCTTCTCAGAAAATGAGTAGTGAAAGTTGTGTTTCGTTCTGATGGCTCTCTTTGGAGAGTTGGTGGTGGTGTAGCGGTATAAATAGGCAGCACCAAAAATCCAACCGTTACAAGCCTTTGACCCAACTCGGTGACATTGACATGAAAATCTCGGTGAGACCGACTAGTGTAAAAGACTTGACCGTTAGGCTTTTCAGCTAGACCGATCATACCATCTCAGTGAGACCGAAGTGCAATGGTTTGGGCAAGACCTCGTTTTGGAAATTTCTATCGGTTCATCTCGGTGATTCCGAATGAAGCAACTTCATCACACAAATTTGGTTACGCCATCTCGGTGAGAACGAGATCCATTTTGGTTGTACCGAAGTGTTAGGCTTTGGCATGTGGTAGTGTATATGGTAATCTCGGTGGGTCCGGATGAGAGTTTTTCGATGGGACCGAGATCAACTTTATGGTTTTGGATAGAATGGAGTGGAGAAGTATTTGAGGGTTTTGGAGCAATATCACTAAGCATTTGAGCAATTGAGTCGTGATCAAAACCTCATCCTCTTTTAATAATATTGACATTAACTGAAAATGTAGAGTCTTGAAGCTTTGCCAATCTTCATCCTTAATATTTTGAGGGGTCCATTGATGTCTACTACGCAACTTTAGGGGCTGTTTGGTTGGAGCCCTGAGAAGAATTGCCTGGCCTGACGACTTACCTGAGGTGTGCCTGACTGCTGTTTGGTTTGAAGCCTGAAAATCTGAACGTGTGCCTGGCCTGTACTCACATGCAGCCAATTAGCTTGGCAACCTCGCATGCAGCTTGATTAGCCTGACACAGGCCGATCGAATCGGACGCCTGGACCTCAGGCAGGTGTGGTTTGGAGCTAGTTAGCACGTCTATGTTGTACTTTCTGTCTACTCAGCCATCCAATCTATTTATTTAATATTTAAGTGCTAGTCTCAGGTTAGGGATGCAACCAAACACCACATGCACAAAGCTGCCTGGCCAGGCAAAAATCCATCCTCCCCCTGGCCACTGTCAGGCAGCAACTTTTCTCAGGCATGAACCTCGGGACATGAACCAAACAACCCCTTATTCTTGTAAACACGTGTTGGGCCTCAAAGTGCAGAGTTTTGTAGGACAGTAGAAAATTTCCCTCAAGTGGATGACCTAAGGTTTATCAATCCGTGGGAGGTGTAGGATGAAGATGGTCTCTCTCAAACAACCCTGCAACCAAATAATGAAATGTCCCTTGTGTCCCCAACACACCAAATACAATGGTAAATCGTATAGGTGCACTAGTTCGGCAATGAGATGGTGATACAAGTGTAGTAATGATAGTAGATATTGATTTTTGTAATAGTAACAATAAAAACAGCAAGGTAACTAGTAGCAAAAGTGAGCACAAACGGTATTGCAATGCTTGAAAATGAGGCCTAGGGTCCGTACATTCGCTAGTGCAATCTCTCAACAATGCTAATATAATTGGATCATATAACCATCCCTCAAAGTGCGACGAAGAATCACTCCAAAGTTCCTATCTAGCAGAGAACATAAGAAGAAATTATTTGTAGGGTACGAAACCACCTCGAAGCTATTCTTTCCGATCGATCTATCCAAGAGTTCGTACTAAAATAACACCAAATAATTTCAGATTCATAATACTCAATTGAACACAAGGAACCTTAAAGAGTGCCCCAAGATTTCTACCGGAGAAACAAAGACAAGAACGTGCATCAACCCCTATGCATAGATTACCCCAATGTCACCTCGGGAATCCGCGAGTTGAATGCCAAAACATATATCAAGTGAATCAATACGATACCCCATTGTCACCACGAGTATTCATATGCAAGACTTATATCAAGTGCTCTCAAATCCATAAAAGTATTCAATCCGATAAAACGAATTCTCAAAGGGAAAACTCAATTCATCACAACAAGATAGAGAGGGGAAAACACCATATGATCCGACTATATTAACAAAGCCCGCGATATATCAAGATCGTGACATCTCAAGAACACGAGAGAGAGAGAGAGAGATTAAACACATGGCTACTGGTACAAACCCTCAGCCCCGAGGGTGGACTACTCCCTCCTCATCGTGGTGGCCGTCGGGATGATGAAGATGGCCACTGGTGATGATTCCCCCCTCCGGCAGGGTGCCAGAACGGGGTCTAGATTGGTTTTAGGTGGCTACAGAGGCCTGTGGCGGCGGAACTTCTGATCTAGGTTAACTTCTGATGGTTTCTCCATTTATAGGATTTTTTGGCGTCGGTTTCACGCGAAAATGGGCCTCGAGGTGAGCACAACCCATCGGGGCGACCCTGGCCCACCAGGCGCGCCCTGGTGGGTTGTGCCCTCCTCGTGGCTCTTCTGGCCCTCCCACGAAGCTTCGGGGGTCTCTTTTGTTCCAAAAAAATGTCAAAAAGTTTCAGCTCATTTGGAGAACTTTCATTTCTGCACAAAAAACAACACCACGGTAGTTCTGCTGAAAACAACGTTAGTCCGGGTTAGTTCCATGCAGATCATACCAAAACTATATAAAATTGATATAAACATGGCATGAATACTTCATAAATTATAGATACGTTGGAGACGTATCAACATCCCCAAGCTTAATTCCTACTCGTCCTCGAGTAGGTAAATGATAAAAGAAATAATTTATGAAGTGTGAATGCTAGCAAAGTGCATAAGTTTGATCAACGAAAATTTCAATCACTTTTCCTAGCATCATTATAGAAATTCTTTCTCATAAAACTCATCATGGTAAAGTAGCAACCAATTCACATGTTATGGTTCAAACAATGAATTCTCTTGAAACTCAACAACCTATATTCTTAGTCACCAAACAATTACAATTCAACTTATTCAATAGAGTCCAAATAAGAGCTCCACATACTCAACCATCATATAGTCTTCTATGATTTCTAACACTCACCGCATACATATGAGCAAAACGTTTCAACCGGACACCTAGAAAGATAGGGGCTCATAATTTCGCCTCCCAGCGTATTCACCTCAAGGGTGATGTCAACAACAATAACTCATGCTACCCATATCCAACTGGATATATGTGCCTAGATCTTTCCTCACCACATGATGCTTGCCAAAAGAGAAAAATAAAAAGGAATAGAGAGAAAAACTTTGACTCTTGCACGAAAGTAAATACATAAAAGTAAAAGATATGCCCTTCACAGAGGGAAGCAGAGGTTGCCATGCGCTTATTTGTTTGTATGCTCAACACCTTAGTGCAAAAGAACATCACGTTATATTGCCCCTTATGATAGCAACCTTTATTATGCAGTCTGTCGCTTTTATTCTTTGCCATCACATGTTCGTACAACGCTCAATTTTCTCTTACACTAAATGATCTAACACTTTTAGAAGCAATTTTTATTGCCTTATTGCACCCATGACAACTTACTTGAAGGATCTTGCTCAATCCTTAGGTAGGTATGGTGGACTCTTGAAAATAAGATTTGGGTTTAAGGGTTTTTGGATGCACAAGTAGTATCTCTACTTGGTGCGGAATTTTTGGCTAGCAAAGATGGGGGGAAAGCACCACATGTTGAAGGATCTATGACAATATAACTTCTATGTGAATATGAACAAACATAATTCATTACATTGTCTTCCTTGTCCAACGTCAACAATTTTGGCATATAATATTTTGATGGGGGCTCACAATCACAAAAGATTTCCAAGATAGTGTATTTGCATGTAAAAGTTATCTTCCTTATAGTAATCATTCATGAATTGCTTGTATGACCAATATTGTGATTATCAAGCTTCAAAAGATTTCACTTTCTAAACCCAATGTGAAGCTACCACTAGACATGATATGAACATATAATTTCAACTTCATTACATTCAATTTATTCAACATTTTACTCATAGGATATAAGTGAAGTACGAGAGTAAATGACAAACTATTTCAAAAAGATATAAGTGAAGATCCAACGAGTAGTTAGGTAAATGGGTAGCTATTTGAGGACTCTCTCTTATTTAAAAACTTTCAGATCTAAGTATTTTATTAAAACAGCAAGCAAAACAAGACAAAATGACATTCCAACAATAGCACACAACATGTGAAGAAGCAAAAACTTAGGCTCAACCGATACTAACCAATAATTGTTGATGAAGAAAGGTGGGATGCCTACCGGGGCATCCCCAAGCTTAGATGCTTGAGACTTCTTGAAATATTATCTTGGGATGCCTTGGGCATCCCCAAGCTTGAGCTTTTGTGTCTCCTTAATTCCTTTTATATCACGGCTTCCCTAAATCTTAAAAACTTCATCCACACAAAACTCAACAAGAACTCATGAGATAAGTTAGTATAAACCAATGCAAAAACCTTATCATTCTCTATTGTAGCAAATGACAAAAATTATTATTGAACATTGCATACTAAATACCTCTGCATATTTAATTCTCCTATCCTCAAATAGAATCATTAAACAAGCAAACATATGCAAACAATGCAAACATAACAGCAATCTGCCAAAACAGTACAGTCTGTAAAGAATGCAAGAGCATCCATACTTCTGTCACTCCAAAAATTCTAAAAATTTAACACACTGTAGAAAACTTATCAGGGCTTATTGTGCAAAAAGTTTCAACATTTATCGCATTCTGACTTTTTGGGGGAATTTTTGCAACAGCGATAAACTTTCTGTTTTGAAACAGCAACATGTAGACTTGCAAAATAAGCATGGTAAAGGCTATCCTTGATATTTTTCTTGAAATGAAAGATGCAAAACATTATTATAACAGCAAGCAAATCCTAGCAAAATAAAATGACGCTCCAAGCAAAACTCATATCATGTGACGAATAAAAATATATCTTCAAGTGAGGTTACCGATAATGTTGGAGACGAAAGAGGGGATGCCTTCCGGGGCATCCCCAAGCTTAGTTGCTTGGATCTTCCTTGAATATTACCTTGGGGGTGCCTTGGGCATCCCCAAGCTTAGGGTCTTGTCACTCCTTATTCTCCTCATATCAACATCTCACCCAAAACTTGAAAACTTATCACACAAAACTTAACGGAACTTCGTGAGATAGGTTAGTATGATATAGAGCAAACCATTCACTTTTGGTATTGTCAAAGATAAGATTCATAATCGTTTCCACACAATGGCTACTGTAGAATATCATTTCTACAATTTATATTGAGCAATATAAGCCATAGAAACTAGGAAACAAGTAAACTATGCATTGAAAACAGAATCTGTCAAAAACAGAATGGTCTATAATGATCTGGACAACTATCATACTTCTACTACTCCAAAAATTCTGAAAAGTTAGGACACCGTAGGGACTTTGTATATAAATCATCTATAAAAAATCAGAATTTTATCACATTCCAGTGAATTTAAACAATTCTGTCTCTCGAAGCAAAAGTTTCTGTTTTTGCATAGAATCAAGTCAACTATCATACGCACTATCCCAAAGGCTTTACTTGGCACTTTATTGAAACAAAAGCTATAGAACATGATTACTATAGTAGCCTAATCACGTGAACACACAAAAACAATAGGTAAAAGTGTTGGGTTGTCTCCCAACAAGCGCTTTTCTTTAATGCCTTTTAGCTAGGCATGATGATTGCAATGATGCCCACATAAAAGATAAGAATTGAAACACAAAGAGAGCATCATGAATCACATGGCAAACACATTTAAGCCTAACATACTTCCTATGCATAGGGATTTTGTGAGCAAACAACTTATGGGAACAAGAATCAACTAGCATAGTAAGGCAAAACAAGCATAACTTCAAGATTTTCAACACATTGAGAGGAAACTTGATATTATTGCAATATGTAAAAGCATATGTTCCTCTCTCATAATAAATTTCAGTAGCATCATGAATGAATTCAACAATATAAATATCACATAAAGCACTATTTTCATGATGCATAAGCATAGAAATTTTATTACTCTCCAAATAAGCAAATTTATTTTCATCAATAGTAGCGCGAGCAAACTCAACAATATAACTATCATGCGATTGAAAATTAAAATCATGATGACAAGTTTCATGGTTATCATTATTCAATATAGCATACATGTCATCACCATAGTCATCATAGATAGCAACTTTGTTATCATAGTCAATTGAAGCCTCATCCAAAATGGTGGATTCATCACTAAATAAAGTCATGACTTCTCCAGATCCGCTTTCATCATTATAATCATCATAAATAGGAGTCATGCAATCATTATACCAAATTTGCACATCAAAGCTTGGGGGACTAAAAGTATCATCTTCATCAAACATAGCATCCCCAAGCTTATGGCTTTGCATATCATTAGCATCATGGATATTCAAAGAATTCGTACTAACAAGATTGCAATCATGCTCATCATTTATGCCAAACATTTTATTGAATTCTTCTGCTATCAATTGAGCACAATTTTCCTTTCCATCATTTTCATGAAAGACATTATAAAGATGAACAATATGATGCAACCGCAATTCCATTTTTTGGTAGTTTTCTTTTACAAACCAAACTAGTGATAAACAAGAAACTAAAAGATTCGATTCCAAGATCTAAAGATATACCTTCATGCACTCACCTCCCGGGCAACGGCGCCAGAAAAGAGCTTCGTTGACGGGATGTGAGTGTCGCTTACCTAGCCTCCCTGGCAACGGCGCCAGAAAAGAGCTTGATGTCTACTACACAACTTTATTCTTGTAGACACGTGTTGCGCCTCCAAGCGCAAATTTTTGTAGGACAGTAGCAATTTTTCCTCAAATGGATGACCTAAGGTTTATCAATCCATGGGAGGCGTAGGATGAAGATGGTCTCTCTCAAACAACCCTGCAACCAAATGATAAAATGTCTCTTGTGTCCCCAACACACCAAATACAATGGTAATTTGTATATGTGCACTAGTTCGGCGAAGATATGGTGATACAAGTGTAGTAATGATAGTACATATTAATTTTTGTAATAGTAGCAATAAAAAACAGCAAGGTAATTAGTAGCAAAAGTGAGCACAAACGGTATGGCAATGCTTGAAAATGAGGTCTAGGGTCCGCACTTTCGCTAGTGCAATCTCTCAACAATGCTAATATAATTGGATCATATAACCATCCCTCAAAGTGCGACGAAGAATCACTCCAAAGTTCCTATCTAGCAGAGAACATAAGAAGAAATTATTTGTAGGGTACGAAACCACCTCGAAGCTATTCTTTCCGATCGATCTATCCAAGAGTTCGTACTAAAATAACACCAAATAATTTCAGATTCATAATACTCAATTGAACACAAGGAACCTTAAAGAGTGCCCCAAGATTTCTACCGGAGAAACAAAGACAAGAACGTGCATCAACCCCTATGCATAGATTACCCTAATGTCACCTCGGGAATCCGCGAGTTGAATGCCAAAACATATATCAAGTGAATCAATACGATACCCCATTGCCACCACGAGTATTCATATGCAAGACATATATCAAGTGCTCTCAAATCCATAAAAGTATTCAATCCGATAAAACGAAATCTCAAAGGGAAAACTCAATTCATCACAACAAGATAGAGAAGGGAAAACACCATATGATCCGACTATATTAACAAAGCCCGCGATGCATCAAGATCGTGACATCTCAAGAACACGAGAGAGAGAGATTAAACACATAGCTACTGGTACACACCCTCACCCCCGAGGGTGGACTACTCCCTCCTCATCGTGGTGGCCGCCGGGATGATGAAGATGGCCACTGGTGATGATTCCGCCCTCCGACAGGGTGCCGGAACAGGGTCTAGATTGGTTTTCGCTGGCTACAGAGGCCTGCGGCGGCGGAACTTTTTATCTAGTTTAACTTCTGATGGTTTGTCTATTTATAGGATTTTTTGGCGCCGGTTTCACACGCAGATGGGCCTCGAGGTGAGCACAACCCACCGGGGCGATCCTGGCCCACCAGGCGTGCCCTGGTGGGTTGTGTCCTCCTCGTGGCTCTTCTGGCCCTCCCACGAAGCTTCGGGGGTCTCTTGTGTTCCAAAAAAACCGTCAAAAAGTTTCAGCTCATTTGGAGAACTTTCATTTCTGCACAAAAAACAACACCACGGTAGTTCTGCTGAAAACAGCGTCAGTACAGGTTAGTTCCATGCAAATTATACCAAAACCATATAAAATTATTGTAAACATGGCGTGAATACTGCATAAATTATAGATACGTTGGAGACGTATCATCCACATCCGCTGCCATGCCAATCATTGATCTTCTCTGAAATCTGTTATCAATGTGCATTAGATCAATGACATATATGTTGTTATTAATTACCAAAACCACCTGGGGATTAGTTTCACTTTCAAAGGGAGCTGAGGGGGCATACCCTAGTTGATCCCCCACGCAACGGCTCCAAGTCGTCATGGTCTGGATCAGAAAGCTGCATCAAATCCAGTTGCCTTCTCTAGCTGAACCTCCATGTCTTCTCCGCGCTCGAGGCGGCCGCCGTGTCCCCACGCTCGAGGCCGTCGGAGGTCGTCGAGCGAGTGCTACCTCTTGAGCACTGCGTTGGTTTTCCCTTGAAGAGGAAAGGGTGATGCAGTAAAGCAGCGTAAGTATTTCCCTCAATTTTTGAGAACCAAGGTATCTATCCAGTAGGAGGCCACGCACGAGTCCCTCGCACCTACACAAACAAATAAGATCCTCGCAACCAACGCAATAAAGGGGTTGTCAATCCCTTCACGGTCACTTACGAAAGTGAGATCTGATAGATATGATAAGATAATATTTTTGGTATTTTTATGATAAAGATGCAAAGTAAAATAAAAGGCAATAAAAATAGCTAAGTGTTGGAAGATTAATATGATGGAAAATAGACCCGGGGGCCATAGGTTTCACTAGTGGCTTCTCTCGAGAGCATAAGTATTACGGTGGGTGAACAAATTACTGTTGAGCAATTGACAGAATTGAGCATAGTTATGAGAATATCTAGGTATGATCATGTATATAGGCATCACGTCTGCGACAAGTAGACCGACTCCTGCCTGCATCTACTACTATTACTCCACACATCGACCACTATCCGGCATGCATCTAGAGTATTAAGTTCAAAAGAACAAAGTGACGCTTTAAGTAGGATGACATGATGTAGAGGGATAAACTCATGCAATATGATATAAACCCCATCTTGTTATCCTCGATGGCAACAATACAATACGTGCCTTGCTGCCCCTGCTGTCAGTGGGAAAGGACACCGCAAGATTGAACACAAAGCTAAGCACTTCTCCCATTGCAAGAAAGATCAATCTAGTAGGCCAAACCAAACTGATAATTCGAAGAGACTTGCAAAGATAACCAATCATACATAAAAGAATTCAGAGAAGATTCAAATATTGTTCATAGATAAACTTGATCATAAACCCACAATTCATCGGTCTCAACAAACACACTGCAAAAGAAGATTACATCGAGTAGATCTCCACGAGAATCGTGGAGAACTTTGTATTGAGAACCAAAGAGAGAGAAGAAGCCATCTAGCTAATAACTATGGACCCGAAGGACTGAGGTAAACTACTCACACATCATCGGAGAGGCTATGGTGTTGATGTAGAAGCCCTCCGTGATCAATGCCCCCTCCGGCGGAGCTCCGGAAAAGGCCCCAAGATGGGATATCACGAGTACAGAAGGTTGCGGCGGTGGAATTAGGTTTTTGGCTCCGTATCTTGTAGTTTGGGGTACGTAAGTATATATAGGAGGAAGAAGTACGTCGGTGGAGCAACGTGGGCCCCACGAGGGTGGAGGGCGCGCCAGGGGGGTAGGCGCGCCCCCTACCTCGTGCCCTCCTGATTGCTTTCTTGACGTAGGGTCCAAGTCCTCTGGATCACGTTTGTTCCAAAAATCACGTTCCCAAAGGTTTCATTCCATTTGGACTCCGTTTGATATTCTTTTTTTGCGAAACTCTGAAATAGGCAAAAAACAGCAATTCTGGGCTGGGCGTCCGGTTAATAGGTTAGTCCCAAAATAATGTAAAAGTGTATAATAAAGCCCATTAAACATCCAAAATAGAATATAATATAGCATGGAACAATAAAAAATTATAGATACGTTGGAGACGTATCAAGCATCCCCAAGCTTAATTCCTGCTCGTCCTCGAGTAGGTAAATGATAAAAACAGAATTTTTGATGTGGAATGCTACTTAGCATAATTTAAATGTAATTCTTCTTACTGTGGCACGAATGTTCAGATTTGATATGATTCAAGATAAAAGTTTAATGTTGACATAAAAAAAATACTTCAAGCATGCTAACCAAGCAATTATGTCTTATCAAAATAACATAGCCAAAGCAAGTTATCCCTACAAAATCATATAGTCTGGCTATGCTCCATCTTCCCCACACAAAATATTCATATCATGTACAACCCCGGTTTTAGCCAAGCAATTGGTTCATACTTTTTAACGCGCTTCAGCCTTTTCAACTCTTATGCAATACATGAGCGCAATCCATGGATATAGCACTATGGTGGAATAAGGTATAATGATAGGGGTTATGTGGGAAGACCCAAAAAAAGGAGAAAGTCTCACATCAACGAGGCTAATCAACGGGCTATGGAGATGCCCATCAATTGATGTCAATGCAAGGAGTAGGGATTGCCATGCAACGGATGCACTTAGAGCTATAAGTGTATGAAAGCTCAAACAAAAGAAACTAAGTGGGTGTGCATCCAACTTGCTTGCTCACGAAGACCTCGGGCATTTGAGGAAGCCCATCATTGGAATATACAAGCCAAGTTCTATAATGAAATTTCACACTAGTATATGAAAGCGACAAAATGAGAGACTCTCTATCATGGAGATCACGGTGCTACTTTGAAGCACAAGTGTGGTAAAAGGATAGTAACATTGTCCCTTCTGTCTTTTTCTCTCATTTTTTTATTTGGGCCTTTTCTCTTTTTTTATGGCCTCTTTTTTTTGTCCGGAGTCTCATCCCGACTTGTGGGGGAATCATAGTCTCCATCATCCTTTCCTCACTTGGGACAATGCTCTAATAATGATGATCATCACACTTTTATTTACTTACAACTCATGAATTACAACTCAATACTTAGAACAAAATATGACTCTATGTGGATGCCTCCGGCGGTGTACCGGGATATGCAATGAATCAAGAGCGACATGTATGAAAGAATTATGAATGGTGGCTTTGCCACAAATACAATGTCAACTACATGATCATGCAAAGCAATATGACAATGATGGAGTGTGTCATGATAAACGAAACGATGGAAAGTTGCATGGCGATATATCTCGGAATGGCTATGGAAATGCCATAATAGGTAGGTATGGTGGCTGTTTGAGGAAGATATAAGGAGGTTTATGTGTGATAGAGCGTATCATATCACGGGGTTTGGATGCACCGGCGAAGTTTGCACCAACTCTCAAGGTGAGAAAGGGCAATGCACGGTACCGAAGAGGCTAGAAAATTGCGGAAAGGTAAGTGTGTGTATTATCCATGGACTTAAATTAGTCATAAAGAACTCATATACTTATTGCAAAAATTTATTAGTCCTTGAAGCAAAGTACTACTACGCATGCTCCTAGGGGAAGGGTTGGTAGGAGTTAACCATCGCGCGATCCCGACCGCCACACAAAGGATGACAATCAATAAATACCTCATGCTCCGACTTCGTTACATAACGGTTCACCATACGTGCATGCTACGGGAATCACAAACTCCAACACAAGTATTTTTGAATTCCACAATTACTCAACTAACACAACTATGATATTACCACCTTTATATCTCAAAACAATTATCAAGCATCAAATTTCTCATGACATTATAATTAAAGCAAATTGCCATGCTATTTTAAGATTCTCCAAATAATATAAGTGAAACATGAGAGATCAATAGTTTCTATAAAACAAATACACCGCCGTGCTCTAAAAGATATAAGTGAAGCACTAGAGCAAAACTATATAGCTCAAAAAATATAAGTGAAGCACATAGAGTATTCTAATAAGTTCCAATTTATGTGTGACTCTCTAAAAAGGTGTGTACAGCAAGGATGATTTGGTAAACTAAAAAAAAGACTCAAATAATACAAGACGCTCCAAGCAAAACACATCCCATGTGGTGAATAAAAATATAGCTCCAAGTAAAATTACCGATGGAAGTAGACGAAAGAGGGGATGCCTTCCGGGGCATCCCCAAGCTTTGGATTTTTGGTGTCCTTAGATTATCTTGGGGTGCCATGGGCATCCCCAAGCTTAGGCTCTTGCCACTCCTTGTTCCATAATCCATCAAATCTTTCACCCAAAACTTGAAAACTTCACAACACAAAACTCAGCAGAAAATCTCGTGAGCTCCGTTAGCGAAAGAAAACAAAACACCACTTCAAGGTACTGTAATGAAATCATTCTTTATTTATATTGGTGTTAAACCTACTGTATTCCAACTTCTCTATGGTTTATGAACTATTTTACTAGCCATAGATTCATCAAAATAAGCAAACAACACACGAAAAACAGAATCTGTCAAAAACAGAACAGTCTGTAGTAATCTGTAACTAACGCAAACTTCTGGAACTCCAAAAAAATCTACCAAAATAGGAAGACCTAGAAAATTTGTTTATTGATCTTCTTCAATTGGAATCAATATTTTATCACGTTCTGGTGATTTTTAACAATTGTTTTCGTGAACAGAAAGTTTCTGGAATTTTCAGCAAGATCAAATAACTATCATCCAAGAAGATCCTATAGGTTAAACTTGGCACAAACACTAATTAAAACATAAAAACAAATCTAACCAGAGGCTAGATCAAATATTTATTCCTAAACAGAAGCAAAAAGCAAAAAAATAAATAAAAATAAAATTGGGTTGCCTCCCAACAAGCGCTATCGTTTAACGCCCCTAGCTAGGCATAATAGCAAGGATAGATCTAGGTATTGCCATCTTTGGTAGGCAATCCATAAGTGGCTCTCATAATAGATTCATAAGGTAATTTTATTTTCTTTCTAGGGAAGTGTTCCATGCCTTTACTTAACGGAAATTGGAATCTAATATTTCCTTCCTTCATATCAATAGTTGCACCAATCGTTCTAAGGAAAGGTCTACCAAGAATAATAGGACATGAAGGATTGCAATCTATATCAAGAAAAATAAAATCTACGGGCACATAGTTCCTATTTGCAACAATAAGAACATCATTAATTCTTCCCATAGGTTTCTTAATAGTGGAATCCGCAAGGTGCAAGTTTAAAGAACAATCATCAAAATCACGGAAACCTAGCAAATCACACAAAGTCTTTGGAATCGTGGAAACACTAGCACCCAAATCACATAAAGCATAGCATTCATGATCTTTAATTTTAATTTTAATAGTAGGTTCCCACTCATCATAAAGTTTTCTAGGGATAGAAACTTCTAACTCAACTTTCTTCATAAGATTGCATCAAAGCATCAATGATATGTTTGGTAAATGCTTTATTTTGACTATAAGCATGTGGAGAATTTAGCACGGATTGCAACAAGGAAATAAAATCTATCAAAGAGCAATTATCATAATTAAATTACTTGAAATCCAAGATAGTGGGTTCATTAATATCTAGAGTTTTGATCTCTTCAATCCCACTTTTACCAATTTTTGCATCAAGATCTAAAAACTCCGAATTTTTGGAACGCCTTCTAGGTAAAGGTGGATCATATTCAGTTCCATCATTATCAAGATTCATATTGCAAAACAAAGATTTAATAGGGGACACATCAATGACTTTTAGATCTTCATCTTTATTTTCATAGAACCTAGAAGAACACGCTTTCACAAAACAATCTTTCTTAGCACGCATCCTAGCAGTTCTTTCTTTGCACTCATCAATGGAAATTCTCATGGCCTTGAGAGACTCATTGATATCATGCTTAGGTGGAACAGATATAAGTTTCAAGGAATCAACATCAAGAGAAATTCTATCAATGTTCCTAGCCAATTCATCAACTTTAAGCAATTTTTCTTCAAGCAAAGCATTGAAATTATTTTGCGAATTCATAAACTCCTTAACACTAGTCTCAAATTCAGAGGGCATCTTATTAAAATTTCCATAAGAATTGTTGTAGGAATTACCATAATTATTAGAGGAATTACTAGGATACGACCTAGGATTAAAGTTTCCTCTATACGCGTTGTTACCAAATTATTCCTTCCAACAAAATTCACATCCATAGATTCATTATTATTCTCAATAAAAGTAGACAAAGGCATATCATTAGGATCAGAAGAAACACTCTTAGTATCAAATAATTTCATAAGTTCATCCATCTTTCCACTCAAAACATTAATTTCTTCTATCGCATGCACCTTTTTCTTAGTGGATCTTTCGGTGTGCCATTGAGAATAATTAACCATAATATTATCTAGGAGTTTAGTAGCTTGTCCTAAAGTGATTTCCATAAAAGTGCCTCCCGCGGCCGAATCTAAAAGATTTCTAGAAGCAAAATTTAATTCGGCATAATTTTTTTGTATAATCATCCATAAATTCAAACCATGTGTAGGGCAATTACGTAACATTAATTTCATCCTCACCCAAGCTTGTGCAACATGTTCATGATCAAGTTGCTTAAAATTCATAATATCGTTTCTAAGAGAGATGATCTTAGCGGGAGGAAAATACTTAGAGATAAAAGCATCTTTGCACTTATTCCAAGAATCAATACTATTTTTAGGCAGAGACGAAAACCAAGCTTTAGCACGATCTCTAAGCGAAAAAGGAAATAGCTTCAATTTAACAATATCATTGTCCACATCTTTCTTCTTTTGCATATCACACAAACCAACGAAGCTATTTAGATGGGTAGCGGCATCTTCACTAGGAAGGCCGGCGAATTGATCTTTCATGACAAGATTCAATAAAGCAGTATTGATTTCACAAGATTCAGTATCGGTAAGAGGAGCAATCAGAGTGCTAAGAAAATCATTGTTGTTGGTATTGGTAAAGTCACACAATTTAGTATTATCTTGAGCCATAGTGACAAGCAAGCAATCAAACACACGAGCAAACAAAAAGCAATCAAAGAAAAAGAGGCGAACGGAAAAGAGAGGGTGAATAAAACGGCAAGGGTGAAGTGGGGAAGAGGAAAACGAGAGGCAAATGGCAAATAATGTAATGCGGGAGATAAGGGTCTGTGATGGGTACTTGGTATGTTGAGTTTTGCGTAGACTCCCCGGCAACGGCGCCAGAAATCCTTCTTGCTACCTCTTGAGCACTGCGTTGGTTTTCCCTTGAAGAGGAAAGGGTGATGCAGTAAAGCGGCGTAAGTATTTCCCTCAGTTTTTGAGAACCAAGGTATCAATCCAGTACGAGGGCACGCACGAGTCCCTCGCACCTACACAAACAAATAAGATCCTCGCAACCAACGCAATAAAAGGGTTGTCAATCCCTTCACGGTCACTTACGAAAGTGAGATCTGATAGATATGATAAGATAATATTTTTGGTATTTTTATGATAAAGATGCAAAGTAAAATAAAAGGCAATAAAAATAGCTAAGTGTTGGAAGATTAATATGATGGAAAATAGACCCGGGGGCCATAGGTTTCACTAGTGGCTTCTCTCGAGAGCATAAGTATTACGGTGGGTGAACAAATTACTGTTGAGCAATTGACAGAATTAAGCATAGTTATGAGAATATCTAGGTATGATCATGTATATAGGCATCACGTCCGCGACAAGTAGACCGACTCCTGCCTGCATCTACTACTATTACTCCACACATCGACCGCTATCCAACATGCATCTAGAGTATTAAGTTCAAAAGAATAAAGTAACGCTTTAAGTAAGATGACATGATGTAGAGGGATAAACTCATGCAATATGATATAAACCCCATCTTGTTATCCTCGATGGCAACAATACAATACGTGCCTTGCTGCCCCTGCCGTCACTGGAAAAGGACACCGCAAGATTGAACCCAAAGCTAAGCACTTCTCCCATTGCAAGAAAGATCAATCTAGTAGGCCAAACCAAACTGATAATTCGAAGAGACTTGCAAAGATAACCAATCATGCATAAAAGAATTCAGAGAAAATTCAAATATTGTTCATAGATAAACTTGATCATAAACCCACAATTCATCGGTCTCAACAAACACACCGCAAAAGAAGATTACATCGAATAGATCTCCACGAGAATCGTGGAGAACCTTGTATTGAGAACCAAAGAGAGAGAAGAAGCCATCTAGCTAATAACTATGGACCCGAAGGTCTGAGGTAAACTACTCACACATCATCGGAGAGGCTATGGTGTTGATGTAGAAGCCCTCCATGATCAATGCCCCCTCCGGCGGAGCTCCGGAAAAGGCCCAAGATGGGATCTCACGAGTACAGAAGGTTGCGGCGGTGGAATTAGGTTTTTGGCTCCGTATCTTATAGTTTGGGGGTACGTAGGTATATATAGAAGGAAGAAGTACGTCGGTGGAGCAACGTGGGCCCCACGAGGGTGGAGGGCGCGCCGGGGGGTAGGCGTGCCCCCTACCTTGTGCCCTCCTGATTGCTTTCTTGACGTAGGGTCCAAGTCCTCTGGATGACGTTTGTTCCAAAAATCATGTTCCCGAAGATTTCATTCCGTTCGGACTCCGTTTGATATTCTTTTTCTGCGAAACTCTAAAATAGGCAAAAAAAAACAATTCTGGGCTGGACCTCCGGTTAATAGGTTAGTCCCAAAATAATATAAAAGTGTATAATCAAACCCATGAAACATTCAAAACAGAATATAATATACTCCCTCCGTCCCATAATATAAGAACGTTTTTTACACTACACTAATGTCAAAAACATTCTTATATTATGGGACGGAGGGAGTAGTATGGAATAATAAAAAATTATAGATACGTTGGAGACGTATCAGCGGGCGTCCCCGCTTGATGGCGCGAGGTGACGTCATGCCGCTGTAGCGTGACTGCGGCAAGAACGCCCTCACTCGCCAACGAGTTGGACGCAGTCGGAGAATCTCCCGCCTCCTTGCCCTGCCGCCGCCAACGAGTTGCCGAGGAGCCGTGTCCGCCATCTCCGCGTGCAGGTGGAACAAAGGCCATAGCGATGTGGGAAGACGGTGACGACTGCGCAGCACTCCGGCGTGTGGTGGGGCTTGCAGATCAGGGCGGGAACAGAAGGATCCAGAAGACGGCTTGCCGGCGGTTGTGTTCCCGTGATGGATAGCGGTGACGGCAGCGCCATTCTGTACGCGATGGAGAAGAGAGAATAGAGGGAGACGGCGAGCAGCGTGAGAGAATAGGAAGGGCACGGGGCATCTTGGAAGGAACCTGGCGGCACTCTTCACCGGTCGCCGGTCACCGGAGGCACGGGAGAGGCGACGGAGATCGCGCACAAGATGGGTGAGCGAGTTGGGAATGGATGAGGCGTCGTGGGGGCGGAGGGAGGGGCGAAAAAAGCGTTCAGGAGACTTCCCCTCGACGCGAACAAGGGTGCTTGGATGACGTGGCGAGCTCGCGTGCGCCAATATACGTGCGTGCTATTCAACAACAACAAACACATTCAGGATGAGATGCAAAAACATGGCACATTCGGGATGTATAGATTCCGTTTGTTTTTAGATGCACCCCGACTTCTAGTAATACATTCGAACGGGACATAGAACCGGGTAGGACTTTTTTGGACAGGAAACAGTAGAAAATTCCTACTGCATGTATTTTTGTATTTTTTGTATACAAGCAATTAAAAGGAAGAAAAGAACAAAGAAAACAAGAATAAGAAAGACAAAAACATGTCTTCAAACCTTCATCTAAAGCTATTGACCAAAAGCTTTCAATGAGTGGTATTTTTTTAATGTTTAATGAGAAAGGTAGGAGCTCACCGATTTCATTAAGATAGGAAAAAGTTTGACTAGTTTATAAGAAAAACTAGGTCGAAAACCCACAAACAAAAAGAAGAAGAAAGAAAAAACAACCACTGACACCAAAGCAAACACAACACCACCACCTAATCGCCATCTCACCCCGGAGCGATCGTGAGCAAGATCGCCTTCAAAAAGGGAAACAACGTCCAAGGAACACCGCCATCACCGGCATCTACCCCCCGCCGATCAAAAGGATTTCGCCAAGTACCGCGCCCCGACCTAGCCAACAGCCTCCAAGCGCCACTTCCCCACTGACCGACCGCGACCCAGTGAGAAGAAGTACTTCTCGACGATGCCACCATGAAGCATCACCGACAACGACCCCCCGTCGAAGAACAAGGCTTTCGCCTAGAGCCCAATGCCTCGCCACCTCTTGCCCTAGGAAGGAGCCAGGTTGCTGTGAATCGAATTCAACAACGGTGCTATCTTTTTTTTATCATTGACTGCAATTGGTTCATCTCTTTTATCAGAGGTTGAGTCGATCATCAAAATAAGAATTAGACCAAAAATTAGGATAAATTATGAAGAAAAGTAAATTTTCAATGAAGAGAAGCAAAAAACACTTTCATGAAAATTCGCGTTGAATGAGAATGAAGTTTTTTCATTCTGTACATGTGAACTACTCCCTCCGTCCCATAATGTAAGACGTTTTTTGACACTAGTGTAGTGTCAAAAAAAGTTTTACATTATGGGACGAAGTCACTAGTGTCAAAAAACGTCTTACATTATGGACGAAGGGAGTAGTACTAGTACAGTAGCTCGGACCGGCAAAGAGATTGCCAGCTCAAAGGTGGGCAGATGGTGGAAGTTTTCACCGATAAACAACCCAAGTCGCGCGGACGGAGCACAACAACATCACCCATCGAGGTAAGCACAGCCGGACCCTTATCCTCCCGCTACAGTAGATCGGAGAGGAGACTCGTTTGGCGACCTCGGCGCCTGAGCTTCCGCCGTCGATCTCGTCGGGCCCCCTCGCTTCCGTCGCCCTCGTCGGCGTCGTGAGGTGACGGGGGCCCAGATCCTCGGGTGGGCTGTACATATAGCTTAGTTTGGTGGCTGTAGCTAGGCTTTTGCGGTCGGGGCGAGCTCCTCGGCGTCGCGCTTGGCTCCAGCCGGGCGGCGTGGGTGGCGGAGACGTCCGCGACTTGGTGTGCTTCGGGTGCTGCGTGGTCTCGTCGGCCTGTCCCTGGTGGCGGCTTCAGGTCTGCTGCTTGTGTGTGCTCTGAATCGAGCGCTCGATCTGGTTGGGCGCTCGCCGGCGTCGTCCTTGGCTCTGGCTCGGGAGGCGATGGAGGAGCTGCACGCGAGTATGTCTTCGTCCTGGCGCTGCTCTGGCCCGCCGGCTCCGTCGTCGGTGGTGGCCGCAGCTTGGGTGCGTTTTCGCGGGGACGCCGCTTGGTTGGAGGCTGCGTCTCGTCGGCGTTTTGTTCTTCCGGGGCTCACTCCATCTCGAGCTCGTCTTCTCAGACGGGATCGATGGGCCATCGGCGTAGATTCCTGCGGCTCGTCTTGGGCGGTGAGGTTAGGTTTGGCCTGGCCGGCGTGCGCGGCAGCGGGCTTGGTGTGCTCGGGTTTGGTCGAGGAGGCGGCGCTGTCGACCAAATCAGGAGTTTTGCTTCCTCGGCTTCGTCTCTGCCACGTCTGTCGACACGTTCTCCGATGTCGATGAGAAGCCGGTGGAGTCATGTACAGGAGTGCTTTGGCCGGCGATGGTCATCCCGATGGTGGCCGCGACGGCTGGCGAGAGATTTGGTGGCCCAATGCTTGGATGGTGGCTCGTGGCTGCAGTTCTGGAGATTCTCCTTCGACTTCATCGGATGGAGGTGCCGGAGCTGGGGCCGAGGTGCATGGGGATGATCCCCAATCGATGCCCACAACGGCAACGCTCACCGTTCGCGGCGGGGTTCATATTCGACTCACAAAGCTGTTTCCGGCAATGGTGTATCCTCGGTCAAGGGTTTGCTGGATATCTGCATTTTCCTCTGGCGTTCGTCTCGACGACGACGGCAGGGGACAGGGATCAGGTGACATGCACCTTTGCATGTCACCGTGTGACTTGCGGCCCAAATTCAAATTTAAACATTGCGAAAAAATCTGAAAAAATCATGCATGTTCACAGCACATATTAAGATAATCCCTAAAAAATTCAGATCAAAATTCGAAACATACATCAAGAAGTAAAAAAAAGAAACTCAGATGTGAATAGTATACAGAGAACCATTCGCAACTATTCATGACAGATTTCTCTTTTTTGATTCTTGATTTATGTTTCGAATTTTGATCTATTTTTTTAGGGATTATCTTAATATGTGCTGTGAACATGCATGATTTTTTTCAGATTTTTTCGCAATGTTTAAATTTGAATTTGGGCCGCAAGTCACATGGTGCACGTCACCTGATCCCTGTCCAGTCGACGGCAGGAGATGGTTTCATTTGTGGATTGGCCCCCCAGGGTCCTCATTGTATTTTTCTTTCTTTGGGGGTCTTTTCGCATGTGTGTTGGGACACGTGTGGTCTCTCAGGGTCTTTCGACGATGCTGCGTCTGTGCTACATCTGTATCCGTTTCTGGATAAGGTTTAATGCAGTATTCTTTTAAAAAAAAGAGTCGCGCGGACGGTGACCAGATGTCTAACGATGAGCGCGCGGCAAGGCCACTCCTACACGAATCAGTTTCCCCGGCTAATCAAAGGTGATTTGACCAGAGAATCGTTAATACTATACTGGCATAAAGCGACAAGGCGCCACCGGGCCAGTGCTCAGCCAGAGACCTTATTCGATTCTCTGGTTCTCTTATATTGGAAAAACTGATGTCCAATCCAATCGAATCTATGGCGGCCGTCCTAGTTGCTTGGTTTTACTCTACCGGAAAAAAACAATTAATCTAGTCATCTTCATGGAGCTCGGTCAGGGACTCAGGGTCATTCTTTTTTCCATATGCTTTTCTATGCAACGGAGATGGAACCCATCGTGATAGTGGTGCGCACATCTATTCCCTGCACTTAATAAAATTCAGGCACATTGTTACTACATGGGTTGCGATAGCAGCCGGTGCACGTCAGACGCGTCGCCGAGCACGCTAACAGCCAAGGTGTTCGTCCACTCCAGCTGCACATTCTTTTTTTTTTTTGAGGGAAGCTGCACATTCTGAAGCTGGCCGGATCGGCACGCACGCACGCAACCATGTTTCTCTCGTGAGCGACGGTTGTGCCACGCACGCACGTCCGGTTCAGAAGCAGTTTCTGGACACGGGGAAACAGTACCCGCCGATCCGTGATCGCTCGATGGGTATCTTCCCGACTGTTGGTCGTACGGCGATGGCCACAGGCTCCATGTCCAGTCTCGCTCGCTCTGCATGCACGGCGGCGACCACTGGCCAGTGAGGTGTCACCTTTACCTAATTAGTACATTTATCGCGCCTCACGTCGTCGGTAATAAAGAACGGACAGGACGAGCAGCCAGTTGTTACCCTGTTCGGATGGTAATAATGCAAACACGTGCCCGATTTACACCGACGCCACCGAGAATTAGTATTTTAACACGACTCCGCCCCCGGTCTATTTCCTGCAAAATAATGCAGAGACGATCGATCACGAGGGAATAGGCAGCAGCGTGGAAGCAAC
Source organism: Aegilops tauschii subsp. strangulata (assembly GCF_002575655.3). Classification (NCBI taxonomy): domain Eukaryota; kingdom Viridiplantae; phylum Streptophyta; class Magnoliopsida; order Poales; family Poaceae; genus Aegilops; species Aegilops tauschii. The sequence continues at coordinate 350,958,279 of NC_053039.3, forward strand.
ACAAAAGTGGAGAGGATAAAGAGATTGCACAATAGAATCCAGTAGCTTAGCTACGGGACACTTACGCCAGTACTACAAGATCAGGTTAACTTCGACCGTCCCAAAGTTTCAACGGACAACCGGCGGATCACGATGAGCACAGGGGAACACGTCCCGTCGGTGCCGTTCGCACGTGAGGACACCAATTAGCGCAGGCAACCTCCGTTGATTAATCGACTAATCACCGTCTCGTCAGACTGTAGACGAGGAGCTCCGGTAAAATATCCTCGTTGTAGTGTCAGAGCACTCCCCTCGGCCCCCTATTAATAAACCCTCACACTCTTGAGCGGCTGCACACACGCGCGCGCGCACACGCAAGAACCGCCCAAGCCGAACACACAAGCAAAGGGAGGGACAGCGCGCGAGATCGAGATGAAGGTGGAGGTGGTGGACACGACGCTGGTGACGCCGAGCGAGCAGACGCCGCGGCACACGCTGTGGCTCTCCAACCTCGACCTCGCCGTGCCCAAGACGCACACGCCGCTCGTCTACTACTACCCGGCGCCCCCCGCCGGCGACGGCGGCGAGAAGCAGGAAGAGTTCTTCGCGCCGGAGAGGCTGCGGGAGGCGCTGGCGAGGGCGCTGGTGCCATTCTACCCGCTGGCGGGGCGGATGGCGACGGGCCCCGAGGGCCGGCTCGAGATCGACTGCAACGGCGAGGGCGCGCTGTTCGTCGTCGCGCGGGCCGACTTCACCGGCGACGAGATGTTCCGGGACTTCGAGCCCTCCCCGGAGGCGCGCCGCCTGCTCGTCCCCTTTGCCGCCTCCGGCGACCCGCCCTGCCTCCTCGCCATGGTCCAGGTACGGAACCGGATTTAATCGCCCATTTATTTTCGCGCGCACGCCGGTGGAAACCCGGGGAGGTACTCTGCTCTGTGCGCCGATTGACTGTTCGCCCTCGCTGTCGCGTGGGGCCCCGACACCCGGGCCCCACCTCGACAGTGAGGCGTACTAGCTACCGGACAGTCGTGCCACAGAGTTACCGGATGTTTTCTTTTATCTTTTTTTAGGGTAGATGTTTTCTTTTATCTGCGAGGTTTAAGAAATGCTAGTAGTAGCGTGGAATCTATTTATCTATCTCCATTTGCATAAAGAAATAGTAGAAAAAAATAGTAAATAAAATGATAGAACCGGATGCTGGCTTTCTTGGACGGACTGGTGGTCAGTCTGGTAGGCGAGCATCCTTGGACATCTTTGCATGACGTGCGTGTGCGTTCTATAATCGGGTAGTGGTCGTTGATCGGAGAGAAGGATTACTTGAGCTCGTGGCTACTGCGCGGTATTTCTGCTTCTGCTGGCGCTCGCATGGCCGTGCGCGATCACTGTGACCGTAGGTAGCTGCCAATAATTTTTCCTAAAGGTGAGCGATGAATGCTTGGGGGGTGCGCTGCCGCTGCGTACGTGTTGGCTTGGCGGTTTGCACGAACTCGGCCAGCCACGGTAGGGGCGGCCTAGCTAGGGAAGTCAATAGTACTCCCATCAATTATGGGTGGGTGGCGCTCCCGGAACCGATGAAGCTGATGAGACGCGATTTTGGATCGAGCCGTGTCCCGTGGCAGCGACGACAAAACGGGGGGGACAGGGCCACAGGGGATGATCTCATCTCATTTCGCTTGGTTGCAAAGCACCGGACTTGGACAGTACAGCAGCGTCTGCTTTGGCGTTCTAGGCCATTTCCAGTGATGAAATTTCTTTTTTTCGAGAGTAGTGATGAAATTTCTAGCTAGCTAGAAATCGTGTCATGTGCTGTAGTTGACTACACGACCGAACCCAACCTTTTCTTCTGGTTAGCCGTTAGGGAGTGCACTGTGGCACGCACGGGACGGCTCACTGATTGCCGGCCCGTGAACAGTCAGTCCACCGGTGAGGTGAGATGACTAGTGACCAGTACTACACGCCTTGGAAGTAGTGGTACTCCAAGGAAGCTGATGTGCATAATCAATTCCCCGGGCGAAATACTCGGGGCCTCTGATCTTGACTGTCGCTCCTCCGCTCGTCCTTGTGTTGCCAAGCGCTCCAGTCCAGACGCGCCGGGAGCGACACGGCGCGCAGGTGGTCCAGCAGGGCATGGGCGCCGCGTCCACAATTTTGGCGCCGGGTTCAGTGTCGCGCGGAGCCAGTGTCGTGGTGGCCTAGCCTCCGGTGAGATGTTCCTTTCGCCGTGAAGATTCATTCGTTTCGAGGCAGAGAGGTTCTGGTCCTGTTTCACAAGATGAATGAAGAAGTAGTCATGAACGTGTACTACTAAAAACGTGAATGGCCAATACCTAATGGGGCAGAGAGTCGCGGAGGAGGCCTTGCTTTTGCACATTTACGATCATATTCTCCAAATTTTCTTCGTGCTAATCTGTCAGTTAGTACAGAAATGGGACCCCAGCAAAAGCAGCGGGCTCCTCAAATTTGTAGGCATCTATCTATATAGTACTCCTACTCATCTAGAGTAGATGATTCGTTGTCCTTGCAAGTCCGTGGGAAGGATCCATCCACGACCCCATCATTCAGCCCGGCTCATTTGAGGCTTGTTTGATCGTCCGGGTCTTATCTTTCTCCGGATCTGGGGATGTGCCTGCCTCCTTTGTGCCTATCCGCATACAGATACAGCGACCACTTGCCGCAGTTGCATTTGATCTGAATCATTGAGGTGGACGTCGAACGCGACGGCTCTGCTTTCGGCTTTAGCTTCCCCCAAAAGGGGCCGCATAGTTACCACTTACCCGGAGGCGTCGCTTGCTTCTCCGATCACTCGATGAGGGTGCGCCTGCCGACGTGCCCACATGGAAACCATATCTTCCTTCTAGATGGCTTCGTTACCAGACGGTGACATGTAACATTAATTTACTGGTAGTTATCGGTTGCCTGCATGACAAAAATAGGGACTGCAACGAAGCTCCGCCCGCGCCCGTGATAGCTGCCTGGAAGCTAGCTGATTCTCACGACATGATCAATCTTTTTGTGTTTTATAAGTCTGCAGTTATGGCCTGGTTGCTGTCGTGAATACCGCCGGAAGCTGCTCGTCGTCGTTGACAATTTGGACACCGAGTGGTAGCCATCGTCGTCGTATTAGAGTACGCTATTATTGCCTCGTGTGTCAATCAGGCGAGCCATGCTAGTATTTGAGTATGGTTATCGCGTGACAACGATCAGAGATTTTATACAGTAGAAAGTTCAGAGCAGGAGAACAAAGAGATCAGTGACGTGAATGGGAACAAGGATATCAATGATCGTGCCATGTCTTACTGTTATTATACTGGATGCGAAATGTAACCCGTGCATTTGGTTTTCTTGCAGGTGACGTTCCTCAAGTGCGGCGGCGTGGCCGTGGGCACGGGCATGCACCACGTGACCATGGACGGCGCGGGCGCGATCCAGTTCATCCGGACGTGGACGACCCTGGCGCGCGGCCTGGACGCCGCGTCCGTGCACCCGTCCCCGCCGGTGCACGACCGCACGGTGCTGCGCGCGCGCTCTCCCCCGCATGCCACCTTCGAGCACCCGGTCTACTCCCCGAGCAACCTCAACGGCCTGCCCCGCCCCTTCGTCACCCGCGTCTACGCCGTGTCCCCCAAGCTCCTCGCCGGCATCAAGTCCAGCTGCGCGCCCGGCGTGTCCACCTACTGCGCGCTCACCGCGCACCTGTGGCGCGCCATGTGCGTGGCCCGCGGGCTGGCCCCCGACGCCGAGTCGCGGCTGCGCGTGCCGGCCAACATCCGGCAGCGCCTGCGCCCGCAGCTGCCGGCCAATTACTTCGGCAACGCCATCGTGCGGGACCTGGTGACGGTGCGCGTCGGCGACGTGCTGTCGCAGCCGCTGGGGTTCGTGGCGGAGCGGATCAAGCGCGCGGTGGCGCGGGTGGACGACGCCTTCGTGCGCTCCGTCATCGACTACCTGGAGGTGGAGTCGGAGAAGGGCAGCCAGGCGGCGCGCGGGCAGTTCATGCCGGAGACGGACCTGTGGGTGGTGAGCTGGCTGGGCATGCCCATCCACGACGCCGACTTCGGCTGGGGCTGCCCCAAGTTCGTGGCGCCGGCGCAGATGTTCGGCAGCGGCACGGCCTACGTCACGCAGGCGCCCGACAAGGACGACGGCGTGTCCGTGCTGTTCGCGCTCGAGCCAGAGTACCTGCAGTGCTTCGAGAAGGCCTTCTACGGGGAGTGACCGACCAAAGCCTTCTACGGTGATGCGCCTTTCAAAGAGCCACTTGGGAGTTGGGATCTCGAGTCCGTCGATAGTGTGGAGTGCTGTATCATAACGCAACAGATACTGCGGAAGTGTCGAGGTTGCTGCTTGTTTCTCGCGCCTTTCTTCACTGCTACTATGTGACATTGTGGGCTAACTATTATCTATACAAAGTCTAAATGAAAATGGCCTCAGGTTTAGCTCTCTGGAAAAGAACTCATTTGCAATCCTAGAAACGGCCTTTGCCATCATCTGCACAAAAGGAGCAATTGCTATTATTTGGCACAGAAGTGCTACACGTGTGAGTAGGTTTAGCATTTCTGTTATCTGCACTACCAATTGATCAACGCATAATAGATACATTTACTTCAAAAAAACAAAAACAAATATCATGCTAGTTCATGTTAACATGCTGACAAAGAATGTAAAGGTCTCGTTTCACTCTGTACTTCGTCGAACCTCTCTATGACCCCTCTCCCTTCTCATGTTTGATGTTTTCCCTTCTCTGATTTTTCTCCCAAATAATAATATTCTTTGGTAGGTCAATAAATTCTTATCAAATAACTGTTAAAAACAATATGATATTTCCTTGAGTGAAATTCAAAAAACCACCACATTTGAAGTCCAGCTTCGGATTTGCTACCAAATTTCTTGGGCGCCCCCAAAACTACTGATTTTCCTGCTAATTTTCTCAATAAACACTGATGGTCAATTTGGGACGAATTAATCTAATTTCCGACATACCGGGTCCACTATTCCGGTCCACATGGCACTAAATGGCCAACACCTTTTGTTGACCGTTAAGTTGAAAGGAGGGCCCACCCATCAGCATTGTCATCTCTCTCAAACCTTCTTCTTCTCCTTGGGGGCCTTCCAACGAATACCTCGTGTTCATGAACGCAGAAGGGCGAGGTAAGATCAGTCGTGTTGCCGGGGTCGGCGCTGGCAACAGTAGGAGGCGAGGCGGCCGGTGGTCTTCCCTGACTTGAGAAGGCCGGCGCAACGGCTTCACGAAAGCGGTGGCATAAGCCGGCCATGGCGGGACCGTGAGTCACGGCAGTGCGCTGCTGCCGAGCCGTGGCCATGGCCTCCAGTGCAAGAAGAGGCGGCCATGGTTGAGCGATCTGGCATAGCAGGTGGGATGGAGTAGGAGGGTGAATGGAGCGGGAGAAGGGTGGAGGGCAAGTTGGCGCTCTGCTTGCCGGGAGGTGGCCAATGAGGAAGAGGCTGAGGAGGAGGTGCTCCGATGAGAGAAGGAGAGGAGGGCCCGTGTGAGGGTGTCGGAGATCCCGTGTGAATGTCTATTATTTTTTTGAAGTGAGGGAAGAATAAATAGTGGGTTTAGAAGCGAGTTGATGGTGTAGGAGTTTTAACATGTCTAGCGGGCTCATGCAGATCCCAAAAATTTCTTGTTTCTTGCATGAGTTCTTGGTTTTTTTTTGGTTGATTTTTTTTTGGTGTGGCTGGCTTGTCGATCTATTCTTTAATTTTAAGCAATATGGTAATTTCATCAAGCTACATGTGAAAGTGAGAAAGGAGGTGTCCGGGTTGAGGTAGCATTCCCTCCTCAACACTACTTTCTGGTTTTCGGTTCTAATGACTATTGTACTCAAGTTTTGAGCGCTTCAAGGTATATGAGGTGTCTTGATAGCAGTGTGAAGTCTTCTTGCTGGCAGTGTGGTTCTCATGCAACTCAAGGACAGTTAGCGTATAAAACCATGCTTAGTGGGCTTCCTAACACCGGTGTGGAACCATGTACACAGGGGATGGTGGTGGCTGGTCTTCGTGGGGATATTATTCAGATTTTTTCATGGAAGGATCGAGAAATTGTTGTAGTAGACGCATGGCCGAAGGACCCATTTGTTGTTCCACAAACTTTACAACCCATGTATTCCAATTCTCCAGTGGAAACCACCTCAATGATCTTGATCTTAAGCTTGTAAGACAGGTTCCGCATAAGTGTTGAAAATATGTGTTTAAGTCCAAAGTGTACATACCAATGAAAGCAGCATCAAGATATTTTCACAGTACCATAGAATCATTAGGTTCTACACCAGCCAAGGCATTGATAGTTCTTTCAATTGCTTCGCGACGGCCTTGTCCAGGAACATTCCTAATTCTATACAATTGTAACATGTCATAATTTGCTAGTGCACGAAGCATCAGAGAGATCAGAATGAAATATTCTAAAGAGTAGTCGAGAATTTGTTCTTGAAAGCCATTGCACCTGAACATTTTGGAGACATTTTGTTTCGGTGGTTTGCGCAAATTTCAGTGAACAAATAAAATCTGAAGACATGCTAGCCAATATTTATACATAAGTACTGCTCCACCAAACAATATCAGAATGGGTTTCCCTTTTAGACCAGTCATGCAATGTGTTTGCATCAAACGACTGCACAGAATATCCTAAAGAATAACAATTGCATGTTTTCTCTACAATTCATTATCGAGTTATTTCGTGCGATGAAACTACTTGTAAAATATATGATGTCATGATCTCGGTAAAAATATACACTCCATCTATGATGGAAATTTGGTGTCTTGGTTCTCCAACAGCACCGGTAGGGGGCAAAAGGTCGGCAACAACAGTAATCAAACCAAGTAAATTATCTATAAATTCATGAAAATGCAAGAGTTTCAGAGTAGAACATAGCAAATTGATGAGGAAATTGAATTTCACAAATTAAAATTCATGCAAACTAACCTGACATAATTAAGCACAGTTGATTAAATATGTTTTTCAATCTTGGAAAACGGAAGCGCATTATAAGCAAAGCATAGGAAAGCCCGATGGCGGAGAATTTATAGGAATCACGTTGGTTCTCCTGATAAAAAGGTTATGTAAGGTGATCTACTGTTTTGTACTTTTATTTGCCATTATTATCAAAAAATGTCGTTCAATCTTGTACACTACCCCCTCCCGATGTTGAGGGGCGATCTCCCGGGATGAGAAGAGATAACGGAGAAAGATAGGCACAAAGTAAGGAAGGTGAATGGGTCCTCTAAATAAAGGAGGACAAAATAAAATAAATCAAAGAAAGAAAGGGACGAAAAGTTCAAAGAAAGACAATCAAACCTGGAGAAGGCCTGACAAGACGCTTTTCCTCACGAATCTCTCAACAACAACGACGCACCTCAGCAGGATCAAGAGATTCACCATCAAAAGCAATTGACCAACACAAGAAATAAACAAATAAGAAAGACCACATAAGAACAAATGAAATCATACCAAAAGGAACAACAAAAACACATCTTACGAAGCGCGGAAGAACCCGACGGGGAACTATTAGCAGCAAAAACGGGCACATTACCATAGTGGATGCCCCTCCCAGGCAGTTGAAGATGGAGAGGATACCAAACGCGGAACCTCCGGCATAACAGAAGACGTAGTAGAACACCAAGGCCTCCCCCTCGCCGTCGCACAAACATGCGCAACAAAATCGGCAGACAACATAGGAGCTTCTGAAATAACATGCGGTGCCCCCATGTTTGGTTTTGGTAATTGATGACAATCTCTATGGACTAATGATTGCCTTGAGTTATATTTGAAGAATTTGTCCATAGGTTTTTCTTGAAGTCCATTTGTTGGTTTCAAGGAGTTTATGAGTTGACCATGGTGCTATTAAGGAATTATCCAAAGATTGGTCATGTGAGTGTTGAGCTTATTGCAAGCATGTCTTGAAGAAGAAGATTGTGTGAACATTCATGTTTACCTTCAAGACATCATCTTAATGGAGAAAGTGGAAAGATTCAAGGTTGATCAATACTATGTACAAAGAGTGATTCAAGTTGATCAACTCACAAAGTGTAGAAGATGTACCGAGAGGGATCAAGTGATCCCATGGTATGGTAAACATTGTCCATTACACTTTGTGTACTAACCCATGGTCTATGTGAGAGTTCTATGTGGGGTTAGGTATGTGTCCATGGGCTTGCATCAAGAGGAAGATATCATACAACCCATGGAGAGGACGACATCAAGTGGTGATCGTCATCAAGATTGCCGTGTGCAAGTTCAAGTGGTGCATCACGAAGAGATCAAGTGCTTGAGGCTTGCCGTCCATTGTGGAGACAATGGACTTGTGAAGATGTGCGGAAGAGTGGCTCACCCATAGTGGTTTATGGGGGAGCAATCAACTAGTCTTCATCGATCCATCGCAATCAAGAAAGGTTGTCCAACTTGAGGGAGTCAAGATCGTCATTATCTAGCTCAAGTGGACTATGTGCAAGGCAAAGGTTTGCCCTTGATAGGTTTTCTATTTTACCGGTCTCATGGTGGTAGTTGGGAGACCGGGTTATAGGATCGATTGTCGTACTATCAAGGAGGGCTCTCGATGAGTAGCTTGATCGTATCGTTCGTAGAGAGCTCAAACCATTGCATCCTTGCATCATCTTTATTGGTTCTTGTTTGGTTCTTCTCCTTGTGAGTTTTGGAGCTTATGGTCATCTTGATGACAAGCTCGAGTTCATCGAAAACGGAGTTCACATGCATCTTCTATGATGTTTTCGATGTTGGAGGTTATGCCATTTCTTCTCTGTTGGAAGTTTCTCTCCTCTATTTGTTTCGCGTACCTCCCCTGCCACTTCTTATTATTTCCAACAAGCTTGAGTTTGCTCATTTCGGAGCTTATTTGCAGAAGTTGTGGCAGTTCTGGTTTTCCTGTGCATCTCTTTTCTTGGAAGTAGCTTAAAGGAGGCACCAGCGGTAGTACCGCTGGGCGGGAGCGACAGTACCGCTTATAGCCACAAGCGGTAGTACCGTTGCTTCATAGTGGTAGTACCGCCCTTGGCCACAAGCGGTAGTACGGCTCCGGTTCCGCGCTGGTACCGCCCCGACTCGAGACATGCGTGTCTCGTGTCGGGTTCAGCGGCAGTAGGAGCGGTGGTACCGCTTGTGAGCGGTAGTACCGCCCGTACTACCGCTGCTAGTGCCACTCAGTGGCCCTCTCCTTTGTTCCTTCTCCCTTAGGCGTTGTGCGAGGTCCCAACGGTAGTACCGCTGGGCCAAGCGGCAGTACCGCTGCGGCCAGCGGTAGTACCGCTCGCTGCGGGCTGAGAATGGGGATAACGGTTGGATTTTTCTCCCCCTATAAAAGGGGGTCTTCTTCCCCATTGAGCCTTATCCTTTGAGCTCGTGTTCTTCGCCCATTGTTGACCTTCTTCGAGCTTGCTATCTCCCAATCCCTCCATGGATTCTTGCTAGTTTTTGGGGGGAAAAGAGAGAGGAGATCTAGATCCACATTTCCACCAATCACTTTCTCCTCTATGTGAGGGGAACCCCTTGGATCTAGATCTTGGAGTTCTTTGTGTTCTCCTTCTTGTTCTTCCTCTCATTTTCCTCCCTAGCATTAGTTGCTTTGGTGGGATTTGGGAGAGAAGGACTTGGGCACTCCGTGTGCCCTTGCCATTGCATTTGGTGCATCGATTTGAGTTCTCCACGGTGATACGTGGAAGTTACAAGTTGAGAAGCTTATTACTCTTGGGTGTTTGGTACCCTTGAGCTTGTTCCTCTTGGGTGCTTAGGCGCCCTAGACGGTTGGTGGTGTTTGGAGCTCAATCATTGTGGTGTAAAGCTCCGGACAAGCGTCGGGGTCTCCAATTAGGTTGTGGAGATCGCCCCGGGCAATTTGACGGGTACCGGTGACCGCCCCCAAGGGTTGCCAAAGTGTACGGGTTCGGTGACCGCCCCCAAGGGTTGCCATTTGTACGGGTTCGGTGACCGCCCTCAAGGGTCCCTTAGTGGAATCACGACATCTTGCATTGTGTGAGGGCGTGAGGAGATTATAGTGGCCCTAGTGGCTTCTTGGGGAGCATTGTGCCTCCACACCGCTCCAAACGGAGATTAGCATCCGCAAGGATGTGAACTTCAGGATACATCGTCGTCTTCGCGTGCCTTAGTTATCTCTTACCCGAGCCCTTTACTTATGCACTTTACTTTGTGATAGCCATATTGTTCCTTGTCATATATCTTACTATCACATAGTTGTTTATCTTGCTTAGCATAAGTTGTTGGTGCACATAGGTGAGCCTAGTCCTTTTAGGCTTTGTGCTTGACAAATTAACCGCTAGGTTTATTTCGCATTTGTTCAAGCCTCAACCGTAATTATTTTAAAACGCCTATTCACCCCCCCTCTAGGCGACATCCATGATCTTTCAGCTTCGACCACAATGGAGGGAACACCACATCGGCCACTCCCTCTAAAATGCCCACAACCACGGGAAGCAGCATCCACCAAGGGAAAACTTTCTTTTTGCCACTCTAGTTTTTGCCCACTTCGCTTATGCCACTCTAGAATTTGACATATCACTTTTGCCATTCTTAGCTTTTGACAATATATCACAAATGTCATTCTGTTAGGTCAATGGATGTTTTGACCAAATGGAGCAAGGAAAAGACCATATTGCCCTTGGTTATTTGTTTTGCTTTTGCCACTTGTTTTTGCCAAATATTACTTTTGCCATTAGAGTAAAGTCTAAAATTCACTATATTATTGGCTGATGGGTTAGAAATTTTGGCATGGCCTATTTGAAAATCTAACATCACACATAATTATACTATTTGACCAGAAATAAGCACAATTATAACATCATGACCAGCAGCATAGTAAAGAGGTTAAGACATTCTAAATATGAAGAAATTATTTCATAGGAGTACAAATCCATCATCTAATCTGAACAGCAAGGGTTCACATGCATATGGACCACCCAAAAGGCAAGCTCCACACAAGCTGGACATAGTACAATAAGGTAGTTGCATCAGCTACACAATACGTCTCCAACGTATCTATAATTTATGAAGTATTCATGCTATTATATTATCCATCTTAGATGTTTTATATGCATTTATATGCTATTTTATATGATTTTTGGGACTAACCTATTAACCTAGAGCCCAGTGCCAGTTCCTGTATTTTCCCTTGTTTTTGAGTTTTATAGAAAAGGAATACCCAACGGAGTCCAATTGACGTGCCAATTTTTGTTGATTTTTATGGACCAAAAGAAGCCCCTGGAGCAAAAGAGTTGGGCCAGAAGAGTCCCGGGCTGTCCACGAGGGTGGGGGGCTCGTCCACCCCCCTGGGCGTGGGCCCCTGCCTCGTGGACGACTCGAAGACCCCCCTGACGTGAAACCAATGCAAAAAATTCCTATAAATACAGACCCCCCAGAAATTAACCTAGATCAGAAGTTCCGCCGCCGCAAACCTCTGTAGCCACGAGAAATCAATCTAGGCCCTCTCTGGCACCCTGCCGGAGGGGGCCATCATCATCGGAGGCCATGGAGGAGGATCCCGGAGGGGCCATCATCGCCATGAAGGTCATGGACCAGAGGGAGAACCTCTCCCCATCTAGGGGGAGGCCATGGAGGAGGAAGCACAAGGGGGAGAACCTCTCCTCCTCTCTCTCGGTGGTGCCGGAGTGCCATCAGGAGGGGAATCATAGCCGCGATGATCGTCTTCATCAACATCACCATCCTCATCTATTTTACGCGGTCCACTCTCCCGCACCCCGCCGTAATCCCTACTTGAACATGGTGCTTTATGCCACATGTTATGATCCAATGATGTGTTGCCATCCTATGATGTTTTGAGTAGATATCCCTTGTCTTTGGGTTGATTGATGATCTAGATTGGTACGAGTTGTATGTTTTATTTTGGTGCTGTCCTATGGTGCCCTCCGTGTCGCGCAAGCGTGAGGGATTCCCGTTGTAGGGTGTTGCAATACGTTCGTGATTCGCTTATAGTGGGTTGGTGAGTGACTGAAACACAAACCCGAATAAGGGGGTTGTTACGTATGGGAATAAAGAGGACTTGATGCTTTAATGCTATGGTTGGGTTTTACCTTGATGATATTTAGTAGTTGCGGATGCTTGCTAGAGTTCCAATCATAAGTGCATATGATCCAAGTAGAGAAAGTATGTTAGCTTATGCCTCTCCCTCATATGAAATTGCAATGACGACTACCGGTCTTGTTAACAATTGCCTAGGACAATTCCACACGCCGATCCATCATTATTCCACACTCGCTATTTATAATATTTAGTAATATATTCTAACTTTATGATAACATCACCTACTTTTATGTTTTAGCTCTCCGTTACTATACAGAGTTATCCTCTTCATACCCACAACATAGTTTTATTTCTCGTTTCTAGTTGGAAGCAAACGATCGGTATACGTAGAGTCGTATCAGTGGCAGAGAGGGCTTGAGAGAATATTGATCTTACCTTTACCTCCTTGTGGGTTCGACACTCCATACTTATCACTTCCACCTTTGGAAATTGCTACGATGATTCCCTGCACTTGGGGATTATCAAGCTCTTTTCTAAGGGATGGCAATTTTACACATGGACATGGATACCCATGGATATCCGATCCGAATGGATAGGGTTTGAATATGCTTTTGTGTCCATGGGCGGCGCCCAAACCCGACCCGATTGCTCGTGGGTAGGGCATGGATATAATCTTGTACCCGTGGATATATCCAAACCCGACCCGATAGTATGACTTAATGGGCGAAAATCTGCTATCCCTGCGACCCTGCCCCACAGTCACATGTTCCACTGCAATTTTACACTTTGTTATCTAAAACATGCAAAATAAATTGCACAACCCATCATAACTTGTATTAGTTGAAATTCAATCCCCTCCGTAACATACTCCAATGCCCCTTCCCTTATTGTTATCTCCTTGCTAAATGACTCATCATTCTCATCTATTAGAAAAAATACTAAATGATCTTAGGTTGTTAGTGGACATTGATTTACCATAAGTTGATGTTTAAGATAAGTGAGGCCTAGCCTGCCAGGAGATGAAGTCTGGAAGAGCTTATGTTAACATTGTGTTATGTCTTATTTTTATGTCTCGAGAGGACCCAATGGATATCCAGTGGGTATGGATATCCATCGGGTTTGGACATGGACACAATTTTTCACCCATGAATTTTTTCATGGGTGGGCAAAGAGTGTCTTCATGGATATGGATATGGATTTGACATTGTTCAACCCGATCCAAACCCGACCCATTGCCATCCTTACTCTTTTCTGGCGCCGTTGCCGGGGAGCAATAGCGTGGGGTTGGTATTCTCGTGTGTGCTTGTTTGCTTTCTTCACTAAGTAGATTTTTTTTCCTTTTTGTTTTTGTTTAGTTGTGGGTGAAACATACAAAAAAATTAGAAGAATGAAAATACAAAAAATCATTACTTGCCTCTTATGCCTAAAAAGTTTTTCAAAAAGAGAAGTGATTGGAAAGTTATGCATTGAAGAAGTGAGGGTCGACCTTGAGCACTTGTGTTCATGCTCACGGAAACAATGTAGAATTTTTCATGGAAGTTTATCTGTAAATAATTATCCCCTTGTATATATCCATTGTATTATAAAAATAATGTGCCAAGCTTTGGTTTTCGGATGATTAGATTGCTTGTTTACTATGTGCAGAACAAAAACAGAAACTTTGGCTGTAGCGCGTGATTTTACATTTTTTACTGGAAGGTCAAATGGGTCTGAAACTTTTTGCACATTACTTATGTACAAATTGTTCAAATTTATTTCATAATTTTAGGAGTTATAGAAGTTTACTAAACTTCCAGATTACTACAGACCGTCCTGTTTTTGTCAGCTTCTGTTTTTCGCGTGTTGTTTGCTTATTTTGATGAATCTATGGCTAGTATCGGGGGGTACGCACCATAGAGAAGGTGGAATACAGTAGGTTTAACACCAATATAAATAAAGAATGATTTCATTACAGTACCTTAAAGTGGTAGTTTGCTTTATTACACTAACGGATCTCACAAAGTTTTTGTTAAAGTTTTGTGTGGATGAAGTGTTCGAAGATCGAGGAGCTATCAATATGAGAAGAATAAAGAGAGGAAAGAGTTCAAGCTTTGGGATGCCCAAGGCACCCCAAGTAAATATTCCAAGGATACTCAAGCATCTAAGCTTGGGGATGCCCCGGTTGGCATCCCATCTTTCTTCTTCAACAAATATCGGTATACCTCGGTTTTTGTTTTGTTCACATGATTTGTGTCCTTGTGTTTTTGTTTTTTCCCTTAAGAACCATGATAGCATGAGATAGCCATTCATTGATTTATAGAATACTTCATGTGCTTCACTTATATCTTTTAAGTATGATCTTATAGAATTGCTCTTTGTGCTTCACTTAAATCTTTTGAGTATGGTTTTATAGAATGCTTCGTGTGCTTCACTTATATATTTTGAGCTTGGATATTGGTTGGACTATATTAATTGTAGAATGCTCCATGAACTTCACTTATATATTTTGGAGTATGGATAATTTTATCATCTAAAGTGGGTTTGGATGAGTGTCAACTTTAGGAATTAGTGATCCCACTATTCCGAATGAGAAGAATTTTGCTTATGTAGAGAGTAGAAAAATTTCTATGCTTGTAGATCTTGAAAAGAATGCTTTATGTGATGGTTATATTGTTGAATACATTCATGATGCTACTGAAAATTATTATGAGGGAGGAATATATGCTTGTAGGAGTTGCAATAATATCAAGTTTCCTCTCTATGTGCTTAAAGTTTTGAAGTTATACTTGTTTCGCCTTCCTATGCTAGTTGATTCTTGTTCTTATAAATTATGTGCTCACAAAATCCCTAGGCATAGGAAGTGGGTTATATTTAAATGTGCTAGTCATATTCTTCATGATGCTCTCTTTATGTTTCAATTCTTATCTTTTATTTGAGCATCATTGAAATCATCATGCCTAGCTAAAATGCATTAAAGAAAAGCACTTGTTGGGAGACAACCCAATATTTACCCTTACTGTTTTTGTGTGTTTACATGATTAAGCTACTGTAGTCATCATGTTTTATAGCTTTTTTTCAATAAAGTGCCAAGTAAGACCTTTGGGAAGACTTGGGTGAAAGTTAATGTGATCTTGCTGTAAAAAAAACAGAAACTTTGCGCTCACGAGATTGGTTGCCATTTTTTTATAGAAGAGTGCTTTTGAGTTGATTCTTTTTGAAAAAGATTAATAGACAAATTCCTCACGTCCACCAATTTATTTCATAATTTTTGGAGTAGGATAAGTATGGTTGCTGTTCAGATCATTACAGACTATTCTGTTTCTGACAGATTCTGTGTTCATTGCATAGTTCGCTTGTTTTCTAGTTTCTATGGCTTATATTTCTCAATAAAAATTGTAAAAATGATATGGTACAGTATACATTGTGTGGGAACAATTATGAACCTTGTCTTAGACAGTACCAAAGTGAATGGTTTACTCTTTATCATACTAACCTATCTCACGAAGTTTTGTTAAGTTTTGTGTGATTGAAGTTTTCAAGCTTTGGGTGAGATATCGATATGAGGAAAATAAGGAGTGGAAAGACCCTAAGCTTGGGGATGCCCAAGGCACCTCAAGGTAATATTCAAGGAAGACTCAAGCGCCTAAGCCTGGGGATGCCCCGGAAGGCATCCCCTCTTTCGTCTTCAAAAATATCGGTATACCTTACTCGGAGCTATATTTTTATTCGTCACATGATATTTGTTTTGCTTGGAGCATGTTTTCAATTTTACTTTCTGTTTGAATAAAATCATTGGATCTGAAATATTGAATGAAAAAGAATCCTCCCATGGCTAGTTAATTATTTGACTACTCAGTGTTCTTCACTTATATCTTTTGGAGTAGTTTGTCATTTACTCATGTGCTTCACGTATATCCTATGAGTAAATGGTTGAATGAATTGAATGTCATAAATCTGAATTTATATATGTTTCATATGCTTATAACATGGGGAGTAATGACTTCACACATAATAAGTATAGGTAGTAAAGTCATTGAAAGTTAGCAAACGTAGAATTGGTCACTTGAACAATTCACGAAAGAATATTGAAGGAAGAGAGATTTCACATATAAATATACTATCTTGGACATCTTTTGTAACTGTGAGCACTCATTAAAATATGACATGATAAAAGGTTTATGTTGGACAAGGAAGACAACTTAATGGGTTATGTTTTCTTATATCCGAAATAAAGTATATTGTCATGGATCATCCAAGATGCTGAGCTTGCCTTTCCCTCTCATGCTAGCCAAATTCTTTGCACCAAGTAGAGATACTACTTGTGCTTCCAAACATCCCTTAAAATGAGTTTTGCCAAGAGAGTCCACCATACCTACCTATGGATTGAGTAAGATCCTTCAAGTAAGTTGTCATCGGTACATGCAATAAAAATTGCTTTCTAAATATGTATGATCTATTAGTGTGGAGAAAATAAGCTTTATACGATCTTGTGATATGGAAGCAATAAAAGCGACGGACTGCATAATAAAGGTCCCTATAACAAGTGGCAATATAAAGTGACGTTCTTTTGCATTAAGATTTTGTTCATCCAACCTTAAAATCGCATGACAACCTCTACTTCCCTCTGCGAAGGGCCTACCTTTTACTTTTATCTTCTACCTTATGCAAGAGTCATGGTGATCTTCACCTTTCCTTTTTACATTTTATCCTTTGGCAAGCACATTGTGTTGGAAATATCCTGATATATATATATCCAATTGGATGTAAGTTATCATGAACTATTATTGTTGACATTACCCTTGAGGTAAAAGGTTGGGAGGCGAAACTATAAGCCCCTATCTTTCTCTGTGTCCGATTAAAACCTTGAACCCATAAATATCACATGAGTGTTAGCAATTGTGAAAGATTAAATGATAGTTGAGTATGTGGAGTTTGCCGAATCAAAGCTCTGACATAGACCCTTCCTGAAAATAAGATGAATTGCAATTGTTTGATGACTAAGAGCACTGTTTGTTAGTTTTCAAGAAAGTTTATGATCTATACTTTAACATGCGAATAGCTTGTTACTTGATCATGAAAAGTTTTATGAGATGAGCTGCTGTTATGACATATAATGATGCTAGAAAAGGTGATTGAAATTATCATTGATCAAACTTGTGCACCTGCTAGCATTCACACTTCATAAATTATTTCTTTTATCATTTACCTACTCGAGGACGAGCAGGAATTAAGCTAGGGGATGCTGATATGTCTCCAACGTATCTATAATTTATGAAGTATTCATGCTATTATATTATCCATCTTAGATGTTTTATATGCATTTATATGCTATTTTATATGATTTTTGGGACTAACCCATTAACCTAGAGCCCAGTGCCAGTTCCTGTTTTTTCCTTGTTTTTGAGTTTTACAGAAAAGGAATACCAAACGGAGTCCAATTGACGTGCCAATTTTTGTTGATTTTTTATGGACCAAAAGAAGCCCCTGGAGCAAAAGAGTTGGGCCAGAAGAGTCCCGGGCTGTCCACGAGGGTGGGGGGCGCGCCCACCCCACCTGGGCGTGGGCCCCTGCCTCGACAACTCGGAGACCCCCCTGACGTGAAACTTCCTATAAATACAGAAACCCCCAGAAATTAACCTAGATCGGAAGTTCCACCGCCGCAAGGCTCTGTAGCCACGAGAAATCAATCTAGGCCCTCTCTGGCACCCTGCCGGAGGGGGCCATCATCACCGGAGGCCATGGAGGAGGATCCCGGAGGGGCCATCATCGCCATGAAGGCCAAGGACCAGAGGGAGAACCTCTCCCCATCTTGGGGGGAAGCCATGGAGGAGGAAGCACAAGGGGGAGAACCTCTCCTCCTCTCTCTCGGTGGCGCCGGAGTGCCATCGGGAGGGGAATCATCGCCGCGGTGATCGTCTTCATCAACATCACCATCATCATCACCATCCTCATCTATTTTACGCGGTCCACTCTCCCGCACCCCGCTGTAATCCCTACTTGAACATGGTGCTTTATGCTACATATTATGATCCAATGATGTGTTGCCATCCTATGATGTTTTGAGTAGATATCCCTTGTGTTGAGGATATAACCATTAGAGTCACCCGCCCAGGAGGGGCCGGGTTACTCATAATGATCATCACGTGAAGCCCAATACCAAGCTTGAGGATGGCGGATCAATAATGGGCTGAAGACCCGGAGGCGGATTAAGGCCCGTAGTGATAACCCGCCGTTATGGCAAGTCTTGTAATGTAAGGCAAGAGTAGTTGAGAGTCCGAGCCGGATACTGTTATAAGTCGGCCGGGACTCTGAGAGCCGCGGGGCGTCAACCTCTCTATATAAAGGGACGACCCGGCGGCGGTTCAGGACGAGAGACAACAGATCGAGAGCCGGGCATTGCGATTGAGCACCCTGGTCATCGAAACCCCAAGTAATACCACCTCAACTGGACGTAGGCTTTTACCTTCACCGTAAGGGGCCGAACCAGTATAACCCTCGTGTTCCTTGTCCCGTTTAACCCCTTTAAGCTTCCTAGCGGCGATGGCTCTACGACTAAGTCCTTGCACGAGGACATCTGCCATGACAATTCCATGACAGTTGGCGCCCACCGTGGAGCCAGCGCACGGTGGATTTGAGTTCTTGAAGGGCAGCTTCGAAGGGCTCAAGGGATACGCTGTGGGCCGGATGACCAAGAGTCGTCGCGGCAAGCTCTACATCGACGATGCAAATTGGGGCCCCGACGCCGGCTCAATTGAGTACAGGTACCGGGTCCCCTTCGGCGGAATCCATGTCTTTATTAGCAAGATTGGTGAGCCGGGCCCTGAGCCGGACCTCTGCGCCGATCTCATCGAGACGGCTCAACGTGCACGACCCGCCCGGACTTTGCCTGCCTTGAAGCGTGCTTTCGTGGGATGCGTCCATGGAGAGCTCTCTGAAGGATCTGGATCTGGTAATGAGACGGCCGCTCGTTCTGACGGCGAGTCATCCACAGAGGAGACCGATTCGTTATACCAACTTCAAGATGGCAGGCTCAGGGGTTGTTCCGATGGCGACAGTATTTCGGACCCCTTTGAGCCGCCGAGCCGGGTTGGAATCTTCATGGCTGGCGCACAACCTGTTAAAAACCCGACCGCCGGGGCAGGAAGCCCTGTGCCCTCGCTGGCTCAGGTGCTGATGGATCTCACAGACAAGATGACGGCCCTGTTAACCGCTACGGTCATCCCAGCGGATGAAGCTCAGCATGACGCGGAGGTGGCACAGTTAAAGCTGGATCTAGCAAAAGCCAAGGAGGATCTGGCGGCGGAAGGGATCAGGATGGCTGCGGAGAGGGCGGCTCTCGACGCCCAGACTCAGCTGATTCAGGCACAGTCTTTCCGGCTCACGATGGATCAGAACGCGTCCAATGAGGTCATGAGAAGGAGGCATCAAAAGGCCCAATCTCGACTCCCTCCGGTTTACGATCCTCGAAACCTCTTCAACACGCCTGGAGCAGGGCCCAGTAACCCGCTAGAGGTCAGGACGCCCAGGGCTGGGACATCAATTTAGCCCCAAGTGATGGGGCCTCCCCGGGGGAACGCTGCCCCACCTCAGTATGTGCCAATACCACCGGGTCATTATGCCAACCCGTTGGAAAACATGGTCGCCGCGGCAGCGCAACTGGCGGCTCTCCCAATCGATGGTGACTCTCCAACGGCGGTTGAAACCCGCCGGGTCAGAGAACTCCTTCAGACGGCTCTGGCGCAGCAGGAGGCATATTCTTATAGCCGGGACAGGATTCATTCGACCCCTCGTCCAGGCCGGAGCCCGAGTTATAGCAGACACATGGTCTCAGCGACCGGCTCAAGCAACGTCCGACGCCATGACTTGCCTCCTGGCCACGGCCCGGCTCATAACGGAGCCTTTCACGCGGTAGACCAAGACAGAGCACGGCAAGAGGCGGAGCAGGCGCCTCAGTTGACGGCTTATCAGCCACCCCCGGCTTATCCGACGGCTTCTATTGATGCGGGTATACCTACGAGGACTGGAGGTGTCCCTTGTCTGGTGCCGGCTCTCCGCAATGAACGTCTGCCCAAGGATTTCAAAGGGCCTAGGAAGGTGCCTAATTACACGGCTGATTTACAACCCGGAGCCTAGATCGAGAGTTACGAGATGGCCATGGAGTTGCTGGAGGTCAGTGAAGCGGCAATGGCCAAGTACTTCACCATGATGTTAGATGGGACTGCCCGCACCTGGTTGAAGGGACTGCCACCAAACTCTATCGGGTCTTGGGCTGAACTAAAAGCCCGGTTCATCCAAAACTTCAAAGATACCTGTAGGCAGTCTATGTCAATTGTGGATTTGACTAACTATAAGCAGCAGGAGGGTGAATCTACAACCCATTGGGTTTGCCGGGTCAAAGAGATAATACATTCATCTGATAAGATGGATGCCGGCTCTACAGTCTTAATGTTAGAGCAGAATTGTCGCTTTGCGCCCCTGAAGATGAAGCTCGGGCGGCTCAAGCGTGATTGCAACGATATGGGTACACTGATGGCGGCTCTGGTTAAGTACGCCGACTCTGATAGTACCAAGGATCCCGCGTCGGATGATGAAAGGACAGGGAAGGGAAAACGGAATGGCAATGGCAAGGGCCCCCAGCATAACCCGGCGAACCAGGGGGGTAACAAGCGTAAGGCTGATGGCAGTATGGAGTTTGTGGCCAACGCCAGTTCGCAGGGTAACAACCACCGGCGCAAGGGGAGACCGCCTCCCCGCGCCGGCGGGTCAGGCCCGACGCTTGAGCAGTTGTTGAATGAGCCTTGTCCAAGGCATGGCTCTAGGGAAAAGTCGGCCACTCATTTGTTTAAGGACTGCGCAATCATGAAGGCCTTTAAAAATTCCAATGCTTTCAATGGCAATAATGGCCCGGGCGGCGGCTCAGGCGCCGGCGGCTTTCATGGCCCGGGCGGCGGCTCAAATTCCAATTCTCAGAATGTTCAAGGGGGCTTTAATCAGCAATCCGGCCAGGGTCATCAGCAGCAGTAGCAGGGGGGATACCAGACCAATCCAAAGCAGCTCAATGGTGGACAGTATCATGTGTTTACCACCAGTCTATGCAAGCGAGATCAGAAGCTTCACAAAAGGGCCATGAATGCTGTTGAGCCGGCGGTTCCACGCTATTTAAGATGGTCTGAGCAGCCTATTGTGTGGAGTAGGGAAGATCACCCTCCCCGGGTTGATAATCCGGGTCACCTGGCTCTGGTGGTGGCTCCTCAGGCGGGGGGATATAAATTCACTAAAGTGCTCATGGACGGAGGCAGCAGCATCAACATCCTCTATTATGAGACCTTCCGTCGTATGGGGTTGATTGATAAGAACCTCAGTCAGTCCAATACTGTTTTCCATGGTGTGGTGCCTGGTAAGTCGGCGTATCCAGTTGGTAAGATCGAGCTGGAAGTGGCTTTTGGAGATGAGTACAACTACAGGGCGGAAAAATTAACCTTTGAGGTGGTTAAGATAAGAAGTTTGTATCATGCTTTATTTGGGCGGCCGGCTTACGCCAAGTTCATGGCACGGCCGTGTTACGTGTATTTGCAACTCAAGATGCCGGGTCACAATGGGACCATTACGGTTCATGGCAGCAGAAAGATAGCCTTGGAGTGTGAGAAATGTGACGCGGCTTATGCAGAATCTGTTTGTGCAACAAAGGAGTTGAAGTTTTATAAGGACAATGTTGACCCGGCAAATATGACGTATTTGAAAAAGCCGACCACGGAGCATGAGCCGGCAATGAAATTGAAGTCAGCTGATGAGACTAAACTTGTTGACTTCGTTCCAGGTGACTCATCTCAGCAGTTTAGCATCAGTGCCAATCTGGATCTGAAATAGGAAGGCGCGCTCATCGAGTTCATCCGTGAGAACAGGGACATTTTTGCATGGAAGCCTTCTGACTTGCCAGGTGTACCTAGAGAACTCGCTGAGCACACTCTCAATATTGATCCAAAATTTAAGCCGGTCAGGCAATTCCTTCGGCGGTTTAATGAGGAGAGGCGGAAAGCCATTGGTGAGGAGGTGGCCCGGCTCTTGGCGGCCGGGTTTATTGTTGAAGTTTTTCATCCAGAATGGTTAGCTAACGCGGTACTCGTGCTCAAGAAGAACGGCACCTGGCGAATGTGTGTGGACTACACGGACTTAAACAAGGCTTGTCCGGCTGATCCTTTCGCTCTCCCCCGTATTGATCAAATCATTGATGCTACGGCGGGTTGTGAGCGCTTAAGTTTTTTGGATGCTTATTCTGGATACCATCAGATTAAAATGGCAGTTAAGGACCAGGAGAAGACGGCGTTCATCACTCCCTTCGGAGCCTTCTGTTATGTGTCTATGCCTTTTGGACTCAAGAGTGCACAGGCGACTTATCCGCGTTGTGTGCAGAATTGTCTTCATAACCAGATTGGGCGCAATGTTCATGCCTATGTGGATGATATCGTGGTTAAGTCCAGGGAGAAGGAGACCCTGGTGGATGATCTTAGAGAAACCTTTGATAATCTCCGGATTTACAAGATGATGCTTAACCCGGCCAAGTGTGTTTTTGGTGTTCCCGCAGGCAAACTCTTGGGTTTTCTGGTTTCTCACAGGGGCATTGAAGCTAACCCGAAAAAGATCAAGGCAATCACCTCTCTGGCTAAGCCGGCGTGCATAAACGACGTCCAGCATCTGGCGGGCCGCATCGCTGCTTTGAGCCGGTTTATAAGCCGTTTGGGTGAAAAGGCCATGCCACTGTACCAGTTGATGAAGAAGACAGATGACTTTGTCTGGAATGATGCTGCTAATGCTGCTTTTGAGGATTTGAAGAGACAGCTGGCTGAGCCCCTAGTTCTTGCTGCTCCGGTTGACAAGGATCCCTTATTACTGTATGTAGCCGCTAACACACGAGCCGTCAGTGTGGCTGTGGTGGTGGAGTGCAAGGAAGAGGGTAAGGAGTATCCGGTTCAGTGGCCGGTTTACTACGTCAGTGAAGTGCTCATTGAGTCCAAACAACGGTATCCACATTGGCAGAAGCTTGTTTACGGGGTGTTCATGGCAAGCCGGAAGCTTAAGCATTATTTCCAGGGTCACCCTATCACTGTGGTTAGTTCTGCTCCTCTAGGAGATATCATCCAAAACAGAGAAGCCACAGGAAGAGTGGCTAAGTGGGCTATAGAGCTTGGGCCTCATGGTCTGAAATACGTGCCACGCACTGCTATCAAATCTCAAGCATTGGTGGATTTCATCAACGATTGGACAGAGCTGCAGGTGCCTGAGGAGAAACCGGATAATACATACTGGACTATTCACTTCGACGGGTCTAGGCAATTGGAGGGCTCGGGGGCTGGAGTTGTATTAACTTCCCCTCGAGGTGACAAGTTTTGCTATGTGCTACGGTTGATGTTTCCCTGTACTAACAACGCGGCTGAGTACGAGGCCTTGCTCCATGGTCTTCGGATGGCTAAGGAGATGGGCTTGAGCCGGGTAAGGTGCTTTGGCGACTCAGATTTAGTGGCTCAACAAGTGTCGGGCAAGTGGGATTCCAAGGACCCTCTCATGGCGGCTTATCGCCGCGAAGTTGATGCCATTGCTGGACACTTTCAGGGTTACCAAGTAGAGCACATCGATCGCAGGAAGAACTAGGCGGCTGATGCATTAAGCCGGCTGGGCTCTCAGCGAAAGCCGGTGCCGCCTAATACTTTCTTGGACATCTTGCATAACCCTTCTGTTAAGTTGCCTACAGAGGAAGACTTGGCTGTCCCTGACCCGGAGGCACAGTTGGTGGCGGCTCTCCACATTACCCCAGACTGGACAATACCATACTTGGCTTACATGACCCGGGGAGAATTGCCTGAGGATGAAACTTTGGCCAGACAAATAACCCGGCGGTCTAAGTCAATGATAATTATCAATGGTGAGCTGCATCGTCGCAGTGTCACTGGAACTTTCCAGCGTTGTGTTTCCCCTGAGGAAGGTCAAGAAATTTTACGTCAGATTCACGAGGGGGATTGTGGCCATCATGCCGGCTCAAAGTCCCTTGTGGCCAAGGCTTTTCGTCATGGTTTTTATTGGCTGACGGCTCATGCTGATGCGGAGGACTTGGTCAGTAAATGTGACGGTTGTCAGAGGTTCTCGCGATGGTCTCATGTGCCGGCTCAGGAGCTGAGGATGATTCCAATTACTTGGCCGTTTGCGGTTTGGGGGCTTGATATGGTTGGGCCTTTTAAAAGATCCAAGGATAAGAAGACTCACCTCTTGGTGGCGGTCGACAAGTTCACAAAGTGGGTTGAAGCAGAGCCAGTTAGTAAGTGTGACGCAGCCACAGCGGTTCAGTTCATGAAAAGGGTGATATTTCGCTTTGGTTTTCCACACAGCATTATAACTGACAATGGTACCAATCTATCTAAAGGCGCCATGGAGGAGTTTTGTCAACGAGAGCATATTCGACTTGATGTTTCATCTGTGGCTCACACTCAATCCAATGGTCAAGCTGAGAGAGCTAATCAGGAGATCTTGAAGGGCATCAAGCCCCGGCTTTTGGTCCCTTTGCAACGGACGCCGGGTTGTTGGGTGGAGGAGTTACCCTCCGTGTTATGGAGCATCAATACTACTCCTAACAGGTCTACGGGTTACACGCCTTTTTTCATGGTTTATGGGGCGGAAGCGGTCCTCCCTAGCGACATCCGTCATGACTCGCCTCGAGTGGCGGCTTATGTTGAGGCGGATAATGAGCGGGCGTGCCAAGATGCTCTTGACTTATTGGACGAACAACGTGATGTGGCAGCAGCTCGTTCGGCGATTTACCAACAAGACCTGCACCATTATCACAGCCGCCGGGTTAAGTCCAGGATCTTCCAGGAAGGTGATCTGGTGCTCCGGCTCATCCAAGATCAAACAGACGCACACAAGTTATCCCCGCCTTGGGAAGGGCCCTTTGTGGTCAGCAAGAACTTGCACAACGGGTCATATTACCTTATCGATGTTCGGGAGCACAAAGATTCACGTAAGTCGGAGGAAGAGACCCGTCGGCCGTGGAACATAGCTCAGCTTCGGCCTTATTACACTTGAGCCACCGGCTCTCATAATGTACATATTTCTATAGCCATGTATATATTATGATAAATAATAAAGCAGGACCTTTGTCCTTTTCTCCTCCAAAGGTAAACGTGTTATTTCCATTACAACCTTAAATGGTCACTTGGAGGTGGGTCCGGCTTACGATCATATCTAGATCTGGCCGTTACCAATATGAGCACCTGGGGGCTTCCTGTTCAAACATAGGTCGTATTCGAACCAAAGAGAACATAGTTGTCGATACCCACTTGATTGGCAAATCGCCGAGCTCATTGGGGAGTTTTTCTTGATCATATTTGAATCATAGCTCAACCCCCTTTGGGAACCGACGTGGATCTTATTCGAACCAGCGTCGTTAAACAACTCTCAAGGTCATTTGGGGGCTTCCTGTTCACACATAGGTCATATTCGAACCAAAGAGAACATAGCTGTCGGTACCCTCTTGATCGGCAACGCCAACGCCACTGGGGGCTATATGATCGCATTCGAATCTTAGCTTAACCCCTTTGGGACGGTTCTCTGGTCGTATTCAAATCATAAGCCCTTAAGTTTTGATCTTTTGGTTTGCAACAAGTTGTTTTGATCATATCAACAGTGTGCAAGGGCGGTTCTTGCTCCGCCGGCTTAACTTTGATTAACAATGTTGATAGCACACAATAAGCATTATCGATGCTGGTGAACCGGAGTTGAGTTCTCAACCTCATTATTTGGGTTACATAAACCGGAAGTATGCTTGAAGGCTGGTAAGTATGCTATTATGGTTACATCGAGGATATAATTGAGGGCCAGTCTTTGGTGACTTTGGTTCATATTCCGGGTTATATATAAAGTATATGGCTCCCAGTGCGGTAAGCCGCCCAGAGACTTGTGATTTGTTTTCTATGCAGGACGATTAAAGATGGCTCTTTAACTTAAGGAGAGTAGATGGTCGAACATAACCCGGAGGAATATAAAGAAGCAGCTTCAATGGAGTTAAGCATTCAACACGTGCACGATGGCACGACAAAATTAAGTGTTTGTCCTACTCTATTACAAGACTCCCCGAGTCCAAAAAGTGAGGCATTGTTTTAAAGTGTAACCATGAGCCGCCTAAAAAATCAAGGTGCTTGTTGGGTCGAAGCTTCCGGCTCATCCCTCTCCGCTCCTCCGGCTGTTCCCATGACCTGGAAGGTTGATGATTTCCAGTCAATGCCGCTCAAAGCTTCAAATTGAGCCTCATCATCAATTAACCCGGCCGGGTCAACTTCTGGGGCGAAGGTGTGCTTACGAGTCGGCGGGATCAACCTGACTGCTTCATAGCGCGGAGTTGGGATCCTCTGATTCTCCGCGTCATAGCCCGGCTGATACTTGGTAAGATCTGTGTCATTCCCAATCATGGTAGCCACCGGGCGCACGCTTTTCCCACAGGCGGCGAAGTCTTTCTGGTCGAAGGGGGTCCCGGCTTCCTTCAGGCTGGGGTATCCAAGAGCGATGTCGGCCGGGTCTAGCTCCGGGAGAAAAGCCTTGGCCCGGCTCAGAGCAGCTATAGCTCCGACTCTTGCAGAGGCCCGTCTTAGCTCTTGGAAGCGCTGAGGAAGAACGGCAAGCCGCCTGAGTACGTCCGCCAGGTGAGTCGGAACATCATTGGACAGAGCCACAACGACTAAAGCACGCTGTGACCCGGTGTAGAGTTGCTCCACCAAGGTGTAAACAACCTTCAGCTTGGTCAGAACATTCTGATTAAGGTTGGAGCTTCTGGGACCTGTATAACAAAGTCAGGTGAGCTGATGGTAATGGTGGGACTTATAAGACATAAAGAATGTAAACTTGTTAAAAGCTTGCAGAATGGCTTACCGAAGATTGCGTAGACCATCTGTGACACATGGCGTTTTAAGCCGGAGAGTTCGGCGGTTCTCTTAGTCAGAGCAGCCTCCGCTTGTTCGGCCCGGCTAAGCAAGGCAGTTTTCTCCTTGGCCCAAGTCTTTCTTTCGGTTTCAAATTTCTTCTTCAGTTTTTCTTGTGCAGCAACACTGATCTCAAATTTGGCATTGGCCTTCCGGGTCTCAGTTTCCTGAGTCTTCAGGCGGTTCTTCAGCTCAGAGATTTCAGATTCAAATTTCTTGCAGACAGCCTGTACAAATTCCGGGTTACAGTTTGAGTAATTATCATGCAACATTAAAGTCCCAAGCACTTTGCAAGCAAAGACACTTGGCACTTGGGGGCTAATGTATGCTGAAAGATTCTATTTATAATTGCCGGTTTATGAAGGTAAGCCGGAAGTTAAGTCTACAACATATTATATCATAAGTAATAGACTTGGTGGCTAGCATGGTAAGGATGACTATGGAGCAAGCAAGAGAGTTGTACTTCAGATTTTTGTTGTATCTGCTTCACCATGTCAATCTCCAAGTCCCGGCTGTTGTGCACTTGACCAATGTAACCAGAAACAATGTCTCCAATGCTCAAGTTAGCATAGTCAGTGATCTCTAGTCTGGCCCTGCGGCGCTCCAGCAGTTCTTCTTTGGCAGAGCATCTAGCCAGCACAGTGGGTCTTCCCGGCTCAACATATTCGGTCAGGGTAATCACCACATCCGGGTCATCGGCCGGTTGAGCTGAGCCGGGAATCTCCGGGTTGTCAGAACCCGCCATGATTTGTTCTTCAGTTGAAGCGGCGGTTTCCGGAGCTGGTGCAGATGGTGGCTCAGAGGCAGAGGCGTTGGGTTCAGTTAAGTCCGGCTCTTCGACCGGTTTATTTTTCTTTGCCCTCTTGCTGAGCTTGGCTTGGGCACTAAAAGTCAAAAGGTTAGTACAAAAAACATAAATAAGATAAGCACAAAATGAGATGATTACCATTACCCGGGTGCGGTCTTGAAAGCCGGCAGGTTAGATTGCATGGAGTCACCGGAGGAAGGTGAAGTTTCCTGATAGTTTGAATCAGACGAATTGAGTGGTTGACGAGTGACGCCCGCTAAAGGATGAAAAGGGTATAAGTTGGAGATAACCTGAGCCCGGCGCTTCCTTGATGCTTCAGGTAAGCCGGAGGAGAGGTCTGCATCCTTGTTGGTCCGGGTGTGTCTCCGGCTCTCATGAATCTGTCACTTCAAAAGAAATTGAGGATCTTGATAAGCTAAAGGATGTGAAAATCTTACTTTCCGGGTTACTCTTCGGACTTTCAGCCTTGGCAAGGGCTCCGGGTCGGAGGAAAGTATAGTTACCTCTTCAATCACCGGGTTACTCGCTCCGGTATCATCCTGCTGATAATCAGTGTCAATAAGGTGGTTAAAAATAGACGAAAAACAAAAGAAGAGCCTGAAGAATCAAGGGCTACCTCTGACTCGGAGCTATCATCCAACTGAAGCAGCTCTGAGGCGCTAGGCTTACTCCCCTTCTTGCGGGGAGCGGCTCTCCTAGCGGCTTTTTTAGCCTTCCTGGCTTTTTTCGCAGCCTCATGGTCATACCTGACCTTCCAGAACTTGTCATTGGCCTGAAAAAATGCAACAAAGGTTTCCTTGAAGTTAAGACGAAAATTGTTAAAATGGAAAGTAAGGTGCTCAGATCGGTAGCTTACCGCCGGAGCCGGGTTAGCTTGGCAGAAGGGGCTTAAGCCGGTCCTCCCGCAGTCTGCTAAGCTCTCGTTCAAGAGGGACTTGGTCATGTCGTCAACGACGTCCTCAGGTAGGTCGTTGGGGCTGTGCCACAGAGGATCATCCTTCCGGCCCCTGTAATCACACATTAAGCCAGGGCGGCGGCTCAAGGGAATCACCCGCCAAGAAATCCAGACCCGGACCAGATCAACGCCGTTGAGGCCATTTCCCAAAAGAGCCTTAATCTTGTTGATGGTGGGGATCAGTGGTTGACGCTCAGCTTGAGATAGTTTGTCTGGCAGGGGGTGATTTGGCTCCAGACGCAGGGCACGAAAGCCGGGCAGAGGGTTCTCATCAGCCGGAGAAGTATCCTGGCAGTAGAACCATGTCTGGTTCCAGTCCTTTGGGTGGCTTGGCGGCTCAGCATAAGGAAAGAGGCAATCTCTCCATCGTTGAATGGAGATTCCGCCAAGTTCCAAGCTAGGCCCGTTGGCGCATTCATTCTGGCGGTTCAAGTAAAGTAACTCCCTAAAGAGTAGCAGGCTGGGTTCCTCTCCAAGGTATACCACACAAAACACTTGAAAGTTACAAATGTTCGACACGGAATTGGATCCAATGTCTTGAGGTCGCAGATCGAAAAAGTTCAGAACGTCTCTGAAGAATTTTGAGCCAGGAGGAGCAAAGCCCCGGCTCATGTGATCAGCAAATATCACAACCTCTCCGTCTCTTGGTTGAGGTCTTTCTTCGGACGGGTCAGGGGCACGATAGGACATGACCTCCTTTTTAGGCAGGTAACCCGTCTTCACGAAATCATCTAAGGTATCATCAGTAACATTGGATCTCATCTAGTTGCACGTAATGGGTGCCTTGGGAGCCTTGGGCGGCATTGTGAAAGATGAAAGCCTATGACAAAAGGAAATGTCCGGTTCAAATATAAGCCGGAGGAAGATTACAGTTCAGTACTCAAGATGGCGACTTATGAAGGGGCCTAATGATATATGGCTAATTGTGTCGGGTTATCTAAGCCGCTGTGGGCATCATGAGTAATTCAAGTTGTTTAAAACTCTATCATAAATGAGCCGGAAATTTCACAGCACATGGCCTCTTTTAAGCCGGAGATATGAGCTGCCATAGCTAACAGATGCAATTTTTGACTAAGTGTGGCACAAACAAGTTTCACAGATCGCAGTAATTATTTTGGATCAAACAATCGTCTAGAAAGGAAAAATTTCTAGACCTAGAAAGCTGATACAAAGAAGTTCATAAGCTCAGAACGAGGTCTTCTAGCGCCAAAGGGGATCTACTAGCATAAAAATGAGTGAGAAACTACTACCGCAGGGAGTCTATACCGTTTTTAGATCAAAGGGAACTTCGGTGGCGGAACTGTGAAGAACTTGAGATGAACGGCGAAGAACAGGGGAAGAACGACAGAACCCTAATGCGGATCTACTGTAGGGAGGTGCATGGACTTACCGGCGCTGATGAGATGCGGAGGTCGCCCCGTTTCTCTGGACCAGTTCAGGGTGATGCAGCGGCCAAGGTTGAGGAAGACAAGGGGCGCGGCGGCGGCGGCGGAGCTCAAGGTCTCGGGCGTCAGAGGAGGAAGACGATGGAAGAGAGGAGTGAATGAAGTCTTATGGGCCGGGCCTATTTATAAGGGTGACTGATAAGTGGGCGCGAGAAACGAGGAGGCCAAGACGTGATTATCTCGGCACAGAA
The DNA here is from genome assembly GCF_002575655.3 of Aegilops tauschii subsp. strangulata. Classification (NCBI taxonomy): domain Eukaryota; kingdom Viridiplantae; phylum Streptophyta; class Magnoliopsida; order Poales; family Poaceae; genus Aegilops; species Aegilops tauschii. Next base: position 350,988,621 of record NC_053039.3, read on the forward strand.
GCGCCTCGATTTTCGGGATGGTCATTAAAGATAAGATCCGTTGGGATATGACAGAATAAAAAATGAATTTAATGGAAGATGACGTCACGGCGGGTTACCAAGAATCCAGAAGATGACGTCACGGCGGGTTATAACTTTCGCACAAGCAGAAGCCGGAAGATTTTCTTTCAAAGGGATTGAAGATTGACATGAACCGGTTCAAATCAATCTGGGGCCTAATGTTGAGGATATAACCATTAGAGTCACCCGCCCAGGAGGGGCCGGGTTACTCATAATGATCATCACATGAAGCCCAATACCAAGCTTGAGGATGGCGGATCAATAATGGGCTTAAGACCCGGAGGCGGATTAAGGCCCGTAGTGATAACCCGCCGTCATGGCAAGTCTTGTAATGTAAGGCAAGAGTAGTTAAGAGTCCGAGCCGAATACTGTTATAAGCCGGCCGGGACTCTAAGAGCCGCGGGCATCAACCTCTCTATATAAAGGGACGACCCGACGGTGGTTCAGGACGAGAGACAACAGATCGAGAGCCGGGCATAGCGATTGAGCACCCTGGTCATCGAAACCCCAAGTAATACCACCTCAACTGGACGTAGGCTTTTACCTTCACCGTAAGGGGCCGAACCAGTATAACCCTCGTGTTCCTTGTCCCGTTTAACCCCTTTAAGCTTCCTAGCGGCGATGGCTCTACGACTAAGTCCTTGCACGAGGACATCTGCCGTGACAATTCCACGACACCTTGTCTTTGGGTTGATTGATGATCTAGATTGGTACGAGTTGTATGTTTTATTTTGGTGCTGTCCTATGGTGCCCTCCGTGTCGTGCAAGCGTGAGGGATTCCCGCTGTAGGTGTTGCAATACGTTCATGATTCGCTTATAGTGGGTTGGTGAGTGACTGAAACACAAACTCGAATAAGGGGGTTGTTGCGTATGGGAATAAAGAGGACTTGATGCTTTAATGCTATGGTTTTGTTTTACCTTAATGATCTTTAGTAGTTGCGGGTGCTTGCTAGAGTTCCAATCATAAGTGCATATGATCCAAGTAGAGAAAGTATGTTAGCTTATGCCTCTCCCTCATATGAAATTGCAATGACGACTACCGGTCTTGTTAACAATTGCCTAGGACAATTCCGCACACCGATCCATCATTATTCCACACTCGCTATTTATAATATTTAGTAATATATTCTAACTTTATGATAACAACACCTACTTTTATGTTTTAGCTCTCCGTTACCATACAAAGTTATCCTCTTCATACCCACAACATAGTTTTATTTCTCGTTTCTAGTTGGAAGCAAACGTTCGGTATACGTAGAGTCGTATCAGTGGCAGATAGGGCTTGAGAGAATATTGATCTTACCTTTAGCTCCTTGTGGATTCGACACTCCATACTTATCACTTCCACCTTTGGAAATTGCTACGATGATTCCCTGCACTTGGGGATTATCACACAACAAGTTCACATATGCACAAAATAACATGTAGTTACAGCAGTTACACAACAAGGTTCTCACATATGCATGGTGCTCCACAAAATAACATGTAGTTGCAGCAGTTATATAGCAAGGTTCTCACATATTCATGGTGCTCGACAAAATAACATGTAGTTGCAGCAGCTACACAACTACACAACAAGGTTCTGGTCTGCATAGTGCTCCACAAAATAACATGTAGTTGCACAACAAGGTTCATGAGTTCCCTTTGCTTCTTGTGTTGTTCGACGGAGGACATTGTTTGGTTCTTTTGTTCTTTGCATAATTTTTAGAAGCCTGCTTACTAATTTATTTGCTATTTTAGCTCTTATATCAAATATGACCATCTGCCTCTCTCCACGGATGTCCCAACTCCAAGAAGACATGGTGCACTGGTCACCCTTGTAATTCTTGTAAGAATGCACCCATATGTCACAATCATCTTATAAGGTGGCAGCTCTGACCTGCATTGACACAAATTAGAAATTAGGAAAGTGTGGAATTAGGATAGCTAGCTAAGCAATCAACATATATGACATGAAAAAAACTATGCTTATAAAAACTGATCAAAAAAATCTTTTTTCTGCACTATCTTATTTCTGCACTGTTCCATTATCTTATTTCTGCACTGTTCCATTACTATTGAGAGAGAGAGAGAGAGGATTACTAATACTACATTATCAGGGATCCCACATTGCTACTGGTCTAGTGCTACACTATGCAATTTGCGTGTATGTATGACATATATGCACAAATGCCATGAACTTATACATTAAAAATGCAAATGTCATAATAGGTTACTCCATTGATCTAACTAGTAGTGAATGGACTAGTGTATGAAGGCAGAAGTTTACCGCTATTATAAGCAGCCCGTGTAATGACCAGACTAGCTTCTGGTTGCAGTATCCCCTACAAGCAACTTCCATAAAAAAATCAAACGGACCATCTGTTTGCATCTGATGGGAATTATTAAACTAGTTGCTTAACCATCAGATCTCAAGAATCCCTAATTTTTCTATGCACTCACAGACCAGGGCATGTGTACAACTAGACAAACCAACAAATATTTGAGGAATTGAGAACAGAGCAAACTCTAACGAACCAGCAGGAGCATAAAAAGAAATACATTTCTAGCAGATCAAATGTTACACACCAATGCTTCAGCAGGTATTTGAGGAATCGAGAACTTGCCCATCAGGGAGAGGAACCAACAGGTTTGAGGTCTTCTAGGCTGCCCCTGCCGCCATGGCCAAGGGCGCGACTCCATTCATCCCCTGTGATTGATTCACCTCAAGGGAGCTGCTGAAGGGGGAGGAAGGGAGGTTGCTGGTGTGGACCGCGTCAGGGAGGGAGGTCGAAGAAGGGTGCTGAGGAGGGGAGGCCGGAGGTGCGCGAATGTAGGATCAAAACTATGTCTAGAGGGTGGGTGATTAGACTACTTGACCAAATAAAAATCTACCATTTTTCCAATTTTAAGTCTTGGCAGATTTTAGCAACTTAGCACAAGTCAAGCAATCAACCTACACATGCAAGTCTAAGAGTATTGTAGCGGAATGTAAAACATTTGCATATGAAGGTAAAGGGAGGAGTTTGGAGCGGGCAAGCGCAATGTAGACGCGGAGATTTTTCCGTGGTTCCGATAGGAGGTTCTATCGTACATCCACATTGATGGAGACTTCAACCCACGAAGGGTAACGGCTGCGCGAATCCATGGAGGGCTCCACCCACGAAGGGTCCACGAAGAAGCAACCTTGTCTATCCCACCATGGCCATCGCCCACGAAGGACTTGCCTCACTAGGGTAGATCTTCACGAAGTAGGCGATCTCCTTGCCCGTACAAACTCCTTGGTTCAACTCCACAATCTTGACGGAGGCTCCCAAGTGACACCTAACCAATCTAGGAGACACCACTCTCCAAAAGGTAATAGATGGTGTGTTGATGATGAACTCCTTGCTCTTGTGCTTCAGATGATAGTCTCCCCAACACTCAACTCTCTCTCACAGATTTGGATTTGGTGGAAAGATGATTCGAGTGGAAAGCAACTTGGAGAAGGCTAGAGATCAAGATTCTTGTGGTTGGAATGGAATATCTTGGTATCAACACATGAGTAGGTGGTTCTCTCTCAGAAAATGTATGCTGGAAGTGTAGGCACGTTCTGATGGCTCTCTCCACGAATGAAGAGTGGGTGGAGGGGTATATATAGCCTCCACACAAAATCTAACCGTTACACACAATTCACCAAACTCGGTGGGACCGAATCATGAAACTCGGTCATACCGATTTAGTTCAAAATGTGAATGTTAGGCTTTTCGGTGGGACCGACATGTCAACTCGGTGGGACCGATTTCATTAGGGTTAGGGCATAACCTAATCTCGGTGAGACCGATCACATAAACTCGGTAGGACCGATTTCTATAATAGGCAAACAGAGAGTTGGTCAGGCAAACTCGGTGGGACCGAATCGCTCATTTCGGTGAGACCGAAACATTACGAAAGGGAAACAGAGAGCTTGCATTGCGAACTCGGTGGGACCGATCGCTCATCTCGGTTAGACTGAAACGATACGAAGAGAAACAGAGAGTTTGCAATTCCATCTCGGTGAGACCGAGATCCCTATCGGTGAGACCGAACTGACTAGGGTTTCTGGCAGTGGCTATGTCAAATGAACTCGGTGGCGCCGGATAGATCAAATCGGTCGGCCCGAGTTTGACTTTTGGTTTAGGACATATGTGGATATGAGAAAGTGGTTGAGGGCTTTTGGAGCATATCACTATGCATTTTGAGCAAGAAAGCCATTAAGCAACACCTCATCCCCTTTTTTATAGTATTGGCTTTTCCTATGGACTCAATGTTAGGGAACACAGTAATTTCAAAAAAATTCCTACGATCACGCAAGATCTATCTAGGTGATTCATAGCAATGAGCAGGGAGAGTGTGTCCACGTACCCTCGTAGACCGAAAGCGGAAGCGTTATATCAACGCAGTTGATGTAGTCATACGTCTTCACGATCCGACCGATCCTAGCACCGAACGTACGGCACCTCCGTGTTCAGCACACGTTCAGCTCGATGACGTCCCTCGTACTCTTGATCTAGTTGTGGCCGAGGGAGAGTTCCGTCAGCACGACGGCGTGGTCACGGTGATGATGAAGTTACCGGCAAAGGGCTTCGCCTAAGCACTACGACGATATGACCGAGGTGTGTAACTGTGGAGGGGGGCAGCGCACACGGCTAAAAGATCAACTTGTGTGTCTTTGGGGTGCCCCCTGCCCCTGTATATAAAGGAGGGAAGGAGGAGGCCGGCCAACAAGGGGCGCCAGGGAGAGGGGAGTCCTACTAGGACTCCAGTCCTAGTAGGATTCGGCCCCACCCTTTTTTCCTTCTACCGCAGGGGGAAAAGGGGAAGGAGAGGGAGTAGGAGAAGGAAAGGGGGTGGCGCCCCCTTCCCAAGTCCAATTCGGCCTCCTCCCTTGTGGGGGGCGCACCAGCCCCTTGTGGGCTGGTTAGCCTCCCTCCTATGTCCCATAAGGCCCATATCTTACCCAGGGGGGTCCCAAGTCCAATTCGGCCTCCTCCCTTGTGGGGGGTGCACCAGCCCCTTGTGGGCTGGTTAGGCTCCCTCCTATGTCCCATAAGGCCCATATCTTTCCTCGGGGGGGGGGGGTCCGATAACCTCCCGGTACTCCGAAAAAATGCCGAATCACTCGGAACCATTCCGATGTCCGAATGCAACCTTCCAATATATGAATCTTTACCTCTCGACCATTTCAAGACTCCTCGTCATGTCAGTGATCTCATCCGAGACTCCGAACAAACTTCGGTACATCAAATCACATAACTCATAATACAAATCGTCATTGAACGTTAAGCGTGCGGACCCTACGGGTTCGAGAACTATGTAAACATGACCGAGACACATCTCCGGTCAATAACCAATAGAAGAACCTGGATGCACATATCAGCTCCTACATATTCTACGAAGATCTTTATCGGTCAAACCGCATAACAAGATACGTAGTTCCCTTTGTCACCGGTATGTTACTTGCCCGAGATTCGATCATCTGTATCATCATACCTAGTTCAATCTCATTACCGGCAAGTCTCTTTACTCGTTCCGTAATGTATCATCCCGCAACTAACTCATTAATCACATTGCTTGCAAGGCTTATAGTGATGTGCATTACCGAGAGGGCCCAGAGATACCTCTCCGATACACAGAGTGACAAATCCTAATCTTGATCTATGCCAACCCAACAAACACCTTCGGAGAGACCTGTAGAGCATCTTTATAATCACCTAGTTACGTTGTGATGTTTGATAGCACACTAAATGTTCCACCGGTATTCGGGAGTTGCATAATCTCATAGTCATAGGAACATGTATAAGTCATGAAGAAAGCAATAGCAATAAACTAAACGATCATAATGCTAAGCTAACGGATGGGTCTTGTCCATCACATCATTCTCTTAATGATGTGATCTTGTTCATCAAATGACAACACATGTCTATGGTCAGGAAACTTAACCGTCTTTGATGAATGAGCTAGTCAAGTAGAGGCATACTAGGGACACTCTGTTTTGTCTATGTGTTAACACATGTACTAAGTTTCCGGTTAATACCATTCTAGCATGAATAATAAACATTTATCATGATATAAGGAAATATAAATAAAAACTTTTTTATTGCCTCTAGGGCATATTTCCTTCAGTCTCCCACTTGCACTAGAGTCAATAATCTAGTTCACATCGCCATGTGATTTAACACCAATAGTTCACATCGTCATGTGACCAATACCCAAAGGGTTTACTAGAGTCAATAATCTAGTTCACATCGCCATGTGATTAACACCAAAAGAGTACTAAGGTGTGATCATGTTTTGCTTGTGAGAGAAGTTTAGTCAATGGGTCTGCCACATTCAGATACGTGTGTATTTTGCAAATTTCTATGTCTACAATGCTCTGCACGGAGCTACTGTAGCTAATTGCTCCCACTTTCAATATGTATCTAGATTGAGACTCAGAGTAATCCAGATCGGTGTCAAAACTTGCATCGACGTAACTCTTTACGACAAACTTTTTGTTACCTCCATAACCGAGAAACATATCCATATTCCACTAAGGATAATTTTGACCGCTGTCCAGGGATCCACTCCTGGATCACTATTGTACCCTCTTGCCACAATCATGGTGAGGTACACAATAGGTCTGGTACGCAGCATAGCATACTTGAACCTATGACTGAGGCATAGGGAATGACTTTTCATTCTCTTTGTATTTTCTGCTGTGGTCGGGTTTTGAGTCTTTACTCAACTTCACACCTTGCAACATAGGCAAGAACTCCTTCTTTGACTGTTCCATTTTGAACTACTTCAAAATCTTGTCAAGGTATATACTCATTGAAAAATCTTATCAAGCATCTTGATCTATCTCTATAGATCTTGACGCACAATATGTAAGCAGCTTTACCGAGGTCTTTCTTTGAAAAACTCCTTTCAAACACTCCTTTATGCATTCCAGAAAATTCTACATCATTTCTGATCAACAATATGTCATTCACATATACTTATCAGAAAGGTTGTAGTGCTCCCACTCACTTTCTTGTAAATACAGGCTTCACCGCTAGTCTGTATAAAACTATATGCTTTGATCAACTCATCAAAGCGTATATTCCAACTCTGAGATGCTTGCACCAGTCCATAGATGGATCGCTGGAGCTTTGCACACTTTGTTAGCATCTTTAGGATCGACAAAACCTTCTGGTTGCATCATATACAACTCTTCTTCAAGAAATCCATTAAGGAATGCAAGTTTGACATCCATTTGCCAAATTTCATAAAATGCGGCAATTGCTAACATGATTCGGACAGACTTTTAAGCATTGATACAAGTGAGAAAATCTCATCGTAGTCAACACCTTGAACTTTGTCAAAAACATTTTTTCGACAAGTCGAGCTTTGTAGATAGTAATACTACCATCATCGTCCGTCTTCCTCTTGAAGATCCATTTATTCTCAATGGCTCGCTGATCATCGGGCAAGTCAATCAAAGTCCATACTTTGTTCTCATACATGGATCCTACTCAGATTTCATGGCCTCAGGCCATTTCGCGGAATCTGGGCTCATCATCGCTTCCTCATAGTTCATAGGTTCATCATGGTCAAGTAACATGACCTCCAGAACAGGATTACTGTACCACTCTGGTGCAGATCGTACTCTGGTTGACCTACGAGGTTCGATAGTAACTTGAGCTGAAGTTTCATGATCAACATCATTAGCTTCCTCACTAATTGGTGTAGTGCTACCTCTTGAGCACTGCGTTGGTTTTCCCTTGAAGAGGAAAGGGTGATGCAGCAAAGTAGCGTAAGTATTTCCCTCAGTTTTTGAGAACCAAGGTATCAATCCAGTAGGAGGCCACGCACGAGTCCCTCGCACCTACACAAACAAATAAATCGTCGCAACCAACGCGATAAGGGGTTGTCAATCCCTACACGGTCACTTATGAGAGTGAGATCTGATAGATACGATAAGATAATATTTTTGGTATTTTTATGATAAAGATGCAAAGTAAAGAAAGTAAAACAAAAACGGCGCCAGAAATAGCTTGTTGTCGGGAGATTAATATGATGGAAAATAGACCCGGGGGCCATAGGTTTCACTAGTGGCTTCTCTCAAGAGCATAAGTATTTACGGTGGGTGAACAAATTACCGTTGAGCAATTGACAGAATTGAGCATATTATGAGAATATCTAGGTATGATCATGTATATAGGCATCATGTCCGAGACAAGTAGACCGCCTCCTGCCTGCATCTACTACTATTACTCCACACATCGACCGCTATCCAGCATGCATCTAGAGTATTAAGTTCATAAGAACAGAGTAGCGCTTTAAGCAAGATGACATGATGTAGAGGGATAAACTGATGCAATATGATATAAACCCCATCTTGTTATCCTCGATGGCAACAATACAATACGTGCCTTGCTGTCACTGGGAAAGGACACCGCAAGATTGAACCCAAAGCTAAGCACTTCTCCCATTGCAAGAAAGATCAATCTAGTAGGCCAAACCAAACTGATAATTCGAAGAGACTTGCAAAGATAACCAATCATACATAAAAGAATTCAGAAGATTCAAATATTGTTCATAGAAAAACTTGATCATAAACCCACAATTCATCGGTCCAAACAAACACACCGCAAAAGAAGATTACATCGAATAGATCTCCACAAGAGAGGGGGGAACATTGTATTGAGATCCAAAAAGAGAGAGGAAGCCATCTAGCTAATAACTATGGATCCGAAGGTCTGAAGTAAACTACTCACACATCATTGGAGAGGCTATGGTGTTGATGTCGAAGCCCTCCGTGATCGATGCCCCCTTCGGCGGAACTCCGGAACAGGCCCCAAGATGGGATCTCACGGGTGCAGAAGGTTGCGGCGGTGGAATTAGGTTTTTGGCTCTGTATCTGGTAGTTTGGGGGTACGTAGGTATATATAGGAGGAAGGAGTACATCGGTGGACCAACATGGGGCCCACGAGGGTGGAGGGCACGCCCAGGGGGGTAGGCGCGCCCTCCTATCTCGTGGTTTCTTGGTAACTTTCTTGACGTAGGGTCCAAGTCCTCTGGATCATGTTCGTTCCGAAAATCACGTTCCCGAAGGTTTCATTCCGTTTGGACTCCGTTTGATATTCTTTTTCTGCGAAACTCTGAAATAGGCAAAAAAAACAGCAATTCTGGGCTGGGCCTCCGGTTAATAGGTTAGTCCGAAAAATAATATAAAAGTGTATAATAAAGCCCAATAATGTCCAAAACAGAAGATAATATAGCATGGAGCAATCAAAAATTATAGATACGTTGGAGACGTATCATGTAGGAATCACTGGAACTGATTTCTGTGATGAACTACTTTCCAATTCGAGAGAAGGTACAATTAGCTCATCAAATTCTACTTTCCTCCCACTCACTTCTTTCGAGAGAAACTCCTTCTCTAGAAAGGATCCATTCTTAGCAACGAATATCTTGCCTTCGGGTCTGTGATAGAAGGTGTACCCAACACTTTCCTTTGGGTATCCTATGAAGACGCATTTCTCCGATTTGGGTTCGAGCTTATCAGGTTGAAACTTTTTCACATAAGCATCGCCGCCCCAAACTTTAAGAAATGACAGCTTAGGTTTCTTACCAAACCACATTTCATATGGTGTCGTCTCAACGGATTTAGATGGTGCCCTGTTTAACGTGAATGCAGTTGTCTGTAATGCATAACCCCAAAACGATAGTGGTAAATCGGTAAGAGACATCATAGATCACACCATATCTAATAAACTACGGTCATGACGTTCGGACACACCATTACGCTGTGGTGTTCCAGGTGGCGTGAGTTGCGAAACTATTCCACATTGTTTGAAATAAAGACCAAACTCGTAACTCAAATATTCGTCTCCGTGATCAGATCGTAGAAACTTTATTTTTCTTGTTACGATGATTTTCCACTTCACTCTTGAAATTCTTTGAACTTTTCAAATGTTTCAGATTTATGTTTCATCAAGTAGATATACCCATATCTGCTCAAATCATCTATGAAGGTCAGAAAATTACGATACCCGCCGCGAGCCTCAACACTCATCGGACCGCATACATCAGTATGTATTATTTCCAATAAGTCTGTTGCTCGCTCCATTGTTCCGGAGAACGGAGTCTTAGTCATCTTGCCCATGAGCCATGGTTCGCAAGCATCAAGTGATTCCAAACGCCCACCAGCATGGAGTTTCTTCATGAGCTTTACACCAACATGACCTAAACGGCAGTGCCACAGTAAGTTGCACTATCATTATTAGCTTTGCATCTTTTGGCATCAATATTATGAATATGTGTATCACTACGATCGAGATTCAATAAACCATTTATATTGAGTGTATGACCATAGAAGGTTTTATTCATGTAAATAGAACAACAATTAATCTTTGACTTAAATGAATAACCGTATTGCAATAAACATGATCCAATCAAATTCATGCTTAATGCAAACACCAAATAACATTTATTTTAGGTTCAACACTAATCCCAAAGGTAAAGGGAGTGTGCGATGGTGGTCTTATCAACCTTGGAATCACTTCCAACACACATCATCACCTCGCCCTTAACTAGTCTCTGTTTATTTTGCAACTCCCGTTTCGAGTTACTACTCTTAGCAACTGAACTAGTATGAAATACCGATGTGTTGCTATAAACACTAGTAAAGTACACATCAATAACATGTATATCAAATATACCTTTGTTCACTTTGCCATCCTTCTTATCCGCGAAGTATCTAGGGCAGTTCCACTTCCAGTGACCATTTCCTTTGCAGTAGAAGCACTCAGTTTCAGGCTTGGGTCTAGCTTTGGGCTTCTTCATGGGAGTGGCAACTTGCTTGCCATTCTTTCTTGAAGTTCCCTTTCTTTCCCTTGCCCTTTTACTTGAAACTAGTGGTCTTGTCAACCATCAACACTTGATGCTTTTTCTTGATTTCTACCTTCGCTGATTTCAGCATCGCGAAGAGCTTGGGAATCGTTTTTGTTATCCCTTGCATATTATAGTTCATCACGAAGTTCTAGTAACTTGGTGATAGTGACTAGAGAACTCTGTCAATCACTATCTTATCTGGAAGATTAACTCCCACTTGATCAAGTGATTGTAGTACTCAGACATTCTGAGCACATGCTCACTGGTTGAGCTATTCTCCTCCATCTTGTAGGCAAAGTACTTGTCAGAGGTCTCATACTTCTCGACAAGGGCATGAGACTGAAATACCAATTTTATCTCTTGGAACATCGCATATGCTCTGTGGCGTTCAAAACATTTTTGAAGTCCCGGTTCTAAGACATAAAGCATGGCGCACTAAACTATCAAGTAGTCATCATACCGAGCTTTGTCAAACGTCCATAACGTCTGCATCTGCTCCTGCAATAGGTCCGTCACCTAGCGGCGCATCAAGGACATAATTCTTCTGTGCAGCAATGAGGATAATCCTTAGATCACGGACCAAGTCCGCATCATTGCTACTATCATCTTTCAACTTATTTTTCTCTAGGAACATATCAAAAATAAACGGGGAGCCATATCGGGAGCTATTGATCTACAACATAGTTATGCAAATACTATCAGGACTAAGTTCATGATAAATTAAAGTTTAATTAATCATATTACTTAAGAACTCCCACTTAGATAGACATCCCTCTAGTCATCTAAATGATCACGTGATCCAAATAAACTAAACCATGTCCGATCATAACGTCAAGTTTTCAATGGTGAACATCTCTATGTTGATCATATCTTCTATATGATTCACGCTCGACCTTTTGGTCTCCAGTGTTCCGAGGCCATATCTTCATATGCTAGGCTCGTCAAGTTTAACCCGAGTATTCTGCGTGTGCAAAACTGGCTTGCACCCGTTGTATGTGAACGTAGAGCTTATCACACCCGATCATCACGTGGTGTCTCAGCACGAAGAACTGTCACAACGGTGCATACTCAGGGAGAACACTTATACCTTGAAACTTTAGTAAGGGATCATCTTATAAATCTACCGTTGTATTGAGCAAAATAAGATGCACAAAAGATAAACATCACATGCAATCAAAATATGTGACATGATATGGCCATCATCATCTTGTGCCTTTGATCTCCATCTCCAAAGTACCGTCATGATCTCCATCATCACCGACATGACACCATGATCTCCATCATCTTGATCTCTATCAACGTGTCGTCACATGGTTGTCTCACCAACTATTGCTTTTGGAACTATTGTTATCGCATAGCAATAAAGTAAAGCAATTATATGGCACTTGCATCTTATGCAATAAAGAGACAACCATAAGGCTCCTGCCAGTTGCCGATAACTTTAACAAAACATGATCATCTCATACAACAAATTATATCACATCATGTCTTGACCATATCACATCACAACATGCCCTGCAAAAACAAGTTAGACGTCCTCTACTTTGTTGTTGCAAGTTTTACGTGGCTGCTACGGGCTTCTAGCAAGAACCGTTCTTACCTACGCATCAAAACCACAACGATTTTTCATCAAGTGTGCTGTTTTAACCTTCAACATGGACCGGGCGTAGTCAAACTCAATTAAACTAAAGTTGGAGAAACAGACACCCACTAGCCACCTGTGTGCGAAGCACGGCGGTAGAACCAGTCTCATGAACGCGATCATGTAATGTCGGTCTAGGCCGCTTCATCCAACAATACCACCAAATCAAAGTATGACATGCTGGTAAGCAGTATGACTATTATCGCCCACAACTCTTTGTGTTCTACTCGTGCATATAACATCTACGCATAAACCTGGCTAGGATACCACTGTTAGGGAACGCAGTAATTTCAAAAAAAAAAATCCTACGATCACGCAAGATATATATATAGGTGATGCATAGCAACGAGCGGGGAGAGTGTGTCCACGTACCATCGTAGACTAAAAGCGGAAGCGTTATATCAACGCGGTTGATGTAGTCGTACGTCTTCACGATCCGACCAATCCTAGCACCAAACGTATGGCACCTCCGTGTTCAGCACACGTTCAGCTCGATGACGTCCCTCGTACTCTTGATCCAGTTGAGGCCGAGGGAGAGTTCCGTCAGCACGACGGCATGGTGACGGCGATGATGAAGTTACCGGCACAGGGCTTCGCCTAAGCACTACGACGATATGACCGAGGTGTGTAACTGTGGAGGGGGGCACCGCACACGGCTAAAAGATCAACTTGTGTGTCTTTGGGGTGCCCCCTGCCCCCGTATATAAAGGAGGGGTGGAGGAGGCCGGCCAACAAGGGGCGTTCCAAGGAGAGGGGAGTCCTACTAGGACTCCAGTCCTAGTAGGATTCAGCCCCACCCTTTTTTCCTTCTACCGGAGGGGGAAAAGGGGAAGGAGAGGGAGTAGGAGAAGGAAAGGGGGGTAGCGCCCCCTTCCCAAGTCCAATTCTGCCACCTACCTTTTGGGGGGTGCACCAGCCCCTTGTGGGCTGGTTAGCCTCCCTCCTATGGCCCATAAGGCCCATATCTTTCCCGGGGGGGGGGGGGTTCCGGTAACCTTCCAGTACTCCGAAAAAATGCCCGAATCACTCGGAACCATTCCGATGTCCGAATGCAACCTTCCAATATATGAATCTTTACCTCTCGACCATTTCGAGACTCCTCGTCATGTCCATGATCTCATCCGGGACTCCGAACAAACTTCAGTACATCAAATCACATAAGTCATAATACAAATCGTCATCGAACGTTAAGCGTGCGGACCCTACGGGTTCGAGAACTATGTAGACATGAACAAGACACATCTCCAGTCAATAACAAATAGCGGAACCTGGATGCTCATATTGGCTCCTACATATTCTACGAAGATCTTTATCGGTCAAACCGCATAACAACATACATTGTTCCCTTTGTCATCAGTATGTTACTTGCCCGAGATTTGATCGTCGGTATCATCATACCTAGTTCAATCTCGTTACCGGCAAGTCTCTTTACTCATTCCGTAATGCATCATTCGGCAACTAACTCATTAGTCACATTGCTTGCAAGGCTTATAGTGATGTGCATTACCGAGAGGGCCCAGAGATACCTCTCCGATACACGGAGTGACAAATCCTAATCTTGATCTATGCCAACCCAACAAACACCTTCGGAGACACCTGTAGAGCATCTTTATAATCACCCAGTTACGTTGTGACGTTTGATAGCACACTAAGTGTTCCTCCGGTATTCGGGAGTTGCATAATCTCATAGTCATAGGAACATGTATAAGTCATGAAGAAAGCAATAGCAATATACTAAATGATCATAATGCTAAGCTAACGGATGGGTCTTGTCCATCACATCATTCTCCTAATGATGTGATCTTGTTCATCAAATGACAACACATGTCTATGGTCAGGAAACTTAACCATCTTTGATGAATGAGCTAGTCAAGTAGAGGCATACCAGGGACACTCTGTTTTGTCTATGTATTCACACATGTACTAAGTTTCCGGTTAATACAATTCTAGCATGAATAATAAACATTTATCATGATATAAGGAAATATAAATAACAACTTTATTATTGCCTCTAGGGCATATTTCTTTCACTCAATGTGATCTTGGATCACTAAAATGAAAATGTAGAGTCTTGAGCTTGAGCCAATATGTGTCCTTAGCATTTTGAGGGGTCCGCATTCCTAGTCCATTCCATGCCAATCAGTGAACTTTCTGAAATGATCGTCTTGAAAGAGCATTAGTTCAATGAGCTATATGTTGTTAGGAATTACCAAAAACACCCAGGGATAGTTGCACTTTCAATCTCCCCCTTTTTTGGTAATTGATGACAACATATAGATCAAAGCTTTGACAAATGATAATAAGATTTAAATGCATCGTCGCTTTGAGAAGTATGTGATAAGCAAGAGTCCCCCTAAATTTGTTCATTATTTAAAATTTGCTTTTGAATGCAAATGCACAATCGATTGGGATCATGGGTTACTCTTCCATGTCACATACATCTTGGTGGAGCGCTCAAAATGATAGAAAGTAAAAACATGCACTCATCACCAAGGCAAAGTGAATGATCTTACAAGAGATATAAAAGATAACATCATTCAGGCATAAGCATTAACGTGTGATATGATCAAGCACATGATCAAATAAGTATCCCACACACATAGACATAAAGTATCAAGCAAGCACACACAAAAGTATCAACCAAATAGCAAAAGAGACAAAAGAAGCAAAGACACTCTCTCTCGAAGCCTATGATCTATACATTTCTCCCCCTTTGGCAACAAGTACCAAAAAGTTCGAAAATGCATAGTGCTATGTGTCTCTCTAGGCTTGAACTTTGGGAGGAGGTGTTGAGAGGACTCCAAGGATGAATGCATCTGTGGAAGTTGATGGAGCTGGTGGAGTGGCAACTGGAGGTGGCACTGATGCTGTGGCTGCAGGTGCTGATGTAGTAGCTCTAGTGTCAGCCATGGGCACTGCAGCAGATCTCTGACCTCTTGGCACTCTCTGAAAGGCATCTGTGGTAGCCTGCCCTTTCCTCTCCTCAGCTTCTTCCTGGAGCTGCTCAACTGTTGTCTGCATCTGTGTAACTTTTAGATCAAGATCATAGAACTTAGTCTCAATGATCCTTTCCAGGCTCTCTTGGTTCTGAGTCAGGGTGGCCAAGCCCTTCACAATCCTCAAGGTTGCTTGAATCAGATATGCAAGATGATCTTGTTTGATCTTGAGAGACACTTGAGATGCCTCTTCAACACTTGGCATCTTTGCAGCTTTTGTCAGCCTTAGCTTTCTCTCTCTTTTCTTGTGCCTGCACAGATGTAGGATCTTCTTCATTCATGACAACAGTGTTGTTCTCAAGGGTGGATGCTTCTTATCTAACAAGTAGGTGTCTGTGCCCATCTTGGAGTTGATGAGCATCTGAATATGTGGAGCATACCCACATGATCTTTTCTGATCTGCAGCTGTCCTCTTGATAGTTTCCATAATCAGGCTCATGACTTTGAACTTTTGGGGCACATCAAACAGTTACAGCAAGTTGATAGAATGACATCTGATCAGCTTGTGATCTCCAGATTTGGGCAATAACGTATGCCTCAGGATGGTGTTAATTGTGGCCAAACCAGATAACAGATAATGAACAGACCCTAGCTTATGTGTTTCCAAAGCTTTGTTTGGAATTTCTTTGTACAAGTTGGCCATTGAGTTGTGGTCTTTCTTCTTCTTGGCATAGACATCCAAGTCATTGATACATCTCCAATGTATCTATATTTTTTTATCGTTCCATGCTATTATATTATCCATCTTGGATGTTTTATATGCATTTATATGTTGTTTTATATGATTTTTGGGACTAACCTATTAACCTAGAGCCCAGTGCCAGTTTCTATTTTTTCCTTGTTTTTGAGTTTTACAGAAAAGGAATACCAGACGGAGTCCAATTGACGTGCCAATTTTTGATGATTTTTATGGACCAAAAGAAGCCCCCGGAGTAAAAGAGTTGGGCCAGAAGAGTCCCGAGCCATCCACGAGGGTGGAGGGCGCGCCCTATCCCCCTGGGCTCGCCCCCCTATCTCGTGGATGACTCGGAGACCCCCCTGACGTGAGACCGACGCAAAAAATTCCTATAAATACAGAAACCCCCAGAAAGAAACCTAGATCGGGAGTTCCGCCGCCGCAAGCCTCTGTAGCCACCAAAAACCAATCGAGACCCTGTTCCGGCACCCTGCCGGAGGGGGGAATCCCTCACCGGTGGCCATCTTCATCATCCCGGCGCTCTCCATGATGAGGAGGGAGTAGTTCACCCTCGGGGCTGAGGGTATGTACCAGTAGCTATGTGTTTGATCTCTCTCTCTCTCGTGTTCTTGATTCGGCACGATCTTGATGTATCGCGAGCTTTGCTATTATAGTTGAATCTTATGATGTTTCTCCCCCTCTACTCTCTTGTGATGGATTGAGTTTCCCTTTGAAGTTATCTTATCGGATTGAGTCTTTAAGGATTTGAGAACACTTGATGTATGTCTTGCATGTGCTTATGTGTGGTGACAATGGGATAATCATGTGATCTACTTGATGTATGTTTTGGTGATCAATTTGTGGGTTCAGTCACCTTGTGAACTTATGCATAGGGGTTGGCACACGTTTTCGTCTTGACTCTCCGGTAGAAACTTCGGGGCACTCTTTGAAGTTCTTTGTGTTGGCTGAATAGATGAATCTGAGATTGTGTGATGCATATCGTATAATCATACCCACGGATACTTGAGGTGACATTGGAGTATCTAGGTGACATTAGGGTTTTGGTTGATTTGTGTCTTAAGGTGTTATTCTAGTACGAACTCTAGGATAGATGAAATGGTAAGAATAGCTTCGTGTTATTTTACTACTGACTCTTGAATAGATCGATCAGAAAGAATAACTTTGAGGTGGTTTCGTACCCTACAATAATCTCTTCGTTTATTCTCCGCTATTAGTGACTTTGGAGTGACTCTTTGTTGCATGTTGATGGATAGTTATATGATCCAGTTATGTTATTATTGTTGAGAGAACTTGCACTAGTGAAAGTATGAACCCTAGGCCTTGTTTCCTAGCATTGCAATACTGTTTACGCTCACTTTTACCACTTGCTACCTTGCTGTTTTTATATATTCAGATTACAAAAACTTATATCTACCATCCATATTGCACTTGTATCACCATCTCTTCGCTGAACTAGTGCACCTATACAATTTACCATTGTATTGGGTGTGTTGGGGACACAAGAGACTCTTTGTTATTTGGTTGTAGGGTTGTTTGAGAGAGACCATCTTCATCCTACGCCTCACACGGATTGATAAACCTAGGTCATCCACTTGAGGGAAATTTGCTACTGTCCTACAAACCTCTGCACTTGGAGGCCCAACAACGTCTACAAGAAGAAGGTTGTGTAGTAGACATCAAGCTCTTTTCTGGCGCCATTGTCGGGGAGGCTAGGTAAGCGGCACTCACACCCCATCAACTAAGCGCTTTTCTGGCGCCGTTGCCGGGGAGTTAGTTCTTGAAGGTATATCTTTAGATCTTGCAATCGAATCTTTTTGTTTCTTGTTTTATCACTAGTTTAGTTTATAAAAGAAAACTACAAAAAAATGGAATTGAGGTTGCCTCATATGCTTCATCTTTTTAATATCTTTCGCGAAAATGATGGAAAGGAAAATTGTGCCCAAGTGCTAGAAGAAGAATGCATTAGA
This sequence comes from Aegilops tauschii subsp. strangulata, assembly GCF_002575655.3. Classification (NCBI taxonomy): domain Eukaryota; kingdom Viridiplantae; phylum Streptophyta; class Magnoliopsida; order Poales; family Poaceae; genus Aegilops; species Aegilops tauschii. The sequence goes on from NC_053039.3 coordinate 351,006,840, forward strand.
ATGTTTGGCACTAAATCTTTGTATGATGAGCATGATTGCAATGTTGTTAGTATGAATTCCTTGAATATCCATAATGCTAATGATATGCAAAGCCACAAGCTTGGGGATGCTATGTTTGATGAAGATGATATTTTTAGTCCCCCAAGTTTGGATGAGCAAATTTATTTTGATGATAGCATGCCTCCTATTTATGATGATTATTGGGATGACATGTATGCTATAAAGATTAATGATAACCATGAAACTTGTCATCTTGATTTTAATTTTCAATTGGATTATGCCTCACATGATAGTTATTTTGTTGAGTTTGCTCTCACTTCTATTCATGAGAAGAAATTTGCTTATGTGGAGAGTAATAAAAATTCTATGCTTGTGGCTCATGAAAAGAATGCTTTATGTGATAGTTATATTGTTGAATTCATTCATGATGCTACTGAAAATTATTATGAGGGAGGAATGTATGCTTGTAGGAGTTGCAATAATATCAAGTTTCCTCTCTATGTGCTTAAAGTTTTAAAGTTATGCTTGTTTTGACTTCCTATGCTAGTTGATTATTGTTCCCATAAGTTGTTTGCTCACAAAATCCCTATGCATAGGAAGTGGGTTAGACTTAAATGTGTTAGAAATATGCTTCATGATGCTCTCTTTATGTTTCAATTCTTGTCTTTTATGCGAGCATCATTGAAATCATCATGCCTAGCTAAAAGGAATTAAAGAAAAGCGCTTGTTGGGAGACAACCCAATATTTACCCCTACTGTTTGTGTGTGTTCACATGATTAATCTACTGTAGTAATCATGTTTTATAGATTTTGTTTCAATAAATTGCCAAGTAGAACCTTTGGAAGACTTGGGTGAAAGTTAATGTGATCTTGCTGTAAAAAACAGGAACTTTGCGCTCACGAGATTAGCTGTAATTTTTCACAGAAGAGTGCTTTTGTGACGGCCGGATAATTATGCTACAGTAAACATACGCTAATGATGCCACGTCACCTCTGTTAGTGTTGATAATCTCGCGTTAGTTCAAAACCGGATCAAAATTCAAATTTAAAATATAGCAAACAATAAAAGTTTTCAAATATTAAAACTAAAATGTTCGGAGTGAACCAAATATTGCATAGATAATAATGGTGGAGAAACCTAACTTTAATAAAATGTTTAAGTGTTCAAAATAATTAAAATAGAGGTTTAAATAGTAAAATAAATGCCTTGTGAATTTTATAAAATATTAAACTATTTTAATTTGGGTTGAGAATTAATGTGGCAATAGTATATTTAAAAGTATTAATTTAAGTGCTAGTGATAATTTTTATAAAACTAAAATAAAAGAGGAACTAAAAAAATAAGAAAAAGTAAAAAAATAAAAAACAGAAGACCAGCCCCCCCCCCGCTGGGCCATGAGGCCCAGCTGGCCAGCCAGCCGGCCCACCCCGCCCCTGGCCTATATGGCCTGCCTATCCATCCCCCGAACCCTAGACCCCCAACCCCATTCCTCTCCTCCCTCGCTCCCCACGCGCCGCCACACCCTCGCGCACGCGCAGGGCAGCGCCCAGCCCCGTGCTCCTCCTACCTCCCGCCCCGTCGCCCGCCTCTGGCGACCAGCGCCGCCCCTCCTGGTCTCCTTCCTCTCCCTCCCAGCGCCGCCTCCCGCATACACATGACACATGCACGCAGACGTGCAGATGAGGGGCGCCCCTGTTCGACCCCCCTCCTCTCGACGTGCACCGTGCCCAAGGACCGCCGCCTTCGCCCTGCAGTTCCTCCAACGTCGCCGCACCGAGCCCCTCCGCCGGAACCCCCCTCGTCCTGATCTGGATCGGCACCGGAGCTGATCCCTGACGCCTCGCCACCCCATCGCCGGATCGCCCCCGTCTCCGTCGCTCGTCCCCGACCCCCTCCCCGCCGGACCACGTCGTGCCTCGCCGCCCCTCGTCCCTCCAACGCGGGTGAGGCTCGGGCTCCGACCTTATCTCCTCCCTCTCCCCCATGGTGACTGCACATGTCGCTGTCCGTTGCTTCGCCCCGCGTCGTCGACGTGCACGTAGCGCAGCCCCGTCTCCGCCGTCCGCCCCGCGTCGTGCCTGTGGCCGCGCCACACGGGCTCGCCCGCTCGCCGGCCTGACCGCGCCATGCTCATCCGCCAACACCACCGCCCTCTGCTACGGCTGCGGCTGACGCTCAACGCGCGAGTCGAGCCCGTCGCGCCCTCCACCCCTGTCCGCGGCGCCCGTCTAGCTCCCGCTCCGACTGCTGCTTCGCGGCGCCGCTCGAGGACCCTGCGCCCTTCGCCCCACTTCCTGACTAGCTCGTCGTGGCCAACGGCCCTGCCGTCCCGCTCACCACCGGCGCCCATGCGCCGCCCGACCACCCCTCGCGTGCGCTGGCTTCTGGCCGCCAGCGCCCATGCCCGCGTGCCCTTGGGCGTGCGGCCGATCGGGTCGCACCGGTAACCCGACGCCCGCGCGCGCTATGGCTCCTCCAGAGCCACTGACTAGGGGGCCCCACGCCCCAGAAAACAAAAAAATGATTTAAAAAAGGATATATTATTAAAAAATAATAATAAATAAATAAATAATAATAAAAATAATAATTAATTAGTTAATTAAGATAATTAATTAACTTAATTAATCATGTTTATATTAACTAATTAGGATTAATTAACCTAATAACTAATTAACCTAATTAACTATTGTTAATTAGCTAACAGTCCCTGACAGGTGGGACCCACTTGTCAGGTTGACCAGGTCAACGGTCAACGTTGACTGCTGATGTCATGCTGACGTCATGCTGATGCATTAATTTATTTTTGAATTAAATTAATTTATTAAATCCAAAAATTGTTTTAATCTTTTAAAATTAATATAAAATAAACTGTAGCTCGGATGGAAAAAACTTTGTACATGAAAGTTGCTCAGAACGACGAGACGAATCCGAATACGCAGTCCGTTCGTCCACCACACCTCCCTAACCTATCGAACTCGCAACTTTCCCCCTCCGGTCCGTCTGTCCGAAAACGCGAAACATCGGGAATACTTTCCCGGATGTTTCCCCCCTTTACCGGTATCACCTCATACCGCGTTAGAACACGTCTAGATCTGCCTGTTGTCTTGTTATGCACTTGCTTGCTATGTATTTACTGTTTCTCCCCCCTCTTCTCTTCGGTAGACCCCGTGACGATGCTGATGCCCCTGTGGTCGACTACGTCACCGATGACCCCTCCTTCTTGTCTGAGCAACCAGGCAAGCCCCCCCTTTGATCACCAGATATCGCCTATTCCTTCTCTCTACTGCTTGCATTAGAGTAGGGTAGCATGTTACTGCTTTCGGTTAATCCTATTCTGCTGCATAGCCTGTCATTGTTGCTACAGTTGTTACCCTTACCTGCTATCCTACTACTTAGTATAGGATGCTAGTGTTCCATCAGTGGCCCTACACTCTTGTCCGTCTGCCATGCTATACTACTGGGCCGTGATCACTTCGGGAGGTGATCACGGGTATATACTATATACTTTATATACATGACACATGTGGTGACTAAAGTCGGGTCAGCTCGTTGAGTACCCGCAAGTGATTCTGATGAGGGGGCTGAAAGGACAGGTGGCTCCATCCCGGTAGAGGTGGGCCTGGGTTCCTGACGGCTCCCGACTGTTACTTTGTGGCGGAGCGACAGGGCAGGTTGAGACCACCTAGGAGAGAGGTGGGCCTGGCCCTGGTCGGCGTTCGCGGATACATAACACGCTTAACGAGTTCTTGGTATTTGATCTGAGTCTGGCCATTTGGTCTATACGCACTAACCATCTACGTGGGAGTAGTTATGGGTATCCCGACGTCGTGGTATCAGCCGAAGCTCTTTTGATGTCAGCAACTGAGTGGCGCGCGCCGCATTGGACCGTAAGCTCGCGCTTGTATTAAGGGGGCTAGGTCTGCTTCCGGCCGCGTACGCAACGTGCAGGTGTGCATAGGGCGATGGGCCCAGACCCCTGCGCGCATAGGATTAGACCGGCGTGCTGACCTCTCTGTTGAGCCTAGGTGGGGCTGCGACGTGTTGATCTTACGAGGCCGGGCATGACCCAGAAAAGTGTGTCCGGCCAAATGGGATCGAGCGTGTTGGGTTATGTGGTGCACCCCTGCAGGGAAGTTTATCTATTCGAATAGCCGTGTCCCTCGGTAAAAGGACGACCCGGAGTTGTACCTTGACCTTATGATAACTAGAACTGGATACTGAATAAAATACACCCTTCCAAGTGCCAGATACAACCCGGTGATCGCTCTCTAACAGGGCGACAAGGAGGGGATCGCCGGGTAGGATTATGCTATGCGATGCTACTTGGAGGACTTCAATCTACTCTCTTCTACATGCTGCAAGATGGAGATGGCCAGAAGCGTAGTCTTCGACAGGATTAGCTATCCCCCTTTTATTCTGGCATTCTGCAGTTCAGTCCACTGATATGCCCCTTTACACATATACTCATGAATATGTAGTGTAGCTCCTTGCTTGCGAGTACTTTGGATGAGTACTCACGATTGCTTCTCTCCCTCTTTTCCCCCTTTCCTTTCTATCTTGTTGTCGCAACCAGATGTTGGAGTCCAGGAGCCAAACGCCACCGTCGACGACGACACCTACGACACTGGAGGTGCCTACTACTACGTGCAGCCCGCTGATGACGACCAGGAGTAGTTAGGAGGATCCCAGGCAGGAGGCCTGCGTCTCGTTCGATCTGTATCCCAGTTTGTGCTAGCCTTCTTAAGGCAAACTTGTTTAACTTATGTCTGTACTCAGATATTGTTGCTTCCGCTGACTCGTCTGTGATCGAGCACTTGTATTCGAGCCCTCGAGGCCCCTGGCTTGTATTATGATGCTTGTATGACTTATTTTTGTTGTAGAGTTGTGTTGTGATATCTTCCCGTGAGTCCCTGACCTTGATCGTACACATTTGCGTGCATGATTAGTGTACGGTCAAATCGAGGGAGTCACAGCTTTTAAGTTGATTCTTTTTGTAGAAGATTAATATACAAATTCCACAGGTCCACCAATTTATTTCAGAATTTTTGGAGTTACAAAAGTATGGAAAGTTACCAGATTAGTACAGACTGTTCTGTTTTTGACAGATTCCTTTTTCTATGTGTTGTTTGCCTATTTTGATGAATCTATGAGTAGTATCGGAGGGTATGAACCATAGAGAAGTTGGAATACAGTATATATTACACCAATATGAATTTAGAACGAGTTCACAACTGTACCAAAAGTGGTGATTTATTTTCTTATACTAACGGAGCTTACGAGTTTTCTGTTGAGTTTTGTGTTGTGAAGTTTTCAAGTTTTTGGGTAAAGATTTTGGAATAAGGAGTGGCAAGAGCCTAAGCTTGGGGATGCCCAAGGAACCCCAAGGTAAAATTCAAGGACAACCAAAATCCTAAGTTTGGGTATGCCCCGGAAGGCATCCCCTCTTTCGTCTTCATCTATCGGTAACTTTACTTGAGGCTATATTTTTATTCACTACATGATATGTGTCTTGCTTGGAGCGTCTTGTATGATTTGAATCTTTGATTTTTAGTTTACCACAATCATCCTTTCTTTACACACCTTTCGGGAGAGACACACATGAATCGGAATTTATTAGAATACTCTATGTGCTTCACTTATATCTTTTGAGCTAGATAATTTTGCTCTAGTGCTTCACTTATATCTTTTTAGAGCACGGTGGTGGTTTTATTTTATAGAAATTATTGATCTCTCATGCTTCACTTATATTATTTTGAGAGTCTTTTAGAACAGCATGGTAATTTGCTTTGACTATAAAATTAGTCCTAATATGATGGGCATCCAAGATGGGTATAATAAAAACTTTCAAATAAAGTGCATTGAATAATATGAGAAGTTTGATGCTTGATGATTGTTTTGAGATATGAAGATGGTGATACTAGAGTCATGCTAGTTGAGTAATTGTGAATTTGAGAAATACTTGTGTTGAGGTTTGCAAGTCCCGTAGCATGCACGTATAGTAACCGTTGTGTAACAAATTTGAAGCATGAGGAATTTCTTTGATTGTCTTCCTTATGAGTGGCGGTCGGGGACGAGCGATGGTCTTTTCCTACCAATCTATCCCCCTAGGAGCATGCGTGTAGTGCTTGGTTTTGATGACTTGTAGATTTTTGCAATAAGTATGTGAGTTCTTTATGACTAATGTTGAGTCCATGGATTATACGCACTCTCACCCTTCCACCGTTGCTAGCCTCTCTAGTACCGCCCAACTTTCGCCGGTACCATAAACCCACCATTTACCTTCCTCAAAACAGCCACCATACCTACCTATTATGGCATTTCCATAGCCATTCCGAGATATATTGCCATGCAACTTTCCACCGTTCCGTCTATTATGACACGCTCCATCATTGTCATATTGGCTTGCATGATCATGTAGTTGACATCATATTTGTGGCAAAGCCACCATTCATAATTTTTTCACACATGTCACTCTTGATTCATTGCACATCCCGGTACACCGCCGGAGGCACTCATATAGAGTCATATTTTGTTCTAAATATTGAGTTGTAAATAAATAGAAGTGTGATGATCATCATTATTAGAGCATTGTCCCGTGTGAGGAAATAAAAAAAGAGTCCAAAGAATCCAATGAAAAAAGAGAGGCCAAAGAAGCCAAACAAAAAAATGAGAGAAAAATAGATAAGGGACAATGCTACTATCCTTTTTCCACATTTGTGCTTCAAAGTAGCACCATGATCTTCATGATAGAGAGTCTCTTATTTTGTCACCTTCATATACTAGTGGGAATTTTCGTTATAGAACTTGGCTTGTATATTCCAACAATGGACTTCCTCAAAATGCCCTAGGTCTTCGTGAGCAAGCAAGTTGGATGCACACCCACTTAGTTTCTTTTGTTGAGCTTTCATACATTTATAGCTCTAGTGCATCCGTTGCATAGCAATCCCTACTCACTCACATTGATATCTATTGATGGACATCTCCATAGGCCATTAATACGCCTAGTTGATGTGAGACCATCTTCCTCTTGTTTGTCTTCTGCACAACCACCATTCTATTCTACCTATAGTGCTATGTCCATGGCTCACACTCATGTATTGCGTGAAAGTTGAAAAAGTTTGAGAATACTAAAGTATGAAACAATTGCTTGGCTTGTCATCGGGGTTGTGCATGATCTAAATATTTTGTGTGATGAACATGGAGCATAGCCAAACTAAATGATTTTGTAGGATGAACTTTCTTTGGCCATGTTATTTTGAGAAGACATGATTACTTTGTTACTATGCTTGAAGTATTATTATTTTTATGTCAATATTAAACTTTTGTCTTGAATCTTTCAGATCTGAACATTCATGCCACAATAAATAGAATTACATTGATAAATATATTAGGTAGCATTCCACATCAAAAAAATTGTTTTTATCATTTACCTACTCGAGGACGAGCAGGAATTAAGCTTGGGGATGCTTGATACGTCTCCAACATATCTATAATTTTTTATTGTTCCATGCTATTATATTATCCATCTTGGATGTTTTGTATGCATTTATATGCTGTTTTATATGATTTTTGGGACTAACCTATTAACCTAGAGCCCAGTGCCAGTTTCTGCTTTTTCCTTGTTTTTGAGTTTTAGAGAAAAGGAATACCAAACGGAGTCCAATTGACGTGCCAATTTTTGATGATTTTTTTATGGACCAAAAGAAGCCCCCGGAGTAAAAGAGTTGGGCCAAAAGAGTCCCGAGCCATCCACGAGGGTGGAGGGCGCGCCCTACCCCCTGGGCTCGCCCCCCTATCTCGTGGATGACTCGAAGACCCCCCCTAACGTGAGACCGACGCCAAAAATTCCTATAAATACAGAAACCCCCAGAAAGAAACCTAGATCGGGAGTTTCGCCGCCGCAAGCCTCTATAGCCACCAAAAACCAATCGGGACCCTGTTTCGGCACCCTACCGGAGGGGGGAATCCCTCACCGGTAGCCATCTTCATCATCCCGGCGCTCTCCATGACGAGGAGGGAGTAGTTCACCCTCGGGGCTGAGGGTATGTACCGGTAGCTATGTGTTTGATCTCTCTCCCTCTCTCTCTCTCGTGTTCTTGATTCGGCACGATCTTGATGTATCGCAAGCTTTGCTATTATAGTTGGATCTTATGATGTTTCTCCCCCTCTACTCTCTTGTGATGGATTGAGTTTCCATTTGAAGTTATCTTATCGGATTGAGTCTTTAAGGATTTGAGAACACTTGATGTATGTCTTGCATGTGCTTATCTGTGGTGACAATGGGATATTCACGTGATCTACTTGATGTATATTTTGGTGATCAACTTGCGGGTTCAGTGACCTTGTGAACTTATGCATAGGGGTTGGCACACGTTTTTGTCTTGACTCTCCGGTAGAAACTTTGGGGCACTCTTTGAAGTTCTTTGTGTTGGTTGAATAGATGAATCTGAGATTGTGTGATGCATATCGTATAATCATACCCACGGATACTTGAGGTGACATTGGAGTATCTAGGTGACATTAGGGTTTTGTTTGATTTGTGTCTTAAGGTGTTATTCTAGTACGAACTCTAGGATAGATTGAACGGAAAGAATAGCTTCATGTTATTTTACTATGGACTCTTGAATAGATCGATCGGAAAGAATAACTTTGAGGTGGTTTCGTACCCTACAATAATCTCTTCGTTTGTTCTCCGCTATTAGTGACTTTGGAGTGACTCTTTTTTGCATGTTGAGGGATAGTTATATGATCCAGTTATGTTATTATTGTTGAGAGAACTTGCACTAGTGAAAGTATGAACCCTAGGCCTTGTTTCCTAGTATTGCAATACTGTTTACGCTCACTTTTACCACTTGCTACCTTGCTGTTTTTATATATTCAGATTACAAAAACCTATATCTACCATCCATATTGCACTTGTATCACCATCTCTTCGCTGAACTAGTGCACCTATACAATTTACCATTGTATTGGGTGTGTTGGGGACACAAGAGACTCTTTGTTATTTGGTTGTAGGGTTGTTTGAGAGAGACCATCTTCATCCTACGCCTCCCACAGACTGATAAACCTTAGGTCATCCACTTGAGGGAAATTTGCTACTGTCCTACAAACCTCTGCACTTGGAGGCCCAACAACGTCTGCAGGAAGAAGGTTGTGTAGTAGACATCAGTCATCCTCATGCTCTTCAGGGGCATTGATCAATTTGGCCCACTCATCAACTGTTGATTGGTACCTTGTACCCTCAGACACCCAAACAATTCTACCATCAGGATAGAAATGTGCTGTGGAGTAGAATTGCATGATGAGTTCATCATTCCACTTGGTCAGCTTCTGACCTACAAACTTGTCCACTTCACATAGCCTAAAGCTCTCATGCACTCCTGGAAAATGATCTTCATTCACATCAATGTATTTCCAATCTGCCCACTTCATATCACAAACAATGGGCTTCTTATCAAGCAAGGTGGTCTCATAGAAATCCTGCTGCTCTTTGGTATGGAACCTGTAGTCCACATCAGTCCTTCTTCTCACAACATATGGATCAGTTTGTCTGCAAAGTCTGAGACCTACATCCTTCCTGAAGTTCATGTCTTCTGCCACTGGATGGCTGTCATCGTGATCTGGAATCTTAGGTTTGAGCTTCCTAAGCACTTGGGCTTCAGCATCTTCTTCTTCATCAATCTCAGGCACTGGGGCCTTGTTCTTTTCAGCAGCTGGGATGTTCCTTGTGCTCCTCTTGGGCTTTGAAGTCTTTTGAGCTGGAGAAGAAGCTTTGGGGGTCGTCTTGGGCTTTGAAGGGGCAGCCCCAGACTTGATGGCATCCCCCATCAGCTTTTGAGACTTTGATACCGGTGTAGCATCTTCTTCTTCCTCTTCTTCCTCAGATGAGTGCTTCTCAAATTCTGCCATGGGATCTGTTGCGGATTTGTCACGGCAGATGTCCTTAGTGTCAGGACTTAGTCGTGAGGCCAACGCATCTATGTGGTAGCTTGAGAGGGGTTGATCGGGATGAGAGAAGCAAGGCGGATCAACACACAAGACAAGGGTTTAGACAACTTCGAGCCCCGGGAAACATCATCCGGTAATAGCCCTACATGATGTTTGTGGCTAGGTCTCATTATGCTCATGAGGGAGTCGCCGCATAAACCGGCTCTCCTCTAATTCTGTCTAGTCTTCAAGATTATTTTTTTCACTCTTGGGGTGCCCTGCCCCTCCTTATATAAGTTGAAGGGGCGGGTTACATGTAGAGTCCTAGTCGGATTAGGACTTAAACTATTCTGACCTCTTGTCACGGGCTTCTCTCCATGGGCTTCTTAACGTCTTGGGCTTCTTAATGTCTCGCGCTTATTAACCCCAAGCGACTCTGTCTGCCGGGTTATAACTGTCTACCGGGTTATAACTGTCTGCCGGCTTACAATCTGCCGGCTTATAACTGTCCGCCGGCTTACAACTGTGCGCCGGCTTACAATCTGCCGGCTTATAATATGCCGGGTCACCAATGAGTCACCAGACTCGGGCGGTCTACCAATGAAACACCAAGTCCTAAACGGGTCATATCTTCGGCCGGGTCATACCGCAGGGTATATCCCTGACATTAGCCCCCAGTTTAATTTGGATTCATCCATGTTAAACTGATCCTGATCATCCTTAAGTCCTTGTCATTTCCTTCTTCTAGAAAATCCGGGTCAATAGGCCAGCTTCATAATCAATTTGCTGACATTGGTTTCTCCCAGAAAAATATTGTGAAGAATAATTCATTTGATTCAGCTCCCAATGCTTAACAAAAATATTGGTCTTGAAATACTCATTTGATTTTCGGTCGGCTTGAAGATGTAGAACTTGCCGGTTTATCATTGCCAAAATATCCGTTTGTAAATATTGATAGCACCGGGTCATAATTGTTGCTAACATCAAGCTTGAAAAATGTACCTCCCTTATATGCATATCACTTGTAGCCCCCAAGTCTTAAGAAGGGAGCGTAACAGCTTAAGACTTGCTTCAATATAAACGTTGCAACCTTAAAGAAATCCAAGTTGTTCATCTCAGTCATTAGTCAAAACTGAATATTCCACATATGCAGCCCCCAAGTGCCGGGTTGTCATGCTTGCAGCAACCTAGGACTTGTAATTGCCTTATGCTCATAAAACTTCAATCAGTGTAGCCCCCAAGGGCCGGGTCATTATGCAATAATGAGAAGGGACTTTGTAGATATGATCATGTAGACTTTAACAGCAACGTGTAGCCCCCAAGGGCCGGGTCAGCAAGACAATACTGAGTTGGGACTTTATATATACTTCATTGAAAATAACATCATATGATGTAACCCCCACCCTGGGGCTCGAACCCACATCCATAAGGTTAAGAGCCTTGTGTTCTACCAACTGAGCAGTGGACCCTTCAATATAATGGATTAAGGCTTGTGTACTTTGAATTTTTGACAGGAGCAATTGGTAGCCCCCAAGGGCCGGCTCATTACAATGTGATTAGTCGGGTCTTCAATAAGGCAAGTAAAAATGATCTTGCATTAGCCCCCAAGTGCCATGGTGCATGCTGGCAGTGACATGGGACTTGCGTATTTGATGTAATCTCAATCTGAATAATGTAGCCCCCAAGTGCCGGGTTGTATGCCTGCAACGACTCGGGACTATAAAACCATACCCATTGTCTGGATGATATCACAGAAAGTCTTTGCATATTTAATAGTAAACCATGCTCTCTGTTGTGAGCTGGTATTCTTGAATGAAGAAATAATAGCAATTACTCTCGAGCGGCTTTGAAAATCTTGATCATAATACTGGTTATTGATAACCATAATAAAAATCCAGCCATGTTGGCTATTAAAGATTTGAATAATACAGCCAGCTTGAAAACCGATTCCTGCCATATAAACCAGTATATCCATGCATATATGATGCATGCTATGATGATGCAATGTATGATGATGTTTGTGTATGATAACAGAGTATAAAAAATGTCGGCTTTCGAAGCTCGAGTCTTACTTGAATGAAACTAGCATGATAGCCACTGGAGTATCCTTGCTTTCTGTAAGGCGGCTCTCACATGACCCAATCGATGTTTTAACCTGGATAAGTTCAGGGTCCATATGGATTGACTTATCGAGAGTACACGGGGTTCAGAGTAGCATCTTGCAAACAGGCAGGTTTAACCAAGTTTCAATGAAGGCGACTTAATAGCCTGGGTTTCTCCTCGCTATTCGTAAGCCGGTCCTCACATGACAAACCGCCGATCTAACTTTAACAAGTTCAGGGTCTTATTTTAAAAGATTGACTTGCTAAAAATATGGCGGGTCATTCCAGGATTATTTGGGCGGAGTACCAATGACATCCAGGCAGGATAACCCGGAAATTTTGGTGAATACACCTGGCATTCCAAGCCAATCAAGAGGGTAGTAATGCTATGTTCTCTTTGGTGAATACACCTATGTTTGAACAGGAAGCTCCCAAATGTCTTATAATGAGCCTCAAGGCAGGATACCTATGTTTGAACTATGCAGTGCAACAAGTTCTCTTTGGCAATCCTTTAATTTGGGCAGGAAGCCCCCAAGTGATTTGTAATAAGGCGTGTAAACTGGATCAAGAGGGTAATCATAACTATGCTCAGTGAGCAGGAGCCCCCAAGTGACCATAATAAGATAAGCCAATAAGGCCGGATACCCATGTTTGAACCGCGCATCATGGCAGCAAGTTCTCTTTGGCAAGCTTTAATTTTTCCTGAGAACTCGAACTTGCGAGAGATGGATTCTTTTGAATCGGAAATTCTTAAACCGGATATTGAGAGCTTCAAAGCTCGGTGAAAGACAGAATTCCCTTGAACCGGATTTTAAACCGCCATTCTTCATTTTGAGCTGGAAATTTTCTGACGGCCTTTAAATTTTCATCAATATAGCAGTAGCCTCTGGGACCAGGTTATCTTCCCTCCAATGACCCGGAGTTCTTGAATCTGCTCAAACTGGCAACATTTACTGAGTCATGTCATCGTAGCTCCTGAGTCTTAAGACTACTCGAGGAGTGGGCTTGAGACTCTCCATACTTGACCGTGATATGAACTGGCATATAGTTGAACAGTGGATTGCTGAAATATGTTGAATCTCGACGGGCTATAAATGACCCTGTCCATTGATCCATCCGATGTAGGCAAGGGTCATAGCTTGATGGTCGCTTTTGTAATGATGAATTGTTCTGCATAAGAAATTTCACAAACGAGAGTAATTTGTTCTCGAATAAAAATATGTCAATAGAAACTTGACAGGATAGATTTCACCTGATATGTTTTATCAAGAATTATCAGCCGTAGGGTTCCGGCAATGATGACAGAGGTGGCAGCTTTAAGCGCGGCACCGAGCGGCTCAGAAGGGATCCTCCGGCTCATGTTTGACCTTTTTTTCAACCTGACTCTCTCCTTATTCCACCACATCAAAATCCCCCCTCATTGGAAGCGTCAGCGAGGGAGACGGCGGCTTGAGGCCACTAGGTCCGGCGGCTCGATGAGACCCCCTGCGAGGCGGAGGCGAGGCAAGGCAACCGGAATGGCGGCTCGGTGGCGGAGGTGAGCTCGACGGCAGCTCGCAGGCGGCTTACCGCAGCAGGTTAGAGCAGCAGTGGCGACTCAGCGAGCGGTATCGGAGACCAGCGGGCGGTCGCATGAGCAGCGCATCCGAGCCAGCGAGCGGGCGGCTCAAGAGACCAGCGCGACGAGGGCGGCTGAGTCGTGGATGCAGAGGTAGAGCCGGCACGAAGCGAACCTGCGATGGCCTCTGCTCGAGGCAAGCACAGAGGCAGAGGCGCCTCGACTCAGCCATCAGAGGCGAGGAGTGCGGTTATGAGGGCGGGCGAGGTGAAGCAGGCCGCGGTGACGACAGCGGTGGAAGCGGCTTGTCGAGGCCGCGGTTGCGGCGGCTCGCCGAAGAAGCTCACGAAAGCACGCTGGTGCGGGGCGACTCGTGCGGCGAGGCCGGCTCTGCCGCAGGGTGGAAATGACTTAGCGAGCAAACAAGCTGCTCTACAGCTTGGCTTGGAGTAGAGACTTGACCCGGCGGCGAATTCAGGCGACTTAGCAAGCAACAACAATTCGCCGGCGGATTAAAGCAGATGGAGACGGCCCAAGGTGCGGCGATTCAGCAACGCAGGGCGGCTCACCGCGGATGTGTTGAGGCTGTGCTCGGATTCCGCACGGCGGGTTATGGTGGTAACCGGCGGCTCGATGGCGAATCATGGCCGAGATGAGCAACAGTGTCAGTCAGCCCTTGACTACAATCCATCCCCAATTCATTTTCTTCTATCTAGTACCCGTGAAGGCGTCAGTGTCGGACAGTCAACGCGGAGAGGCGTGAAATTGGAACGGCGAGCCGGCGGAGGAGACCAGCGAGATGAGGCTGTGAAACGGGTCTCCGGCAGCAAGGCGACTAGAGCAAACCGGAGGCGGCGACGGCTCGCCGGCGATGTGGTTAACGGCTCAACGGCGCCCCGGCGAGCCCGCGGTTGACGGACCCCGACGAGTGTCTTGGCATAGATGGCTCAGCACAATGGAAGTGAGGTCGCTCATCAAGGGCGACTTAAAGCGGCGCTAGGCACGGCAGTTCGGATGCGGCTGTAGCGGCAGAATCCGGCCATGTCTTGGCCATAGAACAGGTCGACGATGACTTGTAATTTGATTTTTCGATAGATACACATGGGCAGAATCACGTCCAGACTCGTTGATGGTTTGTTGTTGCATCTTCTTATGACAGCCAACTCAGATTGCACCAGATCGTTGATCAAGATGACCTGAATATATCAAAACTTTCTGAATGCAGCCAGGGGTTTGTCTGAATCAATCTTTTATGCTCTCTTGGTTATTTGTTGTTGGAACAGCCATGCATTGGGTCTTGTTACTGTTTCTGTGATTGCTCCTGCTTCGTCCGACGTTGGCTGCCCTCGAAGTACTGCTGGGACGGCGGGTCGAGGCAGAAAACAAGTCGGGTTAGCTCAACCCGGCAGGCAGCTTAACATTGACTTCCAGCAGCAGCGCGGCGACTCGGCCAGACACGCCTTGAAAGCTGGAGGCGAGGTCGTTCGGCGGCCGCTTAGCCACGGCAGAGGCGACGCCGACCCGTAGTGAGTAGCGTGAGGGCGTGGAGGCGGCTCCCAAGCACGGCTGTAGTAGAGAGAAGCATCCCAGCGACGGCGACTCAACCACATCTGGCGGCTTGAAGACGAGCCAGCGATGGTGGAAGTGATTACTGCAGAGGGCCCGAGGCGAGGCTGAGCCCGGAGGCGCGAGGCCAAAGCAGACCACAACAGCGGTTGAGGAGGCCGCCGACAAGGCGGCTCTGCGACAAAGAGAGATGATTTGAAGCAGGCCCGCGACCTTAGCAGCAGAAAAATCAGCTGATGATTTGAGGATGCGGTGGCTCTCTGAAGCAGAGGTAAAAAACCGACGCCCTTGAAAGCGGCGGGTCTGAGCGAGGGGCGGCTCGGAAAGCCCCGGCGAGCCCGTGGTGGAGGAGCAGAACGGCTCGGCACTCGCTCCAGCAGTGAGGCGGGTCGGTCTGTCGAAGGTAGAGGTCTGAGCGACTTTGGAGCGAGGCCAAGGCGATTTAACGCACTACGGCTGAGACTAAAACAAGCCAAGACGGCTGATGTGTGCGGCGGTGCTACCTCTTGAGCACTGCGTTGGTTTTCCTTTGAAGAGGAAAGGGTGATGCAGTAAAGTAGCGTAAGTGTTTCCCTCAGTTTTTGAGAACCAAGGTATCAATCCAGTAGGAGACCACGCTCGAGTCCCACGCACCTACACAAACAAATAAGAACCTCGCAACCAACGCGATAAAGGGGTTGTCAATCCCTTCACAGTCACTTACGAGAGTGAGATTTGATAGAGATGATAAGATAATATTTTTGGTATTTTTATGGTAAAGACTAAAAGTAAAGAAAGCAAAATAAATGATAATAGAAATAACGGTAGATTAATATGATAGAGAATAGACCCGGGGGCCATAGGTTTCACTAGTGGCTTCTCTCAAGATAGCATAAATATTACGGTGGGTAAACGAATTACTGTCGAGCAATTGACAGAATTGAGCATAGTTATGAGAATATCTAGGTAAGATCATGTATATACGCATCACGTCTGTGACAAGTAGATCGACTCTTGCCTGCATCTTTTACTATTACTCCACACATCGACCGCTATCCAGCATGCATCTAGAGTATTAAGTTCATAAGAACAGAGTAACGCTTTAAGCAAGATGACATGATGTAGAGGGATAAACTCATGCAATATGATATAAACCCCATCTTTTTATCCTCGATGGCAACAATACAATACGTGTCGTTTCCCCTACTGTCACTGGGATCGAGCACCGCAAGATTGAACCCAAAGCTAAGCACTTCTCCCATTGCAAGAAAGATCAATCTAGTAGGCCAAACCAAACTGATAATTCGAAGAGGCTTGCAAAGATAACCAATCATACATAAAAGAATTCAGAGGAGATTCAAATATTGTTCATAGATAATCTTGATCATAAACCCACAATTCATCGGATCTCGACAAACACACCACAAAAAGAAGAGTAACATCAAATAGATCTCCAAGAGAATCGAGGAGAACTTTGTATTGAGATCCAAAGAGAGAGAAGAAGCCATCTAGCTAATAACTATGGACCCGAAGGTCTGAGGTAAACTACTCACACATCATCGGAGAGGCTATGGTGTTGATGTAGAAGCCCTCCGTGATCGATGCCCCCCTCCGGCGGAGCGCCGAAAAAGGCCCCAAGATGGGATCTCACGGGTACAAAAGGTTGCGGCGGTGGAAATAGGGTTCTGGCTCCTCTGCTGATGGTTTGGGGGTACATAGGTATATATAGGAGGAAGAAGTAGGTCGGTGGAGCAACGAGGGGCCCACGAGGGTGGAGGGCGCGCCCCCTGCCTCGTGGCCTCCTCGGTGATTTCTTGACATCCACTCCAAGTCCTCTGGATCACGTTTGTTCTGAAAATCACGTTCCCGAAGGTTTCATCCCGTTTGGACTCCGTTTGATATTCCTTTCCTTCGAAACACTGAAATAGGCAAAAAAACAACAATTTGGGCTGGGCCTCCGGTTAATAGGTTAGTCCCAAAAATAATATAAAAGTGTATAATAAAGCCCATTAACTTCCAAAACAGAATATAATATAGCATGGAACAATAAAAAATTATAGATACGTTGGAGACGTATCAAGCATCCCCAAGCTTAATTCCTGCTCGTCCTCAAGTACGTAAATGATAAAAACAGAATTTTTGATGTGGAATGCTACTTAGCATAATTTTCAACGTAATTCTCTTATTTGTGGTATGAATATTCAGATCCGAAAGATTCAAGATAAAAGTTTAATATTGACATAAAAGTAATAATACTTCAAGCATACTGACTAAGCAATTATGTCTTCTCAAAATAACATGGCCAAAGAAAGTTCATCCCTACAAAATCATATAGTTTGGTCATGCTCCATTTTCGTCACACAAGAATGCTCTCATCATGCACAACCCCGATGACAAGCCAAGTTTTCATACTTTAGTAATCTCAAACTTTTTTCAACTTTCACGCAATATATGAGCGTGAGCCATGGATATAGCACTATGGGTGGAATAGAATATGATGATGGGGGTCATGTGGAGAAGACAAAAAAGGAGAAAGTCTCAGATTAACGCGGCTAATCAACGAGCTAGGGAGATGCCCATCGATTGATGTGAATGCAAGGAGTAGGGATTGCCATGCAACGGATGCACTAGAGCTATGAATGTATGAAAGCTCAACAAAAGAAACTAAGTGGGTGTGCATCCAACTTGCTTGCTCACGAAGACCTAGGGCATTTGAGGAAGCCCATTGTTGGAATATACAAGCCAAGTTCTATAATGAAAAATTCCCACTAGTATATGGAAGTGACAAAACAAGAGACTCTCTATCATAAAAATCATGGTGCTACTTTGAAGCACAAGTGTGGAAAAGAGGATAGTAGCATTGTCCCTTCTTTATTTTCTTTTCTCTTTTTTGGGCCTTTCCTTTTTTTATTTGGCATTTCTCTCTCTTTTTTTGGGACAATGCTCTATGAATGATGATCATCACACTTATATTTATTTACAACTCAATGATTACAACTCGATACTAGAACTAAGTATGACTCTATATGAATGCCTCCGGCGGTGTACCGGGATGGGCAATGAATCAAGAGTGACATGTATGAATAATATGCATGGTGGCTTTGCCACAAATACGATGTCAACTACATGATCATGAAAGGCAATATGACAATGATGAAACATGTCATAATAAACGGAATGGTGGAAAGTTGCATGGTAATATATCTCGGAATGTCTATGGAAATGCCATAATAGGTAGGTATGGTGGCTGTTTTGAGGAAGATATAAGGAGGTTTATGTGTGATAGAGTGTATCGTATCACGGGATTTGGATGCACCGGCGAAGTTTGCACCAACTCTCAAGGTGATAAAGGGCAATGCACGGTACCGAAGAGGCTAGCAATGATGGAAGGGTGAGAGTGCATATAATCCATGGACTCAACATTAGTCATAAAGAACTCACATACTTATTGCAAAAATCTGCAAGTCATCAAAAACCAAGCACTACGCGCATGCTCCTCGGGGGATAGATTGGTAGGAAAAGACCATCGCTCGTCTCCGACCGCCACTCATAAGGAGGACAATCAAAGAACACCTCATGTTTCAAATTTTTTACACAACGTTTACCATACGTGCATGCTACAGGACTTGCAAAATTCAACACAAGTATTTCTCAAATTCACAACAACTCAACTAGCACAACTTTAATATCACTACCTCCATATCTCAAAACAATCATCAAGCATCAAACTTCTCTTAGTATTCAACGCACTTATAAGAAAGTTTTTACTAATCTTGGATGCATATCATATTAGGACTAATTTCTCAATTTAAGCAAATTACCATGCTATTTTGTAGGACTCTCAAAATGATATAAGTGAAGCATGAGAGAACAATAGTTTCTATAAAACAAAACCACCGCCGTGCTCTAAAAGATATAAGTGAAGTACTAGAGCAAAAACTATATAGCTCAAAAGATATAAGTGAAGCACATAGAGTATTCTAATAAATTCCGAATCATGTGTGTCTCTCTCAAAAGGGTATTCAGCGAGAATGATTGTGGTAAACTAAAAGCAAAGCCTCAAATCATACAACACGCTCCAAGCAAAACACATATCATGTGGTGAATAAAAATATAGCTCCAAGTAAAGTTACCGATGGACGAAGACGAAAGAGGGGATGCCTTCCGGGGCATCCCCAAGCTTTGGCTTTTTGGTGTCCTTAGATTTACCTTGGGGTGCCTTGGGAAATCCCAAGCTTAGGCTCTTGCCACTCCTTGTTCCATAATCCATCAAATCCTTACCAAAACTTGAAAACTTCACAACACAAAACTTAACAAAAAATCTCGTGAGCTCCGTTAACGAAAGAAAACAAAACACCACTTCAAGGTACTGTATTGAACTCATTCTTTATTTATATTGGTGTCAAACTTACTGTATTCCAACTTCTCTATGGTTTATAAACTATTTTACTAACCATAGACTCATCAAAATAAGCAAACAACACACGAAAAACAGAATCTGTCAAAAACAGAACAGTCTGTAGTAATCTGTAACTAACGCAAACTTATGGAACTCAGAAAAATCTACCAAAATAGGACGACCTAAATAATTTGTTTATTGATCTGCTTCAATTGGAATCAGTATTTTATCACGTTCTGGTGATTTTAAACAATTGTTTTCGTGAACTAAAAGTTTCTGGAATTTTCAGCAAGATCAAATAACTATCATCCAAGAAGATCCTATAGGTCTCACTTGGCACAAACACTAATGAAAACACAAAAACAAATCTAACCAGAGGCTATATCAAAAATTTATTCCTAAACAGGAGCAAAAAGCAAAAAACTAAAATAAAATTGGGTTGCCTCCCAACAAGCGCTATCGTTTAACGCCCTTAGCTAGGCATAAAAACAAGGATAGATCTAGGTATTGCCATCTTTGGTAGGCAATCCATAAGTGGCTCTCATAATAGATTCATAAGGTAATTTTATTTTCTTTCTAGGAAAGTGCTCCATGCCTTTCCTTAACGAATATTGGAATCTAGTATTTCCTTCCTTCATATCAATAATTGCACCAATCGTTCTAAGGAAAGGTCTACCAAGAATAATAGGACATGAAGGATTGCAATCTATATCAAGAACAATAAAATCTACGGGAACATAGTTCCTATTTGCAACAATAAGAACATCATTAATTCTTCCCATAGGTTTCTTAATGGTGGAATCCGCAAGGTGCAAGTTTAGAGAACAATCATCAAATTCACGGAAACCTAACAAATCACATAAAGTTTTTGGAATCGTGGAAACACTAGCACCCAAATCACACAAAGCATAGAATTCATGATCTTTAATTTTAATTTTAATTGTAGGTTCCCATTCATCATAAAGTTTTCTAGGGATAGAAACTTCCAACTCAAGTTTTTCTTCATAAGATTGCATCAAAGCATCAACGATATGTTTAGTAAAGGCTTTATTTTGACTATAAGCATGAGGAGAATTTAGCACGGATTGCAACAAGGAAATACAATCTATCGAAGAGCAATTATCATAATTAAATTCCTTGAAATCCAAGATAGTGGGTTCATTGATATCTAAAGTTTTGACCTCTTCAATCCCACTTTTACCAAATTTTGCATCAAGATCTAAAAATTCCGAATTTTTGGGACGCCTTCTAATTAAAGTTGACTCATCTCCAGTCCCATCATTATCAAGATTCATATTGCAAAGCAAAGATTTAATAGGGGACACATCAATAACTTTTAGATCTTCATCTTTATTCTCATAAAAATTAGAAGAACACGCTTTTACAAAGCAATCTTTCTTAGCACGCATACTAGCGGTTCTTTCTTTGCACTCATCAATGGAAATTCTCATGGATTTGAGAGACTCATTGATATCATGCTTAGGTGGAATAGATATAAGCTTCAAAGAATCAACATCAAGAGAAATTCTATCAACGTTCCTAGCCAACTCATCAATCTTAGGCAATTTTTCTTCAAGCAAGGCATTGAAATTCTTTTGCGCAATCATAAATTCTTTAACACTAGTCTCAAAATCAGAGGGCATCTTTTTAAAATTTCCATAAGAATTGTTGTAGGAATTACCATAATTATTAGAGGAATTACTAGGGAACGGCCTAGGATTAAAGTTTCCTCTATACGTGTTGTTACCAAAATTATTCCTACCAACAAAATTCACATCCATAGGTTCATTATTACTCTCAATCAAGGTAGACAAAGGCATATCATTAGGATCAGAAGAAACACTCTTATTAGCAAACAATTTCATAAGTTCATCCATCTTTCCACTCAAAACATTAATTTCTTCTATCGCATGCACTTTTTTACTAGTAGATCTTTCGGTATGCCATTGAGAATAATTGACCATAATATTATCTAGGAGTTTAGTAGCTTCTCCTAAGGTGATTTCCATAAAAGTGCCTCCCGCGGCCGAATCTAAAAGATTTCTAGAAGCAAAATTCAATCCGGCATAAAATTTTTGTATAATCATCCACAAATTCAAACCATGAGTAGGGCAATTACGTATCATTAATTTCATCCTCTCCCGAGCTTGTGCAACATGTTCATGATCAAGTTGCTTAAAATTCATAATATCATTTCTAAGAGAGATGATCTTAGCAGGGGAGAATACTTAGAGATAAAAGCATCTTTGCACTTATTCCAAGAATCAATACTATTTTTAGGCAAAGACGAAAACCAAGTTTTAGCGCGATCTCTAAGAGAAAACGGAAATAGCTTCAATTTAACAATATCATTGTCCACATCTTTCTTCTTTTGCATGTCACACAAATCAACAAAGCTATTTAGATGGGTAGCGGCATCTTCACTAGGAAGGCCGGCGAATTGATCTTTCATGACAAGATTCAGCAAAGCAGCATTAATTTCATAAGATTCAGCATCGGTAAGAGGAGCAATCGGAGTGCTAAGAAAATCATTGTTGTTGGTATTGGTAAGTCACACAAATTAGTATTGTCTTGAGCCATCGTGACAAACAAGCAATCCAACACACAAGCAAACAAGAGGCAAGCAAAAAAGAGGCGAACGGCAAAAGAAGGCGAATAAAACGGCAAGGGTGAAGTGGGGGAGAGGAAAACGAGAGGCAAATGGCAAATAATGTAATGCGAGGGATAAGAGTTTGTGATGGGTACTTGGTATGTCTTGACTTGTGCGTAGACTCCCCGACAATGGCGCCAGAAATCCTTCTTGCTACCTCTTGAGCACTGCGTTGGTTTTCCCTTGAAGAGTAAAGGGTGATGCAGTAAAGTAGCATAAGAATTTCCCTAAGTTTTTGAGAACCAAGGTATCAATCCAGTAGGAGACCACGCTCGAGTCCCATGCACCTACACAAACAAATAAGAACCTCGCAACCAACGCGATAAAGGGGTTGTCAATCCCTTCACGGTCACTTACGAGAGTGAGATCTGATAGAGATGATAAGATAATATTTTTGGTATTTTCATGGTAAAGACTAAAAGTAAAGAAAGAAAAATAAACGGTAATAGAAATAACGGTAGATTAATATGATAGAGAATAGACCCGGGGGCCATAGGTTTCACTAGTGGCTTCTCTCAAGATAGCATAAGTATTACGGTGGGTAAACGAATTACTGTCGAGCAATTGATAGAACTGAGCATAGTTATGAGAATATCTAGGTATGATCATGTATATAGGCATCACGTCCATGACAAGTAGACCGACTCCTGCCTGCATCTACGACTATTACTCCACACATCGACCGCTATCCAGCATGCATCTAGAGTATTAAGTTCATAAGAACAGAGTAACGCTTTAAGCAAGATGACATGATGTAGAGGGATAAACTCATGCAATATGATATAAACCCCATCTTTTTATCCTCGATGGCAACAATACAATACGTGTCGTTTCCCCTACTGTCACTGGGATCGAGCACCGCAAGATTGAACCCAAAGCTAAGCACTTCTCCCATTGCAAGAAAGATCAATCTAGTAGGCCAAACCAAACTGATAATTCGAAGAGGCTTGCAAAGATAACCAATCATACATAAAAGAATTCAGAGGAGATTCAAATATTGTTCATAGATAATCTTGATCATAAACCCACAATTCATCGGATCTCGACAAACACACCGCAAAAAGAAGAGTAACATCAAATAGATCTCCAAGAGAATCGAGGAGAACTTTGTATTGAGATCCAAAGAGAGAGAAGAAGCCATCTAGCTAATAACTATGGACCCGAAGGTCTGAGGTAAACTACTCACACATCATCGGAGAGGCTATGGTGTTGATGTAGAAGCCCTCCGTGATCGATGCCCCCTCCGGCGGAGCACCGAAAAAGGCCCCAAGATGGGATCTCACGGGTACAGAAGGTTGCGGCGATGGAAATAGGGTTCTGGCTCCTCTGCTGATGGTTTGGGGGTACATAGGTATATATAGGAGGAAGAAGTAGGTCGGTGGAGCAACGAGGGGCCCACGAGGGTGGAGGGCGCGCCCCCTGCCTCGTGGCCTCCTCGGTGATTTCTTGACATCCACTCCAAGTCCTCTGGATCACGTTTGTTCCGAAAATCACGTTCCCGAAGGTTTCATCCCGTTTGGACTCCGTTTGATATTCCTTTCCTTCGAAACACTGAAATAGGCAAAAAAACAACAATTTGGGCTGGGCCTCCGGTTAATAGGTTAGTCCCAAAAATAATATAAAAGTGTATAATAAAGCCCATTAAACTTCCAAAACAGAATATAATATAGCATGGAACAATAAAAAATTATAGATACGTTGGAGACGTATCAAGCATCCCCAAGCTTAATTCCTGCTCGTCCTCAAGTAGGTAAATGATAAAAATAGAATTTTTGATGTGGAATGCTACTTAGCATAATTTTCAATGTAATTCTCTTATTTGTGGTATGAATATTCAGATCCGAAAGATTCAAGATAAAAGTTTAATATTGACATAAAAGTAATAATACTTCAAGCATACTGACTAAGCAATTATGTCTTCTCAAAATAACATGGCCAAAGAAAGTTCATCCCTACAAAATCATATAGTTTGGTCATGCTCCATTTTCGTCACACAAGAATGCTCTCATCATGCACAACCCCGATGACAAGCCAAGTTTTCATACTTTAGTAATCTCAAACTTTTTTCAACTTTCACGCAATATATGAGCGTGAGCCATGGATATAGCACTATGGGTGGAATAGAATATGATGATGGGGGTTATGTGGAGAAGACAAAAAAGGAGAAAGTCTCAGATTAACGCGGCTAATCAACGAGCTAGGGAGATGCCCATCGATTGATGTGAATGCAAGGAGTAGGGATTGCCATGCAACGGATGCACTAGAGCTATGAATGTATGAAAGCTCAACAAAAGAAACTAAGTGGGTGTGCATCCAACTTGCTTGCTCACGAAGACCTAGGGCATTTGAGGAAGCCCATTGTTGGAATATACAAGCCAAGTTCTATAATGAAAAATTCCCACTAGTATATGGAAGTGACAAAACAAGAGACTCTCTATCATAAAAATCATGGTGCTACTTTGAAGCACAAGTCCTCTGGATCACGTTTGTTCCGAAAATCACGTTCCCGAAGGTTTCATTCCGTTTGATATTCGTTTCCTTCGAAACATTGAAATAGGCAAAAAAACAGCAATTTGGGCTGGGCCTCCGGTTAATAGGTTAGTCCCAAAAATAATATAAAAGTGTATAATAAAGCCCATTAAAATTACAAAATAGAATATAATATAGCATGTAACAATCAAAAATTATAGATACGTTGGAGACGTATCAGGCAGCAGCTCTGGTAGGTCTGCGAGCTCGGGCAAGCGGCGGCTCACAAGTGGCAGATGTGATGCTCCGGCGATGGATGGCGACTCGAGGCCGAAACCAAGGCGGAGAAAGACGGAGATAAATCGGCCGAGGCGAGGCCAAGGCGGGAAACGGCTCGACGCAGAATTAGCCGCCATCGGCGGCTTATCGGCCGTGCACGACTTAAAGCCGCGGCGAAAGCGAAGTGCCGGCTCTAGGCGAGGCCGTGGGAGCAACAACGGAGTCCAGCTTGTATCCATATTCGGCCCGGGCTATGGCTGTATTTTTCTCCAGGTCATGAATCTTGGGATGTAGTACGGCGTTTTGCCGATCTATACTGATTTGATCTGGAAGTGGATTAACCTTGATATGCCTGCTGTGGTCAATGAAACTTCCTAGCTTTGACAGATCCCATAAAGTGGCAGCTTCATCTGGGCGAGTCTGATTCCGGCGGCTCAGAGGTGTAGCGGCGTACAGCCGAAATCATCTTCTGCCGGCTTTCAGTAGGCTGAAGAACGTGGCGATGCCTGGATGCAACAGCTGATGTAGATCCTTCGAAACTGATTCTTCTCCCTTTGGAAAATTGCAATCTTCTCGATCCCTTGGAGAGATCCCTTCAAGAACTCAACACCAACGTGTGCGGGCCCCACGGTGGGCGCCAACTGTTGTGGATTTGTCACGGCAGATGACCTTAGTGTCAGGACTTAGTCGTGAGGCCAACGCATCTTTGTGGTAGCTTGAGAGGGGTTGATTGGGATGAGAGACGCGAGGCGGATCAACACACAAGACAAGGGTTTAGACAGCTTCGGGCCCCGGGAAACATCATCCGGTAATAGCCCTACATGCTGTTTCTGGCTAGGTCTCATTATGCTCATGAGGGAGTCGCCGCATAAACCGGCTCTCCTCTAATTGTGTCTAGTCTTCAAGATTATTTTTTCCCTCTTGGGGTGCCCTGCCCCTCCTTATATAAGTTGAAGGGGCGGGTTACATGTAAAGTCCTAGTCAGATTAAGACTTAAACTATTCTGACCTCTTGTTACGGGCTTCTCTCCATGGGCTTCTTAACATCTTGGGCTTCTTAACATCTCGCGCTTATTAACCCCAGGCGACTCTGTCTGCCGGGTTATAATTGTCTGCCGAGTTATAACTATCTGCCGGGTTATAACTGTCTGCCGGGTTATAACTGTCCGTCGGCTTACAATCTGCCGGCTTATAACTATCCGCCGGCTTACAACTGTCCGTCGGCTTACAATCTGTCGGCTTATAATCTGCCGGGTCACCAATGAGTCACCAGGCTCGGGCGGTCTACCAATGAAACACCAAGTCCTAGCTGGGTCATATCTCCGGTCGGGTCATACCGCGGGGTATATCCCCGACAGGATCCACTTTCTTGCACCATCTTCCTCTCTTCCTTTCCTTCTTCTTCTTGCCCTCACCAGCAGCCTCTCCTCCAGTTGATATGGAAGTTTCATGAGTGGAGGCTCTGGCCTTTGACATAGGAACTCTCTTGGCAGGTGCCTTCTTGTGCATGCCAGGCTTGGTGGATGCAGCTGAGCCAAACTCCTTCTTAACAACCCTTTTCTTGGAGGTCACTTCTTCTTCAGCATCCACATAATCCTCATCCTCTGAGTCTGAGTTTCTCTTCTTCCTTGTCCTTGTAGTTGCTTTGGCAAGTTGCTTGGAGTACTCCTGCTGCCCTCATCATAGTTGCTAGAGGGACTAGTGCCCTCACTCAGGTTCATCTGCTCTTCTGACTTGTTTTGGCTATCACTCTGATCAGACATACTGGCAAAGCAAACTGACAGCTGACCCTGTGAATAGATATAGATGAGGTAGAGTGGATGAGCATCACAAAGTGCAGAGTTTTTGCAAAATAAATGAGTCAAAAACTTAGTTTTAGTTTTCCACAGAAAGCATTTTGGAGCTACCGATTTGTTAAACTCGGTGACACCGAAGCAACTTTCGGAGTCTAAACTAGTGAAATCGGTCAGACCGAGACACAGTTCGGTGAGTCTGAGATTGCTAGGGTTTCATAGAGAGTTGAACTCGGTCACACCGATTTGCAACTTTCGGTCAGACCAAAAAATGCAAGTGCAATGGCCTAAGCCAAATCGGTGAGACCGATTTCCACAACTCGGTCGGTCCAAGATGAGTTCGGCGGAAACCTAACCCTAATTTTTCGAATCAACTCTAATCTAAGGGATGTTCTTGCTGGACAGGATGATCTCAAACATGGTAAAGAACATGGCATTTGCTTTGTGCTAAGAATCGGAATAAGGAACAACACAAAGTTTGAACTCATACCCTAGTTCGGCGGTGAGTTCGCTACGGAGGCAACGGCGGGGTTGAATTCCATTGACGGCGATGGAGAATAGCGGCGGGAGGTCGCTGGCGATGAGAGGACGATCCGGAGACCCGAGGCAGCAGAGCAGGACACACGCGGGCTGAGAGGTTTTGGAGAAATTTCCAGAATTCGACCCGACGGTATATATATCCTGACCCTGTCGGTGTGACCAAGTGGAACAACTCGGTGGCACCGAGATGCAGAATCACAAGCGGTTACTTCAAATCGGTGTGACCGAAAAGTTCTAATCGGTTGCACCAAGATTGAAAACCTAGATCAACTCAGTGAACTCGGTCAGACCGAAAAGGATGAATCGGTCAGACCGAAATGTATAGAGAGGTTTTGGAAGTTTAAGTGTATGACGAATCGGGGACTCCGAGTACTCCTCACACAGAGTGTTCGAATCTGACTTGATCAAACTTTGTGATGTAGCATGAACAGAGTTTGAGACGAGAAAAACATAGATAGCTAGAGGAAGTTATTATGAATTCTTGTCCGTCCATTTGGCAAAAGAAAAAGAGCCAAGCAATCAAAGCAACAAATGGATGTCCTCGAATGAGTAAACTATGCAATCAACATGCTCACACAATAAAATGGCAAATGAAATATGTGACAAAGCATGCACAAACACTCTAGCATCTATGAAGCAATTGGCGATGACTAGGTCATCTATATATGAGTGTATTGACTTAGGAGTCAAATGAGAACATTTGATCATAGGTCATACTCATCGTTTAAGCGCAAGTGGGGTTACCACTTTTACATAAAGCATAGTTGTGTTCACATCATTAGAGTTGCTTTAGCTCAATTTTTAGAGTAAAGCCCCCCCCCTAGATGTGATAGCCCCCCTAAGAGGGATGACCTAACCTTGGGTTTTGTCGATGATGACTTCATGTAGATGTTGAAGATGTGGATGCTCAATGTTGATGTAGATCATTTGGAGCAATCATTTGGAGTGAGTTGCACTTTCAATACCTACACGGGTTAATCCCACAAGGAACAAACTAAGATATCCATGGACATAGAATGAAGTTCATACATGATGACATCCATGAAAGCATTAGGTTACCTCGTCCCTTGTCTTACCAACAAGAGGGTTTGTGACTCCTTGAACTAGTGCAAGATGTGGAAGTTGTTTGCACTTGTCCTCGCCAAGATGATATGAGTTAAGTATGTTGGCAGAGTCACCCTCAAGAACTCTCTAGTTCTTCTTCTTTGGGATCCACATCATCTTGATGGGAATCCTTGGAGTTGTAGTCGTACTTGATGAAGTAGAACTTGATGTAGTCTTGGGAACCCACTTGACCAAGGTCTTGGGAGCTTCTTCAAATGCATCAATCTCCTCTTGAAGCTTCTCCTTGCCCTTTTGCTTGTGGTCTTGTGGTGGAAGATCATCTTGAGCTTGTGTCCCTTGGAAAGAAGTAGGATCATACTTCTCTTGTTGAGGAACAAACTTCGTCTTGGGGTATTGATCTTCTTCCCACTCAACTCCATTGGCATTGAACTTTCGTTCAAAACCAATACCTTGATTCTTCCGGTGCCTTCCTTGCTTGCGTACAATTTCCTCAAATTGCTTACTTCCAGCAAGGCTCTTGTAAACACCTTTCTCTATAATTCCCTTCAATAAGCTATTTTCTTGCTCAAGTGTAACTTGGCTAAGAGAATCATTAGTGGAATCAAGAGAACTACTAGAAGCAACAATATTGGATTTAACATGATTATTGTTACTACTAGAAGAAGAATCTTTCTTACTCTTGTTGCTAGATTTAACTTGTGGCATGTAAGTAGACAAGAGTAAACGCTTGGCAATGTAAGAAGAACTTTTCTTGCGAAGATCATCATTGATTGCTTTTAAGAACCCATGCTCTTGCTAAGGGTTGAGCTTTTCAAAGCATAGCTTCTCATGAGTCTTTAAAAGCTCTCGATGATCTTCCAAGGTAGTTTCATGAGCTAACTTAAGAGTGTTTAGTTCTTTAGTTAGACGCTCAATATCCTTCTTATCATCATCATTCGTTTTATCTTGATTAGCATGATTAATAGCAGTTTCATCATAGTTTTCATCACTGGAGTTGCCAACAAGTAAATCATCATCACCTAGCAAGTCATCTTCATCACTATTGAAATCAACATACTCGGGGTGTGATACCTTTGGGCCTTTAGCCATGAAGCATCTTCCAATTCCTTCATTTGGTGAGTCAAATATGTCATAGGAGTTGGTTGACACAAGTGCTAGACCGGCAACACCTTCATCTTGAGTATATTCAGAGTCGGAGTGATGGTCGGAGTCGGAGCCGGATACCCATTCACCAATGTGAGCTTGATGTCTTTGTTTTGTGTAGCTCTTTGATGATTTGTCCTTCCTCTCCGAATCCTTGCTTCTCCGAGAGGTTCTTCGTTCATAACGATCATCTACTCCTTCTCTCTTTTGGAGGTGATTCTTCTCTTCTACTTCTCCTTTTGGGTGAATCTTCTCTTCTTTTGTAGGGAGCCATACACTCATTTGAGTAGTGTCCCGGTCTTCCACAATTGTAGCAATTACGCTCATGACTTGAAGATCTTTTGTCATTGTAAAACCTTAAGTTGTAACTTCTTTCCTTGCTTCTACTCTTGTAGAACTTGTTGAAATTCTTCACCATTAGGCTCAATTCTTCATTGAAGGCTTGTTTCTCACTTGATGATGTAGGAGCATCACATGAGGCCTTGTAAGCATCACTTGACTGTTGGGGAACGTAGTAATTTCAAAAAATTTCCTACGCACACGCAAGATCATGGTGATGCATAGCAACGAGAGGGGAGAGTGTTGTCCATGTACCCTCGTAGACCGACAGCGGAAGCGTTATCACAACGCGGTTGATGTAGTCGTACGTCTTCACGATCCGACCGATCAAGTACCAAACGCACGGCACCTCCGAGTTCTACACACGTTCAGCTCGATGACGTCCCTCGAACTCCGATCCAGCCGAGTGTTGAGGGAGAGTTTCGTCAGCACGACGGCGTGGTGACGATGATGATGTTCCACCGGCGCAGGGCTTCGCCTAAGCTCCGCAACAGTATTATCGAGGTGTAATATGGTGGAGGGGGGCACCGCGCACGGCTAAGAGATCTCAAGGATCAATTGTTGTGTCTCTGAGGTGCCCCCCTGCCCCTATATATAAAGGAGCAAGGGAGGAGGAGGCCGGCCTTAGGAGGGGGCGCACCAAGTGTGGAGTCCTACTAGGACTCCCTAGTCCTAGTAGGATTCCACCTCCCATAAGGAATAGGAAAAGAGGAAGGGAAAAAGAGAAGGAAGGAAGGGGGCGCCCCCCTTCCCTAGTCCAATTCGGACCAGACCAAGGAGGGGTGCGGCCACCCTTGAGGCCCTTTTCCTTCTTTCCCGTATGGCCCAATAAGGCCCAATACGTATTCCCGTAACTCTCCGGTACTCCGAAAAATATCCGAATCACTCGGAACCTTTCCGAAGTCCGAATATAGTCGTCCAATATATCGATCTTTACGTCTCGACCATTTCGAGACTCCTCGTCATGTCCCCGATCTCATCCGGGACTCTGAACTCCTTCGGTACATCAACATACATAAACTCATAATAAAACTATCATCGTAACTTTAAGCGTGCGGACCCTACGGGTTCGAGAACTATGTAGACATGACCGAGACACGTCTCCGGTCAATAACCAATAGCGGGACCTGGATGCCCATATTGGCTCCCACATATTCTATGAAGATCTTTATCGGTCAGACCGCATAACAACATACGTTGTTCCCTTTGTCATCAGTATGTTACTTGCCCGAGATTCGATCATCGGTATCTCGATACCTAGTTCAATCTCGTTACTGGCAAGTCTCTTTACTCGTTCCGTAACACATCATCCCGCAACTAACTTATTAGTCACAATGCTTGCAAGGCTTATAGTGATGTGCATTACCGAGTGGGCCCAGAGATACCTCTCCGACAATCGGAGTGACAAATCCTAATCTCGAAATACGCCAACACAACAAGTACCTTTGGAGACACCTGTAGAGCACCTTTATAATCACCCATTTACGTTGTGACGTTTGGTAGCACACAAAGTGTTCCTCCGGTAAACGGGAGTTGCATAATCTCATAGTCATAGGAACATATATAAGTCATGAAGAAAGCAATAGCAACATACTAAACGATCGGGTGCTAAGCTAACATAATGGGTCAAGTCAATCACGTCATTCTCCTAATGAGGTGATCCCGTTAATCAAATGTCAACTCATGTCTATGGCTAGGAAACATAACCATCTTTGATTAACGAGCTAGTCAAGTAGAGGCATACTAGTGACACTCTGTTTGTCTATGTATTCACACATGTATTATGTTTCCGGTTAATACAATTCTAGCATGAATAATAAACATTTATCATGATATAAGGAAATATATAATACTTTATTATTGCCTCTAGGGCATATTTCCTTCAGTCTCCCACTTGCACTAGAGTCAATAATCTAGTTCACATCGCCATGTGATTTAACATCAATAAGTCACATCACCATGTGATTAACACCCATAGTTCACATCTCTATGTGACTAACACTCAAAGGGTTACTTGAGTCAATAATCTAGTTCACATCGCTATGTGATTAACACCCAAAGAGTACTAATGTGTGATCATGTTTTGATCGTGAGATAATTTTAGTCAACGGGTCTGTCACATTCAGATCCGTAAGTATTTTGCAAATTTCTATGTCTACAATGCTCTGCATGGAGCTACTCTAGCTAATTGCTCCCACTTTCAATATGTATCTAGACCGAGACTTAGAGTCATCTAGATTAGTGTCAAAACTTGCATTGACGTAACCTTTTACGACTAGCCTTTTGTCACTTCCATAATCGAGAAACATATCCTTATTCCAGTAAGGATAATTTTGACCGCTGTCCAGTGATCTACTCCTAGATCACTATTGTACTCCCTTGCCAAAATCAGTGTAGGGTATACAATAGATCTGGTACACAGCATGGCATACTTTATAGAACCTATGGCCAAGGCATAGGGAATGACTTTCATTCTCTTTCTATCTTTTGCCGTGGTCGGGCTTTGAGTCTTTACTCAATTTCACACCTTGTAACACAGGCAAGAACTCTTTTCTTTGACTGTTCTATTTTGAACTACTTCAAAATCTTGTTAAGGTATGTACTCATTGAAAAACTTATCAAGCGTCTTGATCTATCTCTATAGATCTTGATGCTCAATATGTAAGCAGCTTCACCGAGGTCTTTCTTTGAAAAACTCCATTCAAACACTCCTTTATGCTTTGCAGAATAATTCTACATTATTTCCGATCAACAATATGTCATTCACATATACTTATCAGAAATGCTGTAGTGCTCCCACTCACTTTCTTGTAAATACAGGCTTCACCGCAAGTCTGTATACAACTATATGCTTTGATCAACTTATCAAAGCGTATATTCCAACTCCGAGATGCTTGCACCAGTCCATTGATGGATCGCTGGAGCTTGCATATTTTGTTAGCACCTTTAGGATTGACAAAACCTTCTGGTTGTATCATATACACCTCTTCTTTAATAAATCCATCAAGAATGCAGTTTTGTTTATCCCTTTGCCAGATTTCATAAAATGCGGCAATTGCTAACATGATTCGGACAGACTTAAGCATAGATACGAGTGAGAAACTCTCATCGTAGTCAACATCTTGAACTTGTCGAAAACCTTTTTGCGACAATTCTAGCTTTGTAGATAGTGATACTACTATCAGCGTCCGTCTTCCTCTTGACAATCCATTTATTCTCAATTGCTTGCCGATCATCGGGAAAGTCAACCAAAGTCCACACTTTGTTCTCATACATGGATCTCATCTCAGATTTCATGGCCTCAAGCCATTTTGCGGAATCTGGGCTCACCATCGCTTCTTCATAGTTCGTAGGTTCGTCATGGTCTAGTAACATAACCTCCAGAACAGGATTACCGTACCACTCTGGTGCGGATCTTACTCTGGTTTACCTACGAGGTTTGGTAGTAACTTGATCTTAAGTTACATGATCATCATCATTAACTTCCTCACTAATTGGTGTAGAAGTCACAGGAACAGATTTCTGTGATCCAATAAGGGAGCAGGTACAGTTACCTCATCAAGTTCTACTTTTCTCCCACTCACATCTTTCGAGAGAAACTCCTTCTCTAGAAAGGATCCATACTTAGCAACAAATGTCTTGCCTTCGGATCTGTGATAGAAGGTGTACCCAACTGTCTCCTTTGGGTATCCTATGAAGACACATTTCTCCGATTTAGGTTTGAGCTTATCAGGATGAAACTTTTTCACATAAGCATCGCAACCCCAAAATTTTAAGAAACGACAACTTTGGTTTCTTGCCAAACCACAGTTCATAAGGCGTCGTCTCAACGGATTTTGATGGTGCCCTATTTAACGTGAATGCAGCTGTCTCTAATGCATAACCCCCAAAACGATTAGTGGTAAATTGGTAAGAGACATCATAGATTGCACTATATCCAATAAAGTACGGTTATGACGTTCGGACACACCATTATGCTGTGGTGTTCCAGGTGGCATGAATTTGTGAAACTATTCCACATTGTTTTAACTGAAGGCCAAACTCGTAATTTAAATACTCTTCTCCACGATCAGATCGTAGAAACTTTATTTTCTTGTTACGATGATTTTCTGCTTCACTCTGAAATTATATGAACTTTTCAAATGTTTCAGACTCTTGTTTCATTAAGTAGATATACCCATATCTGCTCAAATCATCTGTGAAGGTCAGAAAATAATGATACCTGCTACGAGCCTCAATATTCATCGGACCACATACATCTGTATGTATGATTTCCAACAAATCTGGTGCTCTCTCCATAGTTCCGGAGAACGGTGTTTTAGTCATCTTGCCCATGAGGCACGGTTCGCAAGCATCAAGTGATTCATAATCAAGTGATTCCAAAATCCCATCAGTATGGAGTTTCTTCATGCGCTTTACACCAATATGACCTAAACGGCAGTGCCACAAATAAGTTGCACTATCATTATTAACTTTGCATCTTTTGGCTTCAATATTATGAATATGTGTATCACTACGATCGAGATCCAACAAACCATTTTCGTTGGTGTGTATGACCATAAAGGTTTTATTCATGTAAACAGAACAACAATTGTTCTCTAACTTAAATGAATAACCGTATTGCAATAAACATGATCAGATCATATTCATGCTCAACGCAAACACCAAATAACACTTATTTAGTTTCAACACTAATCCCGAAAGTACAGGGAGTGTGCGATGATGATCATATCAATCTTGGAAATACTTCCAACACACATCGTCACCTCGCCTTTTACTAGTCTCTGTTTATTCTGCAACTCCCGTTTTCGAGTTACTACTGTTTAGCAACTGAACCAGTATCAATTACCGAGGGTCTATAGACACTAGTAAAGTACACATCAACAATCTGTATATCAAATATACCTTTGTTCACTTTTACTAGTCTCTGTTTATTCTGCAACTCCCGTTTCGAGTTACTACTCTTAGCAACTGAACCAGTATCAATTACCGAGGGATTGCTATAAACACTAGTAAAGTACACATCAATAATCTGTATATCAAATATACCTTTGTTCACTTTGCCATCCTTCTTATCCACCAAATAGTTGGGGTAGTTCCGCTTCCAGTGACCAGTCCCTTTGCAGTAGAAGCACTTAGTCTCAGGCTTAGGACCAGACTTAGGCTTCTTCACTTGAGCAACAACTTGCTTGCCGTTCTTTTTGAAGTTCCCCTTTTTCCCTTTGCCCTTTTCTTGAAACTACGCGGTCTCGTCAACCATCAACACTTGAAGTGGTCTCATCAACCATCAACACTTGATGTTTTTCTTGATTTCTACCTTCGTGGATTTCAGCATCACGAAGAGCTCGGGAATTACTTTCGTCATCCCTTGCATACCATAGTTCATCACGAAGTTCTACTAACTTGGTGATGGTGACTAGAGAATTCTGTCAATCACTATTATATCTGGAAGATAAACTCCCACTTGATTCAAGCGATTGTAGTACCCAGACAATCTGAGCAGATGCTCACTAGTTGAGCGATTCTCCTCCATCCTTTTGCTATAGAACTTGTTGGAGATTTCATATCTCTCAACTCGGGTATTTGCTTGAAACATTAACTTCAACTCCTGGAACATCTCATATGGTCCATGACGTTCAAAACGTCTTTGAAGTCCCGATTCTAAGCCGTTAAGCATGGTGCACTAAACTATCAAGTAGTCATCATATTGAGCTAGCCAAACGTTCATAACGTCTGCATTTGCTCCTGCAATAGGTCTGTCACCTAGCGGTGCATCAAGGACATAATTTTTCTGTGCAGCAATGAGGATAATCCTCAGATCACGGATCCAATCCGCATCTTTGCTACTAACATCTTTCAACATAATTTTCTCTAGGAACATATAAAAAATAAAACAGGGAAGCAACAACGCGAGCTATTGATCTACAACATAATTTGCAAAATGCTATCAGGACTAAGTTCATGATAAATTTAAGTACAATTAATCATATTACTTAAGAACTCCCACTTAGATAGATATCCCTCTCATCATCTAAGT
Organism: Aegilops tauschii subsp. strangulata; assembly: GCF_002575655.3. Lineage (NCBI taxonomy): Eukaryota > Viridiplantae > Streptophyta > Magnoliopsida > Poales > Poaceae > Aegilops > Aegilops tauschii. The sequence continues at coordinate 351,042,686 of NC_053039.3, forward strand.
GATTACGTGATCCAAAGCAACTAAACAATGTCCGATTAACACGTAAGATGGAGTAGTTTCAATGGTGAACATCACTATGTTGATCATATCTACTATATGATTCACGCTCGACCTTTCGGTCTCTGTGTTCCGAGGCCATATCTGTATATGCTAGGCTCGTCAAGTTTACCCTGAGTATTCCGCGTGTGCAACTGTTTTGCACCCGTTGTATTTGAACGTAGAGCCTATCACACCCGATTAACACGTGGTGTCTCAGCACGAAGAACTTTTGCAACGGTGCATACTCAGGGAGAACACTTTTATCTTGAAATTTTAGTGAGAGATCATCTTACAATGCTACCGTCAATCAAAGCAAGATAAGATGCATAAAGGATTAACATCACATGCAATCAATATAAGTGATATGATATGGCCATCATCATCTTGTGCTTGTGATCTCCATCTCCGAAGCACCGTGCTTGTGATCTCCATCTCCGAAGCACCGTCATGATCACCATCGTCACCGGCGCGACACCTTGATCTCCATCGTAGCATCGTTGTCGTCTCGCCAACTTATTGCTTTTACGACTATCGCTACCGCTTAGTGATAAAGTAAAACTATTACATGGCGATTGCATCTCATACAAGAAAGCGACAACCATATGGCTCCTGCCAGTTGCCGATAACTCGGTTACAAAACATGATCATCTCATACAACACATTATATCACATCATGTCTTGACCATATCACATCACAACATGCCCTGCAAAAACAAGTTAGACGTCCTCTACTTTGTTGTTGCAAGTTTTACGTGGCTGCTACGGGCTTAGCAAGAACCGTTCTTACCTACGCATCAAAACCAGAACGATAGTTTGTCAAGTTGGTGCTGTTTTAACCTTCGCAAGGACCGGGCGTAGCCACACTCGGTTCAACTAAAGTGAGAGAGACAGACACCCGCCAGTCACCTTTAAGCAACGAGTGCTCCAAACGGTGAAACCAGTCTCGCGTAAGCGTACGCGTAATGTCGGTCCGGGCCGCTTCATCTCACAATACCGCTGAACCAAAGTATGACATGCTGGTAAGCAGTATGACTTATATCGCCCACAACTCACTTGTGTTCTACTCGTGCATAGCATCAACGCATAAAACCAGGCTCTGATACCACTGTTGGGGAACGTAGTAATTTCAAAAAAATTCCTACGCACACGCAAGATCATGGTGATGCATAGCAACGAGAGGGGAGAGTGTTGTCCACGTACCCTCGTAGACCGACAGCGGAAGCGTTATCACAACGCGGTTGATGTAGTCGTACGTCTTCACGATCCGACCGATCAAGTACCGAACGCACGGCACCTCCGAGTTCTACACACGTTCAGCTCGATGACGTCCCTCGAACTCCGATCCAGCCGAGTGTTGAGGGAGAGTTTCGTCAGCACGACGGCGTGGTGACGATGATGATGTTCCACCGGCGCAGGGCTTCGCCTAAGCTCCGCAACGGTATTATCGAGGTGTAATATGGTGGAGGGGGGCACCGCGCACGGCTAAGAGATCTCAAGGATCAATTGTTGTGTCTCTGGGGTGCCCCCCTGCCCCCGTATATAAAGGAGCAAGGGAGGAGGAGGCCGGCCTTAGGAGGGGGCGCACCAAGTGTGGAGTCCTACTAGGACTCCCTAGTCCTAGTAGGATTCCACCTCCCATAAGGAATAGGAAAAGAGGAAGGGAAAAAGAGAAGGAAGGAAGGGGGCGCCCCCCTTCCCTAGTCCAATTCGGACCAGACCAAGGGGAGGGGTGCGGCCACCCTTGAGGCCCTTTTCCTTCTTTCCCGTATGGCCCAATAAGGCCCAATACGTATTCCCGTAACTCCCCGGTACTCCGAAAAATATCCGAATCACTCAGAACCTTTCCGAAGTCCGAATATAGTCGTCCAATATATCGATCTTTATGTCTCGACCATTTCGAGACTCCTCGTCATGTCCCCGGTCTCATCCGGGACTCCGAACTCCTTCGGTACATCAACATACATAAACTCATAATAAAACTGTCATCGTAACTTTAAGCGTGCGGACCCTACGGGTTCGAGAACTATGTAGACATGACCGAGACACGTCTCCGGTCAATAACCAATAGCGGGACCTGGATGCCCATATTGGCTCCCACATATTCTACGAAGATCTTTATCGGTCAGACCGCATAACAACATACGTTGTTCCCTTTGTCATCAGTATGTTACTTGCCCGAGATTCGATCGTCGGTATCTCGATACCTAGTTCAATCTCGTTACCGGCAAGTCTCTTTACTCGTTACGTAACACATCATCCCGCAACTAACTTATTAGTCACAATGTTTGCAAGGCTTATAGTGATGTGCATTACCGAGTGGGCCCAGAGATACCTCTCCGACAACCGGAGTGACAAATCCTAATCTTGAAATACGCCAACACAACAAGTACCTTTGGAGACACCTGTAGAGCACCTTTATAATCACCCATTTACGTTGTGACGTTTGGTAGCACACAAAGTGTTCCTCCGGTAAACGGGAGTTGCATAATCTCATAGTCATAGGAACATGTATAAGTCATGGAGAAAGCAATAGCAACATACTAAACGATCGGGTGCTAAGCTAACGGAATGGGTCAAGTCAATCACGTCATTCTCCTAATGAGGTGATCCCGTGAATCAAATGACAACTCATGTCTATGGCTAGGAAACATAACCATCTTTGATTAACGAGCTAGTCAAGTAGAGGCATACTACTGACACTCTGTTTGTCTATGTATTCACACATGTATTATGTTTCCGGTTAATACAATTCTAGCATGAATAATAAACATTTATCATGATATAAGGAAATATATAATACTTTATTATTGCCTCTAGGGCATATTTCCTTCATTGACTTGTTGCGAAGCTCTTCCTTATCCTTGAGTGACATCTCATGAGCAATAATTCTTCCAATGGCTTTCGTTGGCTTGAGATCGTTGTAATTGGGTATCATTTGGATCAATGAGCACACGATATCATATTTTCCATCCAAGGCTCTTAGGATCTTCTTGATGATGAATCTATCGGTCATCTCTTCACTTCCTATGTCGGCCATCTCATTTGTGATGAGAGCAAGCCTAGAGTACATTTCAGCGACACCTTCCCACCATCCTTCACTTTGAACTTGTCAAGATGACTTTGAAGCACATCCAATTTGGATTCCTTGACGGAGTCGGTACCCTCGTGCATATCAACCAAAGTATCCCAAATTTACTTTGCATTCTCAACACGGCTGATTTTGTTGAATTCTTCGGGGCACAATCCGTTGAAGAGGATATCGCAAGCTTGACCATTGTATTGCAGCATCTTCAACTCTTCCGCGGTAGCTTCACGGTTCGGTTCTCTCCTGTAGGATCGAAAGTATGTCTAGAGGGGGGGTGATTAGACTACTTGACCAAATAAAAATCTAGCCTTTTCCCAATTTTAGTTCTTGGCAGATTTTAGCAACTTAGCACAAGTCAAGCAATCAACCTACACATGCAATTCTAAGAGTATAGCAGTGGAATGTAAAACAATTGCATATGAAGGTAAAGGGAGGAGTTTAAGGGAGCAAACGCAATGTTGACACGGAGATTTTTTATCCGTGGTTCCGATAGGTGGTGCTATCGTACATCCACGTTGATGGAGACTTCAACCCATGAAGGATAACGGTTGCGCGAGTCCACGGAGGGCTCCACCCACGAAGGGTCCACGAAGAAGCAACCTTGTCTATCCCACCATGGTCGTCGCCCACGAAGGACTTGCCTCACTAGGGTAGATCTTCATGAAGTAGGCGATCTCCTTGCCCTTACAAACTCCTTGGTTCAAATCCACAATCTTGACGGAGGCTCCCAAGTGACACCTAGCCACTCTAGGAGACACCACTCTCCAAGAAGTAACAAATGGTGTGTTGATGATGAACTCCTTGCTCTTGTGCTTCAAATGATAGTCTCCCCAACACTCAACTCTCTCTCACAGGATTTGGATTTGGTGGAAAGAAGATTTGAGTGGAAAGCAACTTGGGGAAGGCTAGAGATCAAGATTTATGTGGTTGGAATGGGATATCTTGACCTCAACACAAGTGTAGGTGGTTCTCTCTCAGAAAATATGTGTTGGAAGTGTAGGCATGTTCTGATGGCTCTCTCCATGAATGAAGAGTGGGTGGAGGGTTATATATAGCCTCCACACAAAATCTAACCATTACACACAAATCACCAAACTTGGTTGGACCGATTCAGAGAACTCGGTCAGACCGACTTGGTTCATAATGTGACCGTTAGGTGTTTCAGTGGGACCGACACGACAACTCGGTGAGAACGATTTCGTTAGGGTTAGGGCATAACGTAATCTCGGTGAGACCGATTACACAAACTCGGTGAGACCGATTTTGGTAATAGACAAACAGAGAGTTGGTCAGGCAAACTCGGTGGGACCAATTCGCTCATCTCGGTTGGACCGAAACGTTATGAAAAGGAAACAGAGTGTTTGCATTGCAATCTCGGTGGGACCGATCGCTCATCTCGTTTTGACCGAGACGTTACGAAGGGAAACAGATAGATTACAATCCCATCTCGGTGAGACCGAAAAGACTAGGGTTTCTGGCAGTGGCTATGTCAACTGAACTCGGTGGCTCCGGATATGAAATTTCGGTGGGGCCGAGTTGGACTTTTTGGTTTGGGACATATGTGGATGTGAGAAAGTAGTGGAGGGTTTTGGAGCATATCACTAAGCATTTTGAGCAAGAACCTCATTAAGCAACACCTCACCCCTTCTTAATAGTATATGCTTTTCCTATAGACTCAATGTGATCTTGGATCACTAAAATAGAAAATGTAGAGTCTTGTGCTTTGAGCTTGAGCCAATCTTCTGTCCTTAGCATTCTGAAGGGTCCACTTTCTAATCCATGCCATGCCAATCATTGAGCTTTCCTGAAATATTTATCTTGAAATAGTATTAGCTCAATGAGCTATATGTTGTTAGGAATTACCAAAACCACCCAGGGATAGTTGCACTTTCAATCTCCCCCTTTTTGGTAATTGATGACCACATATAGATCAAAGCTTCGACAAATGATAATAAGACTGAAAAACATCGTCGCTTTGAGAAGTATGTGATAAGCAAGAGCTCCCCCTAAATTTGTGCGTTATTTAAAATTTGCTTTTGAATGCAAATGCACAATCGATTAGGATCATGGGTTGCTCTTCCATGTCACATACATCTTGGTGGAGCGCTCAAAATTATAGAAATTAAAAACATGCACTCATCACCAAGCAAAGTGAATGATCATAAGAGGATATGAAAGATAATATCATCCAACAAGCATTAAGGTAGCATATGATCAAACACATGATCAAACAAGTATATCACAAGGACATAAAGTATCTCAAGAGCTGCTGAACTGCAGTTTGGATCTCTGTTACTTTGACATCAAGGTCATAGAATCTTGCCCTTTTTCTGTGGTTCCGTTAGGTGGTGCCATCGTACATCCACGTCGATGGAGACTTCAACCCACGAAGGGTAACGGCTGCGCGAGTCCACGGAGGGCTCCACCCACGAAGGGTCCACGGAGAAGCAACCTTGTCTCTCCCACCATGGCCATCGCCCACGAAGGACTTTTCTCACTAGGGTAGATCTTCATGAAGTAGGTGATCTCCTTGCCCGTACAAACTCCTTGGTTCAACTCCACAATCTTGACGGAGGCTCCCAAGTGACACCTAACCAATCTAGGAGACACCACTCTCCAAAAGGTAATAGATGGTGTGTTGATGATGAACTCCTTGCTCTTGTGCTTCAAATGATTGTTTCCCCAACACTCAATTCTCTCTCATAGATTTGGATTTGGTGGAAGGATGATTTGAGTGGAAAGCAACTTGGGGGAGGCTAGAGATCAAGATTCTTGTGGTTGGAATGGAATATCTTGGTCTCAACACATGAGTAGGTGGTTCTCTCTCAGAAAATGTATGCTGGAAGTGTAGGCACATTCTCATTGCTCTCTCCACGAATGAAGAGTTGGTGGAGGGGTATATATAGCCTCCACACAAAATCTAACCATTACACACAATTCACCAAACTCGGTGGGACCAAATCATGAAACTCGGTCAGACCGATTTAGTTCAAAATGTGAACGTTAGGCTTTTCGGTGGGACCGATTTCATTAGGGTTAGGGCATAACGTAATCTTGGTGAGACCGATCACATAAACTCGGTAGGACCGATTTCTGTAATAGGCGAACAGAGAGTTGGTCAGGCAAACTCGGTGGGACCGAATCCCTCATTTCGGTGAGACCGAAATGTTACGAAAGGGAAACAGAGAGTTTGCATTGTGAACTCGGTGGGACCGATCGCTCGTCTCGGTTAGACCGAAACGTTACGAAGGGAAACAGAGAGTTTGCAATCCCATCTCGGTGAGACCGAGATCCCTATCGGTGAGACCGAACTAACTAGGGTTTCTGGCAGTGGCTATGTCAAATGAACTCGGTGGCGCCGGATAGATCAAATCGGTGGGGCCGAGTTTGACTTTTGGTTTGGGACATATGTGGATATGAGAAAGTGGTTGAGGGCTTTTGGAGCATATCACTAAGCATTTTGAGCAAGCAAGCCATTAAGCAACACCTCATCCCCTTTTAATAGTATTGGCTTTTCCTATGGACTCAATGTGATCTTGGATCACTAAAATGAAAATGTAGAGTCTTGAGCTTGAGCCAATATGTGTCCTTAGCATTTTGAGAGGTCCACATTCCTAGTCCATGCCATGCCAATCATTGAAATTTATGAAATGATCATCTTGAAAGAGCATTAGTTCAATGAGCTATATGTTGTTAGGAATTACCAAAACTACCCAGGGATAGCTGCACTTTCAGCGAAGCATCGACGAGTCCAGAGCATGGCCCCGCCGAGGGGAGACTGGAGATGCGGGTTGCGTCGGTGAGGCCAGAGCAAAGCGCCGCAGAGGGGAGGCCAGAAGAAATGCGAACCCGGGGTCTGAATGCGGCGGCGGTGGGCCAGGGAATATGGACGCGGCGCCGGATGGCTGCGGCAGCGGACAGCGAGGAATGCAGACACGATCACGTGGATGGATGTGGCTTACTCCCTCCTTTCCGGTTTATAGGGCTTATTTCAACTTTTTTGTTTTTCCAATTTAAAGGGCTCATCTCCATCTCATTTTTAGTTTTTGAGGCGCATTAAATCTTTGCATGCAAGAATTAAAAAGGAACACACCAATGCATGTAATGTTCCTACTCATCTAGTGGCCAAGCATGCATGCACTGCAATTAACCCAAATTAATGCATGAGTTTAATTTGAGTAGTTTTGTAAAGTACGAGATACATTCCTCCACTTAAAAAATGCCTTGGTTGATGAGATTTCAGATTTGAGCCCTATAAACCAGAAAGGAGGGAGTGGGTCTTTGGGAAGGGGACGGGTGTAGGTTAGAGTCGTGACTCGTGAGCCGTGTGTATATTTTTTCTTTGAGAACTGAGCGTAGCTCAGTTGGCAAGGCGCGGGAGTTCGCAGCTAGCCCACCAGGGTTCAAGTCTCGGCTTGAGCGTTTGGTGCTCACGGAGTTTTCTTCTATAAAAAAATGCCAACAGGCTAGTCTAGCCGGGGTTGGTCTCATTTTTTAAATATTTTTTCTTTTACTTGGTGTGCGTACTGTGTAGAGCTTTGGGTATGGGTCACTAGCGAAGTGGCCCCACAAGTAAGTAGGGGCAACTTATGTCATTTTTGCAAATACTGACAGGTTTTTTTCTGGTCAACTAGCTAGAATAAACAATCAACTAACGGATGTGTAACAGAATGGCATTTGTGATATATTGTCAAAAATTAAGAGTGGCAAAAAAGAGATGTCAAATTCTAGAGTGGCATAAGCGAAGTTGGCAAAAGCTAGAGTGGCAAAAACAAAATTTTCCCATCCACAAATGCACCACGTGAAAGAAAATCGACTGAGACCATAAGAGCTTCGATCAAAATGGCAGGAACGACGAAGCAGCCACTCCCTCTACCACAGGTCGCGACCACGACATGAAGAAGCAGCCATAGACACACCAGGGGTGACGAAATTGGCCAACACCATATGAAGCTCGATCAGAACGGCGGCAACAACAAGAGAATCACCCCTCTAGCATGCCCACGGCCACAGGAAGTAGCAGTTGTTGAGGAACGTAGTATTTCAAAAAAAATCCTACGATCACGCAAGATCTATCTAGGAGAAGCATAGAAACGAGTGGGGAGAGTGTGTCCACGTACCCTCGTAGACCGAAAGCGGAAGCGTTTTATCAACGCGGTTGATGTAGTCATACGTCTTCATGAGCTGACTGATCCTAGCACCGAACGTACGGCTCCTCCGTGTTCAGCACACATTCAGCTCGATGACGTCCCTCGTACTCTTGATCCAGTTGAGGATAAGGGAGAGTTCTGTCAGCACGACGGCGTGGCAACGGTGATGATGAAGTTACCGGCGCAGGGCTTCGCCTAAGCACTACGACAATATGACCGAGGTGTGTAACTATGGAGGGGGGCACCGCACACGGCTAAGACAAATCTTGGAGTGCCTTTGGGGTGCCCCCTGCCCACGTATATAAAGGAGGGAGGAAGAGGAGGCCGGCCCTAGAGGAGGCACGCCAAGGGGGGGAGTCCTACTTGGACTCCCAGTCGAAGTAGGATTCGGCGCCCCCCTTTCCTATTCCAACTAGGAGAAGGAAGGGAAGGAGGAAGAGGGGAGAAGGAAGGAGGGGGCGTCGCCCCCTCCTAGTCCAATTTGGACCAGCCCATGGGGGGGAGGGGCGCGGCCACCCCTTGAGGCCCTTCTCTCCTTTCCCGTATGGCCCATTAAGGTCCACTACTTCCCCCGGCAAATTCCCGTAACTCTCCGGTACTCCGAAAAATACCCGAATCACTCAGAACCTTTCCGGTGTTCGAATATAGCCTTCCAATATATCGATCTTTACCTCTCGACCATTTCGAGACTCCTCGTCATGTCCGTGATCTCATCTGAGACTCCGAACAACCTTCGGTACATCAAATCAGATAAGCTCATAATACCAATCGTCATCGAACGTTAAGCGTGCGGACCCTATGGGTTCGAGAACTATGTAGACATGACCGAGACACCTCTCCGGTCAGTAATCAATAGCGGAACTTGGATGCTCATATTGCCTCCTACGTATTCTACGAAGATCTTTATCGGTCAAACCGCATAACAATATACGTTGTTCCCTTTGTCATATGTATGTTACTTGCCCGAGATTCGATCGTCGGTATCACTATACCTAGTTCAATCTCGTTACCGGCAAGTCTCTTTACTCGTTCTGTAATGCATCATCCCGCAACTAACTCGTTAGTCACATTGCTTGCAAGGCTTATAGTGATGTGCATTACCGAGAGGGCACAGAGATACCTCTCCGATACACGAGGTGACAAATCCTAATATCGATCTATGCCAACCCAACAAACACCTTTGGAGACACCTATAGAGCATCTTTATAATCACCCAGTTACGTTGTGAAGTTTGATAGCACACAAGGTGTTCCTCCGGTATTCGGGAGTTGTATAATCTCATAGTCAGAGGAACATGTATAAGTCATGAAGAAAGCAATAGCAATAAACTGTAATGGTGATAATGCTAAGCTAACGAATGGGTCTTGGCCATCACGTCATTCTCCTAATGATGTGATCCCATTCTTCAAATGCCAACACATGTCTATGGTTAGTAAACATAACCATCTTTGATAAACGAGCTAGTCTAGTAGAGGCATACTAGGGACACTTTGTTTTGTCTATGTATTCACACATGTACTAAGTTTCCAGTTAATACAATTCTAGCTTGAATAATAAACATTTATCATGATATAAGGAAATATAAATAACAACTTTATTATTGCCTCTAGGGCATATTTCCTTCAGTCTCCCACTTGCACTAGAGTCAATAATCTAGTTCACATCGTCATGTGATTTAACACCAATAGTTCACATCTTTATGTGATTAGTTCACATCGCCATGTGACTAACACCCAAAGGGTTTACTAGAGTCAATAATCTAGTTCACATTGCAATGTGATTAAGACCCAAAGAGTACTAAGGTGTGATCATGTTTTGCTTGTGAGAGAAGTTTAGTCAACGGGTCTGCCACATTCAGATCCATATGTAATTTGCAAACTTCTATGTCTACAATGCTCTGCACGGAGCTACTCTAGCTAAATGCTCCCACTTTCAATATGTATCCAGATCAAGACTCGGAGTCATCCAGATTGGTGTCAAAGCTTGCATCGATGTAACTCTTTACGACGAACTCTTTATCACCTCCATAACCGAGAAGTATTTCCTTAGTCGGCCAAGGATAATTTTGACCAATGTCCAGTGATCTACTCCTAGATCACTATTGTACTCCCTTGCCAAACTCAGGGCAGGGTATACAATAGGTCTGGTACATAGCATGGCATACTTTATAGAACCTATGGTTGAGGCATAGGGAATGACTTTCATTCTCTCTCTATCTTCTGTCATGGTCGGGCTTTGAGTCTTACTCAACTTCACACCTAGCAACACAGGCAAGAACTCCTTCTTTGACTGTTCCATTTTGAACTACTTCAAAATCTTATCAAGGTATGTACTCATTGAAAAAACTTATCAAGCGTCTTGATCTATCTCTATAGATCCTGATGCTCAATATGTAAGCAGCTTCACCGAGGTCTTTCTTTGAAAAACTCCTTTCAAACACTCCTTTATGCTTTCCAGAAAATTCTACATCATTTCCGATCAACAATATGTCATTCACATATACTTATCAGAAAGGCTGTAGTGCTTCGACTCACTTTCTTGTAAATACAAACTTCTCCAAAAGTCTGTATAAAACCATATGCTTTGATCACACTATCAAAGCGTATATTCCAACTCCGAGAGGCTTGCACCAGTCCATAACTGGATCGCTGGAGCTTGCACACTTTGTTAGCACCTTTAGGATCGAAAAAACCTTCTGGTTGCATCATATACAACTCTTCTTTAAGAAATCCATTTAAGGAATGCATGTTTGACATCCATTTTCCAAATTTCATAAAATGCGGCAATTGCTAACATGATTCGGACAGACTTTTAAGCATCGATACAAGTGAGAAAATCTCATTGTAGTCAACACCTTGAACTTGTCGAAAACATTTTTGCGACAATTCGAGCTTTGTAAATAGTAATACTACCATCATCGTCTGTCTTCCTCTTGAAGATCCATTTATTCTCAATGGCTCACCGATCATCGGGCAAGTCAATCAAAGTCCATACTTTGTTCTCATGCATGGATCCTATCTCAGATTTCATGGCCTCAAGCCATTTCACGGAATCTGGGCTCATCATCGCTTCCTCATAGTTCGTAGGTTCATCATGGTCTACTAACATGACTTCCAGAACAGGATTACCGTACCACTCTGGTTGACCTATGAGGTTCGGTAGTAACTTGATCTGAAGTTTCATGATCATCATCATTAACTTCCTCACTAATTGGTGTAGGCATCACTGGAACTGATTTCTGTGATGAACTACTTTCCAATTCGGGAGAAGGTACAATTACCTTATCAAGTTCTACTTTCCTCCCACTCACTTCTTTCGAGAGAAACTCCTTCTCTAGAAAAGATCCATTCTTAGTAACGAATATCTTGCCTTCGGATCTGTGATAGAAGATGTACCCAATAGTTTCCTTTGGGTATCCTATGAAGACGCATTTCTCCGATTTGCATTCGAGCTTATCAGGTTGAAACTTTTTCACATAAGCATCGCCACCCCAAATTTTAAGAAACGACAGCTTAGGTTTCTTGCCAAACCACAGTTCATATGGTGTCATCTCAACGGATTTAGATTGTGCCCTATTTAACGTGAATGCAGCTGTCTCTAATGCATAACCCCAAAACGATAGTGGTAAATCAATAAGAGACATCATAGATCAAACCATATCTAATAAAGTACGGTTATGATGTTCGGACACACCATTATGATGTGGTGTTCCAGGTGGCGTGAGTTGCAAAACTATTCCACATTGTTTCAAATGAAGACCAAACTCATAACTCAAATATTCGTCTCTGCGATCATATCGTAGAAACTTTATTTTCTTGTTACGATGATTTTCCACTTCACTCTAAAATTTCTTTGAACTTTTCAAATGTTTCAGACTTATGTTTCATCAAGTAGATATACCCATATCTGCTCAAATCATCTGTGAAGGTCAGAAAATAACGATACCCGCCGTGAGCCTCAACATTCATGGGACTGCATACATCAGTATGTATTATTTCCAATAATTCAGTTGCTCGCTCCATTGTTCCGGAGAACGGAGTCTTAGTCATTTTGCCCATGAGGCATGGTTTGCAAGCATCAAGTGATTCATAATCAAGTGATTCCAAAAGCCCATCAGCATGGAGTTTCTTCATGTGCTTTACACCAATATGACCTAAACGGCAGTGCCACAAATAAGTTGCACTATCATTATTAAACTTATATCTTTTGGCTTCAACACTATGAATATGTGTATCACTACTATCGAGATTCAATAAAAATAGACCACTCATTGATACGTCTCCATCGTATCTACTTTTCCAAACACTTTTGCCCTTGTTTTGGACTCTAACTTGCATGATTTGAATGGAACTAACCCGGACTGACGTTGTTTTCAGCAGAATTGTCATGGTGTTATTTTTGTGCAGAAATAAAAGTTCTCGGAATGACCTGAAACTTCACGGAGAATATTTTTGGAATTTATGAAAAATATTGGCGAAAGAATCAAGACCAGGGGACCCACACCCTGTCCACGAGGGTGGGGGGGCACCTGCCCCCTGGGCGTGCCCCCTGTCTCGTGGGCCCCCTGAGGCTCCACCGACCTCAACTCCAACTCTATATATTCACGTTCGAGGAGAAAAAACATCAAAGAGAAGGATTTATCGCGTTTTACGATACGGAGCTGCCGCCAAGCCCTAATCTCTCTCGGGAGGGCTGATCTGGAGTCCGTTCGAGGCTCCGGAGAGGGGAATCCGTCGCAGTCATCATCATCAACCATCCTCCTTCACCAATTTCATGATGCTCACTGCCATGCATGAGTAATTCCATCATAGGCTTGCTGGACGGTGATGGGTTGGATGAGATTTATCATGTAATCGTGTTAGTTTTGTTAGGGTTTGATCCCTAGTGTCCATTATGTTTTGAGATTGATGTTGCTATGACTTTGCTATGCTTAATGCTTGTCACTAGGGCCCGAGTGCCATGATTTAAGATCTGAACCTATTATGTTTTCATGAATATATGTGAGTTCTTGATCCTATCTTGCAAGTCAATAGTCACCTACTATGTGTTATGATCCGGTAACCCCGAAGTGACAATAATCGGGACCACTCCCGGTAATGACCGTAGTTTGAGGAGTTCATTTATTCACTAAGTGCTAATGCTTTGGTCCGGTACTCTATTAAAATGAGGCCTTAATATCCCTTAGTTTCCAATAGGACCCCGCTGCCACGGGAGGGTAGGACAAAAGATGTCATGCAAGTTCTTTTCCATAAGCACGTATGACTATATTCGGAATACATGCCTACATTACATTGATGAACTGGAGCTAGTTCTGTGTCACCCTATGTTATAACTGTTGCATGAGGAATTGCATCCGACATAATTATCCATCATTGATCCAATGCCTACGAGCTTTTCACATATTGATCTTTGCTTAGTTACTTTTCCGTTGCCACTGTTACAATTACCACAAAACTGCTATTGTTACCTTTGCCACCGTTACTGTTACTTCCATACTACCTTGCTACTAAATACTTTGCTGAAGATATTAAATTTTCCAGGTGTGGTTGAATTGACAACTTAGCTGCTAATACTTGAGAATATTGTTTGGCTCCCCTTGTGTCGAATCAATAAATTTGGGTTGAATACTCTACCCTCGAAAACTATTGCATGATAACCCACAAGTATAGGGGATCAATTGTAGCCTGATGACCCACAAGTATAGGGATCTATCGTAGTCCTTTCGATAAGTAAGAGTGTCGAACCCAACGAGGAGCAGAAGGAAATGATAAGCGGTTTTCAGCAAGGTATTCTCTGCAAGCACTCAAATTATAGGTAACAGATAGTTTTGTGATAGGATAATTTGTAACGAGCAACAAGTAACAAAAGTAAATAAAGTGCAGCAAGGTGGCCCAATCCTTTTTGTAGCAAAGGACAAGCCTGGACAAACTCTTATATAGAGAAAAGCGCTCCCGAGGACACATGGGAATTATCGTCAAGCTAGTTTTCATCACGTTCATATGATTCGCGTTCGGTACTTTGATAATTTGATATGTGGGTGGACCGGTGCTTGGGTGCTGTCCTTACTTGGACAAGCATCCCACTTACGATTAACTCCTATTGCAAGCATTCGCAACTACAAAAGAAGTATTAAGGTAAACCGAACCATAGCATGAAACATATGGATCCAAATCAGCCCCTTACGAAGCAACGCATAAACTAGGGTTTAAGCTTCTGTCACTCTAGCAACCCATCATCTACTTATTACTTCCCAATGCCTTCCTCTAGGCCCAAATAATGGTGAAGTGTCATGTAGTCGACGTTCACATAACACCACTAGAGGAGAGACAACATACATCTCGTCAAAATATCGAACGAATACCAAATTCACATGACTACTAATAGCAAGACTTCTCCCATGTCCTCAGGAACAAACGTAACTACTCACAAAACATATTCATGTTCATAATTAGAGGAGTATTAATATGCATATAGGATCTGAACATATGATCTTCCACCAAATAAACCAACTAGCATCAACTACAAGGAGTAATCAACACTACTAGCTACCTACAAGTACCAATCCCAGACTTAGAGACAAGAATTGGATACAAGAGATGAACTAGGGTTTAAGAGGAGATGGTGTTGGTGAAGATGTTGATGGAGATTGGCCCCCTCCTGATGAGAGGAGCGTTGGTGATGACGATGGCGATGATTTCCCCCTCCCGAAGGGAAGTGTCCCCGGCAAAACAGCTCCGCCAGAGCCGTAGATTGCTTCCGCCAAGGTTCCGCCTTGTGGCGGCGGAGTCTCGTCCTGAAAGCTTGCTTATGATTTTTCTTCGGACGAAAGACTTCATATAGCAGAAGATGGGCACCGGAGGGCCAACAGGGGGCCCACGAGGCAGGGGGCGCGCCCAGGGGGTAGGGCGCGCCCCTCCCCTCGTGGCCAAGGTGTGGGCCCCCTCTGGTATTTATTCCGCTTAGTATTTTTTTATTTCCAAAAACAACTTTCGTGGAGTTTCAGGACTTTTGGAGTTGTGCAGAATAGGTCTGTAATATTTGCTCCTTTTCCAGCCCAGAATTCCAGCTGCCGACATTCTCCCTCTTCATGTAAACCTTGTAAAATAAGAGAGAATAGGCATAAGTATTGTGACATAATGTGTAATAACAACCCATAATGCAATAAATATCGATATAAAAGCATGATGCAAAATGGACGTATCAACTCCCCCAAGCTTAGACCTCGCTTGTCCTCAAGCGGAAGCCGATAACGATAAACATGTCCACATGTTTAGAGGTAGCGGTGTCGATAAAATAAAATACGAACATGAGGGCATCATGATTATTCTCATAACAGCAACATATATGGATAATGTCATATGATTTCTTATGCTTAAGTAATAACCTATTCACAATGCAAAGTATGAATCAGAAACTTTATTGAGAACTAACAAACTATAATCTCAGTCATTGAAGCAATTGCAATTTATCATAACATCAGAAAGAGTCTATGTGAGAGCTTTTCAGCAAGTCCACATACTCAACTATCATTTAGTCTTTCACAATTGCTAACACTCACGCAATACTTATGGTTACGGAGTTTTAATCGGACACAGAGAAAGATAGGGGCTTATAGTTTCGCCTGCCAACCTTTTACCTCAAGGGTAATGTCAACAATAATAGTTCACGCTAACTTATATCGAATTAGAAATGTATATCAAGATCTTTCCAACACACTGTGCTTGCCAAAGGATAAAATGTAAAAAGGAAAGGTGAAGATCACCATGACTCTTGCATAAGGTACAAGATAAAATTAAAACATAGGCCCTTCGTAGAGGGAAGCAGAGGTTGCCATGCGCTTTTAGGGTTGGATGCACAAAATCTTAATGCAAGATAATGTCACTTTATATTGCCACTTGTGATATGGACCTTTATTATGCAGTCTGTCGCTTTTATTTCTTCCACATCACAAGATCGTATAAAGCTTATTTCCTCCACACTAATCAATCATACATATTTAGAGAGCAATTTTTATTGCTTGCACTGATGACAACTTACTTGAAGGATCTTACTCAATCCATAGGTAGATATGGTGGACTCTCATGGCAAAACTGGGTTTAAGGGTATTTGGAAGCACAAGTAGTATCTGTACTTGGTGCAAAGAATTTGGCTAGCATGAGGGGGAAAGGCAAGCTCAACATGTTTGATGATCCATGACAATATACTTTATTTCAGATATAAGAAAACATAATCCATTACGTTGTCTTCCTTGTCCAACATCAACTTTTAGCATGTCATATTTTAATGAGTGCTCACAATCATAAAAGATGTCCAAGATAATATATTTATATGTGAAACCTCTCTTTCTTTGTTACTTCCTATTAATTGCAACGATGACCAAAGCTATGCTTGTCAACTCTAAACAACTTTTAATCATCACACTCTTTCTATGTGAAGTCATTACTCTCCATAAGATCAATATGATCTCTTTGTTTCTTTTTATTCTTTTCTCTTTTCTTTTATTCACTCAAGATCATAACAAGATAATCAAGCCCTTGACTCAACACTAATCTTTATTATATAGCTCACGGACTCAATTACATAGAGGGACCATAATGCAAAACTCAAAACTAGATCATACTAAAGCTTTATTCTACTAGATCAAGATATTACTAAAAGGATCGAACTAAGTAAAACGGTAAAGATAGGAGATGTGGTGGTGATACGATACCGGGGCACCTCCCCCAAGCTTGGCAGTTGCCAAGGGGAGTGACCATACCCATGTGATTATGTCTCCTTTGCTGGTGAAGAAGATGGTGGTGATGAGGGGTAGTCACACATCGAGCGTAGGAGATCCTCCAACTTGCGGATAATGCCCTTGAGTGCAACGATATGCTCCTTCAACAAAAAAAATTCACGTGTGAGATACTTGTTTTGTATACGAGCTAACTCAATCATCTTGAAAGCTTCGATCTCAGTTGGGGTAAGAAGATTGTGATCAGGTTGAAAGGTGTCTTCTGCTGCCGGAACTTGGTCCTCCTTAGCCTTCTTGATCCCTTCATCCTTGTTGATCTCCACGGGTTCTTCCCTCTTTAGCTCTATCTTCATTAGCCAAGCATCGTTGTCACCATTGTTGGAGGAGGGAGACGACATGATGCCTGGCCTTGACAACCCTGACAGAAAACAGCTCGAAACAAGAACAGAGGACAATTGCGTGATACAGGAGTCAAAACCTTCGGGAGATTATATAATGAATTTTTACCGACTAAAATACGTATCGTGCAAGAAAACAGAGTCCGGAGAGCGCACGAGGTGCCCACGAGGCAGGGGCGCGCCCTCCACCCTCGTGGAGCCCTCGTGTCCTTCCCGGACTGCTTCTTATTTTTCTAAATATTCCAAAACAGAGAAAAATTGCCATTAGAACTGTTTTGGAGTCGGTTTACTTACCGTACCACATACCTATTCCTTTTCGGAGTCTGAAACGTTCTGGAAAGTGTCCCTTATGTATTCCTCCGGGGTTACGGTTTCAATAACATTGGTTTCAACATTTATAGGATTACCTGATTTATAATGTTTGATTCTTTGACCGTTCACCACCTTCGGACTTGTGCCTTCAAAGTTGTTGATTTTTATGGCACCGGAACGATAGACCTCCTCGATAACGTAAGGACCTTCCCATTTAGAGAGAAGTTTTCTTGCAAAAAATCTTAAACGAGAGTTGTATAGCAACACATAATCACCTACATTAAACTCACGCTTTTGTATCCTTTTGTCATGCCATCTTTTAACTTTTTCTTTAAACAACTTGGCATTCTCATAGGCTTGGGTTCTCCATTCATCAATTGAGCTAATGTCAAATAACCTCTTCTCACCGGCAAGTTTGAAATCATAATTGAGCTCTTTAATAGCCCAACATGCCTTATGTTCTAGTTCGAGAGGTAAGTGACATGCTTTTCCATAAACCATTTCATACGGAGACATACCCATAGGATTTTTATATGCAGTTCTATAGGCCCATAATGTATCATCAAGTTCCTTGGACCAATTCTTTCTAGATCTATTAACAGTCTTTTGCAAAATTAATTTGAGCTCTCTATTACTCAATTCTACTTGACCACTAGACTGTGGGTGATAAGGAGATGCAATTCTATGATTAACATCATACTTAGCAAGCATTTTACGGAAGGCGCCATGAATAAAATGTGAACCACCATCAGTCATTAAATATCTAGGGACTCCAAACCTCAGAAAAATAACTTCTTTAAGCATATTAATAGAGGTGTTATGATCAGCACTACTAGTTGGAATAGCTTATACCCACTTAGTAATGTAATCAACAGCAACTAAAATATGTGTATATCCATTAGAGGCGGGAAACAGTCCCATATAATCAAAGCCCCAAACATCGAATGGTTCAATAACAAGTGAATAATTCATAGGCATTTCTTGACGTCTACTAATATTACCAATTCTTTGACATTCATCACAAGATAAGACAAACTTACGCGCATCCTTGAAGAGAGTAGGCCAATAAAAACCGGATTGCAATACCTTATGTGCAGTTCTATCTCCAGCGTGGTGTCCTCCATAAGCCTCGGAGTGACACTTGCGTAGGATCTGTTCCTGTTCATGCTCAGGTACACAACGTCTAATAACACCATCTACTCCTTCTTTATAAAGATGTGGGTCATCCCAGAAGTATTGTCTCAAGTCATAGAAAAACTTTTTCTTTTGCTGGTATGTGAAACTTGGTGGTATGAACTTAGCAACAATGTAATTAGCATAATCAGCATACCATGGAGCAGTATGAGAAGCATTTATGACATTTAATTGTTCATTAGGAAAGCTATCATCAATAGGTAGTGGGTCATCAAGAACATTCTCTAACCTAGACAAGTTATCTGCAACGGGGTTCTCAACTCCTTTTCTATCAATAATATGCAAATCAAATTCTTGTAGCAAGAGAACCCACCTAATAAGTCTAGGTTTAGCATCTTTCTTTTCCATAAGATATTTAATAGCAGCATGATCAGTGTGAATAGTTACTTTAGAATCAACAATATAAGGTCTGAACTTATCACAGGCAAATACAACTTCTAAAAATTCTTTTTCAGTAGTAGCATAATTTGTCTGGGCATTGTTTAGAGTTTTACTGGCATATTGAATAACATTTAATTTCTTATCAACTCTTTGCCCTAGAACAGCACCGACAGCATAATCACTAGCATCACACATGATTTCAAAGGGTAAATTCCAATCAGGTGGCTGAACAATAGGTGCAGAGATCAATGCTTTCTTAAGTTATTCAAATGCTTCTACACAATCATCATCAAAGACAAATGGTATATCTTTTTGTAATAAATTAGTCAGAGGCCGAGAAATTTTTGAGAAGTCCTTAGTGAACCTCCTATAAAATCTGGCGTGACCAAGGAAGCTTCTTATACCTTTGATGTCCTTGGGACATGGCATCTTTTCAATAGCATCAACCTTGGCTTTATCAACTTCAATACCTCTTTCAGAAATTTTATGCCCCAAGACAATGCCTTCATTAACCATAAAGTGGCACTTCTCCCAATTCAAGACAAGGTTAGTTTCTTCACATCTCTGCAAAACTCGATCAAGGTTGCTCAAGCAATCATCAAAAGAGGATCCATAAACGGAGAAATCGTCCATGAAAACCTCACAAATCTTTTCACAGAAGTTAGAGAATATAGCCATCATGCATCTTTGAAAGGTAGCAGGTGCATTACATAAACCAAAATGCATACGTCTATAAGCAAAAGTACCGAAAGGGCAAGTAAATGTGGTCTTAGCTTGATCATCAGCTGACACAGGTATTTGAGAGAAACCGGAATAACCATCTAGAAAGCAAAAATGTGTATGTTTGGATAATCTTTCTAGCATTTGATCAACGAAAGGTAAGGGGTAATGATCTTTTTTAGTAGCTTTATTTAATTTGCGAAAATCAATTACCATCCTATAACCTATAATAACTCTTTGCGGAATCAATTCATCTTTATCATTAGGAACGACGGTAATACCTCCCTTCTTAGGGACACAGTGAACAAGACTTACCCATTGACTATCAACAACGGGATAAATTATACCTGCCTCAAGGAGCTTTAGTATTTCATTTCTTACCACTTCTTTCATTTTAGGATTCAGCCGTCGTTGGTGATCAATAACGGGTTTGGCGTCTTTCTCCAAATTTATTTTATGCTGACATAGAGTGGGACTAATGCCCTTAAGATCATCAAGAGTATATCCAATAGCAGCACGGTGCTTCTTCGGAGTTTTCAATAAATTTTCTTCCTCCTTCTCTGAAAGGTTAGCACTAATAATAACATGATATATCTTCTTTTCATCAAGATAAGCATATTTAAGAGTATCAGGTAATGGTTTAAGCTCAAACACGGGATCGCCCTTGGGTGGAGGAGGATCCCCTAGGATTTCAACAGGCAAGTTGTGTTTCAGAATAGGTCCTTGTTTAAAGAACACTTTATCTATTTCCCTTCTTTCATTCATAAACATATCATTTTCATGGTCTAGCAAATATTGTTCTAAAGGATCACTAGGAGGTACGGCAATAGAAGCAAGACCAATAATTTCATCTTTACTAGGCAATTCCTCTTCACGGTGTTGTCTACGAAATTTAGAAAAATTAAACTCATGAGACATATCACCTAAACCAATAGTAACAACATCCTTTTCGCAATCTATCTTAGCATTAATGGTGTTCAAGAAGGGTCTACCAAATATAATGGGACAAAAGCTATCTTGTGGGGAACCAAGAACAAGAAAATCAGCAGGATATTTAGTTTTCCCACACAAGACTTCAACATCTCTAACAATTCCAATTGGTGATATAGTATCTCTATTGGCAAGCTTAATTGTAACGTCAATATCTTCTAACTCAGTAGGTGCAATATCATGCATAATTTCTTTGTATAAGTCAATAGGTATTACACTAGCACTAGCACCCATATCACATAAGCCATGATAACAATGATCTCCTATTTTAACAGAAATAACAGGCATGCCTACCACAGGTCTATGTTTATCTTTAGCACAAGGTTTGGCAATTCTAGCAGTTTCATTACAGAAATGAATAACATGCCCATCAATGTTATCAGACAAGAGATCTTTAACAATAGAAATATTAGGTTCAACTTTAACTTGCTCAGGAGGTGTATAAGTTCTAACATTGCTTTTACGAACAACAGTTGAAGCTTTAGCATGATCCTTTATTCTAACAGGGAAAGGTGGTTTCTCAACATAGGCAGTAGGAACAATAGGATCATTATAAGTGATAGTCTTTTCTTCAACTTTAATAGGTGCAGCTACTTTTACTTCTATGGGAGGATGATATTTAAACCACTTCTCCTTAGGGAGATCAACATGAGTAGCAAAAGATTCACAGAAAGAAGCTACTATCTCGGAGTCAACTCCATATTTAGTGCTAAATTTACGGAAAACATCGATATCCATAAAAGATTTAACACAATCAAACTTAGGTGTCATACCTGACTCCTTACCTTCGTCGAGGTCCCAATCTTCAGAGTTGCGTTTAATTCTTTCCAATAAATCCCTTTTGAATTCAATAGTCTTCATCATAAAAGAGCCAGCACAAGAAGTATCGAGCATGGTGCGATTGTTATCCGAAAGCCGAGCATAAAAATTTTGAATAATCATTTCTCTTGAGAGCTCATGATCGGGGCATGAATATAACATTGACTTAAGCCTCCCCCAAGCTTGAGTGATGCTTTCTCCTTCGCGATGCCAAAAATTATATATATAATTACGATCACGATGAACAAGATGCATAGGATAAAACTTCTGATGAAATTCCAATTTCAATCGTTTGTAGTTCCATGATCCCATATCATCACATAGCCTATACCATGTCAATGCATCTCCCTTCAAAGATAAAGGGAAGACCTTCTTCTTGATAACATCATCGGGCATACCTGCAAGCTTAAATAATCCACAAACTTCATCCACATATATTAGGTGCTCATCAGGATGTAATGTTCCATCTCCTGCAAAAGGATTAGCTAGCAGTTTTTCCACCATACCCGAAGGAATTTCAAAGTAGACATTTTCATTTTCAGTAGGTTCAGTAGGTTGAGGAGCAACTCTTTGCTCTACTGGTCGGGGTGAAGGTACCCCGAACAAGCCCCTCACAGGATTACTTTCCATAGTAATAAGTGACAGTAAATTTCAGCACACTATATAAATTTTTCCTTACCAAATTCCACCTACCCTCGCTTCACTCCCGTCAACAGCGCCATAAAAGAGTCTTGATGACCCACAAGTATAGGGGATCTGTCGTAGTCCTTTAGATAAGTAAGAGTGTCAAACCCAACGAGGAGCAGAAGGAAATGATAAGCGGTTTTCAGTAAGGTATTCTCTGCATGCACTGAAATTATAGGTAATAGATAGTTTTGTGATAGGATAATTTGTAACGAGCAACAAGTAACAAAAGTAAATAAAGTGCAGCAAGGTGGCCCAATCCTTTTTGTAGCAAAGGACAAGCCTGGACAAACTCTTATATAGAGAAAAGCACTCCCGAGGACACATGGGAATTATCGTCAAGCTAGTTTTCATCACGTTCATATGATTCGCGTTCGGTACTTTGATAATTTGATATGTGGGTGGACCGTTGCTTGGGTGCTGTCCTTAATTGGACAAGATCCCACTTATGATTAACTCCTATTGCATGCATCCGCAAGTACAAAAGAAGTATTAAGATAAACCTAACCATAGCATGAAACATATGGATCCAAATCAGCCCCTTACGAAGCAACGCATAAACTAGGGTTTAAGCTTCTGTCACTCTAGCAACCCATCATCTACTTATTACTTCCCAATGCCTTCCTCTAGGCCCAAATAATGGTGACGTGTCATGTAGTCGACGTTCACATAACACCACTAGAGGAGAGACAACATACATCTCATCAAAATATAGAACGAATACCAAATTCACATGACTACTAATAGCAAGACTTCTCCCATGTCCTCAGGAACAAACATAACTACTCACAAAGCATATTCATGTTCATAATCAGAGGAGTATTAATATGCATATAGGATCTGAACATATGATCTTCCACCAAATAAACCAACTAGCATCAACTACAAGGAGTAATCAACACTACTAGCTACCTATAAGTACCAATCCCAGACTTAGAGACAAGAATTGGATACAAGAGATGAACTAGGGTTTAAGAGGAGATGGTGCTGGTGAAGATGTTGATGGAGATTGCCCCCCTCCCGATGAGAGGAGCGTTGGTGATGACAATGGCGATGATTTCCCCTCCCGGACGGAAGTGTCCCCGGCAGAACAGCTCCGCCACAGCCCTAGAACAGCTCCGCCAAGGTTCCGCCTCGTGGCGGCGGAGTCTCGTCCCGAAAGCTTGCTTATGATTTTTCTTCGGACGAAAGACTTCATATAGCAGAAGTGGGCACTGGAGGGCCAACAGGGGGCCCACGAGGCAGGGGGCGCGCCCAGGGGGGTAGGGCGCGCCCCCTCCCCTTGTGGCCAGGGTGTGGGCCCCCTCTGGTATTTCTTCCGCTCAGTATTTTTCATTATTTCCAAAAACAACTTTCGTGGAGTTTCAGGACTTTTGGAGTTGTGCCGAATAGGTCTCTAATATTTTCTCCTTTTCCAGCCCAGAATTCCAGCTGCCGGCATTCTCCCTCTTCATGTAAACCTTGTAAAATAAGAGAGAATAGGCATAAGTATTGTGACATAATGTGTAATAACAGCCCATAATGCAATAAATATCGATATAAAAGCATGATGCAAAATGGACGTATCATAGCCTCTTTCGATAAGTAAGAGTGTCGAACCCAAAGAGGAGCTAAAGGTAGAACAAATATTCCCTCAAGTTCTATCGACCACCGATACAACTCTACGCACGCTTAACGTTCGCTTTACCTAGAACAAGTATGAAACTAGAAGTACTTTGTAGGTGTTGTTGGATAGGTTTGCAAGATAATAAAGAGCACGTAAATAAAAACTAGTGGCTGTTTAGGTAAAGACACAATCAAGTAAATATAGCAAGTGTGGAAAAGTGGTGGTAGGAGTTGCGAAATTGTCCCTAAGCAATTGACTACTTTACTAGACCGATAGCAAGTTTTATGTGGGAGAGGCCACTGCTAGCATGTCATCCCTAGCTTGGAATTCTATGCACTTATGATTGGAACTATTAGCAAGCATCCGCAACTACTAACGTTCATTAAGGTAAAACCCAACCATAGCATTAAGATATATTGGCCCCCTTCAATCGTGTATGCATCAATTTCTATGCTAGGTTGAAGCTTCTGTCACTCTTGCCCTCCAATACATAGTCCTATCAACATACAACTAACCCTATGGTGTGATCCACGCGCGCGCTCATATGATGGGCACCAAAGGCAAGCAACATAACCACAAGCAAATTAAATCAATCATAGTAATTCACCAATCACCGATAGGACAACGAAAATCTACTCAGACATCATAGGATGGCAACACATCATTGGATAATAATATGAAGCATAAAGCACCATGTTCAAGTAGAGGGTACAGCGGGTTGCGGGAGAGTGGACCGTTGTAGATAGATGGGGGAAGGTGATGGAGATGTTGGTGAAGATGGCAGAGGTGTTGGTGTAGATTGCGGTGATGATGATGGCCCCGGTGGCGTTCCGGCGCCACCGGGAGAGAGGGGGAGAGAGCCCCCCTTCTTCTTCTTCTTCTTCCTTGAACTTCTCCCTAGATGGGAGAAGGGTTTCCCCTCTGGTCCATGGCCTCCATGGCATGGGAGGGGCGAGAGCCCCTCTGAGATTGGATCTGTCTCTCTGTCTCTCTCTGTTTCTGCGTTCTGTTCTGCTGCCCTTTCACCGTTTCGTATATATATGGAGATTCGTAACTCCGATTGGACTGAAATCTTTGCCGTGATTTTTTCCTAAAAATTAGCTTTCTTGCGGCCGAAGAAGGGCATCAACCGCCTTACGGGGGCCCACGAGGGTCAGGGGCGCGCCCAGGGGGGTGGGGCGCTTCCCCTGCCTCGTGCCTCCCTCGGGCACCGTCTCGCGTGGATTTTCCTTCCCATATTCTCCGAATATTCCAAAAATAATCTCCGTCCGTTTTTATCCCGTTTGGACTCCGTTTGATATGGATATTCTGCAAAACAAAAACATGCAACAAACAGGAACTGGCATTGGGCACTGGATCAATATGTTAGTCCCCAAAAATAGTATAAAAAATTGCCAAAAATATATGAAAGTTGTAGAATATTGGCATGGAACAATAAAAAATTATAGATACGACGGAGACGTATCAGCATCCCCAAGCTTAATTCCTACTCGTCCTCGAGTAGGTAAATGATAAAAAAGATAATTTTTGATGTGGAATGCTACCTAGCATAATCTTGATCACATAATCTAATCATGGCATGAATATTAAGACACGAGTGATTCAAAGCAATAGTCTATCATTTGACATAAAAACAATAATACTTCAAGCCTACTAATAAAGCAATCATGTCTTTTCAAAATAAGAAGGCCAAAGAAAGTTATCCCTACAAAATCATATAGTCTGGCTATGCTCCATCTTCACCACACAAAATATTCACATCATGCACAACCCCGATGACAAGCCGAGCAATTGGTTCATACTTTTTAACGCGCTTCAACTTTTTCAACCCTCACGCAATACATGAGCACAAGCCATGGACATAGCACTATAGGTGGAATAGAATATGATGATGGGGGTTATGTGGAGAAGACAAAAAAGGAGAAAATCTCACATTGACGCGGCTAATCAATGGGATATGGAGATGCCCATCAATTGATGTCAATGTGAGGAGTAGGGATTGCCATGCAACGGATGCACTAGAGCTATAAGCGTATGAAAGCTCAAACCGAAACTAAGTGGGTGTGCATCTAACTTGCTTGCTCATGAAGACCTCGGGCCTTTGAGGAAGCCCATCATCGGAATATACAAGCCAAGTTCTATAATGAAAATTCCCACTAGTATATGAAAGTGACAAAATAAGAGACTCTATCATGAAGAACATGGTGCTACTTTGAAGCACAAGTGTGGTAAAAGGATAGTAACATTGCCCCCTTCTTCTTCTTTTTTTTGGCAGGCTTCTTTGGCCCCTTTTTTTTATTTAGGTTTCTTTGGCCTCTTTTTTTTTGGCGGGCAATGCTCTAATAATGATGATCATCACACTTTTATTTACTTACAACTCAATATTACAACTCGATACTAGAACAAAGATATGACTCTATATGAATGCCTTCGGTGATGTACTAGGATGTGCAATGATCTAGCGTAGCAATGACATAAAAAACGGACAAGCCATGAAAACATCATGCTAGCTATCTTACGATCATGCAAAGCAATATGACAATAAATGCTCAAGTCATGTGTATCATGATGATGGAAGTTGCATGACAATATATCTCGGAATGGCTATGGAAATGCCATGATAGGTAGGTATGATGGCTGTTTTGAGGAAGATATAAGGAGGTTTATGTGTGATAGAGCGTATCGTATCACGGGGTTTGGATGCACCGGCAAAGTTTGCACCAACTCTCGAGGTGAGAAAGGGCAATGCACGGTACCGAAGAGGCTAGCAATGATGGAAGGGTGAGAGTGCGTATAATCCATGGACTCACATTAGTCATAAAGAACTCATATACTTATTGCAAAAGTTTATAAGCCCTCGAAGCAAAGTACTACTACGCATGCCCCTAGGGGGATATATTGGTAGGAAAATACCATCGCTCGTCCCCGACCGCCACTCATAAGGAAGACAATCAATAAATACCTCATGCTCCGACTTCGTTACATAACGATTCACCATACGTGCATGCTATGGGAATCACAAACCTCAACACAAGTATTTCTACTAATCCACAACTACCCACTAGCATGACTCTAATATCACCATCTTTATATCGCAAAACTATTGCAAGGAATCAAACATATCATATTCAGTGATCTACAAGTTTTATGTAGGATTTTATGACTAACCATGTGAATGACCAATTCCTGTCATCTCTCTAAATAGATATAAGTGAAGCAAGAGAGTTTAATTCTTTCTACAAAAGATATGCCCACTCTCTAACAAATATAAGTGAAGCAAAAGAGCATTCTACAAATGACGGTTTTCTATGTGAAGAGAAACAGGCAATCCAAACTTCAAATGATATAAGTGAAGCACATGAAGCATTCTATAAAGCCATACTCAAAAGATTTAAGTGAAGTGCAATGAGCATTCTATAAATCAACCAAGGACTATCTCATACCAGCATTGTGCATAAAAGAAAAGTGAAAACTAAATGCAAAAGACGCTCCAAGATTTGCACATATCGCATGAACGAAACGAATCCGAAAACATACCGATACTTGTTGAAGAAAGATGGGATGCCTTCCGGGGCATCCCCAAGCTTAGACACTTGAGTCTCCTTGAATATTTACTTGGGGTTCCTTGGGCATCCCCAAGCTTGAGCTCTTGCCTCTCTTCCTTCTCCTCACATCGAGACCTCCTCGGTCATCGAACACTTCATCCACACAAAACTTCAACAGAAAACTCGGTAAGATCCGTTAGTATAATAAAGCAAATCACTACTCTAAGTACTGTTGCAAACCAATTCATATTTTGTTTTTGCATTGTAGCTACTGTAATATAACTTTTCCATGGCTTAAGCCACTGATATAAATCGATAGTTTCATCAAAACAAGCAAACTATGCATCAAAAACAGAATCTGTCTAAAACAGAACAGTCTGTAACAATCTGAACATTCACTATACTTCTGATACTTGAAAACTTCTTCCAAAAATAGTAAAAATAAAAAAATTGTATAGAAAGACAGTGCAAAAAGAATCAGAACCATTTAACGTTCCAGTAAAAAATGTAAAATCGCGCACTACAGCCAAAGTTTCTGTCCTGCACCGTACAAACCAACAAGCATTGTAAACATCCTAAAGGCAAACCTTGGCACATTATTTTTATAATACAATGGAATTGTACAAGGGGGTAATTATTTTTGTTGAAAAGTTTCTGTAATCAAGATTCACAAAGTTTCCGTGAGCATGAACAAAGTTCAAGGAGCCCCCCACTTCAACCATGCTTGTCTCTCTCACTTTCACTTTCCTTTTTGAAAAAGTTTTGGGTTCCCCTCTTTATTTTTTTGTTTTTAAACTATATGAAAGCACTCAACAGAAATAAATGACTCTCTAAAACTTCCGGGTTGTCTCCCTGGCAGCGCTTTCTTTAAAGCCATTAAGCTAGGCATATAGTGCTCAAGTAATGGATCCACCCGGATCCCAAGGTATATCAAAGCCAATTTTAATTAGCAATGATTTGGCATTTAGTAGTGAGCACAAAGCAACATATATTAAGCAATGACGAAGTCTAACTCTCTTCCTATGCATCGGCATGTCATAAAAGAACAATTCATGCAATGCATAGTATAAACAGTTTCTTGCAATTTTTTCGTGTTGGAAACATGGAGAGGCGGAGATGTAGTTCCTCTCTCATAATAATTGCAAGTAGGAGCAGCAAGCACATGCATATTATATTCATCAAAATCATCATGTGCAACAGTAAAAGGCAACCCATCAATATAATCCTTAATAAAAGCAAACTTCTCTGATATAGTGTAGTTTGGAGAATTCAAAAGGATAATAGGACTATCATGTGTGGGTGCAATAGCAACAATTTCATGTTTAACATAAGGAACTATAGCAAGTTCATCTCGATAAGCATAATTCGTATTGGCATCATGGCCACAAGCATAGCAAGCATCAAGTTCATCAAAAAGGGGTATTTCAAGAGAATCAACGGGATCATAACAATCATCATAGCATTCATCCTTCGCTAAGCACGAAGGGAAATTAAACAATGTATGAGTTGAATAGTTACTCTCATTAGAAGGTGGGCACGGGTGATCAATCCGCTCTTCCTCCTTTTGTTCTTCGCGCTCCTCCTCATCTTTTTCATCTAATGAGCTCATAGTTTCAGTAATTTCTTCTTCCATAGTTTCCTGCAAAATATTAGTCTCTTCTTGGACAGCGGAATTTTCTCAATAAATGCATCAATATCGGAATTGTATTCATAATTCTCATAGCAATATTTCAATATAGCAAAATTTTCAGGCTTATAAACATCATCAGCAAAAGCTTCATACTTTTCAAACAAAGATTCAATTTCATAAGCACCCTTAAAAGCAACAAATTCTTCAATTTGTTCAACATCATAGTAATCATATATACCATTAGCATAAGAAGCTAAGGTTTCATTATCATTAAATTTGCATGAAAAGGGAAGGTGTGGAGACTTCATCCTAGAGCAACAAGTATAATCATATCTCAAGCATAGTTGTCTAGCATACCACTTCAACATATGAATTTGATCCCATAATAGTTTCCCTTTTTGAGTCAAGCGATAATCCCTAAAGTATTCACGTTGATCCAATGTGTCTCCCATTACAAAATTGAATGGGGTTTTCTCGGGATTATCAAAGTAGTACATAATATCAGTCACATAACGAGCATCGAGGGTTTTAGGAGGTTCCTCATCTCCATGAGTAGCAAGTACACCTAATTTTTTTGGTATTTCGTGTTCCATATCCATAACTAAAGATAAATAACAACTTAGAACAGCAAATAAAAATTACTTAGTGATAAAGCAAACAAGCACACACGAGAATATTCACCCCACGCTATTGCTCCCCGGCAACGGCGCTAGAAAAAGGTCTTGATAACCCACAAGCATAGGGGATCAATTGTAGCCTCTTTCAATAAGTAAGAGTGTCGAACCCAACGAGGAGCTAAAGGTAGAACAAATATTCCCTCAAGTTCTATCAACCACCGATACAACTCTACGCACGCTTAACGTTCGCTTTACCTAGAACAAGTATGAAACTAGAAGTACTTTGTAGGTGTTGTTGGATAGGTTTGCAAGATAATAAAGAGCACGTAAATAAAAACTAGGGTCTGTTTATATAAAGACACAATAAAGTAAATATAGCGAGTGTGGAAAAGTGGTCGTAGGAGTTGCGAAATTGTCCCTAAGCAATTGACTACTTTACTAGACCGATAGCAAGTTTTATGTGGGAGAGGCCACTGCTAGCATTTCATCCCTGACTTGGAATTCTATCCACTTATGATTGGAACTATTAGCAAGCATCCGCAACTACTAACGTTCATTAAGGTAAAACCCAAGCATAGCATTAAGATATATTGGTCCCCCTTCAATCCCGTATGCATCAATTTCTATGCTAGGTTGAAGCTTCTGTCAATCTTGCCCTCCAATACATAGTCCTATCAACATACAACTAACCCTATGGTGTGATCCACGCGCGCGCTCATAAGATGGGCACCAAAGGACAGCAACATAACCACAAGCAAATTAAATCAATCATAGTAATTCACCAATCACCGATAGGACAACGAAAATCTACTCAGACATCATAGGATGGCAACCCATCATTGGATAATAATATGAAGCATAAAGCACCATGTTCAAGTAGAGGGTACAGCGGGTTGCCGGAGAGTGGACCACTGTGGATAGATGGGGGAAGGGGATGGAGATGTTGGTGAAGATGGCGGAGGTGTTGGTGTAGATTACGGTGATGATGATGGCCCCGGAGGTGTTCCGGCGCCACCGGGAGAGAGGGGGAGAGAGCCCCCCTTCTTCTTCTTCTTCTTCTTCCTTGACCTTCTCCCTAGATGGGAGAAGGGTTTCCCCTCTGGTCCATGGCCTCCATGGCATGGGAGGGGCGAGAGCCCCTCCGAGATTGGATCTGTCTCTCTGTCTCTCTCTGTTTCTGCGTTCTGTTCTGCTGCCCTTTCACCGTTTCGTATATATATGGAGATCCGTAACACCGATTGGACTGAAATCTTCGCCGTGATTTTCTCCTAAAAATTAGCTTCTTGCGGCCGAAGAAGGGCATCAACCACCTTACGGGGGGCCCATGAAGATAACACAGATGTTCCTAATATCTTTGAGAACCATCACGCCAATGACGCCGGCGAAAAGATTGCCTGACGTGCTGTGGACATACAAGAGTTGATCAAGAAGAAGCCAACATTCGAGGACGTTGAGGACGAAGAAGAAGATGACACCATGGGGAATTACGATTCAGAGTGATACGCATGGCGAAGATGTTGACGCTGCTGCTGCGGATGATGATTACATTGCTTTTGTCGTATTTGCCTGTCAGAAGACGTTTTTTATCTACTATGTGAAATTGTGTTTGCTATGACAGCTGAAACCTGATGAACATGTTGTTTAGTATTTTGCTGGGAGAAGATCACTTGTTATGTATGCTGATTTGTGTTTGGTGATTGTATGACAACTAAAACATGATGACATTGTTGTTTAGTTGTACTCATATTTGGCTGTGAAACTTGAATTTGATGACATAGTTTGTTGTTGGACTGCAATTTGCTCGACGTCTTCAAATGAGAACAAAGCTGACCCGACAGGGCCTCTGCTATTTATTTATTTATATGAGCAAAAGGGGATACCCCCTGATTCCCGTTAATAGAAATCATTAGATGTTCACAACACTACGCCCAGCCTGCTACACAGGTTTCATTCATTACTAGTTTCAGCAAAGTGCTCATGTCGTAGCCACTGAATACATCACGAGTGCTACATACACTGCAAATAAAGAGACAATCATCCTACAGAGCACATCGATTTGCCCATTATCTTCACAAGCTCTTTCATCTCCTCATTGCTGTCAAGGCCGTTCAGCAGCTGTTGCTTGGCCATGATCAGAGGAACTGCATCTTTAACCTTCTGCTCTGCATATTCCTCTTCTGTCGTTCCTTCAGTTACTTGTCCAACACCCCAACCTGCTGGTATTGGGATTCCTCGGCTAACCAAATAATCAGCGTAGTTGCATTCCCCCACATCAGCAACTTCCCAGAAATACAAATCACACGAATCTTCCTTTTCTGCATGAATCAAATTGGAAGATCATCAACCAAACTATTAAAAAATCAGCAACTGAAAGCAGCAAAACAACACTTAAACATATTATTACCCCATCATTCGGGCATTTGTAGAAGACTCGGCCAAGGTTGCGGATTGTGGTTGAGACGCGACGGATGACTCTGCGTGATTTGCAGCAGTGGCACCACACCAACGGCAGCGGGTTGCGATGAGCAATCGGCTGCGGTGCGCGTGCCGGCGGGGGTGTGATGAGACCCACAGGCGATGGTACGGGTGGCGACTTGGCGCATATCTGGTTGTTGCCTGCTGAAGAGCAGGTGGACGAGCAGCCAGCGGACATGGTTGCTGCGGCCAGAGCTTCTGATGCTAGGCAGAGTAAGTAGAGAAGAGGAGAAGCGAACGTTGGATATGTCAGTTTCATTACTTGCAGAGTAGCATAGCACCATATATAGTCATAGTCTAGGTTTGGATTCGAACCAGCTACAGGAGGGACCTCCTTGTTTTGCGAAAAAATTTATTCTCCACCTGACAGCTCGGACCCACCGGCTGTATCTTCGCACGGAAGGAAGTGCCTCCTTGTTTTGCGAAAAAAATTATTCATCCCGTTGACAGCTGGGACCCGTCAGATTTGGTGACTGACTTGTGGGCCTACTAAGCGGGCGTGTACGCACGGCTTTGTCAACTTAATCAACAAATGATTCTAGCAGCTGGACCGTTGGATGTTAATCCAACAGCCGTGCTCCTTCTTCAACCTCTGTTCTTGCTCCTGTCTCCCGTGGACGGCACCGCGGCTGTGCTGCCGCACACCCGAACCAGTGAAGTTTCCCACTCCTCTCCATCTGCGACTCCACTGCCCCGTCTTCCCCATCTCCGGGTCGTTCCAGTCTGGGTGCGCTCGGCACGGTGTGGTCAACATGGTCAACAACCGAGAGTCATCGGAAGATGACTGTATGTGAGAGGCCGACAGTGGGGACGCACCATGCCCATGGACACATGCATGCAACGGAACGCGGCGAGGTCAACGTGGTCAAGGAACGACTTCCATCGGAAGTATACTGTACGTGGAGAGTCTCAGCTGGGTCCACGGCCGCAGCAAGTAAGTGCCTCCTTATTACGCGGAAAATAATGATTCCTCCAACTGACAGCAGGGACCCACTGGACGGGCCACCGTATTTTGCGAAAAAAACATTTGCCCCTTGACTGCTGGGACCCACCTGACGGGCCACCATATTTCGTGAAAAAAAACGTTCCCCCCGCTGTCAGCTCGGACCCACCGGAAGTGCCTCCTTATTACGCACAAAAAAATGAATACTCCCCCGGCTAGCTGGGACCCACCTTGGTGGGAGGCTGGCTTGTGGGCCTACTAAGTTGACGGGGACGAAGGGCTTTGTCAACTTAGTCAATATGAACGATTCTAGCTCCAGTGACCGTACGATGTCCATCCAACGGCCGTAGTGCTTCTTCAACCTCTGGTCTTCTTGCTCCAGCCGCCCAAAGCAGCGCTGGTCGTGCCGCATGCTCCTGCCTCCCGTGGCCGGCTGTGCTGCCGCGGAGGCCTCACCGCCCCCTACTATTCCCACCGCTGGCCAGGCCCTGCGGCGACGGCAGCCTTACACCGCAGCCGAACCAGTGAACCCTCGTACTCCTCTCCGCTCTAACGCCCGGATAATCATGCTACAGTAATCTCACGTTAATGATGGCACGTCACCTCTGTCACTGAAATTAATCTCGGGTTAATTCAAAACCGTTTCAAATTTAAATCCTAAATAAGTCAAACGACAAAAGTTTTCAAATATTATAATAAAAATGTTCGGGCCATGTCAATTATTGCACTGATAATTATTGTGGAGAAAACACATTTTTATAAAATGCCTAAATGCTTTTAAATGAATTAAACAGAAAAGAAAATAAATAAATAAATAAATAATGAGAAAACAGAACAAAAAGAAAAAAGAAAACAAACAAGAAAAGGAACCCCCCCTTCCCCCACTGGACCCTGGCCCAATTGGGCCGACCCGAGGCCCAGCCGGCCTGGCCCACCTCGCTCGACCGTGCCCTCCCCTTCCCTGTTCCCCCGACCGGGGTCGGAATAGGGGCAGGTCCTCGCCGCACCCCCTCGCCGGCGACGGGGGAGGATAAGGCCGCCCCGACACCTCGGCCTCCGCCCATCCCTCCCACTTGCCCCTCTCGCTCGCCTCTGCGCCTCCCCTCCCCCAGATCCACCTCTCCCCTCACGCTCTCCTTCGTTCTGGAGAGGAGACCGACGCGGTCGCCGCCGTTCTCCGTCGTTCACGCGACCACCGTGCTTTCCTCGCGACCTCGAAGTGTCCACGAGCTCCGCCGCGTCGAGCCCGTCCTCCCCGACCACGTGCTCGAGCCGGGACCCCCTACATCACCCCCAACGCCATCGCCTTCTTCCTCGGGTCGCCGCCGTCTTCTTCGACTCCGGCGACTGCTGCTGCTACTAAGCCTCCCACGGGCCTTTCTTGCGCCGCGCGGTGAGCCCCTCATCCTCTCCCCTCGCTCTCCTGGCCTCTTGAGCTCTCGTAGCTGCCGCTCTGCTTG
This sequence comes from Aegilops tauschii subsp. strangulata, assembly GCF_002575655.3. Taxonomy (NCBI): domain Eukaryota; kingdom Viridiplantae; phylum Streptophyta; class Magnoliopsida; order Poales; family Poaceae; genus Aegilops; species Aegilops tauschii. The sequence goes on from NC_053039.3 coordinate 351,077,468, forward strand.
CGTCTGAACGTGTCGCCGCGGAGCTCGCCGCCGGCAAGGCTCCGGTGACCTTTTGGTCACGGGCTCAAGCCCGTTGCACTCCCCACAGCGCGTAGATACCCCCCAGCCCCTCCGTTTGCTCGATAGCACGTCGTAGCTCCGTTTTCGTCGAGCACCCGTGCACGCCGCCACCTCCGCCGCTCGCCGGCGCCGATTCCGGCCAAGTCCGGCGAAGCTACGGCCACCACTGGATGCGGCGCTGCGAGCTCGTTCGAATGAGACTAGCCCCGCTCCTCCCCGAGCCCCGTAGGCGAAATCCGGCGAGATCCGAGCCGCGCCGCCGCGTTTGGCGACGCCGGCGTTGAGCCGCCGGCCGCGCTGAGCTGGCACACCTGGGGCCACCCCCTGGGTCGCTGCCAGTGGGTCCTGGTGGCCCAGTTGACTGGGTTGACCCCAGTCAACTGCTGACTGGGCAGGCCCCAGCCACTGACATGCGGGCCCCGCCGCATAATTAACAAAAAAAATGTTTTTATAAATAAAACTAATTAATTAATCTAAATAGGCACTGACAGGTGGGGCCTACCTGCTAATAACCTTGTTTAAGTTAATTATAAAACTCTGTTAGTGCCCTGTCAATGACATGTGGGTCCCACTGGACCCACCTGTCTGGTTTGACTGGTCAGTCGACCTGTTGACCTGCTGACGTCAGCATTACCTCATGCTGATGTCATAATTCATTTTTGCTTAATTCAAATAATTCCAGAAATTCAAATAATCTTTGAAAATTCATATCTTTTAAACCGTAACTCGGATGAAAATGTTTTCTACATGAAAGTTGCTCAGAACGACGAGACGAATCCGAATACGCAGTCCGTTCGTCCACCACACCTCCCTAACCTATCGAACTAGCAACTTTCCCCCTCCGGTCCGTCTGTCCGAAAACGCGAAACATCGGGAATACTTCCCGGATGTTCCCCCCCTTCGCCGGTACCACCTACTGTCGCGTTAGGACACACCTAGCACTGCTCAGTGTCATGTCACGCATCGTCATGTTTATGCTTGCATTGTATTTACTGTTTCTTCCCCCTCTTCTCTCCGGTAGACTACAAGACCGACACTGCTGCTGCCCAGTTCGACTACGGAGTTGACGACCCCTCCTACTTGCCAGAGCAACCAGGCAAGCCCCCCCCCCCTTGATCACCAGATATCGCCTATTCTTCTCTATACTGCTTGCATTAGAGTAGTGTAGCATGTTACTGCTTTTCGATATCCTATCCTGATGCATAGCCTATCCTTGCTACTACTGTTGTTACCTTTACCTGCAATCCTACATGCTTAGTATAGGATGCTAGTTTTCCATCAGTGGCCCTACATTCTTGTCCGTCTGCTGTGCTATACTATCGGGCCGTGATCACCTGGGCGGTGATCACGGGTATATACTTATATACTATATACATGACACATGTGATGACTAAAGTCGGGTCGGCTCGTAGGAGTACCCGCAAGTGGATCTTTGTGGCGGAGCGACAGGGCAGGTTGAGACCGCCTAGGTGAGAGGTGGGCCTGGCCCTGGTCGGCGTTCGCGGTTACTTAACACGCTTAACGAGATCTTGGTATTTGATCTGAGTCTGGCCATTTGGTCTATACGCACTAACCATCTACGTGGGAGTAGTTATGGGTATCCCGACGTCGTGGTATCAGCCGAAGCTCTTTTGACGTCAGCAACTGAGTGGCGCGCGCCGCATTGGACCGTAAGCTCGCGCTTGTATTAAGGGGGCTAGGTCTGCTTCCGGCCGCGTACGCAACGTGCAGGTGTGCATAGGGCGATGGGCCCAGACCCCTGCGCGCATACGTTTAGACCGGCGTGCTGACCTCTCTGTTGAGCCTAGGTGGGGCTGCGACGTGTTGATCTTACGAGGCCGGGCATGACCCAGAAAAGTGTGTCCGGCCAAATGGGATCGAGCGTGTTGGGTTATGTGGTGCACCCCTGCAGGGAAGTTTATCTATTCGAATAGCCGTGTCCCTCGGTAAAAGGACGACCCTGAGTTGTACCTTGACCTTATGACAACTAGAACTGGATACTGAATAAAATACACCCTTCCAAGTGCCAGATACAACCCGGTGATCGCTCTATAACAGGGCGACGAGGAGGGGATCGCCGGGTAGGATTATGCTATGCGATGCTACTTGGAGGACTTCAATCTACTCTCTTCTACATGCTGCAAGATGGAGATGACCAGAAGCGTAGTCTTCGACAGGACTAGCTATCCCCCTTTTATTCTGGCATTCTGCAGTTCAGTCCACTGATATGCCCCTTTACACATATACCCATGCATATGTAGTGTAGCTCCTTGCTTGCGAGTACTTTGGATGAGTACTCACGGTTGCCTCTCTCCCTCTTTTCCCCCTTTCCTTTCTATCTGGTTGTCGCAACCAGATGTTGGAGTCCAGGAGCCAGACGCCACCGTCGACGACGACACCTACGACACTGGAGGTGCCTACTACTACGTGCAGGCCGCTGACGACGACCAGGAGTAGTTAGGAGGATCCCAGGCAGGAGGCCTGCGCCTTGTTCGATCTGTATCCCAGTTTGTGCTAGCCTTCTGAAGGCAAACTTGTTTAACTTATGTCTGTACTCAGATATTGTTGCTTCCGCTGACTTGTTTGTGATCGAGCACTTGTATTCGAGCCCTCGAGGCCCCTGGCTTGTATTATGATGCTTGTATGACTTATTTATGTTGTAGAGTTGTGTTGTGATATCTTCCCGTGGTCCCTGATCTTGATCGTACACATTTGCGTGCATGATTAGTGTACGGTCAAATCGGGGGCGTCACATCCGCGCGGGCTTCCACTGTCGCGTCTTCCCCGGCTCCGCGTCGTCCCCTTCCTAGGCCTCGCCTTCGTCCACCACCGTGGTGCTCTCCGCGCGGCGTGGTCAAGGAACGACTTCCATCGGAAGAGTACTGTACGTGGAGAGGCTGACAGCTGGGTCCACGGCCACAACCCAATTTTTTTGTGATTTGCCAAGTAAGTCGCTTTGTCAGGCCTGTTGGGCTGCAAATCTTTCAAGATGAGGAGAGCTTTCATTCGGCTGGCCGAGAAAATGGCCCATCAGTAATGAGAAATGGGCTGTACATTTTTTAAACACATCAAACCGGCAATTAGTTTCAAATATATTTTTTTCATTTCGAGATTTTAAATTACATTAATTTTTATGCGTGGAGAATTTGTTGGATTTTATATTGATATACATTTATTTTTAAAATCAGTTTGAATGTGAGTCGAAATTTCGGGATTAAAAACAGTTCGGACCGCACCGAAATATGCAAAATTTCGTATAATTTTTTAACCGTGGCCACAATATGGGCTGTAATGCTAACAAAAAGAATATGGGCTCCAAAAAACCTTAATAATTAGCAAATGGGCTGTAAATTATTAGAAATAATGGCAGATGGGCTGTATGCTGTTTTCCACAGATTTGAGGCTTTCCTAATAAAAAGGTTGACACACAAGCAGTGACTGTTGGATGGCCATCCAACGGCCGTCGTGCTTCTTCAATCTCTGCTCTTCCTGCTCCAGCCGCTCAAACAAGCGCCGGCGGGACTGCCTGCTCCCTCCTCCCCGCGACCGGCTCTGCTGCCACGCAGGCCTCACCGCCCCATCATACTCCCATCGTTGGCCTAGCCATCCCTCTACTCACCCACACCTGTTGTTATTCTCCGACGACGGCAGACGAACCAGTAAACCCTCGTACAGTCGTACTCCCCTCCACATGGGAAACAACTGCCGAGTCTTCCCTGCCTCCGTGTCGTTCCCTTCCTAGGCCTCGCCGTCGTCCACTGCCCTGGTGCTCTCGACACGGCCTGGTCAACGTGGTCAACGACCGACATGCATCTGAAGTGGACTGTACGTGGAGAGGCCGACAGCTGGGTCCACGGCCGCACGCAAGGAAATGCCTCCTTATTACGCGCAAAATAATGATTCCTCCTCCTGACATCAGGGACCCACCGAAAGGGCCTTTGTATTTCACGAAAAAAAATGTTACAGCCGCTGACAGCTCGGACCCACCAGCTATATCTTCGCACGCAAGGAAGTGCCTCCTTATTACGCACAAAAATATGAATACTCCCCCTGTTAGCTGGGACCCAGTATAGTGGCAGGTTGACTTGTGGGCCTACTAAGTTGACGGGGATGGAGGGCTTTGTCAACTTAGTCAATATGCACGATTCTAGCTCCAGTGACCGTACGATGTCCATCCAACGGCCGTAGTGCTTCTTCAACCTCTGGTCTTCTTGCTCCAGCCGCCCAAACCAGCGCCGGTCGTGCCTCGTGCTCCTGCCTCCCGTGGCCGGCTGCGATGCGGCGGAGGCCTCACCGCCCCCTACTACTCCCACCGCTGGCCAGGCCATCCCTCTACTCACCCACACCCCCTGTTATTCTGCGGCGACGGCAGCCTCACACCGCAGCGAACCAGTGAACCCTCGTACTCCTCTATGCGTGGGCATCCACTGCCACGTCTTCCCCGGCTCCGCGTCGTCCCCTTCCTAGGCCTCGCCGTCGTCCACCGCCCTGGTGCTCTCGGCGCGGCGTGGTCAACGTGGTCAAGGAACGGCTTCCATCGGACGTGGACTGTACGAGGAGAGGCTGACAGCTGGGTCCACGGGCGCAGCAAGGAAGTGCCTCCTTATTACGTGCAAAATAATTATTCCTCCACCTAACAGCGGGGACCCACCGGACGGGCCACCGTATTTCGTGAAAACGTTTGCCCCTGACTATTGGGACCCACCAGCTACATCTTCGCACGCAAGGAAGTGCGTCCGGGCAACAAAAAAATTGATTCGCCCCCTGACTGCTAGGACCCACCAGCTACATCTTCGCAGGCAAGGAAGTGCCTGACAATCGGGACCCACCTGGTCGAAGCGTACGTAGCGTTGTCATTCTGGTCGTGAGGCGCACACGTGTCGTAGTAGAGGCGCGTACGTGTCGTAGTAGAGGCGCGCACGTAGCATGTACACGTACGTACAGCGGCCAGGGTGCAAGAAAGAAAATACGGCCACGTATGTGTACATACGGGCGGGGTCTTGAACGCCTACTCGCGCATACGTACGGCCAGGGCTCGTGTACATGGCTGGGTCGGAACGGAGAAACAGCGTCGTCGTCGTGTTCATGGGGAGGCAACGGAATGCGTCGTGTTCATGGGGAGGCAACGGAATGCTTCGTGTTCATGGGGAGGGGTGTGGCGTACCGCAAAACAGAGGAAACGGACCTCCTACGGTCGAAACGGGGGTCCAGTTGATCGGGAGGAGTGTGGCGTACCGCAAAACGGAGGAAACGGACCTCCTACGGTCGAAACAGGGGTCCTGTTGATCGGGAGGGGTGTGGCGTACCGCAAAACGGAGGAAACGGACCTCCTACGGTCGAAACGGGGGTCTTGTTGATCGGGAGGGGTGTGGCGTACCGCAAAACGGACGAAACGGACCTCCCACGGTCGAAACGGGGGTCCTGTTCATCGGGAGGGGTGTGGCGTACCGCAAAACGGGACTCCACGGGATACTGTTCATCTCCACCGTCGACCTCCTCCAGCCTCCACGGGCTCCTGTTCATCCAGCCTCCACCGCGCGCTACTCCACCGGCTACTGTTCAACCACCCCTCGACGGGCACCCCTCCACCGTCTACTGTTCATCCAGCCCTCCACACCACGGGGTCCTATTCAACCACCCCTCCACGGGCACCCCTCCATCGTCTACTGTTCATCCAGCCCTCCACCACACCACGGGGTCCTGTTCATCCAGAGGCAACGCCACCGCTCACTGTTCATCCAACCCCCCCCCCCCCCCCCCGCAACGCTCACTGTTCATCCAAACCCCCCCGCAACGCTCACTGTTCATCCCAGAGGCAGCATCGATCGGCTTCAGTTAGCAGCAGTAGCGAAGGAATCGCTCGATCGGGTTCAGTTAACAGCCATCGATCGATCGCTCGGGTTCAGTAACGCGTAGTCTGCAGTGTAATCGCTCGGGTTCAGTTAGAGCCCAACGCCTCGCTCGGGTTCAGTTAGAGCCAACGCCTCGCACACACGCGCGTACGTGTACGAGAGAAACGCGCATCGCTCGGCCCCCGACCTCCCACCGTAACCAGGAACTCCCCGAAATTTTCCTCGCCCTCGCTTCTACCACGGTTTTTTCCGTCATGGACGGCCCAAAGAATGTCATGCAGCCGCGTCTCCGGCCCGCCTAGGACGAAAAGCCCATTTTCTGTCATGATTTTTTGTCATAGAAGTAGGAGCCCACCACATCTATGATGATACCGGGTTTTGTCACAATTATCGTCATAGAAGTGTCATATGTATGACAGAAAAAAAATTCGTTCGGCCCAAAATGTCACGGATGTGTCTTTTTTTGTAGTGCATCAAGTGTTCTCAAATCCTTAAAGACTCAATCCGATAAGATAACTTCAAAGGGGATACTCAATCCATTACAAAAGAGTAGAGGGGGAGAAACATCATAAGATCCAACTATAATAGCAAAGCTCGCGATACATCAAGATCGTACCACCTCAAGAACACGAGAGAGAGAGAGAGAGATCAAACACATAGCTACTGGTACATACCCTCAGCCCCGAGGGTGAACTACTCCCTCCTCGTCATGGAGAGCGCCGGGATTATGAAGATGGCCACCGGTGAGGGATCCCCCTCCGGCAGGGTGCCGGAATAGGGTCCCGATTGGTTTTTGGTGGCTACAGAGGCTTGCGGCAGCGGAACTCCCGATCTATTCTGCTCCCCGATGGTTTTAGGGTATATGGATATATATAGGCGAAAGAAGTCGGTCAGGGAAGCCACGATGGGCCCACGAGGGTGGAGGGCGCGCCCCCTGCCTCGTGTCTTCCTCGTTGCTTCCCTTACGTACACTCCAAGTCTTCTGGATTGCTTTCGTTCCAAAAATAACTCTTCCGAAGGTTTCATTCCGTTTGGACTCAGTTTGATATTCCTTTTCTGCGAAACACTGAAACAAGGAGAAAAACAAAAACTGGCACTGGGCTCTAGGTTAATAAGTTAGTCCCAAAAATAATATAAAAGTGCATAGTAAAGCCCATTAAACATCCAAGATGGATAATATAATAGCATGAATACTTCATAAATTATAGATACGTTGGAGACGTATCAGTGACTTACCTATAGTAGAGAGACGACGATCAAAACCTTGTTTGAACCATAGAATGGTATAAGTATTTTTCCCTTGTACAAGGCAGCTCTTGCCAATCGTAGGATATACGGTGAGGTTCAACCCAGATCCATTTCCTGCAGGAGAAACCATAAATGGTTGACCACCATGAGATGTCGATAGTTGTTTAGTATTGGCGCCAGACCCGTCAGCTCAGAAGATCCCGTCTCGGAAGAATCCTACCAAGAAGAAAGGACAGAAGTATTGAGGAAAAGGTTATGCCACTACTGGAAGAGCCCAGAAAAGGAATTTTCCTGAGAATCTGAGGAGACCAACACTGTCAAGAATAATGGATGGAGTATATGAGTTTTGATGGAACTGTAACCATGTTTCTAAGGGTGGTAGCATCCGAGACCCCGGAGACGATCGATGGATTTTGAGAAGACCCCCAAACCTAACCTATTTCTTTCTAACCTCTCCGAATCTTGAGGACGAGATTCATGTTAAGGGTGGTAGGTTTGTAACATCCCAAAATTCTAAATTTTGGAATGTTATATTAATAGATTGATTGATTGTTTGTTTGATTGTTGTGTGATTGATTGACTGAAAGTGAGTGAAATTTGAAACTTTTGAAAGTTAAATGAGAGGGAATAAAAGGACTTTCCCAAACTTTCATTTTGCATTTATGATCTCCGTGAATTCAAATTCTTTTCAAATACAAAACCCTAGAGAGAAGATGACATGTCTTCTTCCATTTATTTAAATGAAAAGGGTTGTTGAAAATATTTGAATTTCATTTGAAAATATTTCAAATTCAGAACTTCAAGCAACTCAATTATTTTCATGAGAAAAGATAAAATGACTTCTTCAAATTATATGAAATATGAGTTGGAAGTTTCAAAGAGTCAAATTTAAAGCCCCTTTTGGAAATTATTTTCAATTTGGAGTTATTTGGGTTTTATTCAAATTATTTTCCTCCAAAAACAAAATATATGGAAATTAGGGTAAAATGATTCCCTACATCAGAAAATTGGAGAGAAATAAAATTGAAATCATTTTGGTTTTTTTCAAAATGATTTTTATTGGATTTTATTAGAGCTGTAGCACTCTTTGCTTTATTTAAATTTGTGTGGATTTTATTTGACTCTAGAAAAATGTTCATGTTCTAGAGGATCTTTTTCTGAAAATTTTCATATATAATATGCTATATATAATTTTTAATATTTCTTGTTTTATTTTATGGTTGTTGTTTGTTAAAAAAAATGTTTTATAAAAAAATACTCCTTTTGGACCGAACTGGGCCGCGGCCCAGCCAGCCAGCCCAGCCGGCCCACCTCCTCGTCTCCGTCCCCAAGCAGGACTCCGCTCGGGAGTCTGCCGCCGCCACGACGCGCCGCCGCGCCGACCTCGACGTCCGTGCCGAGGCCGGGCTCTTTGCCCCCTTCCGCAAGCCCCCGCCCCCCCTCCTCTTTATAAAGCCGCGTTCGGACCCTCTCTCTCTCCTTGCTTCACCGCCGCCGCACGCCGATGCGCCGCCGCCTCGCATCTCGCCGCCCCGCTGCACGCGCCGCCGCTCGCCCTGCCCCGCGCCGCACCACCGCCGCCGCACCTTGCTGCCGCCGCCCGCGCCTCGCCGTTACTAGCCGCGCCGCCGCCATCGAAGCCCGCCGCCGCGGGAAGCCGCCGTGGCCGTTGACCCGCCGTGGACCGGTAATAACCGCCCCGGTTCGCTGTTTTTTAATTTAGTTTTTTTTCGGTTTTCTTTAAAAAAACCCGGTTTTCTTTAGTTAGGTTATTTAGTGAGCGTTCGCTCGTTAGCTTCTCGTAGCGAACGATTTCGTTCTATAGGGTTCTGCAGCGAACGTTCGTTCGATAAGATTTTTCTTTTTATTTTAGTTTTCGGCCAGGGACCCATCCGTGAATACTTTATTTATGGATTAGTCCCTAATCTTCAATCTATTACAACTTTTTACTCGTTAGTCCAAATCCAACGAAACCAACGCCCACTTCTTCGTTATGATCCCCTCTATTCAGATAATCAACTTAAACATGTTTTTGAAAGTTTTAAAATTTGAATTCAAACAGATTTGTATTTGGATTTAGTTTGATCATAGCTTAAGTTTTATAACTCCGTTTGAGTTGATTCTTTTTGCAAATTAAAGCTCTTGACCTAAACTTTCTGATAAGGCCAAATTCACATAATTTTGGTACTGTTAGAATTGTTTTATGTTGCAAGAATTATTTGCTTGGTTTTGATGTTTTCCGAATTGTCTTCTTCGTTCTTCCCGATCTTTTGAGTGATTGCTTATGTGTGGTTACTATTGCTTGCTTACGATAGATTGATCGGAGTGTGACGAGTAGATCTATCAAGAGTTATGAGTGCAAATCATCTTCATCAACAGTACGAGGCAAGTTCACACTTTGATCATATCCCTTTCATACCCAGTTTTTATGCATTAGTTTCAACCCTCAAACATTGCATGAGTAGGATTGATAACATGTGGGTATTGGGAACTAGTTGATGAGGTAGGAGCCTATTGCCCTGCATTCAAACCTTGGGAGTTACCATTACGCTATGCTTATATTGTCATGCTATGCTCGTAGACGTGGATTGGGTTTGAGTGAATTCCATGACAGATGTGAGATTGTTTACTTAATGGTTCAACTTAAGGTGGCTACTTTAATACACATCTGGGTGGATTGGTTGCGGGCACCTGGAGAATCCAGTGTTGTCCTAGGATATCCCGGAGGACCCGTGTGATCATCCTACGGCTCGCCACCCAGGCTCAAAGGGATCATAAGATTATTCATGCTAGAAACTTCCGTGTGCAGCCACAAGCTATTATGGGCTCTATCATAGTTGAGTAGGTTGCATGACCTCTTCCAGTGGTAGGCTAGCAGATGCAGGGGGTGTAGGTTGGTACTGTCTACCCAGGGTTAGAGTGAATGTTTCTGAAAGACTGTGTCTCGGTCATCCGTTTCTCAAACACCATGTAGTGCGAGAAATCCAACAGAGGAGATCGAGTCTTGTGGGGAAAAGTGTGCAAACCTCTGCAGAGTGTACAAACTAATCATGATTAGCCGTGTCCCCAGTTATGGACATCTTGAGTATCTGGTTCTTGGATTATCATATTGATCTCATCACTTTACTTAATTAATTGGTTGGGTTGTTAACTTTTAATTGGGATTGAGTTGGAGGAACCTTCTCAATATTTATCAACCAACTTTGTAGTCAAATAAAATATATTCCTTTGCAGTAGGGAAAAATTGGCTTTTCGCAAAAATATGTTAACCATAGAGCCTCCACCAGCCATATATGCATGTAGTGATAGCCATTATTCAGCATTGCTCTACAGTGTGAATTTGCCAGTACATTCAATGTACTGACCCTTTGTGGCTGCTACGTCTCATGTTGCAGGATTTCTTACGACGAGTAAGTGATACGTTAGGGTTACGATTTCTACACTCAAATTTGCCATTGGTGTTGATGGGAATCCACAACCTTGTTGTTACTTCCGCTATTTGGATTGAGGTAATAGTATTTATGTTACTTTATACATGTGATTTACATCTGTTATCAATCCTCGAGTACTGTGTGTGTCAGCATACCGATCCAGGGATGACACTTAAGCACAGAGGCTTGACCGTCTGAGGTCGGGTCGCTGCATGGCACCAAATAACAATTATTCAGGTCTAAAACTAATCCTAAAGGTAGATGTAGAGGTAGCGTGCCAACGGCGATCACATCGACTTTGGAACCATTTCCCACGTGCATCGTCACCTCGTCCTTAGCCAATCTTTGCTTAATCCGTAGCCCCTGTTTCGAGTTGCAAATATGAGCAACAGAGCCAGTATCAAATACCCAGGCACTACTGCGATCATTAGTAAGATACACATCAATAACATGTATATCAAATATACCTTTCACTTTGCCATCCTTCTTATCCGCCAAATACTTGGGGCAGTTTCGCTTCCAGTGACCAGTCCCTTTGCAGTAGAAGCACTCAGTCTCAGGCTTAGGTCCAGACTTGGGTTTCTTCACTTGAGCAGCAACTTGCTTGCCGTTCTTCTTGAAGTTCCCCTTCTTCCCTTTGCCCTTCTTCTTGAAACTAGTGGTCTTGTTGACCATCAACACTTGATGCTCCTTCTTGATTTCTACCTCCGTAGCATTTAGCATCGCGAAGAGCTCTGGAATTGTCGTATCCATCCCTTGCATATTATAGTTCATCATGAAGCTTTCGTAGCTTGGTGGCAGTGATTGAAGAACTCTGTCAATGACACTATCAACCGGAAGATTAACTCCTAGTTGAGTCAAGTGATTATGATACCCAGGCATTTTGAGTATATGTTGACTGACAGAACTATTCTCCTCCATTTTGTAGCTGTAGAACTTATTGGAGACTTCATATCTCTCAATCTGGGCATTTGCTTGAAATATTAACTTCAACTCCTGGAACATCTCATATGATCCATGACGTTCAAAACAACGTTGAAGTCCCGGTTCTAAGCCGTAAAGCATGGCACACTGAACTATCGAGCAGTCATCAGCTTTGCTCTACCACACATTCACTACATCTGGCGTTGCTCCTGCAGCGGGTCTTGCACCTAGTGGTGCTTCGAGGACGTAATTCTTCTGTGCAGTAATGAGGATAATCCTCAAGTTATGGACCCAGTCCGTGTAGTTGCTACCATCATCTTTCAACTTAGCTTTCTCTAGGAACGCATTAAAATTCAACGGAACAGTAGCACGGGCCATTTATCTACAACAACATAGACATGCAAAATACTATCAGGTACTAAGTTCATGATAAATTAAAGTTAAATTAATCAAATTACTTAAGGACTCCCACTTAGATAGACATCCCTCGAGTCATCTAAATGATCCCGTGATCCACATCAACTAAACCATGTCCGATCATCACGTGAGATGGAGTAGTTTTCAATGGTGAACATCTCTATGTTGATCATATCTACTATATGATTCACATCGACCTTTTGGTCTTAGTGTTCCGAGGCCATATCTGCATATGCTAAGCTCGTCAAGTTTAACCCGAGTATTCTGCGTGTGCAAAACTGGCTTGCACCCGTTGTATGTGAACGTAGAGCTTATCACACCCGATCATCATGTGGTGTCTCGGCATGACGAACTGTCGCAATGGTGCATACTCAGGGAGAACACTTGTACTTTGAAATTTAGTGAGAAATCATCTTATAATGCTACCGCCGTACTAAGCAAAATAAGATGCATAAAGGATAAACATCACATGCAATCAATATAAGTGATATGATATGGCCATCATCATCTTGTTCCTTTGATCTCCATCTCCAAAGCACCGTCATGATCACCATCGTCACCGGCGCGACACCTTGATCGCCATCGTAGCATCGTTGTCGTCTCATCAACTATTGCTTCTACGACTATCGCTACCACTTAGTGATAAAGTAAAAACAATTACAGGGCGATTGCATTGCATACAATAAAGCGACAACCATATGGCTCCTGCCAGTTGCCGATAACTCTGTTACAAAACATGATCATCTCATACAATAAAGTTTAGCATCATGTCTTGACCATATCACATCACAACATGCCCTGCAAAAACAAGTTAGACGTCCTCTACTTTGTTGTTGCAAGTTTTACGTGGCTGCTACGGGCTGAGCAAGAACCGTTCTTACCTACGCATCAAAACCACAACGATTTTTCATCAAGTGTGCTGTTTTAACCTTCAACAATGACCGGGCGTAGTCACACTCGATTCAACTAAAGTTGGAGAAACAGACACCCACTAGCCACCTGTGTGCGAAGCACGGCGGTAGAACCAGTCTCATGAACGCGGTCATGTAATGTCGGTCTGGGCCGCTTCATCCAACAATACCGCCGAATCAAAGTATGACATGCTGGTAAGCAGTATGACTATTATCACCCACAACTCTTTGTGTTCTACTCGTGCATATAACATCTACGCATAGACCTGGCTCGGATGCCACTGTTGGGGAACGTAGTATTTCAAAAAAATTCCTACGATCACGCAAGATCTATCTAGGAGAAGCATAGCAACGAGCGGGGAGAGTGTGTCCACGTACCCTCGTAGACCGAAAGTGGAAGCGTTATATCAACGCGGTTGATGTAGTCGTACGTCTTCACCATCCAACCGATCCTAGCACCAAACGTACGGCACCTCCGTGTTCAGCACACGTTCAACTCGATGACGTGTGATACGTCTCCAACGTATCTATAATTTTTTATTATTCCATGCTATATTATATTCTGTTTTGGACATTATTGGGCTTTATTATACACTTTTATATTATTTTTGGGACTAACCTATTAACCGGAGGCCCAGCCCAGAATTACTGTTTTTTGCCTATTTCAGAGTTTCGTAGAAAAAGAATATCAAACGGAGTCCAAACGGAATAAAACCTTCGGGAACGTGATTTTTGGAACGAACGTGATCCAGAGGACTTGGACCCTACGTCAAGAAAGCAACCAGGAAGGCACGAGGTAGGGGGGTGCGCCTACCCCCCCCCCAGGCGCGCCCTCCACCCTCGTGGGGCCCACGTTGCTCCACCGATGTACTTCTTCCTCCTATATATACCTACGTACCCCCAAACTACCAGATACGGAGCCAAAAACCTAATTCCACCACCGCAACCTTCTGTACCCGTGAGATCCCATCTTGGGGCCTTTTCCGGAGCTCCACCGGAGGGGGCATCGATCACGGAGGGCTTCTACATCAACACCATAGCCTCTCCGATGATGTGTGAGTAGTTTACCTCAGACCTTCGGGTCCATAGTTATTAGCTAGATGGCTTCTTCTCTCTCTTTGGATCTCAATACAATGTTCTCCCCCTCTCTTCTGGAGATCTATTCGATGTAATCTTCTTTTGCGGTGTGTTTGTTGAGACCGATGAATTGTGGGTTTATGATCAAGTTTATCTATGAACAATATTTGAATCTTCTCTGAATTCTTTTATGTATGATTGGTTATCTTTGCAGGTCTCTTTGAATTATCAGTTTGGTTTGGCCTACTAGATTGATCTTTCTTGCAATGGGAGAAGTGCTTAGCTTTGGGTTCAATCTTGCGGTGCCCTTTCCCAGTGACAGTAGGGGCAGCAAGGCCCGTATTGTATTGTTGCCATCGAGGATAACAAGATGGGGTTTATATCATATTGCATGAGTTTATCCCTCTACATCATGTCATCTTACTTAAAGTGTTACTCTGTTCTTTTGAACTTAATACTCTAGATGCATGCTGGATAGCGGTCGATGTGTGGAGTAATAGTAGTAGATGCAGGCAGGAGTCGGTCTACTTGTCTCGGACGTGATGCCTATATACATGATCATACCTAGATATTCTCATAACTATGCTCAATTCTGTCAATTGCTCAACAGTAATTTGTTTACCAACCGTAATACTTATGCTGTCGAGAGAAGCCACTAGTGAAACCTATGGCCCCCGGGTCTATTTTCCATCATATTAATCTTCCAACACTTAGCTATTTTTATTGCCTTTTATTTTACTTTGCATCTTAATCATAAAAATACAAAAAATATTATCTTATCATATCTATCAGATCTCACTTTCGTAAGTGACCGTGAAGGGATTGACAACCCCTTTATTGTGTTGGTTGCGTGGATTTTATATGTTTGTGTAGGTGCGAGGGACTCGTGCGTGGCCTCCTACTGGATTGATACCTTGGTTCTCAAAAACTGAGGGAAATACTTACGCTGCTTTACTGCATCACCCTTTCCTCTTTAAGGGAAAACCAACGCAGTGCTCAAGAGGTAGCAATGTGCCTCGTACTCTTGATCCAGTTGAGGCCGAGGGAGAGTTCCGTCAGCACGACGGCGTGGCAATGGTGATGATGAAGTTACCGGCGCAGGGCTTCGCCTAAGCACTACGACGATATGACTGAGGTGTGTAACTGTGGAGGGGGGCACCGCACACGGATAAGACAAATCTTGGAGTGCCTTTGGGGTGCCCCCTGCCCACGTATATAAAGGAGGGAGGAAGAGGAGGCCGGCCCTAGAAGGGGCGCGCCAAGGGGGGATTCCTACTTGGACTCCCGGTCCAAGTAGGATTCGGCCCCCCCTTTCCTATTCCAACTAGGAGAGGGAAGGGAAGGAGGAAGAGGGGAGAAGGAAGGAGGGGGCGCCGCCCCCTCCTAGTCCAATTAGGACCAGCCCATGGGGGGGCGGCCATCCCTTGAGGCCCTTCTCTCCTTTCCCGTATGGCCCATTAAGGCCCACTACTTCCCCCGGCGAATACCCGTAACTCTCTGGTACTCCAAAAAATACCCGAATCACTCGGAACCTTTCCGATGTCCGAATATAGCCTTCCAATATATCGATCTTTACCTCTCGACCATTTCGAGACTCCTCGTCATGTCCGTGATCTCATCCGGGACTCCAAACAACCTTCGGTACATCAAATCACATAAACTCATAATACCAATCATCATCGAACGTTAAGCGTGCGGACCCTATGGGTTCGAGAACTATGTAGACATGACCGAGACACCTCTCCGGTCAATAACCAATAGCGGAACCTGGATGCTCATATTGGCTCCTACATATTCAACGAAGATCTTTATCGGTCAAACCGCATAACAACATATGTTGTTCCTGTTGGAAATATGCCCTAGAGGCAGTAATAAAATGGTTATTATTGTATTTCCTTGTTCATGATAATTGTCTATTGTTCATGCTATAATTGTATAAAGGGATTATTCCATCTGTGCCCCCAATTCCTTAGTTGTGCTAAGTTTTCCCCATTTGCGAAATTTGGGTCCTTTTTGAGCAATTTTTCGGGGGGGGGGGGAGTGAGGAAAATGTGAAAGCAGAAAACCCGACACATGGGGAGAAGTGAGGAAAAAGTTAAAGAATGGGGAAAAGTGAGCACAACTAAGGAACCGGGGCATAGAATTAATAATCCCTTGTATTAACTGGAAACCGCAATACATGTGTGAATACATAGACCACAACATGTCCCTAGTAAGCCTCTAGTTGACTAGCTCGTTGATCAATAGATGGTTATGGTTTCCTGACCATGGACATTGGATGTCATTGATAACGGGATCACATCATTAGGAGAATGATGTGATGGACAAGACCCAATCCTAAGCATAGCACAAGATCGTGTAGTTCGTTTGCTAAGAGCTTTTCTAATGTCAAGTATCGTTTCCTTAGACCATGAGATTGTGCAACTCCCAGATACTGTAGGAATGCTTTGGGTGTACCAAACGTCACAACGTAACTGGGTGGCTATAAAGGTGCACTACAGGTATCTCCAAAAGTGTTTGTTGGGTTGGCACGAATCGAGACTGGGATTTGTCACTCCGTATGACGGAGAGGTATCTCTAGGCCCACTCGGTAATGTATCATCATAATGAGCTCAATGTGACTAATGATTTAGCCACGGGATCATGCGTTACGGAATGAGTAAAGAGACTTGCCGGTAACGAGATTGAACGAGGTATTGGGATACCGACGATCGAATCTCGGGCAAGTAACATACCGATAGACAAAGGGAATTGTATACGTGATTGATTGAATCCCCGACATCGTGGTTCATCCGATGAGATCATCGTGGAACATGTGGGAGCCAATATGGGTATCCAGATCCCGCTATTGGTTATTGGTCGGAGAGGTGTCTCGGTCATGTCTGCATGGTTCCCGAACCCGTAGGGTCTACACACTTAAGGTTCGGTGACGCTAGAGTTGTTATGGGAAATAGTATGTGGTTACCGAAGGTTGTTCGGAGTCCCGGATGATATCCCGGACGTGACGAGGAACTCCGGAGTGGTCCGGAGGTAAAGATCGATATATTGGACGAAGGGTATTGGAGTCCGGAATTGTTCTGGGAGTACCGGGTGATGACCAGCGTGACCGAAAGGTGTTTCGGAGGCCCCGACAAGCGTTGGGGGCCTTATGGGCCAAGGGGAGGGGGCACACCAGCCCACTAAGGGGCTGTGCGCCCCTCCCAACCCCTCTCATGTAACGTGGAGAGGTGGGGGCGCCTCCCCTAGGGCAGCCACCCCTCTCGGCTTGGGGGGCAAGTTTCCCAGGGGTGGGGGCGCCCAAACCCATCTAGGGTTTCCCCTGTGGCCGCCGCCCCTCCCCTAGGGAACCCTAGGGCGCCTCCTCCACCCCCCTTCCCCCTATATATAGTGAGGGAGAGAGAGGGCAGCCGCACCCCTTGCCTGGCGCAGCCCTCTCCTCCTCCAACTCCACCTCCTCATCCGTAGTGCTTAGCGAAGCTCTGCCGGAGAACCACGAGCTCCATCGCCACCACGCCGTCATGCTGCTGGAGTTTTCCCTCAACTTCTCCTCTCCCCTTGCTGGATCAAGAAGGAGGAGACGTCCCCGGGCTGTACGTGTGTTGAACGCGGAGGCGCCGTCCGTTCGGCGCTAGATCGGATCTTCCGCGATTTGAATCACCGCGAGTACGACTCCATCAACCGTGTTCTTGTAACGCTTCCACTTAGCGATCTTCAAGGTTATGAAGATGCACTCCCTCTCTCTCGTTGCTAGCATCACCTAGATTTATCTTGGTGACACGTAGGAAAAATTTAAATTATTGCTACGTTACCCAACAGTGGCATCATGAGCTAGGTCTATGCGTAGATTCTATGCACGAGTAGAACACAAAGTAGTTGTGGGCGATGATTTGTTCAATTTGCTTACCGTTACTAGTCTTATCTTGATTCGGCAGCATTGTGGGATGAAGCGGCCCGGACCGACCTTACACGTACTCTTACGTGAGACAGGTTCCACCGACTGACGTGCACTTGATGCATAAGGTGGCTAGCGGGTGTCTGTCTCTCCCACTTTAGTCGGATCAGAGTCGATGAAGAGGGTCCTTATGAAGGGTAAATAGAAATTGGCATATCAACGTTGTGGCTTTTGCGTAGGTAAGAAACGTTCTTGCTAGAAACCCATAGCAGCCATGTAAAACATGCAACAACAATTAGAGGACGTCTAACTTGTTTTTGCAGGGTATGCTATGTGATGTGATATGGCCAAAAGGATGTGATGAATTATATATATGTGATGTATGAGACTGATCATGTTCTTGTAATAGGAATCACGACTTGCATGTCGATGAGTATGACAACCGGCAGGAGCCATAGGAGTTGTCTTAATTTATTGTATGACCTGCGTGTCAATGAAAAACGCCATGTAATTACTTTACTTTATTGCTAACCGTTAGCCATAGTAGTAGAAGTAATAGTTGGTGAGACAACTTCATGAAGACACGATGATGGAGATCATGGTGTCATGCCGGTGATGAAGGTGATCATGCCGCGCCTCAAAGATGGAGATCAAAGGCGCAAGATGATATTGGCCATATCATGTCACTTTATGATTTGCATGTGATGTTTGTCATGTTTACATCTTATTTGCTTAGAACGGCGGTAGCATAAATAAGATGATCCCTCACTAAAATTTCAAGAGATGTGTTCCCCCTAACTGTGCACCGTTGCGAAGGTTTGTTGTTTCGAAGCACCACGTGATGATCGGGTGTGATAGATTCTAACGTGCGCATACAACGGGTGTAAGCCAGATTTACACATGCGAAACACTTAGGTTGACTTGACGAGCCTAGCATGTACAGACATGGCCTCGGAACACAAGAGACCGAAAGGTCGAACATGAGTCATATAGTAGATACGATCAACGTGGAGATGTTCACCGTTGATGACTAGTCCGTCTCACGTGATGATCGGACACGGTCTAGTCGATTCGGATCATGTATCACTTAGATGACTAGAGGGATGTCTATCTAAGTGGGAGTTTATTAAATAATCAGATGAACTTAATTATCATGAACATAGTCAAAAGGTCTTTGCAAATTATGTTGTAGCTTGCGCTTTGGTTCTACTATTTAAGATATGTTCCTAGAGAAAATTTAGTTGAAAGTTGATAGTAGAAATTATGCGGACTAGGTCCGTAAACTGAGGATTATCCTCATTGCTGCGCAGAAGGCTTATGTCCTTAATGCACCGCTCGGTGTGCTGAACCTCGAGCGTCGTCTGTGGATGTTGCGAACATCTGACATACACGTTTTGATGACTACGTGATAGTTCAGTGCGTAATGCTGACGGTTTAGAATTGAGGCGCCAAGGACGTTTTTGAAACGTCGCAGAACATATGAGATGTTCCAAAGACTGAAATTGGGATTTCAGACTAGTGCCCACGTCAAGAGGTATGAGACATCTGACAAGTTTCTTAAGCCTGCAAACTAAGGGAGAAAAGCTCAATCGTTGAGCATGTGCTCAGATTGTCTGAGTACTACAATCGCTTGAATCAAGTGGGAGTTAATCTTCCAGATGAGATAGTGATGGTTCTCCATAGTCACTGCCACCAAGCTATTAGAGCTTCGTGATGAACTATAACATATCAGGGATAGACATGATGATCCTTGAGCAACTCGCGATGTTTGACACCGCGAAAGTAGAAATCAAGTAGGAGCATCAATTGTTGATGGTTAGTAAAACCACTAGTTTCAAGAAGGGCAAGGGAAAGAAGGGATACTTCATGAAACGGCAAATCAGTTGCTGCTCTAGTGAAGAAACCCAAGGTTGAACCCAAACCCGAGACTAAGTGCTTTTGTAACGAGGGGGACGGTCACTGAAGCAGAACTACCCTAGATACTTGGTAGATGAGAAGGCAGGCAAGGTCGACAGAAGTATATTGATATACATTATATTAATGTGTACTTTACCAGTACTCCTAGTAGCACCAGGGTATTAGATACTAGTTCGGTTGCTAAGTGTTGGTAACTCGAAACAAAAGGCTACGGAATAAACGGAGACTAGCTAAAGGTGAGATGACGATATGTGTTGGAAGTGTTTCCAAGGTTGATGTAATCAAACATCGTACGCTCCCTCTACCATCGGGATTGGTATTAAACCTAAATAATTGTTATTGGTGTTTGCGTTGAGCATAGACATGATTGGATTATGTTTATCGCAATACGGTTATTCATTTAAGGAGAATAATGGTTACTCTGTTTATTTGAATAATACCTTCAATGGTCTTGCACCTAAAATGAATGGTTTATTGAATCTCGATCGTAGTGATACACATGTTCATGCCAAAAGATATAAAATAGTAATGATAGTACCACATACTTGTGGCACTGCCATTTGGGTCATATTGGTATAAAACGCATGAAGAAGCTCCATGTTGATGGATCTTTGGACTCACTCGTTTTTGAAAAGATTGAGACATGCGAACCATGTCTATTGGTAGATATGCATGAAGAAACTCCATACAGATGGATCGTTTGGACTCACTTGATTTTGAATCACTTGGGACATGCAAATCATACCACATGGGCAAGATGACTGAAAGGCCTCGTTTTCAGTAAGATGGAACAAGAAAGCAACTTGTTGGAAGTAATACATTTTGATGTGTGCAGTCCAATGAGTGCTGAGGTACGCAGTGGATATCGTTATGTTCTTACTTCACAGATGATTTGAGTAGATGCTGAGTATATTTACTTGATGAAACACAAGTCTGAATTACTGAAAGGTGTAAGTAATTTCAAAGTGAAGTTGAAGATCGTCGTGACAAGAGGATAAAATGTCTATGATATGATCATAGAGATGAATATCTGAGTTACGAGTTTGGCACACAATTAAGACATTGTGGAAATTGTTTCACAACTAATACCGCCTGGAACACCATAGTGTGATGGTGTGTCCGAACATCATAACTGCACCCTATTGGATATGGTGCATACCATGATGTGTCTTATCGAATTACCACTATCGTTTATGGGTTAGGCATTAGAGACAACCGCATTCACTTTAAATAGAGCACCACGCAATTCCGTTGAGACGACACCGTATGAACTATGGTTTAGAGAAACCTAAGCTGTCGTTTCTTAAAAGTTTGGGGCTGCGACGCTTATGTGAAAAAGTTTCAGGCTGATAAGCTCGAACCCAAAGCGGATAAATGCATCTTCATAGAATACCCAAAACAGTTGGGTATACCTCCTATTTCAGATCTGGAAGCAATAGTGATTGTTTCTAGAAACGGGTCCTTTCTCGAGGAAAAGTTTCTCTCGAAAGAATTGAGTGGGAGGATGGTGGAGACTTGATGAGGTTATTGAACCGCCACTTTAACTAGTGTGTAGCAGGGCACAAGAAGTTGTTCCTGTGGCACCTACACCAATTGAAGTGGAAGCTTCTGATAGTGATCATGAAACTTCGGATCAAGTCACTACCAAACCTCGTAGGACGACAAGGGTGCGTACTACTTCAGAGTGGTACGTAATCATGTCTTGGAAGTCATGTTGCTAGACAACAATGAACCTACGAGCTATGGAGAAGCGATGGTGGGCCCAAATTCCGACGAATGGCTCGAGGCCATAAAATCCGAGAGAGGATCCATGTATAAAAACAAAGTATAGACTTTGGAAGAACTACTTGATGGTCATAAGGCTGTTGGGTGCAGATGGATTTTAAAAGGAAGACGGACAATGATGGTAAGTGTCACCATTAAGAAAGCTCGACTTGTCATTAAGATGTTTTCCGACAAGTTCAAGGAGTTGACTACGATGAGATTTTCTCACTCGTAGCGATGCTAAGAGTCTGTTGGAATTATATTAGCAGTTACCGCATTATTTATGAACTCTTGCAGATAGGATGTCCAAAAACATTGTTTCCTCGACGATTTTCTTGAGGAAATGTTGTATGTGATACAACCAGAAGGTTTTTTCAATCCTGAAAGATGCTAACAAGTATGCAAAGCTCCAGCAATCCTTCTAAGGACCGGAGTAGGCATCTCGGAGTTGGAATGTGCGCTTTGATGAGATGATCAAAGATTTTGGGTTTTTACAAAGTTTATGAGAAACTTATATTTCCAAAGAAGTGAGTGGGAGCACTATAGAATTTTTTGATGAGTATATGTTGTTAACATATTGTTGATAAGAAATGATGTAGAATTTCTGGAAAGCATACAGGGTTATTTGAAAAGTGTTTTTCAATGGAAAACCTGGATTAAGCTACTTGAACATTGAGCATCAAGATCTATAAGGATAGATCAAAAACGCTTAATAGTACTTTCAAATGAATACACACCGTGACAAGATTTTGAAGGAGTTCAAAATAGATCATCAAAGAAGGAGTTCTTGGCTGTGTTACAAGGTGTGAGTATTGAGTAAGACTCAAAACATGACCACGACAGAAGAGAGAGAAAGGACGAAGGTTGTCCCCTATGCTTTAGACGTAGGCTCTACAGTATGCTATGCTGTGTACCGCACCTGAAGTGTGCCTTGCCATGAGTCAGTCAAGGGGTACAAGAGTGATCCATGAATGGATCACATGACAGCGGTCGAACTTATCCTTAGTATCTAGTGGACTAAGGAATTTTCTCGATTATGGAGGTGGAAAAAGAGTTCGTTGTAAAGGGTTACGTCGATGCAAACTTTGACACTAATCCAGATGACTCTGAGTAGTAAACCGGATTCGTATAGAAGAGCAGTTATTTGGAATAGCTCCAAGTAACGCGTGGTAGCTGCATCTACAAGATGACATAGAGATTTGTAAAGCACACACGGATCTGGACGGTTCAGACCCGTTGACTAAAAACCTCTCTCACAAGCGAGATATGAACAAACCCCATAGGTGTTGGATTCATTACAATCACATAGTGATGTGAACTAGATTATTGACTCTAGTGCAAGTGGGAGACTGTTGGAAATATGCCCTAGAGGCAATAATAAAATGGTTATTATTGTATTTCCTTGTTCATGATAATTGTCTATTGTTCATGCTATAATTGTATTAACTGGAAACCGCAACACATGTATGAATACATAGACCACAACATGTCCCTAGTAAGCCTCTAGTTGACTAGCTCGTTGATCAATAGATGGTTATGGTTTACTGACCATGGACATTGGATGTCATTGATAACGGGATCACATCATTAGGAGAATGATGTGATGGACAAGACCCAATCCTAAGCATAGCACAAGATCGTGTAGTTTGTTTGCTAAGAGCTTTTCTAATGTCAAGTATCGTTTCCTTAGACCATGAGATTGTGCAACTCCCGGATACTGTAGGAATGCTTTGGGTGTACCAAACGTCACAACGTAACTGGATGGCTATAAAGGTGCACTACAGGTATCTCCAAAAGTGTCTGTTGGGTTGGCACGAATCGAGACTGGGATTTGTCACTCCATATGACGGAGAGGTATCTCTAGGCCCACTCGGTAATGCATCATCATAATGAGCTCAATGTGACTAATGAGTTAGCCACGGGATCATGCGTTACGGAACGAGTAAAGAGACTTGCCGGTAACGAGATTGAACGAGGTATTGGGATGCCGACGATCGAATCTCGGGCAAGTAACATACCGATAGACAAAGGGAATTGTATACGGGATTGATTGAATCCCCGACATCGTGGTTCATCCGATGAGATCATCATGGAACATGTGGGAGCCACTATGGGTATCCAGATCCCGCTATTGGTTATTGGCTGGAGAGGTGTCTCGGTCATGTCTGCATGGTTCCCGAACCCGTAGGGTCTACACACTTAAGGTTCGGTGACGCTAGAGTTGTTATGGGAAATAGTATGTGGTTATCGAAGGTTGTTCGGAGTCCCGGATGAGATCCCGGACGTGACGAGGAACTCCGGAGTGGTCCGGAGGTAAAGATCTATATATTGGACGAAGGGTATTGGAGTCCGGAATTGTTCTAGGAGTACTGGGTGACGACCAACGTGACCGAAAGGTGTTTCGGAGGCCCCGGCAAGCGTTGGGGGGCCTTATGGGCCAAGGGGAGGGGACACACCAACCCACTAAGGGGCTGTGCGCCCCTCCCAACCCCTTTCACGTAACGTGGAGAGGTGGGGGCACGTCCCCTAGGGCAGCCACCCCTCCCGGCTTGGGGGGCAAGTTTCCCAGGGGTGGGGGCGCCCAAACCCATCTAGGGTTTCCCCTGTGGCCGCCGCCCCTCCCCTAGGGAACCCTAGGGCGCCTCCTCCACCCCCTTCCCCCTATATATAGTGAGGGAGAGAGAGGGCAGCCACACCCCTTGCCTGGCGCAGCCCTCTCCTCCTCCAACTCCTCCTCCTCCTCCGTAGTGCTTAGCGAAGCTCTGCCGGAGAACCACGAGCTCCATCGCCACCACGCCGTCGTGCTGCTGGAGTTCTCCCTCAACTTCTCCTCTCCCCTTGCTGGATCAAGAAGGAGGAGACGTCCCCGGGCTGTACGTGCGTTGAACGCGGAGGCACCGTCCGTTCGGCGCTAGATCGGATCTTCTGCGATTTGAATCGCCGCGAGTACGACTCCATCAACCGCGTTCTTGTAACGCTTCCGCTTAGCGATCTTCAAGGGTATGAAGATGCACTCCCTCTCTCTCGTTGCTAGCATCTCCTAGATTGATCTTGGTGACACGTAGAATTTTTTTGAATTATTGCTACGTTACCCAACAGTTCCCTTTGTCATCGGTATGTTACTTGCTCGAGATTCGATCGTTGGTATCACTATACCTAGTTCAATCTCGTTACCGGCAAGTCTCTTTACTCGTTCCGTAATGCATCATCCCACAACTAACTCATTAGTCACATTGCTTGCAAGGCTTATAGTGATGTGCATTACCGAGAGGGCCCAGAGATACCTCTACGATACACGGAGTGACAAATCCTAATCTCGATCTATGCCAACCCAACAAACACCTTTGGAGACACCTGTAGAGCATCTTTATAATCACCCAGTTACGTTGTGACGTTTGATAGCACACAAGGTGTTCTTCCGGTATTCGGGAGTTGCATAATCGCATAGTCAGAGGAACATGTATAAGTCATAAAGAAAGCAATAGCAATAAAACTGTAACGCTCATAATGCTAAGCTAACGAATGGGTCTTGTCCATCACATCATTCTCCTAATGATGTGATCCCGTCCATCAAATGACAACACGTGTCTATGGTTAGGAAACATAACCATCTTTGAGAAACGAGCAAGTTTAGTAGAGGCATACTAGGAACACTTTGTTTTGTCTATGTATTCACACATGTACTAAGTTTCCGGTTAATACAATTCTAGCATGAATAATAAACATTTATCATGATATAAGGAAATATAAATAACAACTTTATTATTGCCTCTAGGACATATTTCCTTCAGCAGCGACGGATGCACCACATGAACGAAGTGGCCAAGATCGACCAGCAAATCCATGGGAAGCCCCAAATATGATGACTAGAGAACCCAAAGCATAGAGCTCGAGGAAGCTGAGGCGATAGCAGTGGGAGATAAATGCGTCAAACTCTCTGAACGGTAAAAGCGGGCACGTAAACAGGGGGCAGGAGGAGCACACAACTGACTAAACAAATACACACGTCAGTAGACAACCGTATCGACGATCGGATAGACGGAAAATGTGGCGAGAAACGAGACATGGTCATAAAACCGGGCGACTTCGTCAATCTCAAGATGATGTGCCAGCTCAGTCTTTCAGAGGTGGTCACAGGGGTAGAGCTGCATGCGTGAGTTCATATGGGTGAGTGTGTGTGCGTATGTACGAGCATCTACGTTTGTACTGTGTTTACAAAATAAAAAAAAATACGCAACGGACAGAATAAGGTGGACTGACCAGGCCGGCCCTTAAGGAAAAACCAAAAACAAAATCCACCACTAAACCGGAATTGATGCGGGAATGACAAATTTAGTTTGCAAGCACGACAATTTCGTGGTAAACAAATAAACTGAGTCAGATTTATCATGTTTGCCAACTAAACTTGCCATCATCGGCAAGCATAAACTGCCATAAAAATGTTCGATTTGCCATGTCAAAAAAATCTGTCGTCAGATTTGCAGTCGAGTCCAATGTAAAAATGCATTTTTTATTTGACATTTCCTTGGGCCTTACTATTTTTGTTGAAAAACAAATAGCAGATGCACTCCTCATTCAGACCACTCACGAGCCCACCCGAGCCTAGCCCAACCCAGCAGCCAAGCCCACCCACCCATTGCGTAGGCGCGAAAAATAGCATATTCCCAGCGCGCGTCATCTCCCTTCCCCGCCAAAACAATCCGAATCGCCACAATTTCTTCACTCCAATGCCGAAACCGACCCCGCCTCCCGCCGGCCCGGTCCCGCCCCCGCTTCGCGCCAATTCCCGCCACCAACCCACCGCCGGCGGCTATGGACATGTCGGCGATCGCCGCCCGCCTCGGCCTCTCCGGCTCCCGCCCCGTCGTGCGCAAGGCCGCCGAGCTCCGACCCCTCTAGGACATCAACTTCGACTCCTCCGTCCTCGGCATCGTGAGCATCCTGCACCGCCCCTGGAATCACCTCCTCTCCCTCGACCTCTCTGTTGTACGTGTCCCTGATGCTGGTTTCGCGCAGGGGGAGGTGTGCAAGGCCATCATCTGCCTCGAGATCGCCGCGACCAAGTGAGTTTGGCTTGCTCTCCAAGTGCTCGACGGATTGCCCATTTGGAGGTTCCTGCCGGCTGTTTAAGGCATGCCTGACCCGCCTTTTTTGTCTGATAATTGAGCAGGTTTCAGGTGATATTTGATCGGTCAGAGGCGGTGTGGATGAGTGGGATGTCGGAGAAGGCATACATTGCATTTCTGTTTCACTAATTCATGCGTGCAAGTAACGGGTATTGATGAATGGAGCGGTTTCTTCTTGTAGGACGACATTGGATGTGCGCGAATTGGGCATTCAGTTTGGTTGTGTCAGGCTGATACCTTTTGTGCAGAAGGGATTCGTGCTGTGAGTCTGCTCCCTTTGGTAGTTCTGTTGTGCCTCAAGGCTAACTTGCTATTGATGTCTGGTTATGCAAATTGGCCTGCGATGCAGAGTTTTGGATGCTTGAAGCCTCGATTGATGTACTGATGGTAATACTGTATGCTTCAGGTACAAGGAGCGTTTCTTGGCTGCATTGCCTCCTTCTCGGCGCTCAAGCACGGACTTTGGTCGGCCAGTGTTTACTGCAACAGTGTTCTATTTATGTGCAAAGAGGCATAAGGTGACAACAGAATCATTTTGCATGCTCGTTGGAAGCGTATAAATGATTTGTTGCTTTTAGTACTTAATCTTTCCTCAATTCCCCTGCAGCTCAAAGTTGACAAACTGAAGCTAATTGACCTGTGTGGTACATCTAGCTCTGAATCTACAACGGTAATGGACTTGATTTGTCATATCTTTGCATGCAGTTGCGCATTCCTGCATCTCATATATACATGTTTAGATTGGTGCTGTTTCATTATCCTGTTTTGACTGTTATTTGTGCTGGCTGCCGGTTTCGACATCTATGGGAGACCTTTGTTTTGATGTTTCTGGGATAGCCAAGGAGAAGAAGGATCCAACCTCCATCAAAGGAAATAGAGGTATGCACACATGCTCTAACATCAATGCAATCATTCTTCATACATGATAGCTAAAAGTTTGTGGGCTGGGTAATTGCCATTTATTGCAACAGCTTGTAATTTGCATTTGTTGATGCAGAGTTGCTGGATTGCCTAGCAAAAGGAAACATGAGGATGACAGCGATCATTCCGATGAATCATCGGGGGATGACAATGATGACGAGCTAGATGTACGAACCTGCTTAATATGAGTTGCTTTTCAAGCATTACTTTAATTATTAGTTGTGAAATTCATGACGTAAAACTACAAGTGTTTGGTAACTGATCAACCAGAAGGCACTAATGAAGTGAGATCAAATGCATCTGCATAATATGCAGCATAGACTTGCAGCTAGTAATATTGTTATAGCTTCCCGTTTGCCACATATGTGGATGCTGGTTTTTGACACATAGTTTGCAGTTCGTTGTTCAACACATTTTTCTTCTTTCAATATCCTTGTTGTGACTGCTCTGCCTGATTCCTGCACTTTCAGCTACCAACTCACAAAAGGCACAAGAAGATGGAGAAACAAGCGTACAATCAGTGGAAGTCTTCAGTTATCTCCACGAGCAAGCAAACCAAACCAGGTTGGTATAGGAATACTTTGCAATTGCTTACATCCCTGTGTATGCCACTGGCACCCTCACACTGCCCATCAGCTAAAATGACCTCTCTCGCTGTTTTTTCTTAAGACCCTACGAAGCCCAGGAAGCAAGCTCAGCTGAACTTCAAGAAGAAACCGCCAGACGCCGCCACCAGCTAACTAAATCAGCATGAAAGGAATGGAGCTGGCCCTTGATGCAAAAAGGGCACTTCTTGCTCCATCCGTCTTCGTTTTTGATATGTTTGTAAGAGCAACTCCAAGGGAGAGACCCATTTTGTCCGTTTGGGTCATCCGGACACAAAACTTGACCCAACGGGGCGACCCAAACGGACGCGGGTGCCCGCCTGCTGTCCTCCCTGACCCAAACTTGGCCCAAATATAGGAAAAATGGGTACGAAGCGGACACAAGCGGACGCTCTCGTCGACCGCTGTCGCCCGCTCGTGTCCGCTCCTGGTCCCACCTAGCAGTGCCTTGCCCACGCACCGACCGAGCCGGCTCCCTGCTAAAGCCGCCCGTGCAGCCCACGCCTCCATCCTGTTTCTTCTCATCCGCATCCACACATCTCCAGAACAAGAAAAAAGATCTCCCTTTCCATCTCAATCCTACTCCTCGGCCTCCTCTCGCTGCCGGGCCAAGCATAGCAACCGATCGGTCGCTGCTCCGTCCATCCATGTCGTCGCTCGCCGTCCGCTGCGGGCTGGAATGGGAGCTCGGCTGGCTCCGGGGCCTCTTCACGGCCGCGGATCTGGCGGCCGCCGACCTGCTCCTGTAGCTCAGGGGGGACTACGAGGCGGCCGCCGCGGCGTCGAAGGCCACGATCTCCCCCTCGCCGCGCTCGGCGAGCTCGTGCTGCGAGGTCCCCATCAAGGAAGAGAAGGAGCGGGTCGTCGAGGAGACGGCGCCCTTGCCGCTGGGGTCGCTGGACAGGCGGGCGAGGAGGAGCTTGGCAAGCTCGTTCCTCGAGGACCTCATCGTGGTCGGCGAGGAGGAGCTGGAGCCCCCGCGGATCGCCAGGGAGACGGTGCCGGCACGGAGGAGGCGGGGCGCCGGTGTAGCTGCTATCCGCTCTATCCTCTTTTGGGTTCTTCCGTTGGATGCCCGCAATGTCCGCCCCATGTCCGCCAATCAGACATGAGACCCAAACGGACAAAATCCATGTCTGTTTGGGTCCCTGCGTTGGAGTTGCTCTAAGGCGCTGACATGGTACAAAGTGTTGTGCAATCAGGGGATACTCTTCTGTAAATGTTTCTGTCTTTTGGGTAGAAAAAGTGGCGCGTGTGAAAAGCTCTCGACGAACCTTGCGCTTTTGCCTCCACTGCCAGGCTGCATTTTCCTAGTCTTGGGTCGTTGGGTTTACAATTTCGTAGGGCATTCGGATGTTTTCAGCCGTTTTCGGATGCTTGGATCGCCCCTTTTCACGCCGTCACCGGTGGCCGCTCGCGCCTCCTCTATACGGCTGCTAGCGTCGTCCGTATTTTGACATCCACTTTACTGAGTTCTGCCTCTCGGCAATGGTCAGCGTGATTCATACAAATTCCTCTTTCAAGATCACGAGTGCGCACCACAGTGATTAGGTCGGCGGCACATTTCTTTTGATCAAAGAGGAGCTTCCCCCCTCCGATTTCCATTAAGGGAAACCAAAAGCGAGCTACAAGATCTAGTTCACCGCAACCAAGTTCAGCACAACAAACTCAAAAGGCTAGAAGAAGGACCCAAACACAAAGCTAGGAACAAGGACCCAAACACAAAGCAAAAGCGCCATCCTATCCAGCAGCCAGACCAGCCCGAACCCCAGCAGGGTCAAAAATTCAGGCACATTGTTAGTACTAGTACATAATTGTGTGTATATACAAGTTGCGGTAGCAGCCGGTGTTCGTCAGATGCGTCGCCGAGCACGCTAAGAGCATCTCCACTCGTCCGCCCCCAGCGCATAGGTCGGCGCTCTTTCGGGCGCTTGCCCGGCGATTTTTGGCCCTAGGGGCGATCTACGTCCCAGCCACGCCCCCAGGTGCCGCCCCCAAGGCGTCGCAAATTCCAACTTGGTCCGTTTCCCGCTTCCAAAAAAGCCACCAGTCCAGCGATCAGCGCCACAGTTCGGCGATCATGTTGCCACAATTCGGCGATCAAATAACAAGTTCGGCGTGCAAAAGAAAGGACGGACGCATTGCATCGAGCTCAAACGACGGTGTCGGCCTCCGGCGTCGGTGGAGTCGGCGTGCGAGGGCTGGTCAGCGTCGGCGCGACTTCTGTGCTGGGCGTCGTCGAGGCATCATCGCTCGGGCTTGGCGGTGGCGTAGGCGTCGGCGTGGGAGTTGGCGCCGTGGTCGACGGCATCTGGTTCAGGCTGAGGCCACGCTCCGCCAGGTACCACGCCTTGACCTGCTCGTCCATCGCCGACATGTCCACGCCGCCCATCAGGAAAGCCAGGTCGGTGTTCCTCTTCTTCGCGGCGACGTTGGTCCGGAGCAGGTCGAGCTTGACGACGCTGTTCGTCATCAACACCGACCACTGCGCCTCGGTTTTCTCTTCCCGCTGGGCGGCTCGGGTCTGGGCGTCGGCGATGCAATGCTCGATGGACTCTTGCACACGCGCGGTGGCCAACTCGGCATGTTTCCCCTTCTTGGCCCCTTTGTTGCCGTCCGGGCGTCCGTCGGCCACGCCCGGTGTCGGCGTGTCCGGCTTGTACGTCTCCTTGGCCTTGGTGAGGGTGCGCCTGGTATCCGCCCACTTCTCACACTTCTGGATCCGCTTGAAGACATGGAGGTACTTGAAATCTTGGTTGCTGCTGTCCTGGCGAAACATGGCGAACATCCGGACCAGCTGCGCCGAGGAACAACAGTAGGCCGGCGCGAACACGGCGAAAAGAAAAGGGAGACCGACGTGCCATACCTGATCCTTGATGCTGGCGCCGCTCTTCGGGCGAGCCGCGATCTCTTCGACGATCCCATGCCATTTGTTGCACGTCGTTTGGATGAGTCCCCCAATGGTTCGCCATTGCCTTCGACCCGCTCTGCATGTAGACGCCTTTGAAGTAGGGGTCGACGAGCTTGCGCTCGTCGAACTCGGCCTTGATGCGCTCCCAATACGTGTCGATGCTCTGGTTCGTGCCGGTAGTCGGGTCGAGGCAGATGACTTTCCACGCTTCATCGAGGCACTTGTCCTCCTTGGACGCCCACTTGATGCGCGGCTCGCCGGTCCTGGCCGCCCGCTTCTTCTTCTTCTTCTTCTCCCCTTTCCTCGCCGGAGCAGGCGCCGTCTCCTCCTCGTCCTCGTCCTCCTCCTCTGGCTCCTCCTCACCGTAGTCGAGCTCGCCGTCCATGTCGCCGTTGAGGTCGATTGTGTCGTCTTGGGCGGTGAACCCGGGGAAGGCGGCGGCGGCGGCCGAGCCGGTCGTGATGATGTCGTTCATGTCGGCCTCCGTCGCGTCGGTGTCGCCGAGATGCGACGAGGAGGCTTGTGAGAAGAGCAGCGCGCCACGGCGGAGAGGTGGTGTCGGGGAGGCTGCGTAGGCCGGCGGTGAGTAGGTGTACGGAGGGTACTGCACGCCGACGAAGGCGGGCGAGGGCATGCGCTGGGCCGGGTGACCATGGGGGAAGGTGATGTTGGGGTTGAACCCGTCGTGCGCGTCGCCGTCGGCATAGCCCGGCGACGGCCTGCACCCCCATGGTTGTGGCGACGACGAGAAGCCGGACGGAGACCCGACGCTTTGCTGGCTCCAGGACGCGTACGGGCCGTGGCCGCCGGGTGGATTCATCATCCCCGCGCGAGCCGCCTCGGCCTGTTCGGCCGAGCGCTCCGCCTGCTCCGCCACCGCCGTAGCCGCGAGCGCCGCCCTGTCCCGGGCCTTCTTGGCGTTCGTCCTGTTCCGTCGGCCGGTGGTGACAGCCTCCCGGCGCTGAACTTCCGCCCTCCAGTCGGTGTTAGACATGTCCGGGGGCTTGGACGGCGGCGCCCTCTGCTTCCTCTGCTTCGGCTGGGCGGCGGTGGTGATGGCATCCGTCGCGGCGCGGGGGACCACGTACTTCTTCGGCGGCATGGCGGCCGGCTGGGAGGGGAGGAGGAGGAGATTGGCGGGAGGAATGAATAATGAGAGGGAAGCCGAGGGGGGAAAGTAGGAGGAAACGGCGGGAAAAGGGCCTCCTCTCGCCGACAGAGCGGCCCCACGCTCCTTTTCGCTTCTGCCGGTGCCTCCAGGCGCCCCTCGGGCGCTTAGGTTCGGCTCGGATTTGCCGGCTGTTATTTCGGCCTAAACCGGCGCTAAATTAGATCTGGGAACGCGACTGGACAGATTTTCGGCCACCGGCACTAAAAAAACGTCTTTGGGGGACCTGTTGGTGGCGCGGGTGGAGATGCTCTAGCTGCACATTCTGAAACTGCCCGGATCGGCACGCACGCATACATGTTTCTCTCGTGAGCGACGGTTTTGGAACGTACGCACGTTCGCTCGTGAAGCAATTCTAGACACGGTGAAACAGTACCCGCCGATTGGTAATCGGTCGATGGGTATTTTGTCGCCTGTTGATCGTCGGCGATGGCTTACAAGCGCCATGTCCAGTCTCACTAGTTCTGCATGCACGGCGGTGACTACTGAATAGTGAGGTATCACCTTTACCTACCTAATTACGTTTATCGCACTTCACGTCGGTAATATAGATTGCAGAAACGATCGATCACGAGGGATAGCAGGCAGCAGCGTGGAAGCAAAACAAAAGTGGAGACGATAACCAGATTGCTACAAGAAAAGCTAGGAGGAGCTTTAGCTACGAGAAACTTAGGCAAAAAATGGACACAAGTCGCGGCCTAACACAGCGACCCATACGCACGGACGTTTGTTTTTTGTCCGTCCATGACCCATTTTGGCCCAAATTTGGGCGGGGACCTTATCGGCACGGACGCGCATGACGCTCGCCAATGTCCTTCTACTGGCCCGCGCATCGGTGGCAGGTCCACCCCATTTCTCCCTTCCTCCCCAAAAACTCTCCCGCCATGGCCGACGTGCCAAACCCCGCCGCCGCCTTCCCGCCCGCCACTACTGGAGGCGTGGCCGCGCGCCCCCTTGAAGAAGAAGCCGAAGAAGGAGCTCACGCCGAAGGAGAGGGCCCGAGAATCAGAGAAGAGGGCCAATCAGAGGGCCAAAGATGCGAAGAGAAAGGCCGCCGCCAACGCCACCCTCCTAGCAGCGGCCGCGCAACAGTATGCCTCCATCAAGGAGAATGAGACCATGATGGTCAAGTCCATGCAGAAGGTCCTCCTTATGCTAGGATTCGGTCGACCCACGTCGGCCATTCTTACCGCCGGCACTATGGCCGCGGCGAGCACGAGCTCGTCGGCTATTCGCCCTCCATGGGCGGGGTCGCCGCGCTCGTCAAGGATGCTGCAGATGGCGGTACTCCAACTCCCACACGAGCCTGCAGCAACCCGCCCCTCCACCTCGCCAGGTTGCTCGGCGAAAGTGAGCATGGTCGCGCCGCCCACCCCCTTTCCGTGATCATTGACCTCAACGCCACACCTATGTCCGGCGCCAGCCAGTCGTCCACCGAGATGCAAAAGAAGCGGCCTAAGGTGATTCCAACGACCAACCTACCACTCGCTCGCAACCTGTTCGATGAAACATCAGCCCAAGATGACCGGGCCTACTACCAGGATTTCATGGAGCATATCACCTTCGAGGATGGTGCCGGTGGCGAAGGCTACGA
This sequence comes from Aegilops tauschii subsp. strangulata, assembly GCF_002575655.3. Taxonomy (NCBI): domain Eukaryota; kingdom Viridiplantae; phylum Streptophyta; class Magnoliopsida; order Poales; family Poaceae; genus Aegilops; species Aegilops tauschii. The sequence goes on from NC_053039.3 coordinate 351,111,286, forward strand.
TGGTGAGGAGACCCAAAGCCAAGACGGTTGCGACCGCATCAATGGTGGCCAAGATGTAGATCACATGGTCGGCCACCAAGAAGAGGCCGATGGCCAGGGCGAGCAATGGCAACAAGAAGTGTTCTCGGATTTGAAAAAACTGTTCATGATTTAAAAAAAATGAATTTGAAATCTTTATTGGATTTTAAAAAATCATAGGTTTAAAAAGTGTTCTCAGGTTTCACAAAATGTTCACCAATTTAAATAAATATTCATGATCTCTAAAAAAAGTTCATGAATTTAAAACAAAACGTCTATTCAAAAAAGTTCACCAATTCAAAAATGTTCACGAATTCAAAAAATGATCATGAATTTGAAAAAAGTGTTCTCGAATTTCAGAAAATGTTCACCAATTTTAGAGAATGATCACGAAAAATATGTTTGAATTTTAAAAAATGTTCTACCACTCAATAATTGTTCACAATTTTGAAAAAAATGAATTTAGAAAAATATTTAACGGTTTTAAAAATGTTCCCGGATTTCACAAAATGTTCATGAGTTTGAAAATAAAAAATATAAAAAGGAAAAAAAAGGAAAGTTAATAGAAAAGAGAAAACGAAAATGGAAAAAAAAGGAAAGTACGAAAATGAAAAAACAGAAAAAGAGAAGAAGAAGTGGGACTGGTTGGACTGGTGCAAATATACGTAGTTGGGATCCCACCTCCGGCCATGGCCTTGATCCCGTTTCCCCGATGATGGATTTATGCCCCCTACATGCCACCCCGCTCACCATCAGCCAAAATCTAGATGTATCTTTGATCCTCTGCCGGACTCACTCCCATTGTGAGGTTTGAATTTTAGGTCTGATTTTTCAAAATTCGATTTGGTTCTTTGATCTCATTCCCTAGGTTTGCAATTGCCACCTTTATTTCCTTTCACACCGTTTTAAGAAGACCTTCACATGAGTTTATTTTTCATGAGTATATCCGAATCGGTCGATCGAGGTCAGAGAGCCAAATGGGCCAAGTACAGACTTGTCAGAGCTCCTCATGACCAATTGGTCGTCGTGGTAGCGCCGACCACCATCGTTCTGGAGGACGAGGAGGAGGAGAAGATGGTGGGTGTTGTGGTGGAGCCTGAGGATGCTCGCAATGGCGAAGCGGTGGATATGGTGGTCAGGGCGTTGGAGCCAGGTGACCGTACACTGCCCATGGAGGTGGACGATTACAAGCCTCAAGGCTACCGCGCCCCAAGCGCCTCCAGGCTCGCTGCGGCTAGGATGTAGTGCTTCTTGGGATGGGTTTGAATGGATGTAAGCTCGATGTACCCCTCCCTCCTAATGAAAATTGTACTCAATCCCATTCAAACTGCCTAAATCCCTAGTCTAATATGCCTAAACCGAGTGCCCAATTGAGCCCGGAAGATAGACTAGATGCCTACTGCGCGATGCGTAAATTGGATGTGGACATGGTATAAATCGATTCCATCGGGACAGAGGGCTTACCGCCATTGCCGAGCGCCTGTCGGTGAGGTGGTGAAGCTGGTGATCGACGTTGGTGCTCGCCATCCAGCTCTTCGCTCGGATGCTCGCCACCGCTGCTCGCTGTCCAGATCGCCCGCCGGTGTGAGAGTGGAGAGAGAGAGCGGTGAGAGAAGGGTGAGGGTAGTTATGACGGCGCTTTCGAAAACAACACGACGTCTCGAGTGTGGCTCCATCTGTGCAGCCTCCAACGCACACATACCTTTAGTTGCATCGCCCTGGCCTGGTTGTGAAAAAAGGCCGATTCAAGCGTTCCTACTCAGCCAAAAACATCGTGTGGGCTAAAATTTAGGTGCAAGACAGGCAACAAACGAGCCAAAAGAAAAATGCAACGCGCGGGGCAGGTTGGACCTACATATGCATGCCACTAAACCCATCCTACAATATCATGGTGAGTGCCCAGCCAAACATGGCGGCCTACTAAGAGAAATATACTCCCTTCGTTCCTAAATATAAGTCTTTTTAGACAATTCAAATGCAATACAACATACGGATGCATGTAGACATGTTTTAAAGTGTAGATTCACTCATTTTGCTCCGTATGTAGTCACTTAATGAAATCTCTAGAAAGATTTATATTTGAGAACAGAGGGAGTAGTAGCGAATGCCTAACCAGGTAATGAGCTTCAAAATTGCCCCGTCTCCTTTCAAACCTAAATTGACATGATACTGCATCAAAAGAATCATGTGAGCTTTGCAGGGGAAAAAACACACGTGTGAAAACTCTTCCGGGCAAATCAGGCATCGACATTCGTAGCCGTCGAAAGCATTCGGTTTTTCTCCCAAATTCATCCAACCTAGCGCTTTCGGTCGCCACATTTATTGGTCCGCCGGTGGCAGGTGCAGTTCTGAACCTAAGACGCCTGCCCATGAATCGGAAGTGACCGGCAGCCCAAAGAATGAACGGTTTTCTCCTACGTTTGGTGCCGATCAGTGACAGCGTGACACTGACCGACCATGCCTGACCCAGCCACGAATAGTTAGCCCCGCACGCACGGGCCGAGGACAAGGTACACCCACGCCACCATCACCATGTAAACGAGGAGCAGGAGGGGACGGGTGTAATCTAACCCGTTGGAAGATGAGTGAGGATATTGGGTTAGCTTTGATTGATTACGTTAGAACAACTTCAACGGGTCGACCTAAATCGTCCGCGCTTGTCCGTTTGAATTAAAACACACAAAATCGTCGGCCTAACGTATAGACTCATTTTCATTTTGTGTTCATTTTATATTTGTTCGGACTCATTTTCGTTTCATATTTGGGTCAAAAGTGGACACAAAGCGAACGTTTTCTGTGCCCGCCTCGTCCGTCTGTGTCTGGGCCTGACCCATGTGTGACCCGCACACCTCTCTCTCGTACTTATTTTATTCGTTGGCCCTCGAACCTCGCCGCCCCTGGTCATTGTCCCCGCACTGCTGAACGGGTCAGAGCAGGCGTCGTTGCTCTCCTCGTCGTCCTCGTCGTCTCCATCTCGATGCGTCGGAGTAGCATCTGCTCCACCAGCACGCTCGCCTCGCCGCTCCCTGTGCCGCTCTCGCCCTCGCCACCGCCTCCCCCACACCCGTCCGCCTCTGCTGGACCGGTAGCCCCCCGCGCCGCACCCAGCCGTGCCGCTCCTGTGCTCGCGCAGCTGTAGCAGAGGACAGGCGGGCTCGTCCTCGTTCGGGGCCCGTGCTCTGCCATGGCGGGCTCATGCTCCTCCCGCGCCTGTGCACCGGCGTGGGGCGTCCGTGCTTGCGCGGCCTCGCCTAGCCGCGTCATGCTCACCGTGTTGAGCCACCATGCTCGCCGCGAGCTCGGGGCTGCAGTGGAGACCGCGGGTTGGGGTGGCACCTCGCGCTCAGCTTGGAGCGGCGGTTGTGCTCCTGCAGGTTTGCGCGAGCTTGGGGCTGCGGTGGTAGCTGCGGGGTGCGGTGGCGCGAGCTGGGCGAGCAACATGGTGGAGCTGCGGGGAGGGAGCAACAGGGCGGCAGCAGCAGCGACCGTGCGTAGACGACGCTCGTGCTCCGGCGTCGTTCCTCCCTGCAAGCTCCCTACATGCTATGTGTTTGACGAAATAGCGAGGCGAATATGTCAAGAAATCCCTGTTTGGCGCATCGGTCGACCCACTTAAAAAAAGACACGAACCATCAGACGGACGATCCAAACGGACAAAAAATGACAATTAACGTCCATTTCAATCCGCCCGCTGGAGTTGCTCTTGCGCTTCCGTTCCCTCGCCACTCATCATACGTTATGTACCAACCGTTCCTTCGCCTCCGCCGTACGTGCATGCTGCGGGCGCGCCACTGAACTGGCTAGCTAGCTAGATGGATCACTTCGTAGGAGAGAGACTGCGGGGTTGGTGAACCGTGTGCACGTCGATCGACTGCCCGTGGCCATGGGACAGAGCGATCGACGATGCATAGGGTCAAGAAACGGGGGACCTGGTCAATCGATCGATCGAGTAAATCAACTTTATCACATACATTCGTTGATGAGTCCCAGCCCGAGACATGCGATGCACGAGCAGTATATACTCATCCTGGTAAAATAACCAACCTGCGTTCTTAGCAGGCCAGACATCTGTCTCGGTCTAAGAGCAACTCTAGCAGACACCGCAAAAAGCCCCAGCCCGTAAAATAACCATCAAATTGCGGGTCGGGACCAGAAAATTTGCATGATCAGATCCCACATCCCGCCCGGCCCGCAAATTTTTTTGCGGGGCGCGGCAAATCTTCTTCCCCAACCTCTATCTTCACGGGCTGGGAGGCCGACCCGAGCTGAACCCCTATCCGGCGCGAGATTTGACGGGAGGGACATATCCGCACGCCCTTTCCCGCTCCCCGCACCCTCCGCCACCATTGCCCCCCCCCCCTCCGCAAGCTCCGGCTGCTCCTCCCCGGCCTTCCCTCGCCGCCATGGACGACCCCATGCTGTCCCCCGTCGCCGTCGAGGTCGCGCACGCCCCTTCCGCTCGGGCGGATCTCGTCGCCGGCCATATTGGCCCCGCCGCCGTCGCCCAAGCACACGCCGCGCTTGCCCGCAAGCGGCAGGGCAACGTGGTCGTGCAGGACGGGAATCTGGCTGCCCCCACCGCGATGGCCCGCGCTCCGGGCGCCAACGCCGCAGTGCGATCTCGGCCGGCGGCGGAGAAGGCCGGCAAGGCCGCGGGCGCAAAGCGGAGGAAGGTTCCGGCTTCAAGGAAGCCACCTTCTTCAACCTCTCACTCCATCCCCCCGCAAGGAGGTGCTCCGGCGATGCCGTTCAACGGTGCCGCTCTCCCCGCAAGCGAGGTGTTCGATGAAATGGCCGGAAGGTATGCCTCTTCGGTCTTGGCGATTCCCTTTCATTTTTCGCCATTATTCTCGATAGCTCTTGACTTGTTATCGTTCGCTATAGCGGTGGTTCGAACAATGCAACAACCGAGTTCGTGAACTTGTTGGACACGAACGCGGTTGACATTGATCAAGCCCCTTTCGAACCATTCGACTACAATGAAACGGAGGGCGGCGTGGATGATCATGGTTGTGCGGACGAATTGGAGGAGATCGAAGCGGAAGCGTTTGAGCAATCGCAAGCAAAAACTGGGAAAAACCAAAGATCGAAGAACTACACGATCTTGGAAGATCAAGCTTTGATCCAAGCATTGAGTGTGGTGTCTCTTGATGCATGCACGGGTACTTCTCAAACCGCCAAGAGATATTGGCAAAGGATCGAAGATCAATACTTCCGCATTATGAAAAAGTATCCCAATAGGACTCCACGCACATCTCGATTGCTTCAAGGTCGTTGGGAGAATATCAAGCCTATGTGCAGCCGTTGGGCAGCTTGCTTGGAGCAAGTACGCAATGCACCTTCAAGTGGCACCGTGGAGTCCGACTATGTGAGCTTGTTTTGCCTTTGTTCAAATTATGCATCATCATATTGCATCATGGGAAATGATTGGATCACTTTGTTCATATTGTGCAGGACAAGATTGCTCAACATAGATACAAGGACATGGAAGCTTCGGAAGGCAGATTTTTCAAACTAGAGCATTGTTGGGAGTTGCTCCAAAAGTGCGAGAAGTGGAAGTTGATCGACAAAGAATCCCCACCAAAGAGAGGCTCACTTACAAACATGAGTGAAGATGAGGATGATGATGGCCCAAGAAATTTGCACAAACCCGATGGCGACAAGAAGACTAAAAAGAAGATGAAGAGAGAGCAAGAAGCATCGAGCTTGAGGGAGAAGATTGATGCCATGATGCAATCAAACGAGTTGATGTTGTTGAAGTCGTTGGAGATCAAGAAAGAGTTGGCCGAGAAGAAGGCAAAAGAGAAGCAAGAAAAAGGCAAATGCTCAAGGAAGAGGGGCTCCGCAAAGCTGCCATTGAGGAGAGAAAAGCACGCGCCTCTGAAAACAAATCGATGTCATTGTTGCTCGCCGAAGAGAACAAGATCATGTCAATGAACCGCAATGATATGGACGACGTCACCAAAACATGGCATGATATGGCAAGGAGAGAGATCTTGAAGAGGAGAATGGTCGCCTCGGCCGCTCCGTCTTCCAGTTCCGGTGATGTTTTCTCTGCTCCATATGCTGGCAATGTGGATGATTTTGGTGCGGGAGTTGGAACAAGCGACCGAGGTGGATACGGTGGCGCCGATGAACTTCAAGATGGACTCCATGGCGCGGAGCGAAGATCGATCCCCAAGATGATGCCGGACATGGGCTCAAACCTTTGCATGCCCTCTTTTGCGTAATGAACTTCGATTTTATTTGCGCGCAAACTGTTTATGTTGTTTGAATTTGAACTTGTTTATGAAACCCTATGTCAAATGCGAGATTTGCAGTTTTTCTGATTTGCGGGTCGTCGCGCTGGTGCCCGAATAGAACCCGCATAGCCGACCCGTAAAAAAGCATATTCCGCGAATATACTTTTTTACGGATCCGTTTGGGGGTCTGCATCTGTACCAGTCTGCGCCGACCCGCAAAAGCGCTTTTGCGCGAACTGCAAACGCGTTTTCCGGGTCGGCGGGATGCGGGGTTTGCTAGAGTTGCTCTAATGCGTTCCGCCACGTGAAGTTTCAAGCGTGACGACTTTATTGGACATGGTCCGAGCAAAGCCAGCGTCATTAGTTTTTCTTTTCGGGGTAAAAAGGAGTTTATTTCATAACTATGGTGTTACAGTCAAAAGGCAAAAGTTTCTTGATACAAGAGGGTCCTTGGCCTAATCACACAGCCGTGGGACATTCCAAGCAACTTACTTGTCCAAACAATCTGCCACATCATTTTGTTCACGACGAAGTTTCTGAGGAATAACTCCCTATCCTTCATTGTTGCCTTTATCTCTGCCACTCAATGACCATATGTGGAGCGAGAGAGACCATCAGAAAAATGAAGTTGTCAGTGCCTCCGCAGAATCAGACTGAATGATGACCGGTAGAGAGGTATGCTGGGCAGCCAGTGCTATACTCCACCTCCAAAGAGCCATTACAGCTGAAAAATATGTACCGGTAAGCTGCAAAAATGACTATGCCGTCGTGATCCCTAAGAATCATGCCCGTTGCTGCCGTACCATTCAAGAATGACTCGTTCACCGCAAGGGCCACCTTCGCCACCGGCGGTGCCGGCCACGGAGAGGGCGGCGTAGATGTAGGGGGTTTGGCGTCGACGGCCTCCATGCCTCATAGCATCTTACCCTTGAGAGTCTCCTTGGTGCTTTACTTCCGGGCATCACCAATTGATTTGTAATAGCTGTCCAATGCAAGAAGATCATCGTCACGTCCACAGGCAGGATCTCCTTATCATGGACCAAATCATTACGTAATTGCCAGACGCGACATTTAAGCATGATTACGATATCTCGAGAGACCTCCGTACAAACTAGCAAAACATTCAAAAGCCAGCGTAGTTGGTTGGCCAGTTTGGAATCTTGGAGGAGTTGTGGCACATCTAACACTTGCGATCATGAATATTGATCCGAAAAAGATTTAGGAAATTGCAACGATACATATGGTTATTCTAATGAAAAACTACAAGTGCAGAACTCATAATCTGGATTGTAGGTGTAACTTCAAAAAAAAGTAATCATGCGATGAGCTGGTTGACTGCAAATATGATTTTGGGGCCCACCTGTAATTGACTCTGCACTTGGCTTGGCTGACATTGCTTAAGCCAGTATTTGAGCTCGGCTCATCGAGTCAACTCATTTGAGTTGTCACCTGCTTTATAGTTGACCCATACGAACGATGCCACCCCTGCAGAGAAGAAGGCGGCAATGGCCTGTCCACGATAGAGGGTGCAGAAGAACATGGAGACATGGCCTCAGGCGACAGAACAAGTTCACGAAGAGTTGCTTTTTTTCATATAGTCCCAAATAAGGATCAGGTTCCAGTATTAAAGGACTAACATAACAAAAAACAACATCTTGGAGGTTCCAGTGCAAATAACTACTAACAACAAAAGAAAACTATAGACAACGAAATAAAATATCGATTACATGGGGGTTAAACACACCTCGGGTCACACTGGTAAGAATTACTGTTGATCGACCCCCAAAGCTCATCTTTTTTATTGCCTCCTCAATCTTCATCCATCACTGCTTCAGCGTTCGTGTTGTTATCTTCATCTTCTCCAGATCTCCTCGCCTCGAGTCATAAAACTTGACCCTGCACTACCCCTACCGTTCATCATGCATCATTAGTGCTTCCTGTTGCAATAAGGCGGCTCCTTGCTCCATCATTGCCTGATTTTTTTTAGTATGTAAGCCCGCCTAAAAGTGCATAAACATTAGGCTTCGACGCCATCTTTGGTGAGGAGCTAAGTGTCATTGTTAGGCTTCAACACCATATCTGAAGCTGTTAACGTCGTCTGCTGGCTTGTCAGGGGAGATGAGCTCGGTGGTTCTAGCTGAGCTCATAGATCGTCTCAAGCCGGGACAAGCGTTAGGTTTAAGTGGTGCGGTTGCGTAGACCTAACAATTGTGATCTACACCCTCTGTTCACTAATGTAGAAAACTGCCAAAATGTCCTACATTTAGTGATCAAGGTAGTATGTTTAGCACTATAGTATAAGGCTGGTCATAGTGGGAGTAACATAGTAGTAACATAGATGCCACATAAGCAAAAATGATGAGGTAGCAAGTAGTTAATGATGAGAGAGGCAAATAGAGTAACATAATATGTTACCATCACATAGCGCTTCCCAATGCAAAATGAGTCTACAAAGTAATAAATGAACCCATCTATGTTACCACGCATATGACACTACCCACTATGAAGGTATAGTAACATAGACTAATAACATACTATGCATGTTACTAGTCTAAGTTACTTCCACTATGACCAGCCTAACGGATAGATAGACCGAGAAAGAACTGTCTTTAAATTATGTGAGCTATTGTCACTCACAGCTCTCGTGGACACAAAACGAACCCAACATACCCAGGAAGAAAAAAACCCCACGCGAGTGGGAATTCTTGTGCAATTGCAATATGTAATGACGTGTCCTCCCAACCGTCAGATCACGCCATGCAGGGACGACCCACTGGTAAAATCACCTTCTCTGCATGCGCCACGATTTTACTTTCGTCCACACCGTGATCCAACAATGGATGACGAGAAGCTCCCTTTTTCGCAAGAGTTAATCATGGAAAGTTGGAAACCCCCTCACCAAACTCACCTTGAGACGCCTATAAAACCCAGGCCCCCTCCATGGAGTTGCTGCACTTGCACCGGCCGCGCACTGCACTAACCACAGAGATCGATGGCCGTCCAAGTCGTGACGTCCGAGCTGGTCGCGCCGAGCGAGGCCACCCCGCGGCGCGCGCTCTGGCTGTCCAACCTCGACCTCGGCGCCAGGAACGGCTACTCCCCGACCGTCTACTTCTTCCGAGCGCCCCATCGCGGCGACGGCAAGGCCGAGTCCTTCTTCTCGGCCGGCGTCCTCAGGGCGGCGCTGGCCAGGGCGCTGGTCCCGTTCCACCCCTTCGCCGGCCGCCTCGGCGCGGGCCGCGGCGGCCGGGCGGAGATCAACTGCAACGACCAGGGCGCGCTCTTCGTCGTCGCGCGGTCCGAGGCCGCGCTCGACGACTTCCAGGGCTTCGCGCCGTCCAAGGAGATGCGCGACATGTTCGTGCCGCCGTATGACAACGCCGGCGCCGGCGCCCCGTTGCTCATGCTTCAGGTTTGCTGCATGGATCATCTTCTATTTTCGCGTGTACTACTTAATTAATCGATCATTTTCCTTACGTGCATGGCGTACTGTATTAGTGCAACTGTATGGGAGTGGGAAGATTAGAAGACTGAATAGATTCTTTGAGATGAGAGAGATGGTCAAGGTCAAGCGCACCAACCACACGGGCTCTGTCTCAGTTCATCCCGGTGACGTATAAGCACCGCAGTTTGAACTCCAAACATGCCAATTCTACAAGTTGATTAGCCTGTCCTATTAATATTTCGATTACTAGTAGTGGTGGCTAACTAGCTTCACTCCTAGTAATGGTTAGCGCACCTAAACTGATTATAACAGGCGACGTGTCGGCATGAACGCAGGTCACCTTCTTCCGGTGCGGCGGCGTGGCGCTCGGCACGGCGATGCACCATTTCGTCATCGACGGCCGCAGCGCCTTCCACTTCATCCAGACGTGGGCCAACATCGCCCGCGGGGACGCCAGCGCCACCGTGCCCCCGTCCCTCGACCGCACCCCGCTGCGCGCGCGCTCCCCGCCGGCCGTCCACTTCGACCACAGCCGCGAGTACCGCCTCACCACCCCCGCATCAACCGATCCTCCTGCCGCTGGCGGCGTCAAGCCGTCGTCGGAGTACGCCAGCGCCATCCTCCGCGTGACCGGCGCACAGGCCGCGGCGCTCCGGGCGCGCGCGGGCGCGCCCCGAGTGTCCACGTTCCGCGCGCTGGTGGCCCACGTCTGGCGCTGCGCGTGCGCGGCGCGCTCCCTGGCGCCCGACGCCGAGTCCCGCCTCTACACCATGATCGACATGCGCGCCCGCCTCTCCCCGCCGCTCCTGGACGCCTACTTCGGCAACGCGGTGGTGCGCACGTCGGTGTCCGCGAGGGTGGGCGACCTGCTGTCCGGCCCGCTCGGGTTCGGGGCGCGGCGGCTCCGCGCTGCGACGGGGCAGGGCGACGAGTACGCGCGGTCGGTGGTGGACTACCTGGAGACGGCGGACATGGGGGCGCTGCCGAGGAGCGGGCTGCCGGGGACGGACCTGCGGGTGATCAGCTGGATGGGGATGCCGTCGCACGACGCCGACTTCGGGTGGGGCGAGCCGGCGTTCCTGGCGCCGGCGCTCATGTTCTACCCGGGGTTCGTGTACCTGATGAGCTGCCCGGGCAAGGGCGGCGACGTGGCGGTGGCCGTCTCGCTGGAGCCGGATCGCATGGCGAGGTTCAAGGAGCTCTTCTTCGAGGAGATGGCCGCCATGGAGTGAGACTCACCGTAGCCATGATCGTGCTACGTCCACGTGATACGTGTAATGTGGAACGTGCACGTGAGAGTATATAGTACTAATAACTGGCAGAACTGGATGGGGGGTGTATGAGCATGGCTACCGTTCTACGTATACACTTCTGCTTGTACCCTTGAACTGAAGCAGAATTATGCCTTTTTCAGACGAACTTCATACACAAATACTACTCGTGTATAATCAGAATTTCATGCGAAAAAGGATCAAAATTACTCAAATACTACATGCAAAAGAACTGCCAGACCATGTGATCCATTTTTATTTTTATTAAAAAAATTGAGAGAAAACGTGATCCGAATTTGAGTAAGCAACGGGCCGGGGACTGGGCCCCACAGACGCAGCGCACTGGGCGGGCGGGCCCAATCAACGGAGGGGCAGTTGCGCTGCGAGTTCGCAACCAATCTCGCGAACCAACGCGCTATCGGAGGGCGAGTCCGTCTTCCCCTCGGTGCCTCCGTCCCAAAACCAAAACTTCCCTCCACTTCAAACCAAACCCTAACCAAACCTCCGCCCCGGCTGCGACATTGCATTGCAATGGAGTTCGCATACAGAGGCCGAGCAACCGCCGCGGCCGACGGCGTCGGCGTCGGCGATGGCCGCCGCCTCCCCGATCCTCCGCCGCCGCACGGTAATGAGGCTCCGCCGGGCCCTCTCTCGTCCGGGACTGCCAAATCTTCTCTCTATTCTTACGGCCGTTCCATTGTCTATGCTTTGCGGTTTGTGTGAAGAGAGTGAATTTTTCTTGTGTTGAAATTCGTTCCTGACTGCACATTGTTTTTTTTTGGCGAATCGCAAGAGAGGTTCGGGGATTAGCGTGAGATTGTTTTGGTAGAGTGTGCAAATCTAAGGGAGACAGATGATCATTCTTTGATTTAGTTCTTGTTCACCCTAATTCTCAGTTGATTTCATAAATTTGTTCATACAGTTATAAAAATATCACTGTGATGTAATGATTGGTTCATCCTGGGCAAAAGAGGAATGTAGTATTTGTTCTCAGAGTTACCAAAAATTATGAAATCTTGCACATAGCAAAATACCGGATCGACGGTTTTCGGCGTCGACTGTGAACCAAGAGATTCTTCGACGAATGAGAATTAGCGAAACTGTACTTTTTTGGTAGAGAAACCGCTAAAGGTTTGTGTCTGAACATATAAATCTTTAGAAACATTATTCACAAGTCTATGAATAGGCTATTATTTACCACTGCAACGGCGCACGCCATTTCCCTGGAACACTATGCTCCGTCGGCAGTGATACCTTAAGCTCTGTCACCCACAATGCTCTGCCCCGCAATCCTGCCTGTGCCTGGGTCGTGTTCATTTTTTTGGGATTAAAAGTAGCAAATCACTGCAAACTATATTTAAGAGTGGTAGATCCTTGAAAAGATACCTCCAGAAATCCAAAACTTCCCTATTTTATAATGATTATATTATGATGTGATGATCATAAATACTTTCTGATTATTTTGATGTTACAACATGTGATGCCATGAAAAAGAATATCATATGATGCACGGTTAGTACAATACTTTGTCCTTTTATAGTACTGATCGTTCTGTCCATTGGCAACGAGAAGGCAATGATGCTGACTCACCACAGGCAGACATGGTGGCGCTGGTGTTCAGGAGGGAGCAGCTGCTGCACGAGCTCCACAAGGAGCGCATCCGCCACGATATGATCTTGTGCGAGCTTGCCCAAACAGAGCGTGCCATGACCGCGTGCTTAGCAGGGCTTGGCGCTTTGCGTGGGTTGCCGTTGATGACGCCACGGGAAGAGGTGATGTACCGCACGCCGCGGTCCTGTGAGGAAGCTTATTGGTGGTACAGGAGTCCCTCGGGGCAAGTGATACCTCCTGTTTACCCACACGTTGAACGGTCGCCGTCACCAGTGCCGCAGCGAAGGCCAGTCGATGATGCTGAGCAGCATGAACGCGGCAGCTCATCTAGGCCAGTTGTAGCAACTCCTTCAGCGTTTCCTGAAGTGGAACTATTCCGGTCACTGAGCAAGGACCCTGCAGTGGAAGAAGCTTTGGTACCTGCTGTGACCAATGTCGTTGCCAAACCAGCAGAGCCAGCATTGTTGCGCAAGCAGGTGGCAATAGAGAGCCGTGTCGCTGTTGATCATGAACACGTAGCAGGATTGAAGCACAGACATGCCGTGCAGCTGATGGAGAATGGAATTCAGACAAGTGAACAGTTAAAGCGTGCAGCCATTGGTCAGGAAAGCAAAGCAGGATCGAAGGACAGCCATGCCGTGCAGCTGATGGAGAGTGGAACTCAGATAAGTCAACAGCTAAATCATGTAGCCGTTGGTCAAGGAAGCAAAGCACAAGCAAAGGACAGCCACCCTGTGCAGCTGATGGAGAGTGGAATTCAGATAAATGAACAGCTAAAGCGTGCATCCATTGGTCAAGGAAGCAAAGCAGAAGTGAAGGACAACCATGCAACGCAGCTGATGGAGAGTGGAATTGAGAGAAGCAAACAGCTAAAGCGTGCAGCCGTTGGCCGAGAAATCAAAGCAGAAGTGAAGGACAACCATGCCTTGCAGTTGATGGAGAGTGAACTTCAGAGAACTGAACAGCCTCTTGCAGCTGTTGGCAAGGAACAGGAAGCAGGATTGAAGGGCAGCCATGCCGTCCAGCTGCTGGCGAGTGGAATTCAGATAAGCGAAGAGCTAAAGCGTGCTGCCGTCGGTCAGGAACGCAAATCAGAAGCGAAGGACAGCCATGTCGCGCCGCTGATGGAGAATAAAATACAGAGAAGTGAACAGCCGAAGCGTGAAAATTTTGGTCAGGAACGTGAAGCAGTAGCAAAGGATGGCAATGCCGTGAAGCTGACGGTGAATAGAATCCAGAGAAGTGAACAGCCAAAGCGTGATGTCTCTGGTCAGCAGCACGAAGCAGAAGAAAAGGATAGACATGCTGTAAAGTTGATGGAGGAGAGTGGAATCCAGGGAAGTGAACAGCCAAAGCCTGCTAAGCCTACCATGAAAGATTGCATCGATGAACGGAGGCAATTGCCTCACCAACATGCGCTGGCTGGCAAGAAGTCCCCATTTAATGAGCAGAAGAGACCAGCATTCAACGAGGTGAGTGGCTTGATCTTTTAATTTGTTCTTGTTTGTTTCTGCTTCCATTTGCTATTGTGGTGTCGCCAATAGTTAAGTTGTGGCTGATTGGCAATTGCTCACTTCAGTAATATCTTCAGTGACCAACATGGCAAATACTTTTCCCTTGGTTTAAATGAAACTGACACACAATCCTGGTAGCCACTTCGGATGTAACGTGTTAATCAACATGTATGTGCTATATAGGAAATGTGAAACATAAATGATACCAAATAGCTTACTGATCCCGTTTCATAGAAGTGTTGAGTTACTTTAGTTAGGCAAATTCTTTGGATATGCAACTTACTTTAGTTATGCAAACTTTTAGTTAGGCAAGTTCTTCAGATATGCAACTACTTTAGTTGGGCAAGTTCTTCAAATATGCAACTTAATATATTTACATCTCATCGTCAAAATTTATTGTAGAACTTGATTGTAGTAGTAGTAGTAGTAGTAGTAGTAGTAGTATATGTGCCTGAGTTTACCTTCCTTTCACTAGTCTTTTACTATACTAATGCTCCATAATCTAAACAAATTTTCAGCCTAATACCCAAACCACGCCTAGTGGGGTGAAAAGGAGACCGGTTTTTGGACCGGTTGTGACAACTCCATCACCGAAGAGGCAGAAGCCACTTGAAGAATGGAATTGCACCCTCTGTCAAGTGAACCTGACCCGTGAAGAAGACTTGATGCAACACAAAGCAGGCGAACTACACCGGTTGAACCTTGAGACATTGCGTTCCAGGCAGAAAGCCTTTGGATTTGACTTGCGCAACCATCTCAAGGGCAGCAGCCACCAGGAAAGCGCGCAGGCCCTGCACACAGAAGCCGGGAGCCACCATCTCAAAGGGAGGAGTCATCAGGAGAGCGCACAGACCCGGCAGGCAGGAGGAGGCAACGAGGAGGGCAAGCGTTTCGTTGACCGCAGGGGTACTGAAGGTCCGAAGGAGCAGTTTGTAAGAAGATTTCCCTTCTGCAATTTATGCAAAGTGGAGTGCACCAGCGAGAAGGTGATGCAGTCGCATCTCGCCGGGAAGAAACACAGGGAGAACCTTGAGGCACGCCATTGAGAGGCAGCAGTTGCAGAGCGGCAGCGGTTCGTTGTGAAGTCTCGCGTTTATCGCACGACGGGTTAGTGTCTGATTAACGTGTGAATCTTCAAATGTTATTAGCACGGCGCCCCTGCAACTTCCCATGTCGGTGGCTGCACCGGAGTTTATTTCTGTGAAGAACTTAGAAGTCTCTGGTTACGTGTTCATGTCACCGGACTGTGTCCCTATACCCTAGCTAGGTGTCAAAATGTTCCACGCAGGTGTACATACTAGTGTAACGTTCTTATTAGGTTTTCTGCTATATATTTCTAGTTAAAAACTGGAAAGGAGTGTTCCCTTTTTTCCCTTTTGGAAAAGAGGGGACTACTCATTTCCGGTGCTGATTGAGTTGAGTTCACAGGCTTTAATAAGATAGTAGCTGTAAGTAATACCTGAGCTACCTTGTGCTGTCCAGGTTCTGAAGATGTGTTGTACTGCATGCAATCTCATCTGTTCCGTGATTTGAGAACAATCGCTACTAGATTCACATATTTTACCTGCGGAATCTTGCAGCTTTACTTATCGGATCGCATCTGTGGCAAGTTTGCTTTGAGAATTAGACATCGATTGCGGTTGAAATGTCGGCAGCAATTGAAGTGCCCGCTGATGTTATTCGATGGTTCAGTCTGTTCACAGGTTTTACAAGAGCCGTTGTTGCTTGATAAAGAGTAGGAGAGGGATGCTTATTTATTGGTACTGCAGGAGAGAGATATCTTTGACTTGAGGAGATGGTAGAAACCTGCAGGAAATAGGACGATGCCGTGTAAACAAGATCTCATTTATCCCAAGTTTGTCTACGACGCATGCATCCTCACCGTTCAAACTCGCTTCGGCATTTCGGCTTCGGTTTCCTTTGCGACTAAGCAAAACATCTTTAAGCCGCCGTTCGTTGTGTGATCGGGCCCAATTTGCTTTTTCACGCTCCTTTGCCTGGAACGCCCGCCCTCAGCTCTTCTCGTCCCCCGAGCAGAGCCACCAACTCCGGCGGCCCGGCCTCAGGTTCTTCTCGCCGTCGCTGCTCTGCTACCACTGGGACCAGACCGATGGAGTTCTCCCGCCGCGGCCGATCCACCGACGACGCCGGCGACGGCCGACGCCCTCCGCCGCACGGTAACCGTCGAGTCACTGTCACTCTTACCTTCTCCTCGCTGTCTCCCGATCGTTGGCCACTCTTTTGTTTGTTTCAGTTTTCCTGGGTTCAGATGCAGGCCACAGGCCACTGCTTCGATTCCAAGCCAAGAACTCAGGAACCTGCACCGTTGGGATACCTTACAATTTATTAGAGAAATCTTTTGCTTCTTTCTTCAGACAAAAAAAGGGGGATACTCAAACCTCAATTTTCAACACGGAAGCAGGTTCCAGTCTGCGTCATAATTGTAGTATCAGGCGTAGAACAGTAGATATGGTGAGATGTGTTCGTTCTTAGCTTGTTTTTCGGATCTGTTTGTGAGGCATCAGGTTAAAGAATTAGACATAATTTTTTCGATCGTACCGCCAAAAGAAGAAGAAACACTTGCAAACCTGTTCCTCTTCAATCAGCAGATCAGATGTGGTGGAACTCTTGTTCAAAGGGACGCGCTGGTGTAGAATTCTTGTCACGCTGACACACCTAATGGCCACACAATGCTGTTGATGCAGGAGACCCGATGCTGGTGATGAGGGACGCGCTGCTGTCGCAGCTCCAGAAGGACCGCCTTCGCCAGGAGATCATAGTAGCCGAGCTGGCCAAGATAGAGCGCGCCATGGCCCTGCGCGCCGCCACTGGCGGCCAGCAGGCCACGCCGACACCAGCCGGCGAATGCTTGACGACATGTGAGGGTAAGGCGGCTCGACAAAATGCAGCGTCCGATGAGCAGAGGCTGCCGGACTCCAGTGGGGTGAGGGCATTGTCCATTTTGTACTCTTTACATATGTCCTCTGTTTTGTCTCGATATATTATAGGGTGCTGTTTACATGAATCCCCTCAAACTCCAACCACTTATCTTGTGATCATAATTCACAATACGTGAGAATTTGTTTAACCGTGCATACCTAAGATTTGGTAGTATTTAAATATGGAACATGGCAAGTTTACTGCCCAAGTACTTGATTTTAGTTTATGTTGTTCTTTCTGTTTTGCTTAGTTTTCTCTTTGGTTTTTCTGGTTGTTGCTGTAAGGCTGGTGCACGTTTTTTAAAGAAAAAAAAAGATGTTTTCAAGATCACTTAGTACTGGTCTGACCAAACTTCATGTAACTTGGTATAATAGCTTAACTGCTCTTACTCCCTCCGTCCCAAAATTCTTGTCTTACATTTGTCTAGATACGGATGTATCTAATACTAAAACGTGACTTAATACATCTGTATTTAGACAAATATAAGACAAGAATTTTGGGATGGAGGGAGTACAAGATAGAGCGCGCCATGGCCCTGCGCGCCGCCACTGGCGGCCAGCAGGCCACGCCGACAGCAGCCGGCGAATGCTTGACGACGTGCGATGGTAAGGTGGCTCGACAGAATGCAGTGTCTGATGAGCAGAGGCTGCCGGGCTCCAATGAGGTGAGGGCATTGTCCATTTTGTACTCTTTACATATGTCCTCTGTTTTGTCTCGATATATTATAGGGTGCTGTTTACAGTCATGAATCCCCTCAAACTCCAACTGATTATCTTGTGATCATAATTCACAATACGTGAGAATTTCTTTAACTGTGCATACCTAAGATTTGGTAGTATTTAAATATGGAACATGGCAAGTTTACTGCCCAAGTTTTTTTCTGAGCAAGAGAGGGGGGGGGGGGGGGGGGGGGGGGCCTCCGATTTCATTAACGAAACCACCACGAGTTCCAGTTCACGACAGCGACACCTAATCAGCTACCAACATCCAAAGAGAACCAGTGTCTAAATTCAAATTCTAGGGTCACAGGCGACCATTTTTGAGCACGAGGGCGCAGCCTCCAGCAAGCAAAAAACAAGAAAGGGAAAATCGAGCCATCTTCAGAAAACGAAATCTTCAGTTCATCAGACGAGGAACTCCCGCTCTCCCTGCGAAGCTCTGTATACCTCACTTGCTACTTGCTCGATTAGTTTTGCCCCCAGCATCAGCAGGTTTTGTCCCCGGTTTTTTCTCTGCAAAACAGCCCAATCCACAATCCAATTGCAAGTTAGTTTCACCAACTTCATGGGGTCAGTGACCAATTTATCTCGAAAAATTATATCATTTCGACATTTCCAAATAGCCCAAAGAATTGCAGACATTCCAACTAGCAGTAGTTTCCTTCCCTCTAGCCTGAATTTCTTGATCCATACTCCTAGGCAATCATCAACCCCAGTCGGGGCTGTTTTTAGATTGAAGGAGCATTTTATCAAACTCCAAAGCAACTTTGCAGCAGAACAAGAGAAAAAGAGGTGATCTATGGTTTCATTTTGACCACAGTACACACATCTCTGATTACCTTTCCACCCTCCTTTTGCAAGATTATCTCTGGTTAGTATACTTTTCCTGGCAATTAGCCAGAGAAACATCTTGATTTTCGCTGGAATTTTCACTTTCCAAAGAAAATTGTGTGGAAACCCCACATCTGTTTTAACTAACTGTTGATAGACTGATCGCACTGAAAATTGTCTGTTGGCTGTCAGCATCCACAGTGGCTGATCTTTGCCCGCATACATTCTCACTTCCTCACATCTGGTCTTCAAACTATCCCATAGAATTCTTTTATCTCCAGACAAATTCCTTCTAAACTTAACCCCCCCCCCATCCCATGTCAATGGCGTGGGCCACCGAAATGTCACGGGTTAAGCTGATGAAATAAAGGTTTGGGTAGGCCTCTTTCAGTGGCTTAGACCCTACCCACCAATCTTCCCAGAATCTAGTGTTCTGTCCATCTCCCAATTTCTTTTTTATATTTTTATAATATATGTCTTTAATCTGCATCAGGCTCCCCCAAAACTGAGAGTCACCAGGTTTCTTTTTAATTCCAGATATACATTTTCCTTTTACATATTTATTTAGAAGGATTCTGACCCACATCCCATCTTCTGTCTCTAATTTCCAGAGCCATTTTGCTAGCAAGGCTTTATTCATACAATCAAGATTTAGTATTCCTAGACCACCCAAATCCTTTGGCAAACAACATGTTTTCCAGTTGACTAGATGATATTTTTTCTTATCTTCATTTTCCTGCCAGACTAGTCTGGCTCTGAAGAAGTCATCTTTTTTCCAAACCCCCACTGGCAAGGGGTAAAAAGACATCATATACATAGGCATATTTGTCAGGCAGGCCTGGACTAGAGTTACTCTCCCAACCATATTTAATAGTCTCCCTTGCCAGCAAGCACATCTCTTTTCTATTTTTTCAGTCACACTCTTCCAAAATTTATTGCCTAGTCTCACATTAGTAACAGGTAGTCCCAGATATTTAAAGGGGACTTCCCCCTTACTACAAGTAAATATTTCTTGATAAATCTCACTTTTGTTTTTGGCCTCCCCAAAAAGGTAAACCTCACTTTTGTGAAAGTTAATAGTTAGTCCAGACATCTGCTCAAAAGCTGTGAGTATGAATTTAAGATTTTTTGCACTATCCTCATCATCATTGAGTAGGAAAATGGTATCATCTGCATATTGCAGCATGTTTACTCCATTATCCCCTAATTCAGTTAGTACCCCCCCCCCCTAACATAGCCTGCATGCTTGGCTTTATCTAAGATTATAGCCAAAGCATCTGCAGCTATGTCAAAAAGCAGTGGGGACATAGAATCTCCCTGCCTCAACCCCTTATATGTTTTAAAGTAGGGTCCAATCTTATCATTTACCTTAATTCCAACTTGTCCCCCTATCATGGTATGCATAACCAAATCACACCATTTATCAGGGAATTGTTTCATTTTTAGCATTTTGTAAACAAATGGCCATTTTATTTTGTCATATGCTTTCTCAAAATCCACTTTAAACAAAACAACACTTTGTTTTGAGTGGTGTATAGAGTTAAGGGCTTCATGAAGAATCACAATCCCCTCCATGATATATCTCCCTTTGATGAAAGCAGTTTGTGTTGGGAGGATGATAGGTTTAATGATTCTACTTAATCTGTTCATCAGGACTTTAGTAATAATCTTAAAGCTAACATTCAGTAGACAGATAGGTCTAAACTTTTGGATTTGTTTAGCATCTTTAGACTTTGGGACCAAAGTAATAATCCCATAGTTAAGTCTCGTGATATCTAATTTTCCCTCATGAAAATCATTCAGAAGTTTCATCAAATCCCACTTGACAGTCTCCCAAAAATGTTGGTAAAAGTCAACTGGTATTCCATCTGGGCCAGGGCTTTTATTTTTCTCCATCCCAAAAACAACTGCCTGAAGCTCTTCCATTGAGAAAGGCTTAACCAGGGTGTCAGCATGTTCCCTAGTAATTGCTTGCCCCCCCAAAATATTGAGGTTGATTGAAAATGTGTCTGGTTGCCCAAACAGTTTTTTGTAAAAGTCAGTAATGTATCTAATAAGATTGTCTTTTCCTTCAATCACCCCTTCCTCTTGTTCTAAGGAAAGAATTCTGTTTTTTCTCCTCCTCCCATTCACCTTAGCATGATAATACTTTGTATTACAATCTCCATCTTTTATTTCTTTGTCTTTATATCTTTGAAGCCATTTCATTTCTACTTGTTTTAGCAATCCGTGTAATTGAGACCTTAGGTCTTTTTGCTCTTCTCTATCCTGAGCAGAAAGGCCCATAATCTCAGCATTTTTGTCTATAGCATCTAATTTCATTAGGATCTCTTTTCTAATTTTTCTATACCAAGCATCAGAGTTTAAAATCCACCCTCTCACTTTCCGTCTAAACACTCTCATTCTTCTCTGCCATTGTTCAGTGGTATCACCATGATACTTTGCAGACCAGATTTAATAACAAATTCTTTGAATCCCTCTCTCATCATCCAGGAGTTTTCAAATCTAAAAATAGGTGGTGAATATGTGTTCTCCCTTGTGTCAAGGATCAGGGGGTATGATCCGAAAGTTCTCTTTCTAGGGCATAAACCTCAGTCAGGGGATAATGATCCTCCCAATCTGGGCAGATCAGGATTCTATCTAGTTTTTCATAAGTGGGTTCAGGTAGATTATTAGCCCAGGTAAATTTTCTCCCATTCAAAGGTAGTTCTCTTAAACCAGCTTGCTCAATAATAGCATTAAAAACAAAACTCCAGTGATTATATCCACCAGGTTTATTTTTGTCAGCAGATTTCCTTATAACATTGAAATCCCCCCCCCCCCCCCTAAGGCATGGTACAGAGGCATTATTCTGATAGACTCTGGATATTTCTGCCATATAAGCAGCTTTACCCACATCTTGAGCATCTCCATATACAATAATTAGATTCCATTCAAGTTTGGCTTTTTTATCAAGGAGTGTTCTAATGAAGTAGATCCCCTTCTCTACATTAATAATCTCAAAAGTATCTTTATTAATCCCCACCGGGATACCCCCTGCTCTCCCTCTAGGTTGAGTCAAATTTTCTACCTCCACTAAGATTATTCAGCTCGTTCTTGGTAAACTCATTTTTAATGGTCTCTTGTAAACCAATAAAATCAATTCTTTTATCACAAATATTAGATCTAATGAAGGACTTTTTAGAATCAGGCCCTAGCCCCTAACATTCCAAATCAACCCTTTCATTTTCTTCTGCCTTTCTTTCCTCTTTTACCTCCTATATATAGCACAGATTTTCCTCCTGTAAATCCAGGGGATCCTGTGTTATTGTTCTTCTTTCCACAGATTTTACTGCCCAAGTACTTGATTTTAGTTTATGTTGTTCTTTCTGTTTTGCTTAGTTTTCTCTTTAGTTTTTCTGGTTGTTGCTGTAAGGCTGGTGCACGTTTTTTAAAGAAAAAAAGATGTTTTCAAGATCACTTACTACTGGTCTGACCAAACTTCATGTAACTTGGTATAATAGCTTAACTGCTCTTACAAGTCAACTTGCCAATGGCCTATTAGAACTGCATGTAACTCAGTAGCAAGTCTGTTCTCCTTGTTTTCATAGGTTCAGTTCACTTACTAATGATCTTAGTTAAATTATCAAGCAGGCTGTTCCTCAGAGTAAGACATCGGTTGCGGAGAAATGGGAACTAACAGGAATAACCATACCGGTTAAGAAGCCCAAAACACCCATGAAATGGAATTGCACCGTCTGTGAGGTGCAAGCAACTAGTGAGCAGAACTTGCAGCAGCATTATGCTGGGCAGAAGCACTTGTTAAATGTAGCAACACTGGACCAAAGAGCTACGGCAAGTGGTCAGAAGGCGACAACAGCAGCAGAACCTTCTCTTGGTACAGAGCAGAAGAAAACCTCCTCAATAAAATGGAGTTGCAACACCTGCCAGGCAACTGGCTCGGGCCAATCGGGGTTGGAAGCGCACCTCAAGGGCAAAAGACACCGGCAGAACATCTCAGCCACATCCATGCCGAAGAACGTCGCGGCGGGGGAAGCAAAATCGCATGCCATCAATGTGCCGAAGCGTTCAGAGAAGCCACCATCAGCCTGGAGCTGTAGCATTTGCCAAGCTATATGTACCAGCGAATCAGACTTGAACAGCCACCTGAGGGGCATAAGACACCAAGCAAAGGTTCAGTCCTTGCTTGAAGGCAAGAGCATGGCAAGGAAAGAAAAACTGAATCCAGATTCAAGATGGGCCTGCAGAATTTGCCAAGCTCAGTGTACTTGTGAATCAGACTTGGAGAACCATCTTGCAGGCAAGAGACACCAACTAAACATTCAGGTTTTAAGCGCGAAAACCAAGGAAGAGAAAAACAATGCACCACAAATGGCCAAGAACCAAAAACCGCCCTCGGAATGGAATTGCACAATGTGCGAGGCCGAATGTAACTCTAAATCTCAATTTGAGGATCATTGCAGAAGCAGCAGGCACCAACAGAAGATAGAGGAGGTACTCGGAAAAGGCAAGACCGTGAAAGCGAGCAGTCGTAAGGCTGCAAATGAACTACTTTCAGATTGCTCTAACAGGAAGAATGCGAACTCAGAAAAGTTGGAGAAACGGCAGATAGTATATTTCTGTGAGCAGTGCAATAGTGGTACAATGCTGATACAACATCGTGCTGGGAAGAAGCACCGGGAAAAGCTCGACGAAAAGAAATAAAAATTATCTGTCGATCTGGGCATCTATGGCAGTTGTAGAGGTTGCAAAGCCCGGACAACATAATAGTGATCCCAGCCTATAGATGACAGTATGACACCGTGAGGAAGTGATCCCAATGCATTTGGTTGAGGGGAGTTGCCATACAATCCCACCATCTGGGTTAAGTCCTCATGGATTTGAGTTCCTACTTATACTCTAGGGGCTTCCCTTACAAATTTTCTTTGAAAAAATGACACCCTGATACAAGCCTCAAAAGATAGTGTAAATAATCATAATTTTTTTTGCATCGACAGAATATATTATGATGAATTACTTTGCAATATGTGAACCAAAACCAAGATGATTATTTTCCATTAAATCTTGGTGTTTCACAAGTTACAATTGAGACCGCCACTAATCTACAATTTGAACCAAAATCTAACTCCCCTCAATTGCTGAAAGTTAAATCTTTTGTCCATTAAAAAAATTATGGTACAGGTTTTCAGGAAATCTCTATTGTCATCCACCGTCAATCAATCCATCATGTACAGACAATGATCACTTGCACTTATCACAGCTGCCGCACTGGAGCAAGTTCACAACTGAGAGGTAGTTGCGTGGTACCCTGCCAGGGGTAATATCCAGTGATACCAGCCGTCTACATGCTTCCATGATACTCCCTCTATTTCATAATGTAGTGCGTCCACACTTTTCATGATTTAACTTTTGACCATAAATTTAACCAACATGGACGAGTGTAGCGGGAGCATACATTTGAATTCGTATTCGAAAGAAGTTTTCAAAGTTTAGCAAAATGATTTATGTATTATTGGTCAGAGTACTTGAGTGAACAACACTGCAGCAGAGTCGCTCCCGCGGGCGACCGGGGCGGGCCAACCCTAGCCGCCGGTAGGGGCCCCCTCCTCTCCATCCCTTCCCCTCGCCGCCGCCGAGGCGCACCGCCGGGCAAAGCCCGGTCGGTGTCGGCGGCGGCGAGAGTTTCTCTCCCCACAGCTGGCGGGCTCGTCGCGGGCGGGCATCTCCAGCAGGTGGCGGCGCGCTGGCGGCGGGGCGTGGCGGCGCGGCCATGGGCGTCGGCGGCGGGGTCACGCGCGTGCCGCACACCCGCTGCGAATCCTGGTGGCTGCATGGGGGGCCGTTCGCCGCGTGCCCGGGCTGGCCGTCGTGGCTCGATCTGGTGCGGCCAGATCTGGCCGCCGGCACCTCGGGTGGCGCTGGGCTCCACACCGGCGGCGGTGGCGGTCCCTGGCTGGGGTTTCCTTCCGGTGGCTGCTGACTCCGGCTGGGTCCTCCCGTGCTTCGGGTCGGTGCGGTGGTGGTAGCTCATGGGGGTTGCACGGGTTGTCGGCAGGGGCGCGACACGTCGCTTAATGTTGGATGACGGGGTGCGGGTGGCGGTTGCGACCTCAGATGCGGGATCGCGGCGGCGGTTGCTGTTGTATGGGCGACGACAACAACGGCTGGTGCGACGGTGGGTGCTCCCTGTAGCGCCCGTAATCGGGGCGGCGACCCCTCTTCATCAACGACAGCGGACTCCGAGATCATGTGGGCGATTCAAAGTCTGGATCTCGAGGTGGTGACGGCCTTCTAAGGTTGGTGGCGGTATGGAACGTCTCTTCCGTCAACAGATCAGGTTCGATGCGGCTCAGCAGATGAAACATGTGCTTCTATCGGAGTTATCGGGCGGTGCCTGTCGCCGGCAGGTGAAGCCACCGGTGGATGTGTTGTCGGCGGATGCTACGCATAGTGTCTTATATGGAGACGTCAAGTCATGCCTGCTACCGGCAAGTGATGCACGGTGGCTCTGGCGGAGGTGTCATGTTTAGCCTGTTGCTGTCGGATCGAAGGTGATGCGACAGTAGCGGGAGGCAGGCGGTATGAGACGTCTTTGTCTTCTGTTGTCTTCTCCGGAGGTATCCGGCTATCGAGGCGTCGGCAGACGGATAAGGGCAGATGGTACGCTGCAGCGACGAGTTTGTACACTCCGGTGGAAACACAAGATCTCTGATCAGACTATGTCATCGCGCGCATGTGTCGTGTCCTTGTTGAAGGTGGTGAATTGAAGTTTGGCTTTGGGGATGAGAATCCGGAGTTCAACTTCGTGGTAGACTCGCCATCATCGGCGCACGTGCAGCGATCCCTTCTTGAAGGCATAGCATAAAGTGTGTGTATTTTTCATTTACTAGTAAGATGCCCGTGCGTTGCACGGAACAAAAAGATGCATGTTGAGATTGACCTGTGCGGGAGTAGGTCTCATGTCTAACCATATTGATATATTTATCTTCCGTCAGATGTGCAATCCTGCTCTCCAACAAAATTTCATTTTTTTGGTTGTGCGCAAAATTTCATGAAGAAAAAATTTGTGTGATGCTTTGTACTCCAAGAAGCTTAAAAAAATATTCAATTTTTGTTTGTCCAGACCACCATTTATGTTATTCCTTCACGAAATGCTACGCACAGCTATGACACTCCAGCATTTGTCGCCAAAATAAATAAGATTGTTGATTTTTGTTAGTATTTCACTAAGTATACTATTCAACTATGTGTATGTGAATCTTAGGAAGTCCATGTCACATCTTTCTTCTTCTACTTCTAATTAGAAATGCACACGTCCAACTCAAAAATAAATAAATAAGAAATGCACACCAAAATTGGTTGTACAGCTAACATACTTTTCTTGGAACACATGACATTTTCATGTATCGATACAATTTCAGACTCAAGCTGTAGTATGAATATAATCTGTAGCTTACAAGGTATACATTCCGAAAGTGTGACTTGAGCTTACAAGGTATACATTCCGAAAGTGTGACTTGCCTGATAAATACAAATTACTTTTTCTATTTTAGTTTGTTTTAAGTCCTGTTTATCCCTACAAAGCTTTATTCTTGGTGTTTCTGTGCACAGAAAAGGAACTTGCAAAAGAAGGCTGAGTGAAGACCTGCACCACACGCAAAAGAAATTTGTCTACAGAGACTAACGCTGCAGAGGAGCTTACATGCATTCTACAAAAAAAACTGCGATGATTACTCAGATATAGGAAGTCGGTCACATTTGGCCATTTGGAAGAGAGGATCATATCAAGGAAATAAATTAACAGACTGCCACATTGTTCTACTGTTGCCCTTTTTCGGCTGGAATGTCCACTTAACAGAAAGAACTCACATACATGATTTTATTTTACTTTATCCCTGGAGAGGAAATATTAATCGCCGAACACCTTCAGCACACCATTGTTGTATACTTGTATGTTCTCACTTAAGGGTTTGTCAAGTAATTAGGCAAAAAAACATCCTGTAGGTCCAAACATGGTGGACGAAATATAGAATCCAGGATTTATGTCTCGTGCATACATTCAACTACAACAATCAACTGCAGTTCACTAAGCTATAATCAAAATTATTCAAAACCAACATGGTATACTTTGTGGAGACATACAGAAAGCGCAAGTCCAAAGAGGCGGCAATGTGCATACTTGATGACCGCAGTGCTTAAAATATATGTTACCAGTAGAAAATTTCAGTTTATAAGTTGATCATGTACTTGTGAAATTACAAACAAAATGGACATGGCCTTTGATGAAATATTGTCATATTTGACAACACATCATAATCAGGATAGCATGCAATCGAATGCCGCATAATCAGGAAACGAAGCACCCTACAAGCATTGCTAAATTTGTAATTATCGTGACTATGTAGTTCTTTAGGTTTAGAAGCATTTAGACTGTCATGTTCATTAGGTTTACAAGCATTCAAGAGCTTGAAAATGCTTATGTCTGTGTCAGGTAAATAGACCCAAAAGACACCTAAAATGCTAAAATAAATAAATCAGAATTACAGTGGTAAACAATCTAGAATTGTTTATTGTTCCCTATATTAGAAATGAATGGAGGGGCATTAGTGGACCAGAAATTCTGATGTACCATACATTAATTAGAAAATTAGACCATGAAAACGTTTTCCCACAGCCTTACACCTACAGCACTTGAAAATATCGTAATCAAGC
Organism: Aegilops tauschii subsp. strangulata; assembly: GCF_002575655.3. Taxonomy (NCBI): domain Eukaryota; kingdom Viridiplantae; phylum Streptophyta; class Magnoliopsida; order Poales; family Poaceae; genus Aegilops; species Aegilops tauschii. The sequence continues at coordinate 351,138,589 of NC_053039.3, forward strand.
ATCTACAACCATTTCACAGCAAATATAAGTTTTAATGCCCTTACCAGTAGTCTGCATATTAACGTGAACCCCGTCTATCCACAAAGATTTTGTTTCTTTTGATCATGAGGAGGAAAATTAACTGAATCCCCCTTCTCCCTTCTTGTACAACTAAAAATTAATTGAATCCCCCTTTGCAGATCAACAAACAATTCGTTCCTAAACATCACAAATCACATGTTTGGGAGACCATAATTTCAATCATGAACGGATTTGATACACAACTGTACTCCAAAAATTGATAATTTTTTTGATCTGGTAGGAGAAACACATGACGTACCGGGAACAAGCAGATCCCCCCAGAAAAACTCCTCCGCATCTCCAATGCCCCGGAAAAGTTCAGCAGCAGCAAACACACCGGTGCAGCCCAAGCTTGTCCTGTTCCAGATCGAGGACTCTCAACACTGCCTCCTCTTCCCAGCACAGCCCTTCTAAAACCACCAGATACAGCAGCAGCACATGATCTCGTCCTGCGGCAGCCTCTGGTCCCGCAGCTTCTTCTCCAGCTGCCTCACCAGGCGAGGAGGGGCGGCTGCCTCACCTCGTGGGCCTCGGGCGAGTCGGGCCCATCTCGGCGAGGGGCTGCGGGGCTGGCTGGCAGGCTGGCGCAACCCACCATGCGACAAGCTGAAGGAGAGCCGACGCAGTCGAGCAGGGGGGCCGATGCGGCGGCGCTTGCCGTCGGGACATAGGACTTGGCGGCGAGGCTGGGCTCTTGGTGGATGGATCCAGAGCAAGGGAAGTCCGAGAGGCAGCAGAGGAGAGCGGTGATGCGAGATCCAGAGGGCGGAGCTCTGTCTACGGGCAGCCATGGCTGCGGGAGCTCCGAGCTCTGTGTATGGGTGACCATGGTTGCGGGACCTCCGAGCTCGGGTGGGGAGGGATCGTCACCCAATTCAACGCCGGCTGGCGCTGGGAGAAAGGGGAGGGTCGTTTGCGAGGAATTTGGAAAGGGTCTAGAAGACTCTGTATCCTTTTCGAGAGAAGGAGAATGGACTCGAGCTTGTCTTTTTACTGTATGTGAGAACATCTAGACTATATGGGATGTCCCTGCTCCAAAATTCTGTCTAAGTGAAGGAAATATGCCCTAGAGGCAATAATAAAGTTATTATTTATTTCCTTATATCATGATAAATGTTTATTATTCATGCTAGAATTGTATTAACCGGAAACTTGATACATGTGTGAATACATAGACAAACAGAGTGTCACTAGTATGCCTCTACTTGACTAGCTCGTTGATCAAAGATGGTTATGTTTCCTAGCCATTGACATGATTTGTCATTTGATTAATGGGATCACATCATTAGGAGAATGATGTGATTGACTTGACCCATTCCGTTAGCTTAGCACTCGATCGTTTAGTATGTTGCTATTGCTTTCTTCATGACTTATACATGTTCCTATGACTATGAGATTATGCAACTCCCGTTTACCGGAGGAACACTTTGTGTGCTACCAAACGTCACAACGTAACTGGGTGATTATAAAGGTGCTCTACATGTGTCTCCGAAGGTACTTGTTGGGTTGGCGTATTTCGAGATTAGGATTTGTCACTCCGATTGTCGAAGAGGTATCTCTGGGCCCACTCGGTAATGCACATCACTATAAGCCTTGCAAGCATTGCAATTAATGAGCTAGTTGCGGGATGATGTATTACGGAACGAGTAAAGAGACTTGCCGGTAACGAGATTGAACTAGGTATTGAGATACCGACGATCGAATCTCGGGCAAGTAACATACCGATGACAAAGGGAACAACGTATGTTGTTATGCTGTCTGACCGATAAAGATCTTCATAGAATATGTGGGAGCCAATATGAGCATCCAGGTTCCACTATTGGTTATTGACCAGAGAGGTGTCTCGGTCATGTCTACATAGTTCTCGAACCCGTAGGGTCCGCACGCTTAACGTTACGATGACAGTTATATTATGAGTTTATATGTTTTGATGTACTGAAGGAGTTCGGAGTTCCGGATGAGATCAGGGACATGACGAGGAGTCTTGAAATGGCCGAGACGTAAAGATCGATATATTGGACGACTATATTCGGACTTCGGAAAGGTTCCGAGTGATTCGGGTATTTATCGGAGTACCGGAGAGTTACGGGAATTCGCCGGGGAGAAGTATTGGGCCTTATTGGGCCATACGGGAATAGAGGAGAGAGGCCAAAAGGAAGGAGGCGCGCACCCCCCCTGGTCCGAATTGGACAAGGGGTGCAGCCCCCTTTTCCTTGTCCCTCTCCCCCTCTTTCCTTCTCTCCTACTCCAACAAGGAACGGAGGAGTCCTACTCCCGATGGGAGTAGGACTCCCCCCTTGGCGCGCCCTCCTCCTTGGCCGGCCGAACCCCCCCTTGCTCCTTTATATACGGGGGCAGGGGGCACCTCTATACACACAATTGATCATTGATCTCTTAGCCGTGTGCGGTGCCCCCCTCCATCATATTACACCTCGATAATATCGTAGCGGTGCTTAGGCGAAGCCCTGCGTCGGTAGAACATCATCATCGTCACCACGCCGTCGTGCTGACAAAACTCTCCCTCAATACTCGGCTGGATCGGAGTTCGAGGGACGTCATTGAGCTGAACGTGTGCTGAACTCGGAGGTGCCGTGCGTTCGGTACTTGATCGGTCGGATCGTGAAGACGTACGACTACATCAACCGCGTTGTGTTAACGCTTCCGCTTTCGGTCTACGAGGGTACGTGGACAACACTCTCCCCTCTCGTTGCTATGCATCACCATGATCTTGCGTGTGCGTAGGAATTTTTTTGAAATTACTACGTTCCCCAACACTAAGCACATGGTGTTTTTGCAAAAGTTCAAGTGGCACATGGCTTGTCTCGATCTCAGCCATACATTGCGGATCGGGTGGCATAGATGGCGTGAAGGCAGACACGCCATCATCACCAACTCGTATTTTTATAGGAGTAGAGATGTGGTGTCTTGTATCATAGGGATTAGTGGCTATCTGGAGGAGGTACTGTCGCGAGGTATACGGCCTCAGGGTTTATTTTTTGCTTTATTTCCGGTCGATGATGTTCGGCTACTGGATTTTGCAATATAATAATATATGACTGCATGCGTCATTCTGATACAGAGGCCGGAGGTTATCCTCCTTTTCAAAAAGCTGAATGTAATGACAATCATTAAAGACAATTAATACTTGAATATTTTCGACTGAGGTTATATTCCAAAAATAGATATTAGGCTGGCCATAGTGGGGGTAACATAACTAGTATCATGTACTTGGGACTCGCAAACATGCTTACGTGGCAGATAATTAAAGAAGAAAGAGAGAGTCATGGTAACATAGGTAGATACCGTAACATAATAAATGTTATGCTACTATGTGTCATGCATGGCAATAAATGAGACCACCTATGATACTACTTTATGATACTATGCACTATGGATGTTGTTGTTGGAAATATGCCCTAGAGGCAATAATAAATGGTTATTATTATATTTCTTTGTTCATGATAATTGTCTATTGTTCATGCTATAATTGTGTTATCCGGAAATCATAATACATGTGTGAACACATAGACCACAACGTGCCCCTAGTAAGCCTCTAGTTGACTAGCTCGTTGATCAACAGATAGTCATGGTTTCCTGACTATGGACATTGGATGTCATTGATAACGGGATCACATCATTAGGAGAATGATGTGATGGACAAGACCCAATCCTAAGCATAGCATAAAAGATCGTGTAGTTCGTTTGCTAGAGCTTTTCCATGTCAAGTATCATTTCCTTAGACCATGAGCTTGTGCAACTCCCGGATACCGTAGGAGTGCTTTGGGTGTGCCAAACGTCACAACGTAACTGGGTGACTATAAAGGTGCACTACAGGTATCTTCGAAAGTGTCTGTTGGGTTGGCACGGATCGAGACTGGGATTTGTCACTCTGTATGACGGAGAGGTATCTCTGGGCCCACTCGGTAATGCATCATCATAATGAGCTCAATGTGACTAAGGAGTTAGCCACGGGATCATGCATTACGGTACGAGTAAAGTGACTTGCCGGTAACGAGATTGAACAAGGTATTGGGATACCGACGATCGAATCTCGGGCAAGTAACGCACCGATTGATAAAGGGAATTGTATACGGGATTGATTGAATCCTCGACATCGTGGTTCATCTGATGAGATCATCATGGAACATGTGGGAGCCAACATGGGTATCCAGATCCCGCTGTTGGTTATTGACCGGAGAGGCGTCTCGGTCATGTCTGCATGTCTCCCGAACCCGTAGGGTCTACACACTTAAGGTTCGGTGACGCTAGGGTTGTAGAGATAATAGTATGCGGAAACCCGAAAGTTGTTTGGAGTCCCGGATGAGATCCCGGACGTCATGAGGAGTTCCGGAATGGTCCGGAGGTGAAGAATTATATATAGGAAGTCCAGTTTCGGCCACCGGGAAAGTTTCGGGGGTTATCGGTATTGTACCGGGACCACCGGAAGGGTCCCGGGGGTCCACCGGGTGGGGCCACCTATCCCGGAGGGCCCCATGGGCTGAAGTGGGAAGGGAACCAGCCCTTAGTGGGCTGGGGCGCCCCCCTTGGGCCTCCCCCTGCGCCTAGGGTTGGAAACCCTGGGGGTGGGGGGCGCCCCACTTGGCTTGGGGGGGAAGCCACCCCCTTCCCCCTTGGCTGCCGCCCCCCTTGGAGATCTGATCTCCCAGGGCCGGCGCCCCCCCAGGGGGCCTATATATAGTGGGGGGGGGAGGGCAGCAGCACCACAGCCCCTGGCGCCTCCCTCTCCCCCTGCAACACCTCTCCCTCTCGCAGAAGCTTGGCGAAGCCCTGCCGAGATCCCCGCTACTTTCACCACCACGTCGTCGTGCTGCTGGATCTCCATCAACCTCTCCTTCCCCCTTGCTGGATCAAGAAGGAGGAGACGTCGCTGCTCCGTACGTGTGTTGAACGCGGAGGTGCCGTCCGTTCGGCACTTGGTCATCGGTGATTTGGATCACGGCGAGTACGACTCCATCAACCCCGTTCATTAGAACGCTTCCGCTCGCGATCTACAAGGGTATGTAGATGCACTCCTTTCCCCTCGTTGCTAGTATACTCCATAGATGGATCTTGGTGATGCGTAGGAAATTTTAAAATTCTGCTACGATCCCCAACAGTGGCATCATGGGCCAGGCCTATGCGTAGTTACTATGCACGAGTAGAACACAAAGCAGTTGTGGGCGTAGATGTTGTCAATTTTTCTTGCCACTACTAGTCTTATCTTGTTTCGGCGGTATTGTGGGATGAAGCGGCCCGGACCGACCTTACACGTACGCTTACGTGAGACAGGTTTCACAGACTGACTTGCACTAGTTGCATAAGGTGGCTAGCGGGTGTCTGTCTCTCCCACTTTAGTCGGAACGGATTCGATGAAAAGGGTCCTTATGAAGGGTAAATAGAAATTGGCATATCACGTTGTGGTTTTACGTAGGTAAGAAACGTTCTTGCTAGAAACCTATACAAGCCACGTAAAAACTTGCAACAACAATTAGAGGACGTCTAACTTGTTTTTGCAGCATGTGCTATGTGATGTGATATGGCCAGAAGATGTGATGAATGATATATGTGATGTATGAGATTGATCATATTCTTGTAATAGGAATCACGACTTGCATGTCGATGAGTATGACAACCGGCAGGAGCCATAGGAGTTGTCTTTATTTTTTGTATGACCCGCGTGTCATTGAATAACGCCATGTAAATTACTTTACTTTGTTGCTAAACGCGTTAGCCATAGAAGTGGAAGTAATCGTTGGCGTGACAACTTCATGAAGACACAATGATGGAGATCATGGTGTCATGCTGGTGACGAAGATGATCATGGTGCCCCGAAGATGGAGATCAAAGGAGCAAAATGATATTGGCCATATCATGTCACTATTTGATTGCATGTGATGTTTATCATGTTTTGCATCTTATTTGCTTAGAACGACGGTAGTAAGTAAGATGATCCCTTATAATAATTTCAAGAAAGTGTTCCCCCTAACTGTGCACCGTTGCGAAGGTTCGTTGTTTCGAAGCACCACGTGATGATCGGGTGTGATAGATTTTAACGTTCGCATACAACGGGTGTTGACGAGCCTAGCATGTACAGACATGGCCTCGGAACACACGCAATACACTTAGGTTGACTTGACGAGTCTAGCATGTACATACATGGCCTCGGAACACGGAGGACCGAAAGGTCGAGCATGAGTCGTATAGAAGATACGATCAACATGGAGATGTTCACCGATCTTGACTAGTCCGTCTCACGTGATGATCGGACACGACCTAGTTAACTCGGATCATGTTTCACTTAGATGACTAGAGGGATGTCTATCGGAGTGGGAGTTCATTGAGTAATTTGATTAGATAAACTTAATTATCATGAACTTAGTCTAAAATCTTTACAATATGTCTTGTAGATCAAATGGCCCACGTTGTCCTCAACTTCAACGCGTTCCTAGAGAAAACCAAGCTGAAAGATGATGGCAGCAACTATACGGACTGGGTCCGGAACCTGAGGATCATCCTCATAGCTGCCAAGAAAGATTATGTCCTAGAAGCACCGCTAGGTGAAGCACCAATCCCAGAGAACCAAGACGTTATGAACGCTTGGCAATCACGTGCTGATGATTACTCCCTCGTTCAGTGCGGCATGCTTTACAGCTTAGAACCGGGTCTCCAAAAGCGTTTTGAGAAACATGGAGCATATGAGATGTTCGAAGAGCTGAAAATGGTTTTCCAAGCTCATGCCCGGGTCGAGAGATATGAAGTCTCCGACAAGTTCTTCAGCTGTAAAATGGAGGAAAATAGTTCTGTTAGTGAGCACATACTCAGAATGTCTGGGTTACACAACCGCTTGTCTCAGCTGGGAGTTAATCTCCCGGATGACGCGGTCATTGACAGAATCCTTCAGTCGCTTCCACCGAGTTACAAGAGCTTTGTGATGAACTTCAATATGCAGGGGATGGAAAAGACCATTCCTGAGGTATATTCAATGCTGAAATCAGCGGAGGTGGAGATCAGAAAGGAACATCAAGTGTTGATGGTGAATAAAACCACTAAGTTCAAGAAAGGCAAGGGTAAGAAGAACTTCAAGAAGGACGGCAAGGGAGTTGCTGCGCCCGGTAAATCAGTTGCCGGGAAGAAGTCGAAGAATGGACCCAAGCCTGAGACTGAGTGCTTTTATTGCAAGGGAAGTGGTCACTGGAAGCGGAACTGCCCCAAATACTTAGCGGACAAGAAGGCCGGCAACACCAAAGGTATATGTGATATACATGTAATTGATGTGTACCTTACCAGTACTCGTAGTAGCTCCTGGGTATTTGATACCGGTGCGGTTGCTCATATTTGTAACTCAAAACAGGAACTGCGGAATAAGCGGAGACTGGCAAAGGACGAGGTGACGATGCGCGTCGGGAATGGTTCCAAGGTCGATGTGATCGCCGTCGGCACGCTGCCTCTACATTTACCCATGGGATTAGTTTTAAACCTCAATAATTGTTATTTAGTGCCATCTTTGAGCATGAACATTGTATCTGGATCTCGTTTAATTCGAGATGGCTACTCATTTAAATCCGAGAATAATGGTTGTTCTATTTATATGAGAGATATGTTTTATGGTCCCCGCTGGTCAATGGTTTATTCTTGATGAATCTCGAACGTGATGTTACACATATTCATAGTGTGAATACCAAAAGATGTAAAGTTGATAACGATAGTCCCACATACTTGTGGCACTGCCGCCTTGGTCACATTGGTGTCAAGCGCATGAAGAAGCTCCATGCAGATGGACTTTTGGAGTCTCTTGATTACGAATCATTTGACACGTGCGAACCGTGCCTCATGGGTAAGATGACCAAGACTCCGTTCTCCGAAACAATGGAGCGAGCAACCAACTTATTGGAAATCATACATACCGATGTGTGCGGTCCAATGAGTGTTGAGGCTCGCGGAGGATATCGTTATGTTCTCACTCTCACTGATGACTTAAGTAGATATGGGTATGTCTACCTAATGAAACACAAGTCTGAAACCTTTGAAAAGTTCAAGGAATTTCAGAGTGAGGTTGAGAATCAACGTGACAGGAAAATAAAGTTCTTACGATCAGATCGTGGTGGAGAATATTTAAGTCACAAATTTGGTACGCACTTAAGGAAATGTGGAATCGTTTCACAACTCACGCCGCCTGGAACACCTCAGCGAAACGGTGTGTCCGAACGTCGTAATCGCACTCTATTGGATATGGTGCGATCTATGATGTCCCTTACCGATCTACCGCTCTCATTTTGGGGCTATGCTTTAGAGACTGCCGCAATCACTTTAAATAGGGCTCCGTCGAAATCCGTTGAGACGACACCGTATGAATTATGGTTTGGGAAGAAACCTAAGCTGTCGTTTCTAAAAGTTTGGGGATGCGATGCTTATGTCAAGAAACTTCAACCTGAAAAGCTCGAACCCAAGTCGGAAAAATGCGTCTTCATAGGATACCCTAAGGAAACCATTGGGTATACCTTCTACCTCCGATCCGAAGGCAAGATCTTTGTTGCCAAGAACGGGTCCTTTCTGGAGAAAGAGTTTCTCTCGAAAGAATTAAGTGGGAGGAAAGTGGAACTTGATGAGGTGATAGTCACCCCTTCCGAACCGGAGAGTAGCGCAGCGCGGGAAGATGTCCCTGTGGTGCCTACACCGACTGGGGAGGAAGTTAATGATGATGATCATGAAGCTTCGGATCAAGCTACTGCTGAACTTCGTAGGTCCACAAGGACACGTTCCGCACCAGAGTGGTACGGCAACCCTGTCCTGGAAATCATGTTGTTAGACAACGGTGAACCTTCGAACTATGAAGAAGCGATGGCGGGCCCGGATTCCGACAAATGGCTAGAAGCCATGAAATCCGAGATAGGATCCATGTATGAAAACGAAGTATGGACTTTGACTGACTTGCCCGATGATCGGCGAGCCATAGAAAATAAATGAATCTTTAAGAAGAAGACAGACGCGGATGGTAATGTGACCATCTATAAGGCTCGACTTGTCGCTAAGGGTTATCGACAAGTTCAAGGGGTTGACTAGGATGAGACTTTCTCACCCGTAGCGAAGCTGAAGTCCGTCCGAATCATGTTAGCAATTGCCGCATACTATGATTATGAGATATGGCAAATGGACGTCAAAACGGCATTCCTTAACGGTTTTCTTAAGGAAGAATTGTATATGATGCAGCCGGAAGGTTTTGTCGATCCTAAGAATGCTGACAAGGTATGCAAGCTCCAGCGCTCCATCTATGGGCTGGTGCAAGCATCTCGGAGTTGGAACATTCGTTTTGATGAGATGATCAAAGCGTTTGGGTTTACACAGACTTATGGAGAAGCCTGTGTTTACAAGAAAGTGAGTGGGAGCTCTGTAGCATTTCTCTTATTATATGTGGATGACATACTATCGATGGGAAATGATATAGGATTCTTGGAAAGTATAAAGGCCTATTTGAATAAGTGTTTTTCAATGAAGGACCTTGGAGAAGCTGCTTATATATTAGGCATCAAGATCTATAGAGATAGATCAAGACGCCTCATTGGTCTTTCACAGAGTACGTACCTTGACAAGATATTGAAGAAGTTCAATATGGATCAGTCCAAGAAGGGTTTCTTGCCTGTATTGCAAGGTGTGCAATTGAGCACGGCTCAATGCCCGACCACGACAGAAGATAGAGAAAAGATGAGTGTCATCCCCTATGCCTCGGCCATAGGGTCTATTATGTATGCCATGCTGTGTACCAGACCTGATGTAAACCTTGCCGTAAGTTTGGTAGGAAGGTACCAAAGTAATCCCGACATGGAACACTGGACAGCGGTCAAGAATATCCTAAAGTACCTGAAAAGGACTAAGGATATGTTTCTCGTTTATGGAGGTGACGAAGAGCTCGTCGTAAAGGGTTACGTCGACGCTAGCTTCGACACAGATCTGGATGACTCGAAGTCACAAACCGGATACATGTATATTTTGAATGGAGGAGCAGTAAGCTGGTGCAGTTGCAAGCAAAGCGTCGTGGCGGGATCTACATGTGAAGCGGAGTACATGGCAGCCTCAGAGGCAACGCAAGAAGCAGTCTGGATGAAGGAGTTCATTACCGACCTAGGGGTGATTCCCAATGCGTCGGGTCCGATGACTCTCTTCCGTGACAACACTGGAGCTATTGCCCTTGCCAAGGAGCCCAGGTTTCACAGGAAGACCAGGCATATCAAGCGTCGCTTCAACTTCATTCGTGAAAGTGTTCAAAATGAAGACATAGATATTTGTAAAGTACATACGGACCTGAATGTAGCAGATCCGTTGACTAAACCTCTCCCTAGAGCAAAACATGATCAACACCAGAACGCTATGGGTGTTCGATTCATCACAATGTAACTAGATTATTGATTCTAGTGCAAGTGGGAGACTGTTGGAAATATGCCCTAGAGGCAATAATAAATGGTTATTATTATATTTCTTTGTTCATGATAATTGTCTATTGTTCATGCTATAATTGTGTTATCCGGAAATCGTAATACATGTGTGAACACATAGACCACAACGTGTCCCTAGTAAGCCTCTAGTTGACTAGCTCGTTGATCAACAGATAGTCATGGTTTCCTGACTATGGACATTGGATGTCATTGATAACGGGATCACATCATTAGGAGAATGATGTGATGGACAAGACCCAATCCTAAGCATAGCATAAAAGATCGTGTAGTTCGTTTGCTAGAGCTTTTCCATGCCAAGTATCATTTCCTTAGACCATGAGATTGTGCAACTCCCGGATACCGTAGGAGTGCTTTGGGTGTGCCAAACGTCACAACGTAACTGAGTGACTATAAAGGTGCACTACGGGTATCTCCGAAAGTGTCTGTTGGGTTGGCACGGATCGAGACTGGGATTTGTCACTCCGTATGACGGAGAGGTATCTCTGGGCCCACTCGGTAATGCATCATCATAATGAGCTCAATGTGACTAAGGAGTTAGCCACGGGATCATGCATTACGGTACGAGTAAAGTGACTTGCCGGTAACGAGATTGAACAAGGTATTGGGATATCGACGATCGAATCTCGGGCAAGTAACGTACCGATTGACAAAGGGAATTGTATACGGGATTGATTGAATCCTCGACATCGTGGTTCATCTGATGAGATCATCGTGGAACATGTGGGAGCCAACATGGGTATCCAGATCCCGCTGTTGGTTATTGACCGGAGAGGCGTCTCGGTCATGTCTGCATGTCTCCCGAACCCGTAGGGTCTACACACTTAAGGTTCGGTGACGCTAGGGTTGTAGAGATAATAGTATGCGGAAACCCGAAAGTTGTTTGGAGTCCCGGATGAGATCCTGGACGTCACGAGGAGTTCCGAAATGGTCCGGAGGTGAAGAATTATATATAAGAAGTCCAGTTTCGGCCACCGGGAAAGTTTCGGGGGTTATCGGTATTGTACCGGGACCACCGGAAGGGTCCCGGGGGTCCACCGGGTGGGGCCACCTATCCCGGAGGGCCCCATGGGCTGAAGTGGGAAGGGAACCAGCCCTTAGTGGGCTGGGGCGCCCCCCTTGGGCCTCCCCTGCGCCTAGGGTTGGAAACCCTGGGGGTGGGGGGCGCCCCACTTGGCTTGGGGGGAAGCCACCCCCCTTCCCCCTTGGCTGCCGCCCCCCCTTGGAGATCTGATCTCCCAGGGCCGCCCCCCCAGGGGGCCTATATATAGTGGGGGGGGGGGGGAGGGAGGGCAGCAGCACCACAACCCCTGGCGCCTCCCTCTCCCCCTGCAACACCTCTCCCTCTCGCAGAAGCTTGGCGAAGCCCTGCCGAGATCCCCGCTACTTCCACCACCACGCCGTCGTGCTGCTGGATCTCCATCAACCTCTCCTTCCCCCTTGCTGGATCAAGGAGGAGGAGACGTCGCTGCTCCGTACGTGTGTTGAATGCGGAGGTGCCGTCCGTTCGGCACTCGGTCATCGGTGATTTGGATCACGGCGAGTACGACTCCATCAACCCCGTTCATTAGAACGCTTCCGCTCGCGATCTACAAGGGTATGTAGATGCACTACTTTCCCCTCGTTGCTAGTATACTCCATAGATGGATCTTGATGATGCGTAGGAAATTTTAAAATTCTGCTACGATCCCCAACAGTAGTATCATACACTAGTATCATATGCATGATACTAGTATATGTTACTCCCCACTATGACTAGCCTAGCAGTCTCATGCACGGATTGGATATATTGCAACACATTAAAGACATACCCGAAAATGATGACAATTAATACCTGTAGATTCTCTTATGCGATTATATTCCAGAAATAGGCAGCCTTATATAAGTAATAATGTAATGTCCTCAAATTACATTAATTATATGCCTATAGTGACATGCACTACCTTTATATATAAAGGGTCATTCTTCCATCCATACTTCTACCCGGTAGTACAACACAAAGAACCGAAAAGTGTCTTTCAAGCATATTTCCATGGGAAGACTTGCACAAGTGCCTATCGCCCTTATTATCGTCCTTCTTTACACCGGCCTCCTAGCCGAAGGTATGTGTTCATATCTAAAATACAATAGTATGAAGAAACAAAATTGTAGTGGAGGCTTTGCTTGCTCAAAATTCACACAAACTGGCCAGTACACATGACACAATGTTGTAATAATATACTCATGTAGCGTGAAAGGTATATTTTTCTATGTTTTTTTTGTTACTTTTGAACCAACTTGCAACACGTAAATTTACCGTTGTATAAATAATAATATAATATACATGTGAAGCAGGAGCAATGGGAACCAGCGATACCGAGCAAGTCCGTCTACAATCCTTGAAGCTGATGGGCTTATTAACGCAGGAAAGCGACCTCAAGTTATGCAGGCCATGCCATTGTTTGTGCGAGGGCAAGGGCGATCAATGTGATGCAACGAAATGCTGCTATCTGGCCAAGTGTACCACGCAACAACCTCTCACGTGTTGGCTAGACTTGCTTCAATGCGGCGGTTGTGATAATTGCAAGTGATCACTGTATGTACATGATCGATTGGTGGATGACATCATCACAATAACGATTTCGAGAAAAACTTTTACCATATTTTTTTGAGTGGACAAACAGATTTGACTTTCAGCAATTGAGGGGAGTTAGATTTTTGTGAGTAGTAGTTAGATGTATACTAGCAAAAATACTTGTGCGTTGCTATAGGAGACATAATTGATGTGTATTTAAATTTAGTTAGAATTAGATGGGCAAAACACAATGATAGTTCATGCGAAATTTAATGCGCACAAAATTTTTAGACCCACACAATAGCAAGTTATATACGGATTCCAAATGGACTTCAATTTTTTATATAGAGCTATAATTCATCATCATATTCTAAGTTAAAATAGAACTACTAGTTATCTTCGATCACAGCTTGAAATATTCCATGATGGTTGTAGATGTGGTGCCGACATGTCTTGGGTGGCGGTGAGCACCAGTTGTCAGCGATCCGTGCCGTTATCACACAATATTAACAAAATTAATAAAAGTGTAAATACTGGCATTTTACACAAACAATTCTAGAAAACAAAAATAGTAGGTAGCAAGCTTGGAGGTCCTAAAACATGTGTTTCAATTGTGAAAGGATGATATATATGTTATCAACCAATAAGGAGAAGACGTACTGCACTATCTTTGTAAATAAAGCAGTATTAATAAAAAGCATAAATAATGAGATCACACGGTTGATTGATATATTAATATTACTAGTAGAATGCCCGTGCGTTGCCACGGGCAATGGATATTTTCTTTTTGCCGGTTGCATATATAAATATTTCAATGGTTCAACACGTGTCGTGTCCTTGCGATTCTTATACACATATGATATTGTCGAACTTTTTACAACACAATATCCGCATCCAGCCGCTACTATCACAGTGGGTACGTTGCTACTTAGTAAACAAATACATAATAATCATTTTATTCTAGAACATACAATAAATTTATTGTTAATGATGGGAAATCCACTTTTTTTTGCTTGATTGGTGGCATGGGGCCACCCCTTTATGTTCTTCCTTCCCTCTTCTTTTTTCTATCTATGGCAGTCCCGAGATAACTATTTATGAGCTTGCCAACTCTGGTTGGGATTTGGCCTTCCGTCGCTCCCTTTCTCATGCAGAGTTGAAACAGTGGCATCAGCTTGCTGCCACCTTCCTCTCGCTCTCGGAGACTTTGGATTCAGTGGTCTGACCTCATTCCTCCTTGGGTGTTTTATTTGGTGAAGTCGCTTTACCGCAAGCTCATTTAGGGTTCTATTACTCTGAAGTTAAAGGGTGTTTGGAGGGCTTGTGTTCCGCTTCAAATCTAAATCTTTCTTTGGCAAGCTATTCGTGGAAAGCTCCATGCTGCTACGTGTTGGGATCAAATTAAGAAGCGTAATTCTAGGGCTACGGCAACGTGATCTCTTTGTTCTCGGGCAGAAGATTCTGATCATATTTTATTTTCTTATGATTTTGCGGTCTTGTTGTGGAGCTGTACTCGGTGGTCTCCGTCTAGCTTCGTTCAGTTATCACCTCTCGCCAGTTCTAGTTATCACCTCTCGCCAGTTCTTTGTCTGGGCAGCTATGGCATGTTTTCTAGTTTGGCTTTGCTGCAGTCATTTAGGTTCTCTGGACGACCTGAAATAAATTTACCATTGAACATGTGTTCCCTTCGAAACCACCTGATATGCTTATCTCACTCGTTAGGGCTACGGCAATCTCTCCATCTCCAAGGGTGCAACCTACTACTTAGCGATCGTCGGTCTGTCTTTAGCTAGCTTATGTTTTTGGTACCTGGTTGTGGCATGTGTGCCTGAACTTGAACTTGGTCTGTTGGGTTGTGCTGGTTTGTGCTGCCGTGGCATTTGATTTTATGTGTGTGACAATGTTGTGAACCTTATGTGGCTTTATTTATAAGGTCGGGAATAGTCTTTTCTCTAAGAAGAAGTGTTTATCTTTGATTTGATGGCACCCAAACTATTCTTTTAAACGATATATCTCTGCGGCCCTATAACACAAGAAATAAAGGTATTTCTTTGCAAAGGAATATTTTGTATGGATTTAAACCCCAAGAAATAATTTTCTGCAAAGATACTTTTGAACATTGTAACAAAATAGCAAAAAATAACTCTGATATGCTCCTTGATTTTGTATGATTACAATATCCACTTTTCACCACGAACTCCCATTTGTAATATTGCTAAGAGTAGTAAAGATTACATGAACTTCCATCCTAGCAAGAGGATAATTGGGAACAATGAAAGAACAATTAGAACTATACATACGAAAATAAGCTAGGGCTCGCATTTGGTTCAATGTGCTAATGTTCCCTAAAATAAAACTGGGACAACATGCCAAGAAAGCAAAAAGAAAAGAAAAAAATCAAGGTAGAAATTGAAAAGAAGACTCATGTTACTTGCATCCAATTAGGGTAAAGAACATGACAAGTGTCACTTGTGGACTGGCTGGGATAGAAATACATAAAGGATCCATCAACACCCAACCATTTTACAATTAACTGTATTTATTTGACATTATTTAGCATAAAATAATTTGGAACAAAATTGTCCGACGTACAAGGAAGTACTGCAGAGGAGCATTGATGCGTGTAGCCCATTCCTCGCGCTCCGACAACAGCAGGTGGAGCCTGTGGAAACACAGAGAAGGATCGGCCCAAAAGCATGACGCAACCCAGTCCAACGTAAACTCAGATCAGGTACCAAAATGCCAGTATCATGTTAACTGATCACCGGTGTTATTAATCCCAAAAATCTGGGCGTGCACTTGCCCAAAAATCACATAAGATTATTACAAGGGATACCGAAATCTTGTCTCCTCCAAAAAAAAGTAAGAAAATATTACAACAAATCATATATGATAATATGAGTAATATTAGAGAGTAATTAGGAACTGAGATGCTAATACTGAATGACTTAACCATGATTCGATTGATGCTAAAGTAATTTGGACTATCAGAGCGATCTGTACCCTGCCAGCTTGAACCACAAACACAACACGCTACACATAGATCGAAAGAACAAGACCACTTACATCAAAATGGTGCGCACAGGTTGAAAGACAAAATAACATACAAGGTCTGCCTTTCAGAAAAAAGAAACAAACCAGCAAACACATATCCTCCAAGCTGGAAAAACAGACGATCTATCCCAAAGCAGTATGGGAATTTAGCATTCACGGCATGATGGAAAATAGGGGTGATATACACCTAGGCATCGAGGCCATCTGCATCCAAGGAGGTTCTTCACGGATGTATGCAACTGGCTGTGTTCTGCTGTCACTGGATGTATGCAAACTTCCTGCCCATCTTATGTAGAGAAGCTCGTCCGAGATTCAGGTCCGTTCCACGCATCGCCAAGTGGAAGATGCCGATCGCCAGCGCCGGATCAGCTGGTTGGACTCGCGAGAGGATGCGGTCCTGCTGCGACGACCCTCCGACCACGTCCCTCTTCTCTTATCCTCCTCCGACGAGCGTCCTCCGATCCCTCCCCGATTTCGGTTTGAGACATTCTGGTTGTCCCAAACTGGATTCGTGGAGGCTGTTGGGGCTCGCTGGGTGGAGACCAGGACTCTTCCTCACCTCCGCCCTCCTCTGCTATTGACTCTTGGCACCTCTGTGCCAAACGCGGCCGACAGTTCATGAAGGGATGGGGTGCCAACCTGGGTCGTGACCTCCACGAGCGAAAAAAGGCCTTGCTGACCGTCATTCTGGCACTTGACCTCCGTGCTGACACGGTCGGCCTCTCCCCTGATGAGTGGCTCTCTCGGTATGACCTGGAAGACCAACTCTCCATCATCTACACGGACGAGGAAGCTTACTGGCATTTGCGGGGTTCCCAGAAATGGGTCCTGAAGGGCGACGCGAACACGGCCTACTTTCAGGCCATAGCAAACGGCCGCCGTAGATGCAACATCATCCCCCTCCTCTGGGACGGTCCGTCCCTTCTGCAGTCCCCGAGCGACATTAGGACCCATGTCGACGGGTTCTACCGATCCCTTTTCTCCGCCTCTCCTAGGAGCGGCCTTTCTCTGGCCCTCGATTGCTGGTTCGGCCGCCAGCTTGTCTCCGCTGCGGAGAATGCTGCTCTCACGGCCCCATTCCCGGAGGATGAGGTCTGGGCGGCCATTAGAGGCATCAATCCCTCCTCGGCCCCGGGTCCGGACGGCCTTCCGGTGAAATTCTTCGAGACCTTCTGGAATGTGATTAAGCCGGAAATCATGGCCATCTTTGACGAGTTCTACGTTGGGACCATCGACCTCGGGCGCCTCAACTATGGGATCATCTCGCTCATTCCCAAAGTGCCGGGGGCCTCCGACATTCGCCAGTTCCGCCCAATCATGGTGATCAATGTGATCTTCCGGATTCTGGCAAAGGGGTTCGCCAATAGGGTAACCCTGCTAGCAGACCTCATTACCCACCCCAACCAGTCCGCCTTCGTGAAAGGGTGGTATATCCTGGATGGGGTATTAGTTCTCCATGAAGTCCTCCATGAGGTGCGGTCTAAACAGCTCAAGGCGGTCTTCCTGAAAATTGACTTTCACAAGGCCTACGACACTGTTAGTTGGTCCTTCCTTCGGGAAGTTTTGCTCCGGAAGGGCTTCGATGATCGTTGGATCACCCGGGTGATGCAGATGGTGTCCTGCGGGTGCACTGCCGTGAACATCAATGGGGAGATTGGTCCTTACTTCCCCACCCTCTGTGGGGTTAGACAAGGAGATCCTTTCTCTCCGTTCATGTTCAACATGGTGGTGGACGCGCTTGCCGCCATCCTAGATAAGGCCAAAACCGCTGGTCATATTCGTGGGATTACCCCTCATCTGGCGGGCGGCTCCGGGATCTCCATGCTCCAGTACGCCGACGACACCATCATCATGGTCGAGGGCTCGGACACGGACATCGCTAACCTCAAGTTCCTTCTTCTCTGGTTCCAACAAATGTCTGGCCTCAAGATCAACTTTGACAAGAGTGATGTGATGGTTATGGGCTACTCTCCGGCTGAAGCCCTTGACATCGCCAACCGCCTCAATTGCCGCCTCGGCTCCTTTCCCATGACTTACTTGGGAACCCCCATCAGTGACTCTCGGCTCACTGTCGCGGACTTGCGCCCCACGGTCGCCAAGTTACAAACGCGCATGGAGCCTTGGCAAGGCCGATGGCTGTCAAAGGTGGCTCGGACGATCCTCATTAATTCCTCCCTCACTAGCCTCCTCCTGTTTCTTATGAGCTTCTACAGCCTCCATGAGACCCTTCACCATGAGATCGCCAAAATTCAATCTCGTTTCTTCTGGGCGGGTGACAACAATAAGCAGAAATACCACATGGTTAGCTGGCCGGACATCTGCAAGCACCGAACAGGGAGGCCTCGGTATCATGTCTAAACGCATGAACATCACCCTCCTCACCCGCTGGCTCTGGCGCATTTCGCAAGGACACGGTGGTCTCTGGCTTGACATTATCCGGAACAAGTACCTGCGCGGACAACCCCTCGCCTTCTGTCAGAGATCCGGCGGCTCCCAGTTTTGGCAATCGGTTGTCCAACTACTTCCCGTCCTTCGCATCGGAACCTCCATCGCGGTTGGATCGGGTACAGCGACGCTGTTCTGGTTCGACCGGTGGGCGGGAGACTCTCCCTTTGCGGCCCGTTTCCCCGACCTCTTCTCCATTGCTGTCGCCCCCTTAATCTCCGTTGAGAGGGCCCTTATTGACTTAGGGCGCCTCGCCTTCCGGAGGCCAGTTGGGCCCCCGGAAGCCGCCGCGTGGCTTGAGCTGCTTGATTGCGTCGCTCTCCACGAGCCGGCGGTGGATGCGGGCCCGGACGAGGTTCGGTGGCGTCTTGAGCCTTCGGGCCAATTCTCCACCAAGTCCCTCTACTCGGCCATTGCCCCCTCCTCCGCTCGTCCCCCTCCCTGTGGTTTGGTCCATCCGCTTGCCATTGAAAATTCGGATATTCATGTGGCAATGGATCCGCGGTAGGATTCCGTCTGGGGTGGAGGTCCGCAAACGCAATGGCCCTGGGTCCGGCATCTGCCCCCTGTGTGGTACCCCCGAAGATTCGAATCACATCTTCCCCGACCTCTTCGCCGAACTCCAGAACTCCCCTTCCCCCTCTCGCCACATTAGGTGGCTCGAGATCGGGGTTCTAGCATGGACTCTTTGGACGATTCGCAATAAGCTTGTGATCCAGCGTATTCCTCTTTGACGGGCTACTGACGCTCTCTTCAAATTGTCTGGTTACTTGCAGCTTTGGCGGCCGCTTAGCCGCCCTCAGGACGCCATCACCGCCTTCATCGCCGACCTTCGCTCGATGGCCGTCCGTCAGTCGCCGCCGCCCCCTCCGCCACCCTCGGAGCCGGATTAGACGCCTTGCCTCGGCCGCGTCCTTTTTGTTTATTTTGGGCTTGTTGAGCTGTGCCCTCAGCAGAACCTTTGTACTTCTCGTTTTGTGACTTGGGTGTGTGTTTTCTGAACTAGTCCGTGTATGTGTGCTCTTGGCGGTTTGCTTTAGGGGCGAAAGACTTTTTCGGTAACAGCCGCAGCACGAGGGCGAGGAGGCAGTTATGCACGCAGATGGATGGTGCCATGACCTCCAGCTGACCTTTCAATGACGCAGGGGAGTCGACGGCAGCCCAAAACTGGAGGGAAGGCGGCGGCTTCTGGGATGTCGCGGCCGTCGCAGCGCTGGTGGAGAGCTTGGGGCGGTAGCGGCGCAAGGGAGCCGGTCGGTGCGTGGAGAGATGGATCGTTGAATTCTAGTGGGAGGCAGCGCTCCTTTTACGATCGCGATCTGATTTTGTAGGACAAACTTGGCTTCCATGAAATGGGGCAGATGGACGGGGAAAAGGTAAAGGTGTCATGCAAGCAAATCAGATCGAAACATGCATTCCGTAAACGCAAAACAGGGAAGGGGGAGGGATGGATGATACGAACGAACGATACCATGACTTACCAACAAGACCACAGACTCCTCCTTTAGGAGTAGAGATTTCCTTAAAATTCATTATTTCTTTCCTAAAAATCTATTATTTGTTTTCTAAAACAAATTGCATTAGTTAGACAGATTGTTTGATTTGAATAAGTTAGGAAAGTTAGATCCGTGATCTTTGGCACGTTAGGAAAGTGCTGATTTTTTGAAAGAAAAGAGTGCAGAGTAAAATAAACCAATGGATTAGAGAACCAGTGGTACGCGGGTGATGGGAGGTGGGACGAAATAAAACCGAACGAAAATAAAACCAGAATACCAGGCTACCAACTGCTCCATTGAGAGGGGATTTATGAGACGTACTGTGACTCGGTAGCATGCGATTTTCTCTTGATACAACTGTACCACACAGTCCTCCTCAACGTCTTCAAATATTCAGCCCACAATCAAATCCTTCCTTTTAATTACTCCCTCCATTCTAAAATATAAGGGGTATTGATTTTGTACAAGTCAACTATTTGAATGTTTGACCAAAATTATAGAATAAAATAACAACATCTGCAACATCTAATAGATACAATATGAAACTACTTTTCATGATGTATCAAATGATATAAATTTCGTATTGTAGATATTAATATATTTTCTAAATACTTGGTCAAACCTGCACTAGTTTGATTTTTGGAAAACAAATAAACCTTATATAAAGAAACGGAGGGAGTATTAGCCTTGCATAATCCTTTCTTATCTTATTAAGGATCCCATCCATTTAAATATTCTGGCAAGCCCACCACAATCGTTCCTTAGAGCAACTCTAGCAGGCCCCGCATCCGGCCGGTCCGCATGTAACACCCTGGGAATCATGCTACAGTAACCCCCTGTGATTAAGCTAATCATGTTGCTAAACAGGGCTTGATCACATTTGAACCACACCCTTGTCAAACTCCTAGTTCAAACTTCAAATATAATCAAAGTGGAAAATAAAAGTTTTCAAAAATTCAAACAGAAATGTTCAGTGGGTTCTAAATAATACACTGGTAATTATGGTAGAGAAAACACATTTTTATAAAATGTCTAAATACTTTTAAATGAAATAAAACAGAAAAGGAAATAAACAAAAAAGAGAAAACAGAAAACAGAACAAAGAAAAAAAAAAGGAACAAAAGCCCCCCCCCCCACTGGACCTGGCCCAACTGGGCCACCCCAGGCCCAGCCGGCCGGCCCAACCCCCCTCACCTTATCCCCTGCCCCCCCACCGACAGCCTCGCTTCCCCCCCCGAAATATCTCACCCCCCCGGTCTGGATCGAGGAGGAGACCGACGCCGTCGCGCTCGACCCCGCGCCCTCGCCTCGCCGGAGCGCTGCCTCGCCGGCCTGCCTCCTCCTCCTCGCCGGTCTGCGCCTCGACACCGCATCGCCGTCGCCCCCGTCTCCCCCTCGACCCCACTGCCGTGACCCTGCATCCCTCGGTGAGGCCACCGGCCTCCGTTGCCCGCCCCTCTCCTCTCGGTCACCGCCGCCCCGCTCGCGCTCCGGCGCGCCCAGACGCGCCCCGCCGCGCCTGTCCACGCACGCGCGCCCGCACGGCCTTCGCCCGCGCGCGCCCCGACCGCGCGCCCGCGTCGGCCACGCCCCGCCTGCCCCCCCCTCGTCCTCGCGCACCCCGAGCTCCTCCGCCCGCACCGATGGTCCCCGCGTGCTCCTGGCACTCCCAGGACCCCGTAGAGCCCCACGCCTGGCCTTCCCGTGCCTCCCATCGCCGTGCCCGTGCAACCCCGAACTCCGGCCGCCGCTAAGCTCACCGCCGGTGCCGTTTCCGGCCATCTCCGGACGAACCACTACCGCCATCCGGCGCGGATCGTCTTGGTCGTTCGAACGCGACCAAGCGCGCGTGAAACGGACCCCGGTGGCCGAAATCCGGCCACGGCCGAGGCTCGTCGCCGTGTACGGGCTCGCCGGAGTGCCCTCCCGCCGGCGTCCGACGTGGCACACCTGGGGGCCACCCCCTGGGTCACTGCCAGTGGGCCCCCTGGTCACCTGTTGACCAGTTGACCTGGTCAACTGGGCTGACTGGGCGGCCCCAGCCACTGACGTGCGGGCCCCGCCCCTTAAAATAAATAATTAAAATGATTTTATAATTAAAAGTAATTAGTTTAACTAATTAGTCACTGACATGTGGGGCCCATCCCTCTAATTATACTGTTAGTTTAGTTTAACTAAATGTTAGACTAACAGAGGCTGACATGTGGGTCCCACTGGACCCACCTGTCTGGTTTGACTGGTCAGCCGACCAGTTGACCTGCTGACGTCAGCATTACCTCATGCTGACGTCATAATTCATTTTTCTGAATATAAATAATTCCAGAAATTCAAATAAACTTTGAAAATTCATATCTTTTAAACCGTAACTCGGATGAAAATGTTTTCTATATGAAAGTTGCTCAGAACGACGAGACGAATCCGAATACGCAGTCCGTTCGTCCACCACACCTCCCTAACCTATCGAACTAGCAACTTTCCCCCTCCGGTCCGTCTGTCCGAAAACGTGAAACATCGGGAATACCTCCCGGGTGTTCCCCCCCTTCACCGGTACCACCTACTGTCGCGTTAGGACACCCCTAGCACCGCTCACTGTCATGTCACGCATCGTCATGCTTATGTTTGCATTGTATTTACTGTTTCTTCCTCCTCTTCTCTCCGGTAGACTACGAGACCGACACTGCTGCTGCCCAGTTCGACTACGGAGTCGACGACCCCTCCTACTTGCCAGAGCAATCAGGCAAGCCCCCCCCCCCCTTGATCACCAGATATCGCCTACTCTATTCTCTATACTGCTTGCATTAGAGTAGTTTAGCATGTTACTGCTTTTCGATATTCTATCCTGATGCATAGCCTATCCTTGCTACTACTGTTGATACCTTTACCTGCAATCCTACATGCTTAGTATAGGATGCTAGATTTCCATCAGTGGCCCTACATTCTTGTCCGTCTGCTGTGCTATACTATCGGGCCGTGATCACCTGGGCGGTGATCACAGGTATATACTTATATACTACATACATGACACATGAGATGACTAAAGTCGGGTCGGCTCGTAGGAGTACCCGCAAGTGGATCTTTGTGGCGGAGCGACAGGGCAGGTTGAGACCGCCTAGGTGAGAGGTGGGCCTGGCCCTGGTCGGCGTTCGCGGATACTTAACACGCTTAACGAGATCTTGGTATTTGATCTGAGTCTGGCCATTTGGTCTATACGCACTAACCATCTACGCGGGAGTAGTTATGGGTATCCCGGCGTCGTGGTATCAGCCGAAGCCTTCTTGACGTCAGCGACTGAGTGGCGCGCGCCGGATTGGACTGGAACGCCACTAGGCTAGGTCTGCTTCCGGCCGCGTACGCAACGTGCAGGTGTGCATAGGGCGATGGGCCCAGACCCCTGCGCGCATAGGGTTAGACCGGCGTGCTGACCTCTCTGTTGTGCTTAGGTGGGGCTGCGACGTGTTGATCTTACGAGGCCGGGCATGACCTAAGAAAGTGTGTCCGGCCAATTGGGATCGAGCGTGTTGGGTTATGTGGTGCACCCCTGCAGGGAAGTTTATCTATTCGAATAGCCGTGTCCCTCGGTAAAAGGACGACCCGGAGTTGTACCTTGAGCTTATGACAACTAGAACTGGATACTGAGTAAAATACACCCTTCCAAGTGCCAGATACAACCCGGTGATCGCTCTCTAACAGGGCGACGAGGAGGGGATCGCCGGGTAGGATTATGCTATACGATGCTACTTGGAGGAATTCAATCTATTCTCTTCTACATGCTGCAAGGTGGAGATGTCCAGAAGCGTAGTCTTCGACAGGACTAGCTATCCCCCTCTTATTCTGGCAATCTGCAGTTCAGTCCACTGATATGCCCCTTTACACATATACTCATGCATATGTAGTGTAGCTCCTTGCTTGCGAGTACTTTGGATGAGTACTCACGGTTGCTTTTCTCCCTCTTTTCCCCTTTCTGTACCGGATTGTCGCAACCAGATGCTGGAGTTCAGGAGCCAGACGCCACCGTCGACGACGACTCCCACGGCACTGGAGGTGCCTACTACTACGTGCAGGCCGCTGACGACGACCAGGAGTAGTTAGGAGGTCCCAGGCAGGAGGCCTTGCCTTTTCGATCGTTGCTACTTTTGTGCTAGCCTTCTTAAGGCAAAATTTGTTTAACTTATGTCTGTACTCAGATATTGTTGCTTCCGCTGACTCGTCTATGATCGAGCACTTGTATTCGAGCCCTCGAGGCCCCTGGCTTGTATTATGATGCTTGTATGACTTATTTATGTTGTAGAGTTGTGTTGTGATATCTTCCCGTGAGTCCCTGATCTTGGTCGTACACATTTGCGTGCATGATTAGTGTACGGTCAAATCGGGGGCGTCACAAGTTGGTATCAGAGCCGACTGCCTGTAGGAACCCCCCTTCCACACTCCTTGGCCGAAGTCGAGTCTAGACATTGCAAAACTTTTACTAACATGGATGTGCGGCTTACGGGCCCACGTCGCCATTGGGTGGTACTAGGATCTTTTACTCCTCGACCTTTACTCTGGGACTCTGAACTTTCTTCTACTCGGGTTAAACGAATTTGCTAACTCTAACACTAGGATCCCGTGACCGCGTTCACCCCTAAGATGGATAAGCCATAGTTGTTTCTTAGAATAGTATTTTGAACAATTCACACACTGTCATTTGACTCCTTTGAAACGTCTTTGCTTTCAGATGGAAACCACGAGGCAGGTTGTTCGCCACACGATGGCCATTGGTGCCTCGGGATCACCTGCGGTGCTAGCTGAGATGATGACCTATCTGGGTTATCGCTGGCACCCTGAGTACACCGTCTACGAGGAGTACCAGGACTTTAACCAGGAGCAGTACCGTGCCATCGTCCACCTCTACTCTCGGGAGTACGACTCCACTACTGTGCTGCACACCGCACATGGTGTTGGTGTGACCATCGATATGGCTGTCCACGATGCAGCCTATGCTGCTCTGACACGTCTTCGTGGAGAGTATCGGGAGTTGGACACCTCCCCTTTCAGGCACATTGCTACCGCCTCTGATGTTGGTGCAGAGGGATACTATACTGCTGCCTACTCCACTGTCACCCGAGAGCCCTTCTACCATCAGCACCTGGTTCTGCATGCTGATGGGCTGGATCGAGCTAACCGAGCTCTTCGCCACGAGATGTACACCACCCGTCAGCACCTTTACCGTGCTCTGACGCTGCTACACCCCTTTGTCCGGTCTGGACAGGTACCGCGTTCTGCGATCTACCCAGCCAGGACCGTGATGCCCCACGGTGTCGGTTGGCCAGAGGTGGGAGGTTACTCTCCCGCACTTGGTCCTCTTCTGCCACCTGAGCGTCGGGCTCTACACCTGAGTATCCGCGGCCCCCAGTCTGCTGACGTGGAGGACTATCCGTTGCCTCACTACCAGCTGTCGGGCTACGATTACCTCCACAGTACCTCTTGGGACTGAGGTAGGCTTGATTGTAGTATTAGTTGCAGTCACCGCGAGCCTGTGTGCCGCCTATGATGTTTTAGTCTATGTACTGAACTCTGTGTACTGAACTCTATGCATGACCCCTTTTGTAAGCTATACCGACTACTATGTAGTAGCTATCGTGCTCCTTTCATTATGCATGTTTCATCATGGATGATTCTTGTCATTGCCAATTTTCTCAATGCTGAACTACCCCTGTTATATATTAGCAGGATGGTTAGACCAGGTGGTCGTGGTCGTGGTGGCGATGCCCCACCACCACCTGAGTACATGGCTGGTATGATCCAACAGTTTGAACTGAACCGCCAATTCATGGAAAATATGATGGCTCAGTTTCCTCGCCCCAATATGAACCAGCAGCCAGCCCAAGTGACTCTTCAAGATTTCATACGCCTCAACCCAACCATCTACCGCAGCTCAACTCAGCCTCTGGATGCTGATGACTGGCTCCGTGACATCACCTATGAGATGGAGTCTGCTGATGTAGCCCCTGCCAGCTATGTCACCTTTGCTTCCTTCTTCTTGAAGGGACCCGCAGCTCAATGGTGGGACAGCCACAGGCGTACTCTGCCAGCTGGAACAATCATCACATGGCCAGACTTCCAAGCTGCTTTCCGTGCCCGCTTCATTCCTCAAGGAGTCATGGACCGGAAGAAGCGTGAGTTCCGCAACCTCACCCAAGGCAACAAAACTGTCGAAGCTTATCAGCGGGAGTTTCTGGACTTGTCCCGCTATGCTGAAGAAGACATTGCAACTGATGCACGCAGACAGGAGAAGTTCCGTGATGGCCTTCAAGCTGACATCAAGCTTGCACTTCTAGTGCATGACTTTGCTGATTTCGCCACCTTGGTGAACAAGGCCATCAATGTCGAAACTGGTCTGCAGGAATACCAGAGCTCTAACAGGCGCAACCGTGACACGGGCTCATCTTCGGGCCCGCCCTCACAGAAGCGTAAGATATGGATCCCGAACAGCATGTATCGTCCAAATGCTTCTGCCCCAAAGCAGACCTATGCTGCACCTCGCCTGCCTACACCACCGTCCAGGCAGTCAAGGCTTCCAGCTCCACCATCCCAAGCTCCTGTTCCCACTCCGAATAATGGCTTGTGCTTCAGGTGTGGTCAGCCAGGGCACCGTGCTAAAGAATGCAACCAGAACCAGAATCAACTGGCCCTTCCAGCAACTGGCCGTGGTAACAATCAGCCCCGCAACAACAATGCTAAGTCTTATGGTCGTGCTCATGCCAACCACGTTGATCTCAACGAAGCTCAAGACCAGCCTGCTACTGTGATGGGTACACTCCTCGTAAATTCAGTACCAGCATCCGTTTTATTTGATACAGGTGCATCGCATTCATTCATGTCAGAAGATTTTGCATACAAGCACGACGTTAAATGTGAGGAGATGAACACCTCTGTATTGGTCAAAACCCCCGTGGGACAGTGTCAAACCTCCTTGGTTGGCATCGATGTCCCCGTGGAAATCGAAGGGCTGGAATTCTATGCCTCTCCCATTATCCTGAAGTCGTCTAACATCGACCTCATTTTGGGTATGGATTGGTTGAAAGCGCATACTGCTTCTATAGTTTGCGCCACTAAAACCGTCCATCTGCTACACCCTTCAGATGAAATAGTTGCTTACCAAGCTAATCTGGTGCAAAATGCCGAGGCAAGGCTCTATGCATTGAATGCATTGAACGCTGCACCACTCGAGGGCATTGAAAATATTCCCGTCGTGCGTGAATTCCTCGACGTCTTCCCTGAAGAGCTTCCAGGGATTCCCCCTGCTAGAGCTGTCGAATTCATCATCGACTTGAAACCAGGCACCACTCCTATAGCCAAGCGACCCTACAAAATGCCGCCGCATGAACTCCTTGAGCTTAAGGAGGAAATCGACAAGTCTCTTCGCAAAGGATTCATTCGCCCAAGTTGCTCTCCTTGGGGAGCACCTTCTCTCTTTGTCAAGAAGAAGGATGGGACAAACCGGTTAGTTCAAGACTACCGTCCTATAAACCAAGCTACCATTCAGAATAAATACCCTCTTCCTCGGATCAATGATCTGTATGATCAACTGGCGGGTTCGTCAGTGTTCTCTAAGCTCGACTTGAGGTTGGGCTACCACCAGATCCGTGTTCGCGAAGAGGATATCCCAAAGACCGCCTTCGTGACTCGCTATGGTTCATACGAGTACACCGTCATGTCTTTCGGTTTAACCAATGCTCCAGCCACCTTCTCTCGTATGATGAACTACATATTCATGGATTACCTCGACAAGTTCGTCGTGGTTTATCTGGATGATATCCTGATATTTTCCAAGAACGAAGAAGAACATGCTGAACATCTTCGTCTTGTGCTGGAAAAGCTACGAGAACATCAACTATATGCCAAGTTCTCTAAATGTGAATTTTGGCTACCCGAAGTAACCTATCTCGGGCATGTCATCTCTAAGGATGGTATTGCCGTCAACCCCGAGCGAGTTCAGGCTATTCTTGATTGGACTCCTCCCAAGAACGTTAAGCAAGTCAGAAGTTTTCTCGGTCTCGCCAGCTATTGCCGTCGATTCGTCGAGAACTTCTCTAAGATCGCCAGGCCTCTGACTAACCTGCTGCATAAGGGCGTCAAGTTCCAATGGACAGACAAATGTCAGGAAAGTTTCCAAGCACTCAAAGACAAGTTGACTTCTGCTCCAGTTCTAGCTCCACCTGATACTAAGAAGGACTTTGTCATTTACTGCGACGCTTCCCGTCAAGGATTAGGCTGTGTCCTAATGCAAGACCGCAAAGTGATTGCTTATGCCTCTCGACAATTGCGCCCTCACGAAGAGAACTACCCAGTTCACGACCTCGAACTTGCTGCTGTCATTCATGCGCTGAAGCAGTGGCGACATTACCTTCTCGGTAATCGTTGCGAGATCTTCACTGACCACCAAAGTCTGAAGTATCTGTTTACTCAGCCAGATCTGAACCTCCGTCAACAGAGATGGATGGAGCTCGTTGCAGACTTTGACTTGGGTATTTCCTATACTCCAGGCAAGGCTAATGTAATGGCTGATGCCTTGAGCCACAAGTCTTACTGCAACCACCTCCAAGTTCATAAAGTTCAGCCCTCACTTGTTGAAGAATTCAGGAAGCTGAACCTCCATATTGTTCCTCCGGGTGCACTCGCTCCCCCTCCTAAGGAGTTCCGCAAGATGAACCTCCGTGTTGTTCCCCAGGGTTCCCTCAATACCCTGATCGTCGAACCAGATCTCCTGGACTCCATCAAGAGAATACAGGGGTATGACTCTGAAGCCCACAAGATTAAGCGCTACCTCGCAGAAGGAAAGCCCTCATTCTTCACCATTTCTGAAGATGGCACCCTATACTTCAAGGGCCGCCTAGTGGTGCCATGTGCAGAGAAAAACCTGGATATGACACAGGAAGTTATGAAAGAAGCTCATGATACGCCTCTGTGTATCCATCCGGGTAGTACAAAGATGTACCAAGATATCCGTCAGAGATTCTGGTGGACTAATATGAAGCAAGACATTGCTCGTTATGTTGCTGAGTGTGACGTTTGCCGTCGCATCAAAGCAGAACATCAAAGGCCTGCTGGAACTCTGCAACCTATCTCTATTCCTGAATGGAAATGGGACCATGTTGAGATGGACTTCGTCACTGGATTTCCCAAATCGCAGAAAGGTAATGATGCTATTCTTGTCGTCATTGACCGGCTTTCCAAAGTTGCACATTTCCTGGCAGTCAAAGAAACGATCACTGCTAGCCAGTTGGCAACGCTCTATATGTCCAGGATTGTTTCACTCCATGGTATTCCATTGGTTATCAGTTCAGACCGTGGTAGCATATTCACTTCAAGATTCTGGGCAAGTTTCCAAGAAGCAATGGGAACTCATCTGTCATTTAGTACTGCGTTTCATCCTCAATCGCAAGGACAAGTTGAACGCGTCAATCAAATCCTCGAAGACATGCTTCGAGCTTGCGTTATTTCCTTCGGCAAGAAATGGGAGGAATCTCTCCCGTATGCTGAGTTCTCCTATAATAATAGCTATCAAGCTAGTCTGAAGATGGCCCCCTTCGAGGTGTTATATGGACGAAAGTGCCGAACCCCTCTGAACTGGTCAGAAACTGGGGAACGTCCACTCTTCGGTCCGGATATTATCCAAGATGCCGAAGAACAAGTCCGCATTATTCGCGAGAATCTCAAGACTGCTCAGTCACGTCAGAAGAGTCAGTATGACCGTCATCATAAAGACATGGTCTATCAACCTGGCAAAAAGGCTTATCTTCGAGTCACACCTATGAAGGGTGCTCACCGATTCGGGATCAAGGGCAAACTAGCTCCTCGCTATATTGGCCCATTCACTATTCTCGAAAGGCGTGGGAAAGTGGCATACCAACTGGAACTACCGCCGAACCTTTCTCAGGTTCACGATGTGTTCCATGTGTCACAGCTCCGCCGATGCTTCAAGGATCCAATCCGAGCTGTGGATCATGAAGTGCTCGAATTGCAGCAAGACCTCTCCTATAAGGAGCATCCGGTCCGCATTCTCGACCAAGCTGAACGCCGCACACGTCAGAAGGCGATCAAGTTTCTCAAAGTCCAGTGGTCGCACCATTCTGAAGATGAGGCCACTTGGGAACGAGAGGATCGTCTGCGCGAAGAATACCCCGCACTGTTTCCTTCTACCTCCTAAATCTCGGGACGAGATTTCTTGTAGTGGAGGAGATTTGTAACACCCTGGGAATCATGCTACAGTAACCCCCTGTGATTAAGCTAATCATGTTGCTAAACAGGGCTTGATCACATTTGAACCACACCCTTGTCAAACTCCTAGTTCAAACTTCAAATATAATCAAAGTGGAAAATAAAAGTTTTCAAAAATTCAAACAGAAATGTTCAGTGGGTTCTAAATAATACACTGGTAATTATGGTGGAGAAAACACATTTTTATAAAATGTCTAAATACTTTTAAATGAAATAAAACAGAAAAGGAAATAAACAAAAAAGAGAAAACAGAAAACAGAACAAAGAAAAAAAAAAGGAACAAAAGCCCCCCCCACTGGACCTGGCCCAACTGGGCCACCCCAGGCCCAGCCGGCCGGCCCAACCCCCCTCACCTTATCCCCTGCCCCCCCCACCGACAGCCTCGCTTCCCCCCCCGAAATATCTCACCCCCCCGGTCTGGATCGAGGAGGAGACCGACGCCGTCGCGCTCGACCCCGCGCCCTCGCCTCGCCGGAGCGCTGCCTCGCCGGCCTGCCTCCTCCTCCTCGCCGGTCTGCGCCTCGACACCGCATCGCCGTCGCCCCCGTCTCCCCCTCGACCCCACTGCCGTGACCCTGCATCCCTCGGTGAGGCCACCGGCCTCCGTTGCCCGCCCCTCTCCTCTCGGTCACCGCCGCCCCGCTCGCGCTCCGGCGCGCCCAGACGCGCCCCGCCGCGCCTGTCCACGCACGCGCGCCCGCACGGCCTTCGCCCGCGCGCGCCCCGACCGCGCGCCCGCGTCGGCCACGCCCCGCCTGCCCCCCCCCTCGTCCTCGCGCACCCCGAGCTCCTCCGCCCGCACCGATGGTCCCCGCGTGCTCCTGGCACTCCCAGGACCCCGTAGAGCCCCACGCCTGGCCTTCCCGTGCCTCCCATCGCCGTGCCCGTGCAACCCCGAACTCCGGCCGCCGCTAAGCTCACCGCCGGTGCCGTTTCCGGCCATCTCCGGACGAACCACTACCGCCATCCGGCGCGGATCGTCTTGGCCGTTCGAACGCGACCAAGCGCGCGTGAAACGGACCCCGGTGGCCGAAATCCGGCCACGGCCGAGGCTCGTCGCCGTGTACGGGCTCGCCGGAGTGCCCTCCCGCCGGTGTCCGACGTGGCACACCTGGGGGCCACCCCCTGGATCACTGCCAGTGGGCCCCCTGGTCACCTGTTGACCAGTTGACCTGGTCAACTGGGCTGACTGGGCGGCCCCAGCCACTGACGTGCGGGCCCCGCCCCTTAAAATAAATAATTAAAATGATTTTATAATTAAAAGTAATTAGTTTAACTAATTAGTCACTGACATGTGGGGCCCATCCCTCTAATTATACTGTTGGTTTAGTTTAACTAAATGTTAGACTAACAGAGGCTGACATGTGGGTCCCACTGGACCCACCTGTCTGGTTTGACTGGTCAGCCGACCAGTTGACCTGCTGACGTCAGCATTACCTCATGCTGACGTCATAATTCATTTTTCTGAATATAAATAATTCCAGAAATTCAAATAAACTTTGAAAATTCATATCTTTTAAACCGTAACTCGGATGAAAATGTTTTCTATATGAAAGTTGCTCAGAACGACGAGACGAATCCGAATACGCAGTCCGTTCGTCCACCACACCTCCCTAACCTATCGAACTAGCAACTTTCCCCCTCCGGTCCGTCTGTCCGAAAACGTGAAACATCGGGAATACCTCCCGGGTGTTCCCCCCCTTCACCGGTACCACCTACTGTCGCGTTAGGACACCCCTAGCACCGCTCACTGTCATGTCACGCATCGTCATGCTTATGTTTGCATTGTATTTACTGTTTCTTCCTCCTCTTCTCTCCGGTAGACTACGAGACCGACACTGCTGCTGCCCAGTTCGACTACGGAGTCGACGACCCCTCCTACTTGCCAGAGCAATCAGGCAAGCCCCCCCCCCTTGATCACCAGATATCGCCTACTCTATTCTCTATACTGCTTGCATTAGAGTAGTTTAGCATGTTACTGCTTTTCGATATTCTATCCTGATGCATAGCCTATCCTTGCTACTACTGTTGATACCTTTACCTGCAATCCTACATGCTTAGTATAGGATGCTAGATTTCCATCAGTGGCCCTACATTCTTGTCCGTCTGCTGTGCTATACTATCGGGCCGTGATCACCTGGGCGGTGATCACAGGTATATACTTATATACTACATACATGACACATGAGATGACTAAAGTCGGGTCGGCTCGTAGGAGTACCCGCAAGTGGATCTTTGTGGCGGAGCGACAGGGCAGGTTGAGACCGCCTAGGTGAGAGGTGGGCCTGGCCCTGGTCGGCGTTCGCGGATACTTAACACGCTTAACGAGATCTTGGTATTTGATCTGAGTCTGGCCATTTGGTCTATACGCACTAACCATCTACGCGGGAGTAGTTATGGGTATCCCGGCGTCGTGGTATCAGCCGAAGCCTTCTTGACGTCAGCGACTGAGTGGCGCGCGCCGGATTGGACTGGAACGCCACTAGGCTAGGTCTGCTTCCGGCCGCGTACGCAACGTGCAGGTGTGCATAGGGCGATGGGCCCAGACCCCTGCGCGCATAGGGTTAGACCGGCGTGCTGACCTCTCTGTTGTGCTTAGGTGGGGCTGCGACGTGTTGATCTTACGAGGCCGGGCATGACCTAAGAAAGTGTGTCCGGCCAATTGGGATCGAGCGTGTTGGGTTATGTGGTGCACCCCTGCAGGGAAGTTTATCTATTCGAATAGCCGTGTCCCTCGGTAAAAGGACGACCCGGAGTTGTACCTTGAGCTTATGACAACTAGAACTGGATACTGAGTAAAATACACCCTTCCAAGTGCCAGATACAACCCGGTGATCACTCTCTAACAGGGCGACGAGGAGGGGATCGCCGGGTAGGATTATGCTATACGATGCTACTTGGAGGAATTCAATCTATTCTCTTCTACATGCTGCAAGGTGGAGATGTCCAGAAGCGTAGTCTTCGACAGGACTAGCTATCCCCCTCTTATTCTGGCAATCTGCAGTTCAGTCCACTGATATGCCCCTTTACACATATACTCATGCATATGTAGTGTAGCTCCTTGCTTGCGAGTACTTTGGATGAGTACTCACGGTTGCTTTTCTCCCTCTTTTCCCCTTTCTGTACCGGATTGTCGCAACCAGATGCTGGAGTTCAGGAGCCAGACGCCACCGTCGACGACGACTCCCACGGCACTGGAGGTGCCTACTACTACGTGCAGGCCGCTGACGACGACCAGGAGTAGTTAGGAGGTCCCAGGCAGGAGGCCTTGCCTTTTCGATCGTTGCTACTTTTGTGCTAGCCTTCTTAAGGCAAAATTTGTTTAACTTATGTCTGTACTCAGATATTGTTGCTTCCGCTGACTCGTCTATGATCGAGCACTTGTATTCGAGCCCTCGAGGCCCCTGGCTTGTATTATGATGCTTGTATGACTTATTTATGTTGTAGAGTTGTGTTGTGATATCTTCCCGTGAGTCCCTGATCTTGGTCGTACACATTTGCGTGCATGATTAGTGTACGGTAAAATCGGGGGCGTCACACCGCAAAACGCATTTGCAGTTCGTGGGAAACCACTTTTGCGGGCTGGCTCGGACGGCCGCAAATGCAGACCCCCCAAACGGACCCGTATAAAAGGATATTCGCGAAATATACTTTTTTACGGGTTGGCTTTTGCGGGGTCTACTCGGACACCGCCGCGTCGACCCGCAAACAGAAAACGCCCAATTCTCGCATTTGACATAAGTTCCCACAAATAAGTTCAGATCCAAACAACATAACACAGTTTTACGAGCAAATAAAAGCCAAGTTTAGTACGACAAACGCAAAAGAGAGCCTTGCAAAAGTTACACCCATGTCCGGCATCATCTTGGTCGATCTTCACTCCGCGCCATCGAGTCCATCTTGAAGTTCATCGCCATCACCGAAACCACCTCCGGCGCTGTCCCAACTCCCGCACCGAAATCATCGACATTGCCACCATATGGAGCAGAGAAAACATCTCCAGAACTGTAACACGGACCGGCCGACGCGACCATTCTCCTCTTCAAGATTTCTCTCCTTGCCATATCATTCCATGTTTTGGTGAGGTCGTCCATGTCATTGCGGTTCATTGACATGATCTTGTTCTCTTCGGCGAGCAACAAGGACATGGATTTGTTTTCAGCGGCGCGTGCTCTTCTCTCAATGGCAGCTTTGCGCAGCCCCTCTTCCTTAAGCAATTGCCACTTTTCTTGCTTCTCCTTTGCCTTCTTCTCGGCCAACTCTTTCTTGATCTCCAACGACTTCAACAACATCAACTCGTTTGATTGCACCATGGCATCAATCTTCTCCCTCAAGCTCGATGCTTCTTGCTCTCTCTTCATCTTCTCCTTAGTCTTCTTGTCGCCATCGGGCTTGTTCATATTTCTTGGGCCATCATCATCCTCATCTTCATCCATGTTCGTAAGTGAGCCTCTCTTCGGTGGGGATTCTTTGTCGATCAACTTCCACTTCTCGCACTTTTGGAGCAAGTCCCAACAATGCTCTAGTTTGAAGAATTTGCCTTCCGAAGCTTCCATGTCTTTGTATCTATGTTAGGCAATCTTGTCCTACACAATGTGAACAAAGTGAAATGATGCAATCATTTCCCATGATGCAAATATGATGATGCACAACTTGAACAAAGCCAAAACAAATTCACATAGTCGGATTCCACGGTTCCATTTGGAGGTGCATTGCGTACTTGCTCCAAGCAAGCTGCCCAACGGCTGCACATAGGCTTGATCACCTCCCAACGCCCTTGAAGCGACTGAAATGTGCGTGGAGTCCTATTGGGGTACTTCGCCATCATGCGGAAGTATTGATCTTCGATCCTTTGCCAATACCTCTTGGCGATTTGAGAAGTACCCGTGCATGCATCAAGAGACACCGCACTCCATGCATTGATGAGAACTTGATCTACCAAGATCGTGTAGTTCTTTGATCTTTGGCTTTTCCCAGTTTTTGTTTGCGATTGCTCATACGCTTCCGCTTTGATCTCCTCCAATTCTTCCTCACAACCATGATCGTCCACGCCGCCCTCCGTTTCGTTGTAGTCGAATGCGGCGATCGGGGCTTGATCAATGTCAACGGCGTTGGTGTCCAACAAGTTCACGAACTCGGCAGTTGCATTGTTCGAACCACTGCTATAGTGAACGATAACAAGTCACGAGCTATCGCAAAAATGGCCAAAATCAAAGAGAAATCGCCATGACCGAAGACGCATACATTTCGGCCATTTCGTCGAACACCTCGCTTGCGGGGGGAGAAGCACCGTTGAACGGCATCGCCGGGGCACCTCTTTCCGGGATGGAGTGAGAGGATGAAGGAGGCGGCTTCTTTGTATCTGGAATCCTCTTCCTCTTGCCGCCGAAGGCCTTGGTGACCTTCTCCGCCGCCGGCCGAGATCGCGCAGCAGCGTTGGCGCCCAGAGCGCGGGCCTTCGCGGCGGGGGCTGCCGGATTCCCGCCCTGCACGACCATGTTGCCCTGCCGCTTGCGGGCTGGCGCGTCGGTAGCTTGGGCGACGGCGGGGCCAACATGGCGGGCGACGAGATCTGCCCGAGGGGAAGGAGCGTGCACGACCTCGACGGTGACGGGGGACAGGAGGGAGTCGTCCATGGCGACGAAGGACGGCTGTAACACCCCGAGAATTATGCTACAGTAATCTCCCCTAATGGTGGCCATGTCATCATGATTACTATGCAGCTTGCCACTTGTCCAAAAAAATCAAAGCCTTTTTCAAATTTAAAATAAGTCGAATAAATTATTTCTTCGAGCAGTAAAACTAAAATGTTCACCTTATCCTATAAATTTCCCTGATCATTGTCATGTTGAAGCCAACCTCTTTTGAGTTCCCAAAATGCCCATGAGAATTAATTTAATGGCCCAGCAGCATTTAAAT
The DNA here is from genome assembly GCF_002575655.3 of Aegilops tauschii subsp. strangulata. Lineage (NCBI taxonomy): Eukaryota > Viridiplantae > Streptophyta > Magnoliopsida > Poales > Poaceae > Aegilops > Aegilops tauschii. The sequence continues at coordinate 351,174,822 of NC_053039.3, forward strand.
TGACCTTTTCAATTTAAAAAAAATTGATTAGACAACTCCTTTTAACCTCGAACTTTTTGTTCCATCTCAAGGTATTGTGTTAGATTTATGTGCCAAGTTTTGTTCAAAACAAAACTCATTGGCACTAAAAGAAAGTGCAAAACAGAGACAAAAAGCGGAAGTAACAGGAAAGGAGGAAAAGGAAAAGGCCCCACTGTGCACTTTAGCCCAAGTAGCTACAGAAGCCGGCCCAACTCATCTAGGCCCCCTGTCGCCTTCATCCTGTTCATGGGGGGTCGTGGCAGAGATCCCCCGGCCATGGCCGCGCCATGCCGCCGTGGCGGCCATCCCCCGCCTCCCCGATGGCTACAAGGGCACCCCAAGCCCCTCCTTTCTCCTCCGACCGAACCCTAGCCGCCACTTCTTCCTCCCTCACACTTGGTCGCTTCCCCGCACACACCCAAAGCTACTGTCGCCGCGCCATCGTCACCGTCGCGGCCACCGTCGCCTTCTTCGCGCGGGAGGACGTCCAGGAGGTCCGCGGTGGCTGGCTTCGTCCGTCCCGGAGACCAGATCGAGTAGGGACGCCCTCGAACCATCGCCACCAACCGTCTTCTCCGCCACGGTTGACACCACCTCTTCGCTCGATCCACCGCCTACGAGCCTCCCCGAGCCCGCTGCCCTCCCCTACAGATTCCTCGTGAGCTCCTCCTCCGAATCCCCCTTGTTCACGCCTCGATCCGTCGCCGTAGTTGCCTGTACGAGCCGGTGGCGCCATGGCCGAAGCGACATGCACATGAAACTCCTTGTGCTGCGTTGTTGCTCTTGCCTTTGTTCTGCTTTACACTGCAGCTGCTCTTGCTGCTCATGCCGCTGCTTAGCTGCTGCTATTGCTGCGCCGGTGCCGTCCGCAACCGCTCGCCTAGCCCCCCTCGCGTCGCCCGCCTCCGGGCACCGCTGGCTGCTGCGCTCGCCTTCGGCCGACGCTGCTGCTGCCCCCTCCTATTACTACGCTTCTGCTCCCCCGGCGCCGCTACAGACCGCGCTCGGCCGCGCCTCCGCGCGTGCGCCCATCCCCCCACTTGCCGCTTGCTGCTGATCACTACTCCGTCGCCTCGTGCCCCCGCAGCTCGCTCGCCGACCGCGACCCGCAGCCGCCTCGCGCCGGCGTAGCCTGCCCGACGACCCCGCACTGGCCGTGCCTAGCCTGCTCCCCCGCGCCCGCGCCGCCGCGCCAAGCCCCACTGCGGCCTGGCAACCCGTTGCTGCTGCCGCCCACGACCACCGCGGCCGCCGTGCGGGGTGCGCTCACGCGCGTGCGTGCCCCTGCCTACGTGGCCAACCAGGGCCACTGCCCTGTGGGGCCGGCCCTTAAAAAAAGTTATAAAAACATAATAATTAAATTAATGATTTAATTAATTATCTTAATTAACTTAAACTTGGCTAACCAAATTAACTAGCTGTTTAGCCTAATCAGTCAATGACAGGGGGGCCCACCCTCCTGTTGACCAGTCAAACGTTGACTGGTCAACTGGGACCCCCTGGCCCACCTGTCAGCCACTGGGTGCACTTTGGTGTACCCTGTGCTGGGTTGTGACACCTCAAAATTTTGACCTTGTTTTATTTATTAATTTTTTTGCCAGGAAATAAAACTTTTCCATTTGTCAAGATTTACCCTTTTGTTATTTTGGATTTTTGCCTCTAGTGGAAAAACCTTCAAAGAGTATTGTTGGGCTTATAGGCCCTCTTTATAAAACAATTCCTTAACAGTGGGTTTAATTGCAAGATTTGTTTTCTCAGAGCTTCATTCTCTCAAAAATGATTTCTTTGAATTTGGAGCCTGTTTTGCACTACAACCATTTGACAAATGCATTTAAAGTTTCCACCAAAATTTGGGGATGTCATGTGATGTTTCCACATCACTTTTATGCAAAAATACCTTTTGGCCATTGGAGATTTTGAGCTCTACACCAACTTTGCCAATCTGGTCCAGTAGGCACTTTTGTACTACAACCCATTTAAATATTTCTTTAAAAATTCTGCCAAGTGTTTGGAGATATCAGTGGATGCATACAATTCAACTCTATGCAAAAACCCAGTGATGTTCTTTGAAAAATTTGAGTGAATCACCCTCTTTTGCATTCTGGTCCAATTTGGTGGTTTGTACTGCAACCTTATTTTATTTTGCTCTAGTGACCCTGAGCTTTTTCCTACTTGTAGTCCTCCCTTCAAAACCCTTAAGTCCAGGAGAGTGGACTCATTGGAGGTTTTTAAGTGCATGCAATAAACCCTTTTTCTTTCTGTCCAAAACTGGAGTTTTGCAAAACTTGCACTAACAAGTTTCTGGTTTTGCCCTTATGATCTTGACATCATCTCCTACACCTAAAGAGACCCTGATCTGGAGATTTTGGCCACTCCAAGAGTTGCCTAAATGCACTTGGCATTCTGTCGAACAGTTGGTGTGCACAGTCTGTTTTGGCATGAGTTCTTTGTTTGCACTGTGATCTTGTTCCACTGACCCAGCAACCATGTCCACTGAGCTCCTAGCCACCCCTACCCCTGTCCTGTTCATTGCCAGCTCCACCCTCGCGCTCTAGACCGCCCTGGCATTTCGTCGAGCAGGTTCCGTGCGTGCTCTGGGCGCGCCCAGAGCACACGTTTTGCACGCGCGCGCACTGAGCCGCCGCGCCGCACTGCCGTACTCGACGCGACCCTGGCCCCTGCTCCACCGCTGAACCGCGCATTAGCTCACCCCCTCTCCACGCCATCTCTGGCGCCCTGCAGCGCCGCTGGCAGAGCATTTGGCGGCACGCCGGCGTCGGCAGCGAACCTCTGACATGGACGGCGCCGCCCAAGCCACCCCAGCGCGCCAGCTGCCCCCGTGAACAGCCCGGTCTTATCCCGAAGCTCGTCGGCACGCGCTCGTCGCCGCCACGTCGCCCTGCGGCTACAGCACGGCTGTCGCCGGTGATCTTATCCCCAGCCGCCGCGGTCCAACCTCGAGCGCCTATTTAAAGGGTCCCCGAACTCGTTCAAGACCTCAGGCGACCTCAGACCCTCCCCGTAGAGCTTCCCTGGCAGTGGATTGACCAGAGAAGACCGTCTTCACCAACTCTGGCCAATTCGGCCGCCGCCGAACTCCGGTGCAATACATCGCAGCCAGCCACTCTCTTGCCCAACCAGTGCCACCAGTAGTTTCCCCTGGTCCTTGCGGAGCTGCCCAACTACCCAACCTCGGTCGGAGGCCACCGGAGCCCAAAAACCACTTCACCACCGTAGCCCCCTCCGCCGTGGAGCTCGCCGCCGGCGATTTCTTCCACCCCCGACGACCCAGCAACCACCAAGAGGACCGCCCCAGTCTGGCCGGTCCATCCCCGCCCTCAGATGCCCTAGAGGAGCCGCCGTTCGTCGCCGGCGATCGCCGGAGTCCCGCTCCCGTCGGGCAGAGAAGAGGAGGGAGAGGGAGGAACGGTCAAACCTGACCAGTGGGCCCTCTAGACCCACTGTCAGTGACCCGCGCGCCGTCTCCTCTGTTTAAGTGAAAGCGTATACCCACGGAGTACGTCTCCCCTACCCCGAAAGCGTATTCCCCTCGAAACGTTTTTTTTTCTGGTTTTATTTAAAAACAGAGTTTTGACCAGACTTTGACCAGCTATAACTTTTAAAATAAAACTCCAAATGAGTTGATTCTTTTTCCTACCTCCCTCAAATTCCACCTAGTTTATTTTAAGATTTATTTCAAAAATATTTGAGACAACCTTTTGTACTGTGTTTGAAATATGTGTTGTTTGAATATTTCTCAAAATAGGATTTTGGAGAAAAGGGAGAGCTTCCAAAAAGTGCATCCCTTGCATACTCTTGAAGGCAAGCATTTCTGAACTCTGGCATAATGTTTTGTTGTGGTGTTCTGATACGATTACAACACCATTTGGCTTGGAGTATGCGTTATCTTTATGTAACGATAAAGTCTCGTGCATGAGTGCTTTTTGGGGATATTTTGTGGTCAGCAATGGATACGCTAGTGATTTGGATCGTCCTCGTAAGCTCCTCATGCATACCGGAAGGAAGCCGGGAAAGTCGTGGTCTTGGGTAGACACGAGCTTGTCCCTAGTCCCTCGTCGAGACGAGTATGTCCGGTATGGCATGGTGAGGCTTGATGAGTGGTGATTTGTTCCACTAAGGGTAATCTTGTTGGAGGATACTTGGACCACCTGAGACGGTCATAAGTCGAGTCTTGGTCAGTAGCTTCCCTATTTGTTGGTACCACCACTTGTCCCTGTCGCAGACGGGGTATGGTTCAGTAAGTTGTCAACCCCTTACCAAAGTACACACCGTACAGAGAGGCCATAGTGGAAGATACCGGAGGCCTCCGGTAGGCATGCCACTTGGTCCGGGGGCATGGGTGTTTCCGGTTGGGACCGAGAGGGGGGCACCCCTTAGAGCGCGCATATAGAAATTTGATACCATGCTACGTCGAGGTTGTAGCCTCCCCACTTAGAGTTTTGCTTGGCAGGTGTCGTGGGTGATTCCAGACATTGGTGAGTTAAGCTGGTGTGTGCAGGTCAGGCGTGTTTTCAATTAAAAGGCCGTAGGCGGAATTAGTCCCGATGGACTAAATAAATCTGTTACTCGTGGGAAAATAATACTCCCTCTGCAGAGGATATATCCTGTTGGATAGCCATGTTCTTGAGTAAGGACCACAGTCTGAGTTGAATCTAGTAACGGTATTCGGATGGAGAACGATTTAACTAGAACTCAGTGACGGTTTTCGGATGGAGACACGGCTAACTGGATCATAGTAACGGTATTCGGATGGAGAACGAATTAGCTAGAACTCAGTGACAGTCTTCGGATGGAGAAACGGCTAGACTAGATTTGTGTTTATGATCTGTGACATCTGAGGATCATGTTTTAATTTTTGTTATTATTATGGACTAACCATTTACATTATGTATTTTATTGAGTATCCCTGGGATGGTTCTACCTCCTGGATACTCACTGTGATTATTCTTTTATAAGCCCTTTCTGTGGTGTCGCTCAGACGCCCGACTGCGGCATGCTTGTTGTTTATTTATCTTTTATAAGCCCTTTATGTGGTGTCGCTCAGACGCCCGACTGCGGCATGCTTGTTGCTTATTTATCTTTTATAAGCCCTTTATGTGGTGTCGCTCAGACGCCCGACTGCGGCATGGTTACTCTCGCATTTTCCTCTCGAGGAGTCATTCAGACACTCGCTTGGCCCTTAGTATTTTACTTTGGGATTTCGGGAGGACTACCGCCCGACTTCTCTTTTGTTTCCCATGCATCATTATCTCTATGTCTGATTGCACTTGTTAATCTGTTCTCATGCATCGTGTTTACATTTGTTATATCTTATGTTCGAACTATCTTGCGAGTACTTTCATAGTACTCACCCACGTACTGCATGTTCATATTATCTCTGCATGCGAGCAACGCAGACTTTCGTGGCAGACGTTGTGATCATAATTATTTCGGAGCATGATTGTCCCTTATTATATTATACCCGTGTTCTTAATGTTTGCGAGTACATTCAAACGTACTCACTGGCTTGTCCCTGGCTATTGTCTTGGCCAGATTTTCGCGCATGGAGATAAGCATCGCGGTGACACCCTCGAAACCTACGTATTGACGATAGCAGCCTCGCGAAGATAGGAGTTATCCTGGTCAGCTGTTCTTGTGGGAAATGGAGTCCCATAGATGCAGATGTACCCAACCGCTTCCGCCCTCAACCATTAGAAACCAAATGTTGTACTCCTAGACCACAATGGTCTTGTACTACATATTTTTGTACCTTGCTTGGAATTCTTGTATCAAGTTGGTGCCTCATCAGCTAACAGTAATCCTGGGGCTGGTGAGCACAAAGGCCGTTTTTCTGGGAAATTACATCCCGAAAATCCGGTCGTGACATGGGTGCCCCTTGTTGGAAATATTCCCTAGAGGCAATAATAAAATGGTTATTATTGTATTTCCTTGTTCATGATAATTGTCTATTGTTCATGCTATAATTGTATTAACTAGAAACCGTAATACATGTGTGAATAAATAGACCACAACATGTCCCTAGTAAGCCTCTAGTTGACTAGCTCGTTGATCAATAGATGGTTATGGTTTCCTGACCATGGACATTGGATGTCATTGATAACGGGATCACATCATTAGGAGAATGATGTGATGGACAAGACCCAATCCTAAGCATAGCACAAGATCGTGTAGTTCGTTTGCTAAGAGCTTTTTTAATGTCAAGTATCATTTCCTTAGACCATGAGCTTGTGCAACTCCCGGATACCGTAGGAATGCTTTGGGTGTACCAAACGTCACAACGTAACTGGGTGGCTATAAAGGTACACTACAGGTATCTCCAAAAGTGTCTGTTGGGTTGGCACGAATCGAGACTGGGATTTGTCACTCCGTATGACGGAGAGGTATCTCTGGGCCCACTCGGTAATGCATCATCATAATGAGCTCAATGTGACTAAGGAGTTAGCCACGGGATCATGCGTTACGGAACGAGTAAAGAGACTTGCCGGTAACGAGATTGAACGAGGTATTGGGATACCGACGATCGAATCTCGGGCAAGTAACATACCGATGGACAAAGGGAATTGTATACGGGATTGAGTGAATCCCCGACATCGTGGTTCATCCGATGAGATCATTGTGGAACATGTGGGAGCCAATATGGGTATCCAGATCCCTCTATTGGTTATTGGCCGGAGAGGTGTCTCGGTCATGTCTGCATGGTTCCCGAACCCGTAGGGTCTACACACTTAAGGTTCGGTGACGCTAGAGTTGTTATGGGAAATAGTATGTGGTTACCGAAGGTTGTTCGGAGTCCGGATGAGATCCCGGACGTCACGAGCAGTTCCGGAATGGTCCGGAGACGAAGATTTATATATGGGAAGTCCTTATTCGGTCGCCGGAAGTGTTCGGGGGTATATCGGTATTGTACCGGGACCACCGAAAGGGTTCCGGGGGTCCACCGGGAGGGTCCACCTGCCCCGGAGGGCCCTATGGGCCGAATATAGAGGGGAACCAGCCCCTAGGTAGGCTGGGCACCAAACCCCCCTAGGGCCCATGCGCCTAGGGTTTGGGGGAACCCTAAAGGGGGCGCCCCCCTTGGCTTGGGGGGCAAGCCTCCCCCCTTGGCCGCCGCCCCCCCTCTAGATCCATCTGGAGGGGGCCGGCCCCCTCTCCCTTGCCCCTATAAAATAGAGGGGGGTGGGAGGGCAGCCGCACCACATCCCTGGCGCAGCCCTCTCCCTCCTCCAACTCCTCCTCCTCCTCCGTAGTGCTTGGCGAAGCCCTGCCGGAGAACCACGAGCTCCATTGCCACCACGCCGTCGTGCTGCTGGAGTTCTCCCTCAACTTCTCCTCTCCCCTTGCTGGATCAAGAAGGAGGAGACGTCCCCGGGCTGTACGTGTGTTGAACACGGAGGCACCGTCCGTTCGGCGCTAGATCGGATCTTCCGCGATTTGAATCGCCGCGAGTACGACTCCATCAACCGCGTTCTTGTAACGCTTCCGCTTAGCGATCTTCAAGGGTATGAAGATGCACTCCCTCTCTCTCGTTGCTAGCATCTCCTAGATTGATCTTGGTGACACGTAGGAAAATTTTGAATTATTGCTACGTTACCCAACAGTCGCATCATGAGCTAGGTCTATGCGTAGATTCTATGCACGAGTAGAACACAAAGTAGTTGTGGGCGATGATTTGTTCAATTTGCTTGCCGTTACTAGTCTTATCTTGATTCGGCGGCATTGTGGGATGAAGCGGCCCGGACCGACCTTACACGTACACTTACGTGAGACAGGTTCCACCGACTGACATGCACTTGATGCATAAGGTGGCTAGCGGGTGTCTGTCTCTCCCACTTTAGTCGGATCAGATTCGATGAAGAGGGTCCTTATGAAGGGTAAATAGCAATTGGCATATCACCGTTGTGGCTTTTGCGTAGGTAAGGAACGTTCTTGCTAGAAACCCATAACAGCCACGTAAAACATGCAACAACAATTAGAGGACGTCTAACTTGTTTTTGCAGGGTATGCTATGTGATGTGATATGGCCAAAAGGATGTGATGAATTATATATATGTGATGTATGAGACTGATCATGTTCTTGTAATAGGAATCAGGATTTGCATGTCGATGAGTATGACAACCGGCAGGAGCCATAGGAGTTGTCTTAATTTATTGTATGACCTGCGTGTCAATGAAAAACGCCATGTAATTACTTTACTTTATTGCTAACCGTTAGCCATAGTAGTAGAAGTAATAGTTGGCGAGACAACTTCATGAAGACACGATGATGGAGATCATGGTGTCATGCCGGTGACGAAGGTGATCATGCCGCGCCTCGAAGATGGAGATCAAAGGCGCAAGATGATATTGGCCATATCATGTCACTTTATGATTTGCATGTGATGTTTGTCATGTTTACATCTTATTTGCTTAGAACGACGGTACCGTAAATAAGATGATCCCTCACTAAAATTTCAAGAGATGTGTTCCCCCTAACTGTGCACCATTGCGAAGGTTCGTTGTTTCGAAGCACCACGTTATGATCGGGTGTGATAGATTCTAACGTTCGCATACAACGGGTGTAAGCCAGATTTACACATGCGAAACACTTAGGTTGACTTGACGAGCCTAGCATGTACAGACATGGCCTCGGAACACAAGAGACCGAAAGGTCGAACATGAGTCGTATAGTAGATACGATCAACATGGAGATGTTCACCGTTGATGACTAGTCCGTCTCACGTGATGATCGGACACGGTCTAGTCAATTCGGATCATGTTCACTTAGATGACTAGAGGGATGTCTATCTAAGTGGGAGTTCATTAAATAATCAGATGAACTTAATTATCATGAACATAGTCAAAAGGTCTCTGCAAATTATGTCATAGCTTACGCTTTGGTTCTACTATTTAAGATATGTTCCTAGAGAAAATTTAGTTGAAAGTTGATAGTAGAAATTATGCGGACTGGGTCCGTAAACTGAGGATTATCCTCATTGCTGCGCAGAAGGCTTATGTCCTTAATGCACCACTCGGTGTGCTGAACCTCGAGCGTCGTCTGTGGATGTTGCGAACATCTGACATACACGTTTTGATGAGTACGTGATAGTTCAGTGCGTAATGCTAACAGTTTAGAATTGAGGCGCCAAAGACATTTTTGAAACGTCGCAGAACATATGAGATGTTCCAAAGACTGAAATTGGGATTTCAGACTAGTGCCCACGTCAAGAGGTATGAGACCTCTGACAAGTTTCTTAAGCCTGCAAACTAAGGGAGAAAAGCTCAATCGTTGAGCATGTGCTCAGATTGTCTGAGTACTACAATCGCTTGAATCGAGTGGGAGTTAATCTTCCAGATGAGATAGTGATGGTTCTCCGTAGTCACTGCCACCAAGCTATTAGAGCTTCGTGATGAACTATAACATATCAGGGATAGACATGATGATCCTTGAGCAACTCGCGATGTTTGACACCGCGAAAGTAGAAATCAAGTAGGAGCATCAATTGTTGATGGTTAGTAAAACCACTAGTTTCAAGAAGGGCAAGGGAAAGAAGGGATACTTCATGAAACGGCAAATCAGTTGTTGCTCTAGTGAAGAAACCCAAGGTTGAACCCAAACCCGAGACTAAGTGCTTCTGTAATGAGGGGAACGGTCACTGAAGCAGAACTACCCTAGATACTTGGTAGATGAGAAGGCAGGCAAGGTCGACAGAAGTATATTAGATATACATTATATTAATGTGTACTTTACTAGTACTCCTAGTAGCACCAGGGTATTAGATACCGGTTCGGTTGCTAAGTGTTGGTAACTCGAAATAAAAGGCTACGGAATAAATGGAGACTAACTAAAGGTGAGATGACGATATGTGTTGGAAGTGTTTCCAAGGTTGATGTGATCAAGCATCGCATGCTCCCTCTACCATCGAGATTGGTGTTAAACCTAAATAATTGTTATTTGGTGTTTGCATTGAGCATAGACATGATTGGATTATGTTTATCGCAATATGGTTATTCATTTAAGGAGAATAATGGTTACTTTGTTTATTTGAATAATACCTTCAATGGTCTTGCACCTAAAATGAATGGTTTATTGAATCTCGATCGTAGTGATACACATGATCATGCCAAAAGATATAAGATAGTACCACATACTTGTGGCACTGCCATTTGAGTCATATTGGTATAAAACGCATGAAGAAGCTCCATGTAGATGGATCTTTGGACTCACTCATTTTTGAAAAGATTGAGACATGCGAACCATGTCTATTGGTATTGTAACATCCCAAATTTTCAATTTGGTATGTTATACATAGATCATCATTGCATATCATATTTTATTGCATTTTGACAAATCCTCGATAAATCCTAAGCAACTCAAGGACCCTCGGAGAGAGTTGGGGATTTTTCTCGAATTTTCGTATTTGATTTTCATCAAATAATAAAACGAGGATTTTGGTTTTAATTATTTTCTCTCCGGAAAAATATTTCATTTTAAAAATAAACGAGAGGAGAAAATATGACTTCCCCAAAACAATTGAAATACTGGATGTTATTTTATTTGCAATTTTTATTGAATTTATTCGGAATTTATTTGCAATTTTTATTGCATTAAAAATATTGCATGTTTTCAAAGTATTTATTTTGTGTTAAAAAATGTTCACCCTATTCTAGATTTTCTAACTAGACGGGGAAAATTTATTTTATCTTTTTTGTACTTTTATTTATTTTTCTACGAATTTTTCCGCGGAACGTTTGAAAAAAAAACAGCGCAGCGCCCGACTGGGCCGAGCCCAGCCGCGCCAGGCCGCCGGCCTATCCCCGCGTCGCCCTCCTCGCGCACGGGAGCCGCCGCCGCCGAGTCCCGCTCGCACACGGGAGCCGCCGCCCGCCCCTTCCCCAAGCCACCTCCACCCCCCCATATAAATACCGCCGCCCCCCTCTCTTCTCTCACCCCCGCCGCCGCCGCACTTGCCCGCCCCGCCGCCGCCGGAGTCGAGCACGGGAGCCGCCGCCGCCGTTTGCCGCCGCCCCTCGCCCCCCCGAGCACCGAGCACCCCGTCGCCCTCGCCAGAGCCGGCCAAGCCCCGCCGGAGCCCGCCCCTGACGAGGTACCTCGCCGCCGTTCGTCGCCGGTTTTTGTTCTAAAAAAACCGTTCGTTTAAAAAAACCCTAGATCGGTTTTTTTCGGTTTTGTTATTTTGCGAGCGTTCACCGAACCGTTCGTTTTAACGAACGCGTTCGTCGGTTTTTCTCTGTTAACGAACGTCCGTTCTTTAACCGTTCGTCCGTTTTTTTTTTCGTCGGATTTTTCCGCGATTATCTCAGATTCGATTTCTGATCGAATCTTCGTTTCTGTTTAACTTCTCGCTCGTTTATTGGAATCTGGCGATTCAAGCGCCTAGAGTTTCGTCTCGAAATTCTCTTTCCGTTTAACCTACTCAAACAAGTTTTTGCTATAGTAAAATTTGACCTAGATCCAGGTTAGTAAACGAAGCTTGTTTCTTTCGCCGTTTGACTTTCGTTGCTTCTTTCGAGTTGATTCTTTTTGCAAACCGGAGTTCTTAAGTTGAACTTTCTGGTTGGATCTTTCTTTCGAGTTTTACCTATGCATTAGATGAGTACTTATTGTTTGCTTGTTTGTTTGCGATAGAGTACCCGGAGTGTGCCGCTTGTTACTTCGAATCGCTAGGTTTCGCGGATCAACAGCAAGGCAAGTAACACTTTGATCATACTTTCCATACCTAGTTTTATTGCATTAGATCTATTCCTCAAACAATTGCATGATTAGGATTTGATTAAATTGTGGGAACTGGGAAGTAGTTGAGGTAGTACCTATTACCTATTTTCTTATCAAACCCTTGGGAGTTACTTCTACGTTGCTATTATATTGCCATGCTATGCTCGTAGACGTGGATTGAGTTTTGAGAGATATTCATGACAGATGTGAGATGTTTATTAATGGTTCAACTTAAGGTGGCAACTAAAACTCACATCTGGGTGGATTGAGGCACCTGGAGAACCCAGTGTTGTCTGATTTTATAAGGTCCGCCACCCAGGCTCAAAGGGATCATAAGATTGTTCATGCTAGAAACTTCCGTGTGCAGCCACAAGCTATTATGGGCTCTAGCATAGTGGAGTAGGTTACATGATCTCTTGAAGAGGTGGGCTAGCAGATGTAGGGGAAAGTAGGTGTACCGGTCCACCCAGAGTAAAGAGTGATTGTTTCGGAAAGACTGTGTCTCGGTCATCCGTTTCTCAAACATCATGTAGTGCGAGAATCAAGCGGAGGCGATCGAGTCTTGTGGGGAAAAGTGCGCAAACCTCTGCAGAGTGTACAAACTAATCATGGTTAGCCGTGTCCCCGGTTATGGACAATTTGAGTATCTAGTACCTGGATTATCATTTGAATCTCATCACCATGTTACTTTTAATTAATTTTGTTGGGTTAATGATGACACTTAATTTGGATTGAGTTGGAGGTACCTTCTCAATGTTTAACAACCACCATGATAGTTAAATAAAAATTTATTCCTTTGCGGTAGGGAAAAACTGGCTTTTCGCATAAAACTTAACCATAGAGCTTTCCACCAGCCATATATGCATGTAGTATAGCATTATTATTGTTCATTACTCTCTATGTGTTACATTGCCAGCATATTCTATGTGCTGACCCATTTTCGGGCTGCAACGTTTCATGTTGCAGACTTTTCAGACGACGAGTAAGGTGCCTTAGGTCGTGGTCTTATACTCAGTGATGCCGCTGGAGTTGATGGACTCACTTATCTTCCAAGTCTTCCGCTGTTATCGTTATTAGATGGCCTTAAGCCATATTTATCATACTTAATCTCTTCGGAGATATTCGATGTAATAAGTGTGTGATTGCTACTCTGTTATAAATCCTCCATTTGTACTGTGCGTGTCAGCATTACTGATCCAGGGATGACACTGGTGCACAGCAGCACAGACCATTTGAGGTCTGGTCACTACAAAAGGTGGTATCAGAGCACACGCTGACTGTAGGACACGACCACTAAGCTTAAGCCCTAGAAAGCTTCTCTCTTCTCATTTCTGACCCCTCTCCTTTTTCTACTCTTTTAGGAATGGCGGATGCAAGGAGCAAGTTCATGCAACCAGATGAAGACACGCCTTTTGGTCGACACTTGAAGGAAGTCACTAAGTATTTGAACATAGGAATACCAAGCATCACCAGAACCTACAACGCCACATTACCCGAAGAGGAGAGCTAGAAGATTCAAGTTCACATTCCAGGAAGGACGTTTGTGCCAGTTACTGAACCCATAAGATTGGTTTTCGAAGCACCAACCTGGAGTTTAGGGAAGAGCATGGCCGCACACATCGCCATGGGACGCATTGGAGAAGTCTACCACCAAGAGCTTAAGGATACAATTTATCAGATTTGTGGACGCCGAGACGCGCAATGGGAGATGATCAGAACCAAGAAGGATGGATCAATTGCAGCTTTCATCCAGGAGCAAAACCAACATATTCGTCGCCAGGAGAACCAGATGTGCACGGACAAGGAAGAACTGAAGAAGGCATTAACCAAGATCAAGGAGCTCCAAGAAGAACTCAAGGCTACACGCGAGGATTATATGGAGGAAATCATCGCACTAGTAGGGAAGAATGACGACCTGGAGAAGAAGATTGGAGTATTCATGGGAAATCCAGTGCCAAAAGCAGAAGTCGACGAATGCACTTGTCCGGATAACTACATCATCATCGACGACACCGACTCAGAACCAAGTGAAGATGACTTTGTTGATGAAGCTGGAGCAGACATCATGGAGTCTTCAACGGATCAGAATTTCTAGTAGACCACCATATCAGTAGTAGTTTTCCCCCATTTAATAGTATAGTTCAAGCACTTTGTAACGCTAGTTAGATCGATTGTTATGCCTTGTTTGAATTGATTGAGTGATATTGAGTGTATTTGTCTCATGAGCATATGGGTAGTGTTTTCTCTCTAGACCTCATTCTATTCTTAACTCTCATCTTTTCTAAACCTATCAGATGCCTCCGAGACGCGACACCGGATTTGTTTTCCCGCCAGAGATCACCCAGTTGATTCAGCAACAGAATGCCCTGATGCAAGTGTTAGTGCAGAACCAAGGCAACAACAACAACAACAACAACAACAACCCACCGCCACCACCACCTGTTGATCACTTAGCCCGTTTCTTAAGGCTAAACCCGCCGGTGTTTTCCAGTAGCACCGAGCCGATTGTTGCAGATGATTGGCTCCGCAAAGTTGGAAGGGAGTTGACCACTGCAGGATGCACAGATGCGGAAAGAGTGCGTTTTGCCGCACATCAGCTTGATGGACCCGCAGCATCATGGTGGGAGAATTATACAGCCACGCACCCTATTGACACTGTCACATGGGATCAGTTTCAGCAAGCTTTCCGTACCGCACATGTTTCAGCAGGAGCTATGGCTATGAAGAAGCGTGAGTTTCGTAACCTACGCCAAGGAGGACGCACCATAGGCCAATATGTGGAGGATTTCAGTAAGTTAGCACGTTATGCACCAGATGACGTTGCTACAGATGCTGCCAAGCAGGAGAAGTTTCTTGAAGGACTGAATGATGAACTGAGTATGCAGTTGATGGTAGGAACCTTCAACAACTACCAGGAGCTGGTAGATAGAGCTCTCATGACTGAAGGGAAGCAACAGCAGATTGAAAACCGCAAGAGGAAGTATGGACAAGGAAAGTACAATTCTGGAGCTCAGCAGAAGCCACGATTTGCCCCGAAACCGGGAGGACAGTTTCAGCATACCCATGGAGGAGGTAGTTCGCACAACCATAATGGCTCCAAGAATGGTAATGGGAATGGAGGAGGCAACGGACAGAACCGCACCAACCCATCTACCCCAACCAAGAGGGATCTAAGTCACATTACTTGTTTCAAGTGCCAGAAGACTGGACACTATGCAACTGATTGTCCTGAAGCCCAAAATGGAAATGGCAATGGAAGCTCTGGGAAGAAGCCGAACCCGTTCAACAAAGGACATGTGAACCACGTGAGCGTGGAGGAGGTTGAAGCTCAGCCTGATGCAGTAATAGGTAAGTTTTTGGTTAAGTCATTTACTCCAACCGTTCTTTTCGATACTGGTGCATCGCATTCATACATATCAAGGGGATTTGTGAATAAGTTTAAGATGTCCACCCAAGTTCTCAAAACCCCTATGTTAGTAACCTCGCCAGGAGCAGAGTATATGGCAAGCCAAGGATGTTTTCAGATACCATTGGCCATTGGAAGGCATGTTTTCCCCTCAGACCTCATTGTTTTGGAATCGCAAGGTTTGGATGTGATTTTGGGAATGGATTGGCTATCGTTTTACGGAGGAAACATCGATTGTGCCAGCAAGACGATTTTGCTTACCACCCCGGAAGGAAAAAGGATCAAGTATGTATCCCGCATATGCCGAAGAGGACTCAAGTGAATTCCTTATCAGGAGTTGTACAGGAGGAAGTACCAGTGGTGAAGGATTATCCGGATGTATTTCCAGAAGAGTTGCCAGGCATGCCACCTGATAGAGACATTGAGTTCTTGATTGAACTTTTGCCAGGCACAGGGCCAATATCTAAGAGACCGTACAGGATGCCCGCAAAGGATTTGGAGGAAATTAAGAAGCAGATCAAGGAGTTACTGGATAAAGGCTATATTCGCCCAAGTTCGTCACCTTGGGGATCACCAGTACTTCTAGTGGAGAAGAAAGATGGATCGTTGAGGATGGTTGTTGATTATCGTGGATTGAATGAAGTGACCATCAAAAACAAGTACCCACTGCCGATGATTAATGATTTGTTTGACCGCCTACAAGGAGCTAAAGTATTTTCCAAGATCGATCTACGATCGGGATACCACCAGTTAAAGATTCGAGAGCAGGATATACCTAAGACGGCTTTTACCACCAGATATGGACTGTATGAGTATACCGTTATGTCTTTTGGTCTGACTAACGCACCTGCCTATTTCATGAACCTGATGAACAAGGTGTTGATGGAGTTTTTGGATAAGTTCGTCGTGGTATTCATTGACGACATTCTAGTCTTTTCCAAGAATGAGGAAGAGCATGAGGAGCATTTACGATTGGTACTTGAGAAGCTCCGAGAACATCAATTATACGCCAAGTTCAGCAAATGTGAGTTTTGGCTGAAGGAAGTTGGATTCCTTGGACATGTTATTTCTGGAGAAGGAATAGCAGTAGACCCTGCCAAGGTTGACACAGTGACAAGTTGGGAATCACCCACGACAGTTGGAGAAATCCGGAGTTTTCTTGGACTTGCAGGATACTACCGGAGATTCATCGAGAATTTCTCAAGGATTGCTAAGCCCATGACTGATCTATTAAAGAAGGACACCAAATTCAATTGGACTAAGGATTGTGAAGCTAGTTTCCAGGAGTTGAAGAAACGATTGGTTACCTCACCAGTGTTGATTCTGCCAGATCAACGCAAGGATTATGAAGTTTATTGCGACGCTTCTCGTCGAGGACTTGGAGCAGTGCTTATGCAGGAAGGAAGAGTTGTGTCATATGCTTCACGGCAACTTAAACCCCATGAGAAGAATTATGCTATGCATGATTTGGAATTAGCAGCCGTGGTGCATGCATTGAAGACATGGAGACATTTTCTCATCGGAAACCATTGTGAGGTGTACACGGATCACAAGAGTTTGAAGTATATTTTTACGCAGAAGGAGTTAAATCTCAGACAGAGGAGATGGTTGGAGCTCATTAAGGATTATGATATGAGATTGCATTATCACCCAGGAAAGGCTAACGTAGTAGCAGACGCGTTGAGCCGCAAGAGTCATGTCAACACCCTCATGACAGGAGAGTTACCTCAGGAGTTAGCCGAGGACCTTCGCGAGCTATGTTTGGAGATAGTCCCAAGAGGCTATTTAGCGACATTGGAGATACAATATACCTTGATGGAAAGGATCAGAGAAGCTCAGAAGACAGACAAGGAGATTGACGAGATAAAGGAGAAGATGAGCAAAGGAAAAGCCAAGGGATTTCGTGAGGATGAGCATGATACCTTATGGTTTGAGGACCGCGTATATGTGCCAAATGATCCGGAGATCAGGAAGTTGATTTTGCGAGAAGCCCATGATTCACCGTACTCGATACACCCAGGGAATACCAAGATGTATTTGGATCTGAAGAATACTTTCTGGTGGACCGGAATGAAGAAGGATATTGCTGAGTATGTAGCAGTTTGTGATGTATGTCAGAGAGTGAAGGCAGAGCATCAGAAGCTAGCAGGATTGCTACAACCGTTGCCAATACCCGAATGGAAGTGGGATAAAATAGGCATGGATTTTATCACAGGATTACCCAGGACTCGTTCAGGCTATGACTCGATATGGGTTGTAGTCGATCGTTTGACGAAAGTGGCTCATTTCATTCCAGGGAAGACCACTTACACCAGTGCTAAGTTGGCAAAGATATACATGACCAGGATCGTATGTTTGCATGGAGTTCCGAGGACCATTGTATCAGACAGAGGAACCCAATTTACCTCGAAGTTTTGGAAGCAGTTACATGAAACATTGGGAACCAGGCTGGAATTTAGTACAGCTTTTCACCCGCAGACAGATGGACAGACCGAGAGAGTCAACCAGATTTTGGAGGACATGTTGAGAGCATGTGCACTAGATTATGGATCTAGTTGGGACGATAATTTGCCATATGCAGAGTTTTCGTATAACAACAGTTATAAAACCAGTTTGAAGATGGCCCCTTTCGAAGCCTTGTACGGAAGGAGGTGTAGAACACCGTTGTTATGGGACGAAGTTGGAGACCGTCAGTTGTTTGGACCAGATTTGATTAAGGAGTCTGAACAGAAAGTAAGGTTGATTCGCGACAGGCTCAAGGTAGCCCAGCCCAGGCAGAAGAGTTATGCTGATTCTAAACGAATGGAGACAGTTCACGAAGTTGGAGACCGAGTTTATCTTCGAGTATCACCACTTCGAGGAGTGAAGCGCTTTGGAGTTAAAGGAAAGTTAGCGCCCCGTTTTATCGGACCATACAGAGTTGTGGAACGTATGGGAGAGGTTGCCTACAAGCTGAAATTGCCCGAAGGATTGTCTGGAGTTCATGATGTATTTCACGTTTCCCAGTTGAAGAAGTGCCACGCAGAGATGGCTGAGATACCACTGAGAGATACTGTGCCACTGGAAGCGATTCAGCTGGAAAGTGATTTGACCTATGAGGAGAAACCAGTTAAGATTCTTGAGTATGCCAGCCGAGTTACCCGAAGCAAGGTTATCAAGTTTTGCAAAGTCCAGTGGAGTCACCACACGGAAGATGAAGCCACCTGGGAGCGAGAGGAAGATCTACGGAAGGACCACTCCCACCTGTTTTCTAGCCAACCCGAATCTCGAGGGCGAGATTCATCTTAAGGGGGGTAGGTTTGTAACATCCCAAATTTTCAATTTGGTATGTTATACATAGATCATCATTGCATATCATATTTTATTGCATTTTGACAAATCCTCGATAAATCCTAAGCAACTCAAGGACCCTCGGAGAGAGTTGGGGATTTTTCTCGAATTTTCGTATTTGATTTTCATCAAATAATAAAACGAGGATTTAGGTTTTAATTATTTTCTCTCCGGAAAAATATTTCATTTTAAAAATAAACGAGAGGAGAAAATATGACTTCCCCAAAACAATTGAAATACTGGAGGAAAAGTGTTAAAATCATTTATTGGAATTTATTCGGATTTTATTTGCAATTTTTATTGCATTAAAAATATTGCATGTTTTCAAAGTATTTATTTTGTGTTAAAAAAATGTTCACCCTATTCTAGATTTTCTAGCTAGACGGGGAAAATTTATTTTATCTTTTTTGGACTTTTATTTATTTTTCTACGAATTTTTCCGCGGAACATTAAAAAAAAAAACAGCGCAGCGCCCGACTGGGCCGAGCCCAGCCGCGCCAGGCCGCCGGCCCATCCCCGCGTCGCCCTCCTCGCGCACGGGAGCCGCCGCCGCCGAGTCCCACTCGCACACGGGAGCCGCCGCCCGCCCCTTCCCCAAGCCACCTCCACCCCCCATATAAATACCGCCGCCCCCCCTCTCTTCTGTCACCCCCGCCGCCGCCGCACTTGCCCACCCCGCCGCCGCCGGAGTCGAGCACGGGAGCCGCCGCCGCCGCTGTTTGCCGCCCCCCCGAGCACCGAGCACCCCGCCGCCCTCGCCGGAGCCGGCCAAGCCCCGCCGGAGCCCGCCCCCGACGAGGTACCTCGCCGCCGTTCGTCGCCGGTTTTTGTTCTAAAAAAACCGTTCGTTTAAAAAAAACCCTAGATCGGTTTTTTTCGGTTTTGTTATTTTGCGAGCGTTCACCGAACCGTTCGTTTTAACGAACGCGTTCGTCGGTTTTTCTCTGTTAACGAACGTCCGTTCTTTAACCGTTCGTCCGTTTTTCTTTTTCGTCGGATTTTTCCGCGATTATCTCAGATTCGATTTCTGATCGAATTCGTTTCTGTTTAACTTCTCGCTCGTTTATCGGAATCTGGCGATTCAAGCGCCTAGAGTTTCGTCTCGAAATTCTCTTTCCATTTAACCTACTCAAACAAGTTTTTGCTACAGTAAAATTTGACCTAGATCCAGGTTAG